>NC_073302.1:67885919-69103199 GCF_027595985.1 Sorex araneus | reverse complement strand
ACTTTTATTGAAGTTTTGACAGGTGAGTTTATCAGTCATATGCACAAAAAGGGCTACTGAAGTATTCATGGTTTGTGACTCATTAAACAAAAGGCATTATTGCTCTAACTACCAAGGTGTCCCTATACTTTGATTTGTGGTCTATTTGTTTGTCAGCTATTGAAGAAGTTAAACTCTATTCCCAATCTGCCTGCCAAACTGCCTGGAACTTCCCAATGAGGAATGATTCCTTTAAAGCTAATGCTTTGCTAAGCACTGTAGTTTATAGATGCAAATTATTTGTCGTTCATTTACACTTAAGTATACTAACTTGCTTGCAAAAACAATGCTCATTTAATTAGTTTTAATGTAGAGGAGAAAGGGAGAATTTAGTTTTAAAAGAGAACTCCAGGAAGGCAGGAATGATGTGTTTCTTCTTTATTAGATATTGCAATACCTGTTACAAGAAAATCCTTAACAAGGATATAGTTATGGAAAGAAGACCATTACAAACAAACCTCTAACATGTAAGTCTGAACTGCCAAGGACCAAGACACAAAGCAGCAAAGAGCAAATAGCACACCAATGGAGAAAAACAGCAAAGACAATATTGAAAGGAGAAGAAAAAATTCAATTTCCATATCATTCCTAAATAAATCAATTTTATTTCTTCTAACTTGATACATTTCTTTTTTAGTAATCCTACCTATATTCTATCTTACTAGAATAAAATTCATCATAATGTGAGGAATAAATTCCACTATGAAAAGACTGCTTCCATGAAAATAAAAAAGATAAGGTCATAAACACAGTGACAATGTAAGAAAACGTAACTATTTAGAAGATGAATGCTTTTACATTAGCAGAAACAAAAATATTTTGAAGTCTAAGAGAAATTACTGAAGATATAAATCATTAAGATGTTAAGGGGCCAGGAAGATAGCTCAAAGTGCTATATAAATTTTAAATGCTTGTATGCATAAGGCTCCAAATTAAATCCTGGGTATCACTACCTCAAGTATCAGCTATCTCAAGCCATGCTTAAGGGGACCTTAAGCATGGCTTGAGATAGCTCTGGAACCCTACTCAGTCCAGCACTATGGAGTGTAATATAGTGACCTCCAGCATCAGAAAAATCAAAATAACATTACACTGCCATCTGAACGCTGAACTGTGTAGCACTGTTGGATTAGAATCATCAGGACTCCCTGAGGATTGCGTGGGAGGCCCCTCAACAAATAAATAAGTTAATTTAAAATAATTTTAAATAAATAATTTCATAATTTTAAACTGAATTATTGACCGATGAAGACTGCAAACAAGTATTTATGATGGCTAGTTAGGGCATCTGAAATGATAAAAAATTTTAAGTGATCTCCAAGCAGGTCATTAACTGTATCTTTTTATTTTATTTAGGGTCCAATTTAGTATTAATCCAGATTGCAAAATATAAAGTCAAAAAGTAGGATTAAAATTATTCATAATTACTTTTCCTAATAATTTTTAGTGTCACGATATTAATATTAATTAGTGTTCACCTTTTTAGCTTATCAGTGATGCGAACAATCTTCAAATATCTACTCATTTATTTTAAATTCTTGTATGGGGTATACTATTTTTTAAAATGTAAATGTATTAATACGTAATGTGTAAATTAGAATAGGGCTTTCTGCAGAGGGCAATGACAAAGATCCAAAGACCCAATATTTAGGGTGATAAACATATCCTGTATCTTTTGGGAGAATGAAAAAAATTCAGCTATCCGAAGATATGTGGGGGGGTCCTAAATGGCAAAATGGATTGTTACCTTTAAAAAGATATAAATCTTGGGGCCGAAGTGATACTACAATGGGTAGGGTGCTTGTTTTACATTCTGCCAACTCTGGTTCTATCCCAGGCATCCCATACGGTCCTCCAAATTTGCTGGGAGTGATTCCTGAGCACAGTGCCAGAGTAACCCCTGAGCATCACCAGATGTAGCCCAAAAACCAAAATTGAAAAAAATAAAGTAAATCTCTCCTTAAGAACTAAATCTAAATACTTTTGCTTTACTGTACCTTCCTGGGTTAATCTCACTGACTGACTTTCCCTTTACCTTCCCATTGTCCTCTAATTTAGTAAAGCTATTTGAAGAGGCACCTAAGAACATGCGGTGAATTACTCAGTTTGTGCTCATACCCAGTGATGCTAAGGGCCACCAGATATATCCATCTCACCCTGCAGTACTTGGAAAAAAGTACATGGAGGGCTGGGGATCATCAAACTTAAGGTGTTTTCACACATGCCAGGTTTTCTCCTAGTGCTTCCCCTTTATTTTTTAATTTGGTCTCTGGATTGCCTAACTATAAGTAATTCTATCTACATAGCCCCAATTTAGAAATATAATAAAAATGAAATTAAATGTGCTTTTAAAAGGACTATCTGGAATAACCAGCACAGTTAGCTATAAATTTATCAACTATGTTACAGAAGATACTCAATTATGACCATTAAAAACCTTTTTCTATTTATACAAACTATACATGCCTAAACCATGCCTACTTCTTTTAGCTATCTGTTGGCCTGGACACATAATAATTTTATTTTTTATGTAATATGTTTGCACAAATCAACATTAAATTCTTTTTTTTTGTAAATGACATAAATGGTTGCATTGCCTTTAATAATTAAACCTAATAAAACCCAGTGTAGAGAATAGACAAACGTTGCATAAAAGTCTAGTAAGGAGGTAATGAAGGTAGCCCCCTGCCAGATCCAGAAACCCCAAGACATTCTGGCAACACCATTGAGAATAGAGGTATAACCCTAAACAAAGGAGTCATTGTGGAATTTAATGTGAGTAGCATTGCTCCTGAGTTCAAAAGAAGCCATAAAGCTCAATCCTAGGTTCTTGATAAAATTTTCAGGGAGAAAACTAAAGAGATCTATATAGTTATTTCTGCTTTTACTATATATATGCAAAATAACTAAATTTATTAGAATGTGATCTAGTTTGCAAAAAAATTAAATTGACAGTGGTTATTTAGTAAAGCCGAAGCAAAGGTGAGAAAATTACATTTCAGTAAAGTTATTTTTTGAGGACCCAAGTTATAGGCTTCTTAATAATTTTTCAGGGTTTAGGTTTTTACCAGTGAAGTGCAGTATTTCCTGAGTTTTTCTCACTATGACTTTCCAAACAAAAAAATGACAGCTTTTCTCCCAATCATTTTTATTCAGATTGATTAAAAAAGCTGTGCTTTTTTATAAAATAAGAAGGTTGAAGATGGAGAGTGAGATATGTATACTTCAGACAGATTTCCAGAATGATTATTCATGAACAATCATGGTAATTGAAGATTGTTTTCTAAATATTTGAGGACATCAAAACATAATATCCAAGGAAAACTTAGCAACTGAAAATGGTTTGACTCATTTATAAATCTCCTCTACTGGCTGCCCTCAGAACTCCTGATCAGATATTGGGGATTTTTCTTTTAAACAGTTTCATAAAATGTCTCTTTAGCTGCAAGCTATCAAACTAACTTTCAGTCCCACCTATAAGATTGCCTCAAATATTTGAACACAATTGCTAAATTAAAGTAATCTATTCTCAAGACACAGAAAGACTGAAATCATTTAAAATCAACTTGTAAATTTTGGAACTTCTTGAAGAGTTCCAGGGGAAAACTCATAAGGCTGCAAATATCTGTATTTTTCAAAAAATCATCAGCAAAAGGTTAATATATATCATGGGTTGGGATGGGGAGCCAGGAAGGCAAAATACATAATATTTAAAAAAAGACTGCTTATACATAAACCTGTCCTTTAAGTTATCTCCTTTTTTGTGGATATTGGTGAAAACCTGGAAAATTGGAACTAAATTAAATCTGCATACTTTGTTTTACTATCCCTTTCACAGATATTTCTTACAAATACCCGTAATAACCATACAACAGAGAGTTGTACAGGGTAGTTTCTTTTGTACCCCAAAATATGGAAATGACCATTTAATAAAACAAACTGAACTGCATCATTTAAGGTCTATGAACCCCATCATAAATAGGTCATTAAAAATTACACAGCAAAAAAAAAAGGATGTACACTCAATGTTATTATTATTATTACTGTTTGGGGGCCACATCTAGTGGTGCTCTAGGCTTACTTCTGGCTTAGCATTCAGAGGCACTCCTGGTGGGCTTGAGGGACCTTATGAGGTGCCAGGATCAAACCTTGGTCAGCCGTGTGCAAGGCAAACACTCTATCCATTGTACTGTTCCTCTGCCCCCCTATAAAATATTTTTTCCTCCATTATATTAAAGACACATACTAATATAAACAAATTAATTTCAAACTGGTAGTCTCCTACCCCCACACCTGGCTGTCTTCTCGGGGGCCTGTGGGAGGGATTGAGTGTCCCTCCCCACCCAGAGCAGAGCCGCAGCAGCCGAAGACCTCCAGAAGACCTCCGAAGACCAGCCACAGCCATGCTCAGGGGCACTCTTCACATGGTCAGATGAGCCTCACGCATGAAGAAACTGGCAGAGAAACCCAGGTGTGTGGGACCCGGGGCTGAGATCTCCAAGCCTACTCAGATCGGGACTGGGCCCCCTCTGCCCAGATCCCCCATTTTCCAATAGTTAGGTGGTCACACCCACAAACTACCCCTGGCACTGTGTAATCCCATCAACAGCCAAGATCCAGAGACTATAAAACAAAGCTCCCAGAAGCTTACTGCCTAGTTCTCCCTCTCAGAAAACCCGGCAAGCTACCAAGAGTATCTTGCCTGCAAGGCAGACCCTGGTAAGCTCCCCGTGGCATATTCCACATGCCAAAAACAGTAACAGTGATAGGTCTCATTCCCCTGATGCTGAAAGAGCCTCCAATGCAACACCGTTGGGAAGGACAAGCAAAAGAGGCTGCTAAAATCTTAGGGCTAGGACGAATGGAGACATTACTGGCACCTGCTCGAACAAATCAATGAACAACACAATGACAGTGTGACAGTGAATTTCAAACTGAGATTAGAGTCCTCTTTCACAAGGTCCAGATAACTCCTATACATTTATCTATATGATCGGGGTGATGGTCCCAACTGTGTATATTTAGTGAGAAGAGGTATTATTCTCAGAAAGGCAAGGAGTAATTAATGATCTCATAATGATACGTAGCCTTAATAAAACAGTAAAGCATTTATAGAAATGACAATGAATAATTTAAAGAAAAATTCTTCAATTATTGTGTTTTGATATAAAATAAATAATTGTTTTTTTTTTAATTTATTTTATTGAATCACCAAGTGGAAAGTTACAAAGTTCTCAGGCTTATATCTCAGTTACACAATGCTCAAACACCCATCCCTTCACCAGTGCCCATATTCCACCACCAATAAAAACAAAAACAAAAGCAAAAACAAAACAAACAAACAAACAAAAAAACAGTATACATCCCACCCCTCACCCCCCAACCCACCCCGTAGGTGAGTGATAATTTCAGTTCCTTTTCTCTTTACCTTGATTACATTCCAGATTTCAACACATAACTCACTATTGATGTTAGAGTTTCAAAACAGACTCACTATTTTTGTTGGAATTTATCCCCTAAGAATATAGCTCTATTAAAAGGGAAATATTTGATAATAAGTTTTCCACTGATGAGAATGAAGAAATAAAATTTTTACAATTTCTGTATTATAGTAATTAAGTCCGTGAAGATTTAAGTTTGAAAATGAATCATTTCCCTTCCTGGAACAGCATGTAGCCAAAGTTAGTTCACAGTCTCCATACATGGGTGCAAGCACTTGCTGGAACCCCAATTCCTAAAGCTGTCTCTAGTTATAATTTCTGTATTATAGTAATTAAGTCCGCGAAGATTTAAGTTTGAAAATGAATCATTACAAGCCGAGCACCGGCCCTGGCTGGGGCTGCCCCGGAATCCCTCGGCTGTTTCAAGTTCGAAGCACACATTTTTTTTTTTTTCCGCGCCAAAAGTTCATACCTTCTCAACGGACCCACAAAATGTTGGACACCACGCCTTCTCCCGGAGGGGAGAGAGACCAAGAAGGAAGGTTATTTCCTCCGTTTGCCGGCGTGGGGCAAAAGCTTAGTTCACAGTCTCCATACATGGGTGCAAGCACTTGCTGGAACCCCAATTCCTAAAGCTCGTCTCTGGTTCCCGCTCGTTCCACATCCACCAGCTCTGCAGAGGCATGAGCACCAGGGCCGAAAACCCGGCCGGCCGGAGCCGAACACCGGCCTCGGCTGGGGCTGTCCTGGAATAGCCAAACTCAAGAGGTAAAAGTAGCCCAGGGCAGTTAACTAAGAGACGCCATAAAGCCCTAAAGTAGAATACCTTCCTCTACACTAAAAACCTTGTGCATTCCTCCTGCCAGATACTCCTGCCAGATAAACCCTTGCCTTCCTCTCCCCACTATTTCTCAATCTACTCTTGGAGAATGTTGTAAGCCCACCAAATAATGCCCCGAACCTTTCCTTATTTGGTCTGAGAAGACACTTCCCTGATGATTGACAACTTATGTACCAACCCCCTGCTAAGAAAGGTATAAAACCAGCATGGTTGTTAATAAAGTTGCCCTTGATCGGCATGTGTCGTCTTGGGCCCCCTATTTATTATCCTCACTAGTTTATTTCAGATCGGAACCGCTCACAGAACCCACCCAATTAGGAGCGCTTTCCACTGTTGTCTCTCCGCGGGCCGGAGAGATCTCCGGGGGAACGTGCAAATTATTTCACTCAAAGGGGGAAATTATAACAGTTATCATATTTACTTGCAATTGTGTACCCATATCTTTAGATGTACACATGCATAGTATATGTGATATCCATGCTATAATATACTATACATAGTATATACAGATTCCTGTATATTATGGACAGAAGATTATTTGATACAGTCAAGGGTGATTTCTCTAAACAGAAAACTGCTCTCACAATTTACCATGAATCGGTATTTTTAAAGGATGTTTCTGCTTATAGTATCATCAATTGAGTATTTCTTGGTTTGCAATGAATGTAGTAGCAAGGCAAAGCAAATGAATTTAGATACTTACAAAATAATGTAACTAATTCAATTTCCTTGCAGCACAGTCAATTCCTACAGTTTAATTTTAATACTTTATATTAGAACAAAGTACTTACTATTAAATCAATGTTTCTACTTTATAGCTCTAAAGTATATTATAATAGCTATCAAATAATTGATACAGATATGCTGACTGTGGAGATAATTTCAGTAATTTGTATAACCAAAAGCATTAGAATTACCATTCTAGTAATAATAAATTACTAATAAATTATGAAGTTTTATATCTGGCCATGAATTTAAATTGTATAAGGCTTCAATAAATGTACTGTCTTAAAAAAGCAGTTATGGAAAGTAGGCTCATCAACTTAAGTAAGATGAAGATAAGTTGGACAAAATCCAGAAGTGAGTACTATAAATTTGGAAATAATCTAACAAGGAAAGCCTAAAATAATTTGGGAATAGAAGGCAAGGATGGGAGTTAATAAGTCTTTCATCAAAAAGATAAAGTAATACTAGAACTGTCCATATACAAAAGGACCTAAGAAGATAAGCTAGCAGTCAGAAAGGTAGTACAGCGGGTAAGGCCAACTATAGTTTAATCCCTAGCACCACCAGAAGTGACCCCTAAGCACAGAGGCAGGAGAAATTCCTGAGCAAAACTGTATAGCCCCCAAACAAGAAGATGCACTCAAAAGAGCAAATGATGGGCTCTATGTAGATGCTTCCCCCAAAAAATAATTCTTTTGAAGTATCAAGACTTTACAGCCTTACAACATAGATAGCTATAAGATTCTTAGCTCTGAAAATATTTAGCTACAATAGATATTACTGAAAGTTGTCATTCTAACATGTAGTAAATGTTTGATTAAACCACCTCCACATATGATTATCTTTTCCTTCAAAATGTGCCAGTCTACTTCTTGCTACAGTATCTGCATTTCTTTGCCAGAGAGATCTCACAGAATCCTCCTTAGCATCCACTTGGTGTTCATCCACACCTGTCAGGAAGGTATTCCTCAGACAGAATAGCTGAGAAAAGAAACTCTGAGTCCCAAAATGTCCCAATGTGGTTCATCACTAATTATCCAGAGTTGTAACTTGTATAATAAAATTGTACTACACAAAACTCCCCACTTATTCAATATCCCCATGACATTTCCAATAGTCACTTTCCAAATAAACTATGTGTTCTAATATATTTGTATCAGACTATACATTTAAGCATCAAACTAAGACCATGCACATATTCACAATACTTTATTTTAAAGTCTAATTCCATTTTATTTTGTGGTACCAAGGATCAAATACAGGACTTAGCATGCAATGTAATACTCATACAATGTATAAGCTCACTTGGTCCCATTGTCAAATCTTGAAATTATTTCCCTATTTAAAATTTACTAGTTTATACATATGTATATATATAAACCATAACTGGAAATAAAAATTAGTAGCTTCTATCCTTTATTACTATAATACATGTAGCACTATAGCAGTCATCCCATTGTTCATCAATTTGCTCTAGTGGGCACCAATAAAGTCTCCATTGTGAGACTTGTTGTTACTGTTTTTGGAATATCAAATATGCCATAGGTAACTTGCCAGGATCTGTTGTGCAGGCGGGACACTCTAGGTAGCTCACCAGGCTCTAAGAGAGGGATGGAGGAATTGAATCCAGTCGGCCACATGCAAGGCAAACGCCCTACCCGCTATGCTATCGCTCCATAATACATGTAATTAAATAAATAACACCGATTTAATATCAGGTAAACAATTGTAAACTTTGTCTAATTATGAACTTTCTCATAGTTTTTTAAGTGTGTATGTGCTTTTATTTTGGAAAGGAGGGAATATTAGCAATATTTAATTGTGAGGTTAAACAAATTACAATTAAACTGACCTTTATTATTCGAAATGAGTGACCGAACGAAAGAGGAAATAATTTCCTCACAATGTGATCAGGGCATTCTAAAAGCTCTCTCCCAGAACCCCTGAAACTTATAAGACCACTTAAAATCACTTCACATTACAATAGAACATATATCATTCCACACTTAAGAGGGTATTATACTACATGACAGATTAATCCTGAAAAGACTAATTAGTCTAACTCAGAAAAAAATTGCTACATACTAATCAAATTTCTTTGATACCTCTACAGTTTCAGAAACTTTTTGTAGTTAGAAATGCTAGTCTTAATTTTGTGTGGCTGAGGCCCAGTCATTTATCTGGACCTGTTACTTTACCTTAAAATAATACGGCCAAAATAAGATTTGTGCTTCTGCTTTTGTTTTTTATTTTTATCTCTTTAAAAAATAAAATGGATAAGTAAATATGAAGTTCGAGGTTCCCAGTTTTGTAATTTCAAAGGAGTTCTAGGAAGATTCATTCTATATACAGACCTATTTAATAGGAGGAGGAAAGTAAAAAAAAAAGAAAAGAAAAGAAAAGAAAAAAGTACAAAAGAAAGAAAATTGCTTTTGGAGAGTGGGGGGGGGGAGTAATATTAGGCAGTGAGAAAAAGTACCCTATTTTAAATAATCTATTTTAATTAGCAAAAACACCATTTATTAGAATGATTACTATCAAAGAAATTGTGAGAGTGAGTGGATGAGAGTGAGTAAAGAAGACATAGAGGGTCATAGATAGACAGAAAGAAAGAGGGAGGGAGGTAGAGAGGGCGGGGGGAGAGAAAAACTATTGTAACAAGGATATGGAGAAATGAAACCCTTATACAACTGGGAGTATAAAATGGTATAGCTACGAAGGCAAGCAGTATTGATTGAAACTTAAAAAAATCTTAGAATCCAGAGTATATTGTACAAGCCAGCATCTTCACTCGTTGATATATATACAAACAATTAAAAACAGGGTCACAAATAGATGCTGTAACACCAACCTATGTTCACAGCAGCAATTTGTATGAGTCAAAGGCAGAAGCAAGTCATGTCCTTCAACATAAATAGAGAAAAGTAAAAGGCCAGTACATATAAACAGTTGGATATCAGTCTACAAAATGAAGGAAACCCTCCACGATATTGAAGATAACTTATCATAATGTTCTTAAGGTTCATCTGAGTTATCTTCAATATCGTGGAGAGTTTTGCTGACCTTGCCTTCAATGTACTTTATGGTTTTTGGTCTGATGTTGAGGTCTTTAATGCCATGGGTATCCCTATAGGGATCGCGTTAAATCTGTATAATGCTTTTGGGAGTATTGCCATTTTGACAATGTTTATTCTCCCTATCCATGAGCAGGGGATATGTTTCCATTTCCCCACAATATTGAAGATAAAGGTATCTTCAAATATGACACGGAACTAAGCAAGCTAGTAAAAACAGAGATCAACAAATGGGACTACATTAAACTAAAAAGCTTCTGCACCGCAAAAAGATACAGTGACCAGAATACAAAGACTATCTACAGAATGGGAAAGGATATTTACACAATACCCATCCAATAAGGGGTTGATATCAATATATGGTATATAAAGCACTGGTTGAACTCTACAAGAAGAAAACATCCAACCCCATCAAAAAAATGGGGCGAAGAAATGAACAGAAACTTTGTCAAAGAAGAAATCTGAGTGGCCAAAAGGCACATGAAAAAGTGCTCTACATCACTAATCATCAGAGAGATGCAGATCAAAACAACCACGAGATACCACCTCACACTACAGAGGCTAGCACACATCCAAAAGAACAAAAGCAACCGCTGTTGGAGAGGATGGGGGGAGAAAGGGACCCTTCTACACTGCTGGTGGGAATGCTGGCTAGTTCAGCCCTTTGGGAAAACAATATGGATGATTCTCAAAAAATTAGAGGTTGAGCTCCCATTTGACCCAGCAATACCACTGCTGGGAATATATCCCAGAAAAGCCAAAAAGCATAGTCGAAATGACATCTGCACTTATATGTTCATCGCAGCACTGTTCACAATAGCCAGAATCTGGAAAAAAGCCGAGTGCCCTAGAATAGATGACTGGTTGAAGAAACTTTGGTATATCTATACAATGGAATACTATGGAATACTATGCAGCTGTTAGAAAAAATGAAGTCATGAAGTTTGCATATAAGTGAATCAGCATGGAAAGTATCATGCTAAGTGAAATGAGTCAGGAAGAGAGAGACAGACATAGAAAGATTGCACTCATCTGTGGAATATAGAATAATAGACTATAAGACTAACACCCAAGAATAGTAGAAATAAGTACCAGGAGGTTGTCTCCATGGCTTGGAGGCTGGTCTCTCATTCTGGGCAACTCAGAGAAGGGAACACCAAGCTAAATGTGGTTGGAGGTCATGTGGTGGAAGGGTGATGCGTACTGAACATAGACTAGAGACTGAACACAATGGCCACCCAACACCTTTATTGCAAACCACAACACCTAATCAGAGAGAGAGAACAAAAGGGAATACCCTGCCATAGTGGCAGTGTGGGGTGGGGGGAGACAGAACTGGGGAGGGTGGGAGGGATGTTGGGTTTACTGGTGGTGGAGAATGGGCACTGGTGAAGGAATGGGTTATCAAACTTTGTATGGGGGAAACATGAGCACAAAAATTTATAAATCTGTAACTGTACCCTCATGTTGACTCACTAATTAAAAATAAACTATTAATAAAAAAAATAAAAGTCATTTGATATATCTGATGTAAACAATAATAAAGTATACTTGTCAACAGAAAAAAAAAGAACATTATGATAAATTAAATAAGACACAAGATTCAAATTCTATTATGATTCCAATTATCTGGCTACCAGAATAACCAAATCCACAGGCCCAGAAGTTGAGTACAAATTATCACGAGAAACAGGGGTTTTTCAATGGGTATTAACATTTGTGGGCAGGTGACAGTCTCCATTTGTCCCTGTGGTGTGTTAGTGTAGCCCAACTGCCTCTGCTCACTCCAGGAACACAAAGAGCCTCAAACCATTCATTCAGGGTTTTGACAAAGAAGCCTGACCATCTCGTAGGTGGGCGGCCATGCAATCTTTTGATGTCTCATGGAATCCAGTCAGTAACAGCTCTAGTCCAGCGGCAGCGGTCATCTCTAAATCGCATTATGTGTCTGGCCCATCTAATTTTCGATGCCCTAGCAAACGAGACAGCGTCCCTGATTCTTGATCGTTGATGGAGGTCAGAACCTGGATTCCTTCTCTCACTTGAGTGAAACATGATACTCCAAGTATAGCTTTTTTGATTCCTCTTTGGGAGACACAAATAGAGTTCTCGTCCTGTTTTCGTAGGACCCAGGTCTCCAAGGCTCATGTTAGTGTAGGAAGAATGGTGGAATCCAAAAGATGTGCCCAGCGCCGAAGTTTCTTCGTCCTCTTAACCACTTCTTTAACGCTCCTGAAGGTGTTCCACACTGCTCTCTTCCTCCTGTGCAGTTCTCCCTCAGGTTGAGTTCTTGACCCAAGTACACATAGCTGCCACATCCGGAGATGTTCATTCCATTGAGAGCAAATGGAACGTCAGGGACTAGTTCGTTTTTCATCAACATTGTCTTGGTGAAATTCAGTTGTTGTCCGACCTTGCCACACTCGAGGTTGAAGTCGGCCAGCATTTGTGCTGGTTGGTTAATATTTGGTGTTATTAGAATGATGTCATCAACGAAGCAGAGGTGGCGTAGTTGCTGACCATCTATCTTCACTACCATTCCTTCCCATTCCAGTCGTCGCATGACGTTCTCAAGGGTGGCACTGAATAGTTTCGGTGAAATGATATCACCCTGCCAAACCCCTCTCTTTATGTCAATGATCACTTCCTTATAGAATGGTGAGATCCTGGTGGTGAATCCATAATACAGCTTGCAGAAGATCTTGATGTACTGAGTTTGAACACCCTGTTTGGCTAGGTCTTTGATAACCGCTTCAGTCTCAATAGAATCAAAGGCCTTCTTTAAATCGATGAAGATTAGACAGAGCAGCATCTTGAACTCTCACAAAAGTTCAATGACCTTGGTCACTGTGTGGATATGGTCGATCATGCTGAATCCTTTTTGGAACCTGGCTTGCTTGCACAGTTGTCCTTCATCTAGTGTTCTGCCTATTCTATTCAGAATGACTCAAGTGAATAACTTGTAGACGACGGACAACAGGTATACTGGGCGATAGCTGCCAATGTTGTGGATGTCTTCCTTCTTGAACAAAAGATCAAGATCAGTCCTGCTGGTTTCCCATTGGGACGGAAATTATTACTGGCGCCCACTTGAGCAAATCCAAGATCAACAGGATGACAAATGATACAAGTGACTAACATTTAGTTTTGCAAAATGAAAATAGTTCCTAAGGAAAGAGTTTTCATCAAAAACAGGTGCTGGATCTTGTTGAGTGCTTTCTCTGCATCTACTGATATGATTATATGGTTTTTACCTTTTCTTTTGTTGATATGATGGATTATGCTGATTGATTTCTGAATGTTAAACCATTCTTGCATTCATAAACCTGTCACCTTCCTTTTAGAGGCTTTTAACTTCTCTCTAGAATGAAAGACAATTTCTTCTGTGATCTCACACTGGAATGTTGAAACTTCATGGTCAACATGTGTCAGGATCATCTGTACATATTTATTCATCTTGATTCTGAGTGTCATAGAGTAAGTCTTCACTAAGCTAGAGCTTATTCATCTTGCCTACCTGGGCCGGTGGCACATTGCAACCATTTTATGCTTAGTAAATTGATTTAAATTAGCATACTATCTACAAAAGAAAAATCTGAGATCTCTCAAACAAACTGATTAGAGACATCCTAAAATAAATCATCTAATGTCATCTTGCTTGCAAAATTAGTACTAAAAATTAGTGTTAGATGCATTCTGTAGGATATCTATGACATATATATGCACATGGGCTGGAGCAATAGCACAGCAGGTAGGGTGTTCACCTTGCACGCAGCTGACCTGGGTTCGATTCCTCCATCCCTCTCGGAGAGCCCAGCAAGCTACCAAGAGTATCTCTCCTGCACAGAAGAGCCTGACAAGCTACCCGTGGCGTATCTGATATGCCAAAAACAGTAACAACTTTCACAATGGAGACATTACTGGTGCCCGCTTGAGCAAATTGATGAGCAACAGGATGACAGTGATACAGTGATATATGCATATACATATAAAGCCACTTAGTTCAATTTAAACTAGACTATTATTCATTAATGCACCTTAACAGAAACACAGAAGATGTACCAAGAAACTATATGATTTATTAGATCCTATATATATATATACATACATATATATGGTGAAAACTAAGAAATAGAAATTCTAAGAATTTTTCTTTCATTTTAATGTATCTTTTTGCACAAAACTAGAATGCATATTACTTTTAAAGCATATGACACGGGGGCTGGAGAGGTACTGCAGTGCAGAGAGTACTTGCCTTGCACATGGCCAATCGGGGTTTGATCCCTGGCACCCCATATGGTCCCCAAAGCCCCACCCAAGTGATCCCCGAGTATACAAACAGGAGAAAATCCTGTGCAGCACAAGATACGTGTCCCCCACCTCCCTCCGTAAATAACAGAGACCATTTATCCTTTATGAAATTAGGAAATTAATATTTTTAAATGGAGTGTGGGTATGTCTATTTAACACTAAATTTACAATTAAGTATTTCCAATCACTATTAATAAAAGGCACATCAATATTGCCTAGTTCACAAATTAAATTAACAAAATTCATTGATCATGTCATACCGCATGTGCTAGAGTGGCCTGTAAGAAGAGCAAAAGAAGAAATGGTCCCAGGATCATTTAGTTACAGTATCCCACCCACACAGCTGAGCCTGGCAAGCTACCCATGGTGTATTCAATATGCCAAAAATAGTAACAACAAGTCTCACAATAGAGACATTACTGGTGACTGCTCAAGCAAATCCACGAACAAGACAACAGTGCTACAGTGCTATAGTACAGATTAGTTAGAGATACAATAATCACTCAATTAAAATCATAGTAATAAATTAGTCTGTAAAGGAAAGATCCAAGGGAACGGGAAAGTCACTGTCAAGGTCATCGTCATCAATTTGCTCGAGGGGGCACCAGTAACGTCTCCTGCCTTGCACGAAGCCAACCCGGGTTTGATTCCTCTGCCCCTCTCGGAGAGTCCAGTAAGCTACCGAGAGTATCTCACCTGCAAGGCAGAGCCTGGCCAACTACCCGTGGCGTACTTGAATGGGAAAGTATATAAAAGAAAATCTAGTCTGGGGATAAGATAGGCTTCCCTGGGACAATGACTACTGCCTTTCAGTTTTCAATAAAATATTATGTGAACATGTATACACATATGATAGACTGACAATGTGGAGTCAACTACCATTACAAAGCTCCTTATGTATTCAACCTATTAGTAATATCTTTTGCCTTAGCCAGTATTTTTTTTATTTCTCCCCAAGTTACTTAGCATGAAAGGAATCTTAAACAAATATGAAAACACTCTACAACTGAATGGGCACCTTTGTCATAACGTAGCAATTCAGATAACCTAATATACACACATGATTTCTTCATAGATCAAGCAAATATCCACACAAACATAATGCACTGTAGCACTGTTGTCCTGTTGTTCATCGATTTGCTTGAGCGGGCATCAGTGATGTCTCCATTATGAGACTTGTTGTTACTGCTTTTATTTTTTTGGCATATCGAATATGCCACGGGTAGCTTTCCAGGCTCTGCTGTGAGGGTGGGATACTCTCTGTAGCTTGCTGGGTTCTCCGAGATGGAAGAAAGAATTGAACCCAGGTCAGCCATGTGCAAGGCAAATGCCCTACCCGCTGTGCTATCACTCCAGCCCACAAAAATAATATGTATGTTCATATACCACATCTGAGAAGCACTTTTCTTTACAATCATTTTTCTTACTTCCTAGTAAAGTATTTGATACATGAATCAGAATTTATTCTCATACTTGCAAAATGCTTTGCAATTTACATTAGTACCATTACAAAGATACTCACATTTGAACTTAAGAACAATTCTGGATAAATTTTCTATTTCAGGACCAGAGTAACAGTACAGCAGCAGAGCATTTTCCCTGCATGTGGCTGACCAGGGTTTGATCCCCAGCACCACATATCTCTGAGCCAGCCAGAAATGAGCCCCAAGTGCAGAGTCAAAAGTAAGACCTAAGAATTACTGGATGTTACCAACAAATCAATAAAGTAAAAATAAAGTATTTTTAAATGATCAAGTTCAAAAATAAAAACATTAAAGCTGGGTTATAATTCTGTAAAGTATCACCATCATCAGCTGTTTTTCATAATTTCACCCATGATTTCATCTAATGGTACACCTGCAATTTATATCATGTACTTTCCTTTGATCTGCCTGTTGTCCGTCCTCTACAAGTTGTTCACTGGAGTCATCCTGTATAGGATTGGCAGAACACTAGACGAAGGACAACCATACGAGCAAGCTGGGTTCCAAAAAGGATTCAACATGACTGACCATATTCATACATGACCAAGCTCATTGAGGTTTCAGGAGAATTCAAGAGGCCACTCTGTCTAATGTTCATTGATTTAAAGAAGGCCTTTCATTCTGTTGAGAATGAAGTAGTCATCGAAGCCCTAGCTAAACAGGGTGTTGAAACTCAGCACATCAGGATCCTCCTTGAGCTGTATTACGGATTCACCACCAGGATCTCACCATTCTACAAGAAAGTGATCATTGATGTAAAGAGAGGATTTTGGCAGAACGATACCATTTCACCAAAACTCTTCTGTGCCATTCTCTGAGAACGTCATGTAATGACTGGAAAGCGAAGGAATGGGAGTGAAAATAGATGGTCGGCAACTACACCATCTCCACTTTGCTGATGACATCATTCTAATAACATCCAAACATTAGCCAAGTGGCACGAATGCTGGCCAACTTCGACCATGAGTGTGGAAAGGTCAGACAACAGCTGAATCTCACAAAGACAATGTTCATAAAAAAGGACTAGTTCCTGATGTTCCATTTACTCTCAATGGAATGAACATCTCCGAATGCAGCAGTTATGTGTACCTAGGTCAAGAACTCAGTATGATGAATGACCTGACACTTGACCTTGCAGGGAGAAAAGAGCAGCGTGGAATGCCTTCAAGAGCTTTAAAGAAGTTTTTAAGAGGACGAAGAACCTCCAGCTCTCAGCACATCTTTTCAACGCCACTGTTCTTCCAGCACTAACATATGTCTCAGAAACCTGGGCCCGACGAAAACAAGATTAAGAATGATATCTGGGTCTCCCAAAGAAGAATCAAAAGAGCTATACTTGGAATATCACATTTCACTCAAGTGAGAGAAAGAATCTGGAGTACCAACCTCCGTTGATGATCAGGAATCAGGGATGCTGTCTCGTTTGCCAAAGCCTTGAAAATCAGATGGGCTGGACACATAATTAGATTTCGAGAAGACTGCTGGACTAGAGTTGTTACTGACTGGATTCCATGGGATGTCAACAGAAGATGTGGCTGCCCATCTACAAGATGGTCAGGCTTCTTCGTCAAGAGCCTGAATGAACGGTTTGAGGCTCTTGGTGTCCCTGGAGTGAGCAGATGCCATTGGGCTACACTAGAATGCGACAGCGACGAATGGAAACATTACTGGCGTCCACTCGAGCAAAGCGATGAGCAAGGGTATGACAAGTGACAAGTGACAAGTGACTTTCCTGCTAAATTGTAAATCTGTATCATGCACTTTCCTCCTAAAATATTGTGTGTGTGTGTGTGTGTGTGTTTCAGGAAGTATCAATCATTGCAGCACCTTCTGTTTGCCTGTCAGTCTCTTGGATCTAATCTTAAGATCTTTATATCCTAGTATCAGAATAGTATCATTCTAGCACAGTTGTTGCTACATACCAGATTCTTAGACATTGTTTGCTACATATGCTCCACAAAACACAAGAAAATGAGAACAGAGATGAAAGTAACTTGCTCAAGTAGCTTATCAAAGTATGCTTGGCATTCTAACTTATGTCACTTGTATCACTTGTCATCCCACCAGTAACGTCTCCATTGTGAGACTTTTTATTACTGTTTTTGGCATATGGAATATGCCACAGGTAGCCTGCCAGGCTCTGCCGTGCGGGCAGGATACTCTCGGTAGCTTGTCAGGCTCTTCTAGAAGGACAGATGAATCAAATCTAGGTCGGCCATGTGCAAGGTAAACGCCCTACCCGCTGTGCTACCACTCCAGTCCTTTAAGTCAATAGATTTGACATATCCGGTTTTTTTCACTGTTGGTATAGAATGGTTTCCTAGTCCTTCATACTATTCAGATATGTATTACAGTAATTAAAAATAAAAATTGAAAATTGGCTATTTTTTGAATTTAATATGCAACTCCTTACACTTTTTAAAAATCTGTAGAATAATTTAGTTTGCATTTTCTAGTAAATTATTAAAGTTCACCAGGTGTATCCATAATTTAAAAGTAGTGTTCACCAGTATGATCAATTTTAACTGTTTTCTTACTTTACATACTCTTCTGGTTGGTTTTTTTTTTTTTTGATAATCATCAAGAATGGAGCATTGGTGGGGATCATAAAATATTACACAAAATCCTCAATGTTCATTTTTTTCTAGACATTTATCTTTTAAAAAGATATTTACTCATCAGTAAGAGACAATGTTTTTAAAGGAAATCTGTAGGATAACATAGTCTCAGGTAGTTTAGGTTTATTGGGTTACTCCCATCACAGTGCTCCCATTCCTCTGTGTTTATTTGTGAATTCTTTGTATTATGTTGACTTGTAAATATTGTTTTTCTCTTCTCCTTGAGTCCTTTGTATAGTTTATTCAGAGCAATATCCTTTTTGTATGGACACAGAAAGACTTTGCAAGTGTTATGCTTTTGTTACCTGGGAGTCATTTGACTCTACATGATATTTTCCTCCTGGCCATCTGTTCTCTGGACCTAGCCCTTACTTCCTAGCACCCCCAAAAGCAGGGTCCCAACGAGGGACGAGACGGACCCAGGGCAAGCGGTGAGTTGTGTGCTACCCTGGCATCGAGATGGGCCTGGCCAAAGTGCCTAATGCTTAACTATAAGTTAAGAGCTTGTCATGGACAAATGCTGTCATAATCCAAAAAGTAATAACTAGATTCAGACCCTGCTAGGGTTAGGAATAATTAATCTGGCCTGAGTTCCGTAGTCTGAGTCTGTGGCAAGATGTTGCCAGGAGAGCTGCCTTACAAGCCTCAATGTATCTCTTTCTATGTCCATACAAAAATAACTAGTATTAAGATGTCAATGAGTGTTTGGACTAAGGAAAGGAGAAAAACACCTCAAGAGTCAGAAAGGGCTTTGGAATGCCTGGCCCTCAGGAAGGGCTTTCTTATGATGATTTTGCTACCTGGCTGTGTGTAGCCCAGGGGCAAGGGGGAGAGAGCAAAAGGGAGGAGAGAGAGAGGAGAATGCAGAGAGGCTGCAGTATATCCAGAGAGAGGATGGAACTGGGAGAGTGGGAGATGAGAAAGATGGAAGATTGAATAAATGGTAACTAATCAGCAACCAGCTTGGTCCTCGTTCTTTCTTTGCCTGTCCTTGGCCAACAGCTGTCCTGATCCAGCCCACACACAGAGGCTTCAGAGCACCAAAGGCAGGTGGTGAGACAGAGCCACCTGGAGAGCCCTGGAACACATGCCCTTAGGCATGCTTTAGTTTTTTACAGAACTCTGCTGGTTAGCACAAGCACAAGCATAGAGCAAGACTTCGAGCTTTATTTAGAATAAAAATAATAAATAAGTTTCATGTCTAATGATAGATTTTGGGATTAATCTCACATATAATCACTTAATTCAGATTGCTGTTATTTAAAAAAAAATGTTTTCTAATATAATTTCAAGTTTCTAAAAAGGCCTCAGGATTATACAAAATATCCCAATATCCTTTCTCAGAATATCTTAATAACATCCCATTACATTCACATTAATATTTTCCATCAATTTTTAAGGACTATATTTATTATGTTTTTTAAAGTAGATTTTTAGAGAAGGCTTCAATGAATTTAGAGCTGCTATTTATTTCATGCAAATAGCCCTTTATACATTATTCTATTTTGCCTCGCTAATCTTTCCAATGGGATTTGCTCAAAATAAAATGTGCTAATATAACATATTATGCAATATTATATCAAATATTTTAACTATATATTATATAAAAATACACAATAAAATAATTTTATAAAGTATAATGTACTAAAGTGACTCCTTGACATAATGTACATCCTTTGCCATGAGTGTACTATTTAGTTTACTTACATCAACAAACTTAAATCACTTAAAATCTTGTTTTGTAATAATTCATTTAGTTGTTTTATCTCTGTCTGATAGAGCTCAAGCTCTGCAGTTAGATGATTTGGGCTTGGATGATGCCTACAAGTAATGTGGCTCATGAAAATTATATTATGTAAACATTGGGTTTAGATTAAACACTGAGACAATAGGTAGATGGGATAAAGAGGGTAGCTCTGATTTGCTCTAAATAGTAAATCAGTTCATAAGAACTATAAGGAAAACAAATCATCAGTCATTGAAGAAATGGCTTTGACTGATGTCAACACAAGTTTGGAAAAAAACAGTCATTACCTGTGTCTATTTCTAGAATTGGCCCTGGATAAAAAAAGCAAGATAATATTTATTTTTTGGTGTATGAATATAAAAGATACATATTAAGTGTTCTAAGAATTAACCTTCTGATATAGAAAATAAATATGAAGATTCTGATGATAGAAAAAAAATGCAGTTTCGGTGGTGGACCACATGCCTACCTTGTGCAACACCTTGATACTGTGATGTTCAATCCCAACATCACACCATTTCCCAAGTCTAAGTGTGTAGCTCTAGTAAAACTCAAGCATACCCGGTGTGCTCTCATGGCTTCTGTGCATCACCAAGTGACCCCTAATATCAGGGACCCCATACAGCATCGTATCTGTTCTGAGCACCCAATCACCAGGCCTAGGATTGCTGAGAATAGCTACTCTGGTCTTCAAAGCACTGATGGAAACAGTCCCCTTGAAAAAGAACAATTTATCTTGTAACAAAAGAGTAAAAGGAGACTGTGAAAATTTTCCAACCTTATGCCAAGTACATCTCAGGAGCTACAATCAGGGACAAGAGAAAGCTAGAAGATAAGGTTAACCAATCCCCAGTCCCATTCCATCCAATATGCATGATAATTCAATCAGAAGAGCTCAGTTTTTTGTCTTTTTATTTTCCTTTGGGATTATTTATATGAGAGTGAGCAAGAAAGCAAGCAAGCTAGAGAGTACCTACTACTCTCCCAGCTTTCACTTGTCCCATGAAAGAAAACAATTTAAAAATGAGATTAATTAGATAATAAAAACACATTTTATTCCCTGAAAAACCCAATGTACACCACCAATTCAATACATATACATTTTATAATCACTACTCCTGATGTAAGCACAGAGTCAAGGTCAAATTGATCATTATTCAAAGTAAGTTTATTAGAATTCTCTGAGCCTCAGTTTTCATACTTATAAAAGGGAGATAATAGCATCTCTTGCTCAAGATTATTTTAAGTTTTAGCAATAATGAGTCCAGAATCAAGCGCAGAGAATATACAAAATATATACTACTTAGTAGAAAGCAAATATTATTATGACAGCACATGATTTCAACTGGATTTCTCACAAAGTCAAATGGTGTGCAATCTCGAATAAAGAATCACTACTGAAAAACTTAAAAGCTTACACTCTGCCAGCTAGTATTCAACTAATATGTACCTTCATCTGGCACTATCCATCCGTTCTCAGTCTAAATGGTCTCAGTCTAAAATGGTTTGACCCTGTCTTATTTCCAAAAAGTCATCAGGTACTCTCACACCAGTTCTCTATGTGAATACTTCCCTCAGTCAAACTTCAGCTTGAAAGTCACTTCCCCTGGAAAGACTTCTCTGAACATACTGAACTATAAATAATCATTTTAATTTGGACTTAAGTTTTTCTTTCTGTTACTGAGATAAAGAGGCTAGCTATAAACAAATCTAGTACAGCAAGTGTATTTTTAGCACAGATAAAGAATTTCTCTGATTGCTGGCAAAGAGGAGAAGTACTCTGTCTTAATTAAGTTCAAATTGTTCAAATTATATGTAAACATAAATGTCAGTTATGCTAAAATTTTCTACTTTCTACTCATATGAAAATTTTATAGGAGATACTGAACATTCCAAGTGAAAAAAGTGCCAATGTTGAAACTGATTAATTTAATAATTGGTAATAACCATGGGAAATATAGTATATACTTATGTCTAGGAACATTATTGAATCAGCTGAATAATTTGTTAAAGAAGAAAAATTTCTGTTCAAAATTTTCTACTGGGAGAACCTTTTTAATAGTTTCATTAAATAAACTCCTAATCAGGTTATAGAATACATAAATATATTATTGAGTGTGACTTATAAAGCCTTACAGCCTATCACAATACCACAGTTGCTTCAAAATCCTTATCTTTTATGAACTTAATAATATACTAGAGTTTTATCTTATCACTAGAGAAATCTTTAGGCATTTTCTCTGATCAATATGGAAACAGCACCAGGTGTCTATCCAGGACTGAGAACAGTAATATAACTCCCGAGGCTCTGACAAAGCACACATTCTAATCTAGAGTCTGAAAGTTCTCTAACTTAATACTGAGTTTGAGAAATATAAGGAAAACCATAATTTATTGCTTAGTAGAGAACATGGAAGTAACTACCTGTAACACTAAAATAGCTATACAAAATAAACCTATGAAAGTCAGCAAAGAGAGAACAAAGGCCATATCATAGAACAGAGTCTAAAATTTCCCTTTAAAGTAACCTGATAATTTCCATACGAGTACTACTGTTATCAAAGAAATGCAGACGGTAGGGTCAGAAAATCAAGAGCTCCAATTGGTCATTTCACAGACCCTGTTTACTCAAGGGCACATGCAACCCAACTGGCCAGTTCTACAAAACTCTATTTACATAGGGAATAATAAAATCAGATAGCAGAAATGGCTAATGGGCAGGATTATAGAATATACATAAGTACAGGTTCTCTGTAGAATTCAGTTGAGTTGCTGGGGTTGCAACCTTAAGGATAGAGGTTGCTCCTGAACTCCTTTACCAATGTGAAGCATGAAATAAGATTTCTAACATTGAAGAAATCTAGATGTTGGAATGTTAATCTTTGTCTCTATCAACAAAAATCTGAAAGAACATCAGATCTGCTGCAACACTACTAACAATAAAACCAATAAAAGTAAAAACTAATAAATTTATTATCCTGATACAGAGTCCCTGTTTTCACTTGAATTCTATCATGCTTTTCTCTATCAAAATTACGTATATGTATGTATGTGTATGTGCTGCATTTTTTTTCAACATGCTGCTCAGAGATTGGAAGTCACAGCCATGATATAAGATGGTGAAGACATTACTGATCCTAACTTCCATGAACCATCTTCATCTTTACTTTTGACCACTTTATATCTAATTCAACAACAACACACATCTTACTCAAAAGTTGGATTCCTAAATTAAGGTGACATGTTAAATTACCTCTATAGTCCCAGTATCTAATACAGTACCAACTTCACTTACTCTTCGTTAATATTCAGGGACTGGAGAGATACTATAGCATAGAGAGTGCTTGTCTTGCATGCAGGTGACTGGAGTCAGTCCTTGACATCCCAGATGGCACTCCCTCACAGAGCCTGGAGAACACCCTGAGTAGAGCCAGTTGTAGCCCAATAATCAAACTGAGAAAATATACATATACAGTATACGGACCTGATCACAAAGATCTAACTCCAGATGAGAAAGCACTTCAAAAATATTTTAATAGAAAACCAAAGATAATGTTTAAGGTATTTAAATAGGAGATCTTATTTTATGAATATTCTGTAGAGATTGTCAACTAAAGAAGCTTCATATTGGGTCACAACAGCTAAGTTTATTACAGTTGTTCTTTAAAATACCTTACTTGGATTTTCAGTGTGCTGGAGAGACAGTAGGTTGGTAAGGCACTGCATGTATCCCAACCCAGGTTCAAACCCAGCACCATGTAGGATTTCCCAAGCCCCACAAGGAGTGATCCCTGAGCACAGCACCAGGACTAAACCCTGAGCACCATCAGGTATGGCCCAAGCCCCTCCCCAGTAAACAACAACAACAACAACAATGAATATATATATATATATACATATGCATATATGTATAATAAATAAATTGCTGTGAGATAGACCATTACAAAGCAACTCATGATTGGGTTTCAGTCATACAATGTTCCAACACCCAACCAGTGTACATTTCCCACAACCAATCTCCTGGGCTTCTAGAAGTACAGGGAGGTTGGGGTCAGGGAGGTAGCCATCCTGACCTGGAGAAAGCCTGGAGATTTCAGTCAAAAAATCCTCATGGCCAAATTTTCAGCAGATTAATATCTTGATGAGATCCATCCCAAGATGGTGGAGCCCAGCTGGGGGCAGGTGGTGATTGTGGACTGTGGGAGCAAGTGGCTGCTGGGGGCTCTTTTTGTGTGGGTAGTGGGCTGACCCACTCAATTTACCCTAGTCTGTTCAGCCTTGCGCAGGGCCAAGATTAATTTCGGCTTCCGATCTCTTTCGAGATTCATTTATGAGTCTCTGAAGCAAGGCCGTAAAGAGCCTAACTTATGGTGGTTTAATTTCTCAGGAACTTGGTCCTGAGTTGCTAGAGTCTGGTGCACAGTCAGAGGCACAGTGGTGATTTGGGGGTATCAGGAAGCCTGAAGGCAACATCAGGCTGCTGATGCACTCACTCCAGATTAACCTGCTGGCAGCCCTGCGCCCCCTGGACCACAGTGACAGCAGCAGCAGCAGCCTGGCAGGGACCAGGACCCAAGCCAGGGCTGCTACCTTTCTGAGTACGCTGTAGCTACCAGCCAGCAGAGCCCGGGTGACCAGGGGTACATGTTCATCCTGGGTCTCCAGACAGCACTCAGAGAAGTCTTACTCCACAATATGCTATGGGTGGTGTGGGCTGGTTCAGGACGAAACGGTGGTGGGGCCACCTACTGGGGGCATATCGATAGGGCCCCACAGAAGGAACCTGAAGTGCTCCCTCAACTCCAGGATCTGTACTCTGTGGTGGTGCCGGGTTAGACCCAAATAGCCCTATTCAGACAAGTTAAAATTCTGCAGCTGCCTACAGCATTGAACGCTGCAGTAGCTTTGCCTACAGGCGGCTGTGCCACCACCATCCTCACAAGTCCCACTCCCAGTTGGCACTCCTTGGACAGCGACTGGCCAGTTTAGTAGAATGACACTCTCCCTGAGACAGAATATCAAAGGAGTGCCCATATTCACTCACAGAGAAATTTTGTGACCCCATCTGCTGTTCAGAGTGCTGAGAGCTGCTAGCCCTTCATCCACTTTCTGCTTGTTACTGGACTACCACCATCTTGACCAGAAATCTATGGTTTTATTTTTAATATTGAAGTTTGAGTAATTCTGAATTTCATTTGTCTTAATATGCAAATGAATGGGGGGTTAAAACTCATCTATGCTTAGGGCTTCCTCCTAGCTCTATGCTCAGAAATCACTCTGAGCTACATTTAGGAACCATACTCAGTGGTGGGGATCATACTCTATACATTTTATACATTTCACTTTTCTACTGCATACTAAGAGTGGTTCTGGTTCTTTAAAAAGTGGTCTTTTCATTAGTAGAACTGTGCAAGAAAAATAACTCCAACCCCATTAAAAAATGGGGAAAAGAAATGAACAGAAACTTCCTCAAAAAAAAAAATAAAAGGAAAAAACCAAACGGCTAGAATGCTCTACATCACAAATCATCAGGAAGATGCAAATAAAAACAACAATGAGATATCATCTAATACCAGAAAATAGCACACATGCTCCATGTCACTAATCATAAGGGAGATGCAAATAAAAACAACAATGAGATATAATCTCACACCACAGACTGACACACATCAAAAAGAACAAGAACAACTAATGCTGGCGGAGATGTGGGGAAAAAAGGACTCTCTTTCACTGTTGGTTGGAATGCCTACCGATCCAGCTTTTCTGGAAAACAATATGGGCATTCCTCAAAAAACTAGAAATTGGGATTCCATGACTCAGCAATACCACTTCTGGAAATATATCCCGAGGATGCAAAAAAACACAGTAGCAATGACATCTGCATCTGTACATTCATTGCAGCAGTATTGACAATACCAAGAATCTAGAAACAACCTGAGTGCCCAGAACAGACAACTGGTTAAAGAAACTTTGGTACATCTACACAATGGAATACTACACAGCTCTTAAAAAAGATGAAGTGATGAAATTTGCTTATAAGTGGATAGTCATGGAGAGTATCATGCTAAATGAAATGAGTCAGAAAGAGAAGGACAGACATAGAATGACTGCACTCATTTGTGGAATATAAAGTAACATAATATGAGACTGATACCCAAGGACAGTAGGCACAAGGGCCAGGAAAACTGCTCCGTAGTTGTAAGCCTGCCTCATGAGCGGGGGCTGGGATAGAGAAGGAATCACTTAAGTCAATAAAGGTTGGAGGGATTGCTCAGGGTAGGAGATGTATGCTGAAAGTAAAGGACCAAACATGATGGCCTCTCAGTATCTGTATTGCAAACCATAAGGCCTCAAAGTAGAGAGAAAAAGAGAAAATGTCTGCTATTAGAAGCAGGGGGTGGGGGAGGTTGAGGTGCCGGGAGGGATAATGGGGACACCGGTGGTGGAAAATGTACACTAGTGGAGAGGGATGGGTGTTCGATCATTGTATGAGTGAAACTCAATCATGAAAGCTTTGTAAGTGTATTTCATGGTGAATCAATAATAATAATTTTCAAAAACGGTCTTTTGCTTAGGATTCTAAATTACTCTTTCTTTAAAAAGACATTAAACTGGAATTCATTTTAAAACATAAACTCATCTTTTAGAATAGTCTGCCATGGTCTTAATTATGAGAACACTGTCCCCATAGGAAAGCAAGTCAATGAGAATCAAATACCAAATAAAAGCAAACCAAAGAAAAATGTCTTTGTTTCAATTGCTTATATGAGATAATGCTCTCACAAATGAATTCTATTCATGTTCATCAAAGCTAGGATGCATAGAAAGGAAATCTCTGACCCTGACAAGAAAGAAAGATAAAGACAAGCTTAGCTCTCCAAACCAAAAAAGAGGCCCATTAAAAAAGCTATTGATCAAATTTTGATCCCAGTAGAATATTATTTTATGTATTTAATGTATTATATAGTTTTTATGAATGTATTTTATGTTTTCTTAACATAATTTTAAGAGACAATCTTTTATTACCCTCTTAATTACCATTTATTGCTTCTATATAAATAATGTTCTCATGGGTACATTGCTAAATATCAAAGTTTCCTTTATAGCGTGATGATAAGCTAGATCATAAGAATATGGCAACAGAAATGAGGACAAAAATGGTGCCTTATCAAAACTTTGGTTTCAAGCGAAGATTCTAGCTATCTTCTTACCAAACTATAGTTCCTAAGATTTAATTTGTAAATGTTAAAGTATTATAGAAAGATACCCACAAAAAAATAACCCCTTGGTTTACCATCACCAAGGTGCCCCAGATACACCAAATCAGAACTGACAACCTTTATAAGGAGATAAGAGAGAAGGAAGCTGGGACTAATGGTGACATTGGACAAGGGTGTAAGGATTATGGGCACTTCAGTAATGGTGGTGTAGAGTAACTTTGTATGTCCATACTACAAACTTGAACACTCTTATGACCATATTATCTAAACTATGATTTATAATTAAAAACTGATATATCAGAAAACATTTGTTTAAAATTCAGCCAATTTGAGATCATACATGGCCTATAATCTCACATTTCTGACTGGATCTCTTCGCCAAAGTATCTCAAGATTAACTGAACACAGGGTCAATATATTTACTCTTGAGACATACCATAACTTACATGGAAATTCTAAATATCTGATAAACTGATGCTAATCAAACAGGAAAATGTAGTAACATAGTTACTCCTTTCTTTTAAAAATGCAAATAGTGAACAGTCACTGCCAAGATAGGTTAGTGATTAATAAAGAACCTTGTTTTAATACAATCTTGAAAAAAATCAGTATTTAACATAAAAAGAAAGTCCCAGCTACATATCAAAGACCTTCCAGAAGCAAACTGAGTCCTTGGGTAATCACAAGACTCCAGGGCTAGAGAAATGGTTCATCTGAAAAAACGCATACTTTGCATGCATGAAGCCTGGGTTTGATGCCTATACCTCATGGTTCCCCCAGCAGCACTAGCAGTAACAAAGACTCTCATCCCCAGGGCTTCATTGCTCCTAATATGTTGTATTTGGGAAAAGCAATTTAGAGACAATATACTTGCCAACTTTGAGAGTAAAGACATATTTTCCATTTTCTAGAAAACAGAGCACAGGCAGAAACACAGTAGAGAGAATAGCCATCCTTGGGGAGGCAGCTGAAACTAGGACATTTGAATGAAAAACAACAACAAAAAGCTGAACAAGCCCTCATCCAAGATGGTTTAGGAATTATTCTCAATGTCAGTGGCATTTGTAGAGTTCAAGGTTAAAACAAAAATTAAAGTTTGACTTCTATATTCTACTTTGAAAATAATTTAAATTGGTTGTCTATGTGAGAAAAGAGTAATAACGAAGGTATTTTAATTCTCCATTACCTAGATTTTCAATTCAGTTCTGGGGAAAGTAGGTTCAGTTTTAGACATAATATGACCAACATTATATGAAACTCTTAAAAATCATTCAAGGCTGGATAAAGTGAAGTGGTGACAGCTCATTTGTACTCATAGTTTAAAGAAATGCCTTAATTCAAAAAAAATTTTTTGGGGGAGGTTGTTATTTCAGGTTTTTGAAATCAAACCTACCACTGCTCAGTGCTACTCCTGGCTGTGTGCTTAGTGGCTGCTCCTGATAATTCTCAGGAAAATATACAATGCCACAGATCAGACCCAGGCCTCCAGCATGAAATTATGTGCTCATCCTTTCTTTGAGTTATCACACCAGCCCAAAGCAAAGTAAATGTTTCGTTTGTTTTTGCTTTTTCCATTTAGTTTCTAATCAAGATTAAGTAAGAGATTTTCAGAGTGTTTAGAGAAAACTGGGCAAAATATCTATATGTATAAGCTAAGATTGTGGTATTTTGTAATCTAACAAAAACCTCTAAGATATCCAGTTTGATAAACTATAACATAGCAAGTCCTTGATATTTTTGCTCAGAAATCTTTATTCCCAAATCAGAAAGTCTAAAAAGAGGTAAATATTGATTATACCAAGTAATGAAACATCATAGAAATTAGAACAAGGTTTTATTTGGCACCTGTTATACAATAAGATCAGAATCAAAAGGTTTTTAAAAATCGTAACTATATGTTATAATTTAAAACCTTAATATTTCAATACATATCCCATTGCTCATCGATTTGTTCGAGCAGGCACCAGTAATGTCGCTCACTGAGAGACTTACTGTTACTGTTTTTGGCATATCCAATATGCATGGGTAGCCTGCCAGGCTCTGCCTCGCGGGCTCGATATTCTTGGTAGCTTGCCAGGCTTTCCGAGAGGGGCGGAAGAATCGAACTTGGGTCAGCCGCATGAAAGGTGAAAGCCCAACCGCTGTGCTATCGCTCCAGCCTTTCAATACATATAGCATCACATAAATAAAAGTAACAAAAATTACTCATAGCTGGGGGCCAGAGAGATGGTACAGTGGGTGAGGCTCTTGCCTTGCATACAACAGACTCAAGTTTTATCCCCAACATCCCATAGGGTCCCCTGAGCACTGCCAGGGCTGATTCCTGAGTGCTACGCTATGAGTAACCCCAGGTCTAGCCAGGTATGGTCCAGAAACAAACAAATGAAAATTAATTACAGTAAAAATAACCATAGCAAAACACAATTAAAAGTTGAATCAGGGTCTAGAGACAGGAAAGTAGATAGAGTGCATGCCTTACAAGTAAGCCAACTCATGTTCATTCCCTGGGATTCCATATGGGCGCCAAACAGTGCCAGGAGTGATCCCTGAGTACAGAGCTAGGAGTCGTCCAAGCAGTGCCAAAAAATATAAATAAATAATTAACGTTAAAATTAAAGAAAAAAAGAAAGTTGAATCAGAATGAAAAGATACATTGGAAAGCTGAAGATGAAAAAAAAAGTCTATCTTATACATCAGTGTCATGATTTCAATATCATCCTGACTCAGTGACCAAAGCTAGAAGCTTTGAAAAGCTACTATAGCTTTAAAGGTATTCAATGAAATAAAATCAGTACATTAAAAATGTAGGATACAAAGCAAGAAATTATTATAACACAAATCTTAGTTATAGACAATTTACATCCACAGAGACAGTTAGACTGCACTGGGGAGCTTCAAATATAACCGTTCTAGTGGGAATAAACAATACCAGAATTCAAGTCTGGAAGGACTTCAGGGAAAACATCACACAAACCCACTATGTGAAATAAAAGACTGCTGACAAAAAAGAAAATAAAAATCTTCACCTTCTTCACTTGGTTTAGGGGAAATAAGATACTGCCTATCTTGAATGTCCTAGAGGAAAGGGTAAACTTTGAAGGAACTGAAAAACATTTCTATTAGGAATGAACTATAGAGCATATACTATGCTTTCCAAAGTGTGCTTCAAGTGTTCTGAGATAAATTTTCCTGAGAAAATAAACATAGTGTGTATATGGATGAATCTATAATCTTTCATTTATGGTTGATGATAGTGGTTTTTCATTTCTGGTAACACTTTAACTTTTTGGGGAGTGGAGGTGGGCACATTAGGTTGTGCTCAAGGTTTACTCCCAGCTGTTTAAAATTTAAATGGGGATGTTTAAAAATCAAAATAAAAATCAGTTTTTATTTAAGAAGCAATCAGATCCACTCTACAGACTTCAGGAGATGAGGTAACCTGCTTTTTCCCTAGTTTTACTGAAAGTTTATAGTTTTATTTTTTAGTTCAAACTCTGCACTGAGAAAAACAAGTACAGGTGATAGCTTACTTAAAAAAAGAGAGAGATATTAAGTAAATTAGTAAGAAATAACTGACTCTCTTCATTAACCAGCTCCCACCAACCTGAAAAGTGGAAGAGCATTCATTAAAAAATATGATTAGTGAGACCCAACCTTCACAACTTCAACAGACTCAGCTCTATAGCTCCTGAACTTCTGCTCACTGCCACACAATACCAGGCAGAACAATCTCCACCCTCAGAACCTGAACTCGACATTTCAACAGGTCCACACTTTCTAGCTCCTTATCTCTTAAGTGTGCAGCCACACACACAGTTGCATAAGGGCTCCTCATAAAATTTTTCACACTGCTCACAGTTATACTTCCTATCACTGGGTGAAGACAGGCACACAAGGCAAAGAACAATTTCCAGCCTAATTCCTCAGAGAGCCCCAGGGGGAATAACTGCAAGGATTCATACTCAGCACAGCAGGAACACAGCAAATACAAAGGGGAAGATGCACAGAAGACCACCAGCTCAGAAAATGGAAACGAAAATACAAATATCTCAACCAGCACCAACCAGCTCAGTAAATCTGCAGACTAGACTATGACTTCAGTTACATCATTGTGGGGATGTTTAGTGAGTTCAAAGAAATGATGGCACATTTAGTCAGCAAAGCACAAGAAAGTATGAATGGAGTAATGAAAAAACTACAAGCAGAAATAGTATACAGAGTATGCTACTTGAGAGAGAGAAAAAAAATGGAAGTATGAGCAGCAAGTTGACAGCAGCTAAAGAAAACAATCAAGGAGCCCCAAGAAAATATAGGGGAAATGGCTAGAAAACAATAAAGGTAAAAAAGAACTTTAAATGAAATGATTAGCATGCCCAGAATTATGGGATGAGTTCAGAAGGAACAATATTGGAATCACTGGAGTCCTGAAGAACAGAAAGGCAAATTTTATATAGATATAATAGTTAAAGAAATCATAGATAAAAATTTCCCAGATTTGAAGGATACAGGCAACCAGATTCAAGAGGCCTAAAGGGTACCAGTGAAAATAAACTTGCCAAGGCACAGTGTATTCATAATGACAAAAACCAAAGATAGATACAGAATATTGAAATCAGTAAGATCAATAAAAGGAACTTACATTAGAAAAGGAAAGCCCATAAAATTCACAGCAGTTCTATCAAATGACACCTTATGAACCAGAAGAGAATAGAGAGACATAGTATAAAAACTTAATGATCTGAACACCAAGAATACTCTATCCAGCTAGATTAAAATTCAGATTTGAGTGATAAAGAGCTTCTGGGACAGGTAACAGTTTAGGGAATTCACAACCTTAAAACCAGGCTTGCAAAAAGCATTAAAAGAGCTTCTTTAAGAGGAAAGACAATTTCCTCAGCACTAGGTATTGAGTATGGCATTCACTCATGGCGCTAATGGTTGCCCTCTTCTAGAGTAAGAAAGGTTGTTTACTCCTCTCCTGCTAAGTGATTTTATACATTCACAATAATTAATCAACATTTCATTTATATTAAATGTTTTATATCTTATCAGGTACTTTTTATATCCACAGATAACTCTTATTATAATTCTTATTAATGCAGATATTTAAGACATTTGACATAATACAATATTTTATAACACAAAATCAATATTCCCTTTCTTAGGATAAAACACACTTTTTACATCTCAGAAATCTCAGAGCCTATCCCCTTAAATTTTTTTTAACTCTCTTCTTCACTCTTACAAGAATTTACATTTGTAGAATCTATTTAATGTGAATCTTAAAATGTACTACAACTTAATCAGCATTAAATTATTCATAATATTAATTTTGAAAACTTATACGCCTCTACAGATACACTTTTTGAAAAAAGTTACTTTCTCAACTTATCACTGACAACATTGGGGAATTCTAAGAGTTTAGCTCTATTTACCTATGTGTGTAGATGCCACCACCTCACAATTGAGAGAGAGAGAAAGAGAGAGAGAGAGAGAGAGAGAAACATCTATCCCAAATATGAGATTAAAAAGAATTATGGTTAAGGGAAGAGCAAATGCTCAATCATAAAAACTGAAAACTCTTGTCTACAGTACTGTGCTTACATGGGGAAGTGGGTGAGAGGCATTCTTAGGACACTAGTGGAGGGAAGGAGGTTCTTCTCCATTGGTGGCTGTGGTGTCAGAATGATATATTTATATAAGAAGTATGAGTAGCAGTAATGTAAATATCACTAATTAAATAAAATGATTAAAAAAAATGATCAGTCCATGAAGGAAAATACAAATACTGAGTATCAGAGGGTGCTCAATTTAATAGTCTATCTGACCCATATGAAAGTGAACAAGGTCCACTCATATATTCAAGTCAATTTTTTATTGTTAGATTAAAAAAATTATTTCTCCTTTGTAGGTGTGGCAAGGATCACACCAGGCAGTGCTCATGACCACTGGGGACACTGCAGGACCAGGAACCGTTCTAAGACCTCATACATGTGCAAGACTGTGCTTTACTGCTTAGCAACACACCTGACCATATCTGCCCATGTTTCAAAATATAGGTAAACACTTGAAACCTGAGAAAATCTTCTGAAATAAAAGAGAAAAAAGAAGACAAAACAGCCTAAAAGAAAACCTATCCAAAAACTAGAAAATTTCAACAACTTAAACCAAATTAATATCTTTAGAGAGATACAATCAGGAATTTATATGATCAGGAATAAAATCAGGAAGCAAAAAAATATGTAGGCAATTTTTAAAAACTCTTAAAACAGAAATGAAAAGTATTACCATTGAAATATGAATTTCGCCACAGAACAAAAAAAGTCCAAAAAGTGAAAAAGAGAAAAATAAAAGTGGAGACAATCAAAAATTAAAACTAAAAAAAACTATAGGTTTTCCAGAATTGAAGATTATTAATGTTCAGAATAAAAAAGCCCTAAAGTTTCCAGCACAACATATGAAACATGCACCTATCAAGGTAAGTCATCATGAAATTTTAGAAAACTGAAAATATGTCATTCTAAACATTTTCAGAGTTTTTTAAGACTTGGCACTGCATATGATCCCCTGAGCCCCACCAGGAGTGATCCCAGAGATCAGAAACAGAAGTAAGCCCTTTGCACCACAGGGTGTGGCCCCAGAACACACACACACACACACACACACACACACACACACACACACACACACACACACACACACACACACAATGTGACTAGGAGCCGAAAGCTTAAAACTGTTATAGATTACAATCCTACGTAATTTAACATAATAAACCATAAGTGTGGGATGGCAAGGAAAAGTGTGTGTGTGTGTGTGTGTGTGTGCACATGCACATATGTTAGAATTAAGAAGAGTTCAAAACTAAGTATGAACCAATTTTTAGATATTTTTGCTTACAGAGACTAAAAATCCTTTTCTGAAATTTTAGCATACTTTCAGCCCATTCTACATCTCTCTTCTGAGTTTCTTTTTTTCTTAATTACTTATTTATAATTTCAAGAGCAATATTTACTAGAAACTTCTTGATACTGGGAAATTACAGGCAAATCTTATACCTAAAGATAACTGCTTTATGACATGATCCTTCTCACTCATTTTCTTGCCATTTAGAAGAAAAATTATAGGCCAATGTGTTCACAATCTACATGTAGAACTATAATTGGCATGAATAGCATAATTTTATCAGGATCCTTCCGAAACAAGCCAAGTGTTTTATGAATAAGCCCCTGTAGTAAACATGTGATGATAAATTCATTCTCAGTTTTCTTAGAAAGATGAGTCAGATCTCCAGACTTTTAAGAAAACTTAGTTTTCATTAAATTGCACTTATCATCTGGGGCTGGAGCGTTAATACAGCAGGTAGGATACTTATCTTCCACATAGCTGATCTGGGTTCAGTATCCACCATCCCATATGGTCCCCAGAGCCTATCAGGAGAGATTCCTGAGTGCAGAGTAAGGAGTAAGCCCTGACCAAATCATCCAGGTATGGCTCCCCAACAAAAAAACAAACAAACAAACAAACATAACTGTATCAGTCACCATAATGTCCACCAGGCACTTTTTATGATAATTCAAAGGCAAAAATTCCTACCTATAATGTATATGCATTCTTCTCCATCAGTAAGTACTTCCATGAACCATGAAAATTACAAACTACAGCTCAAAACTGTCATAATATTCAGTTCTCAGAACTCAAATCCTAATAGAATGCAACTGTCAATACCATGAGCATATGAAAATATGATTGCTGGCATTTTAATACTGAGGAAATAAGTTGTGATAAAGAAGGGAAGTTGTAGTAAGAAAAAAAAAACTTTTTAGGATGGTCAGATCAGAAACAAATACTCTTCTTAAACATTCATCTTCCATTTCTAGAGCTTAACACACACACACACACACACACACACACACACAGCAATCAATGAGATGCATAAGAATCACTGAATTCATTAAAAAAAGAAAAAAACTAAACTAAACCTACCTTAGTACCTACTCATCGGTCCAGAAAAAATCATCCAAATCATCTCTGGACACAGCTCTATTAGAGATTCAGTACAACAGAAGTCAAGGTACCATGTCTGAGAGAAGCAGTTTCTTACCTGTTGTTGTACTGGTACTTGCTGGACCACCTGGGTAGGCACTGCTGCTTGACTAGCCACAGATGTCTGTAAAGTCACTGTCGAACCTGTGTCCGACCCAGTCTCTGATGTTTGCATGATGGTCTCTGAAATATATTGAAATAGAAATTAAGTTTTAAATATTCCTCTTGCATGACCAGATGCATTATTTGTTCCTAATAATCCATATACGGACTTTCAACTCAAAGAGTACCTCTTAACCGAGCTTACTGTTACATTAATCTGTGCATGTTTCTAAAAGAATTACTGAAAATTACTTAGCAATATTTCCTTAAATCACAACTAGGAATGTGTCTTTCCTTCCCTTTTCCCTCTCTTTTTTCACTTCCTTCCTGTTTTTGTGCTAAACCCAGTGATGCTCACGGACTATTTCAGAAATCATATGGTGCCTGTAAACTGAATCTAAGCCTCTGGCACATAAAGCAAGTGAATATATATCTCTAAACTATATCTTAACCCCCATGGTTCTAGAATCCTTATCTTGAGGCTGTTAAGGTTGAGCTTCATTGAAATCTACCTTTCTTAGCACTCCTCATCATAGACTTTTAACCACATTTACAAGTTATAGTTCAAAATTATGTCAAAATACTCAGTTCTTAGAACACAAACCCTAACAGGATGCAAATCTCAAGCAGTATTTTCTATATACTTTTTAATCACAGTCCAATGCCACTAGAGGTGTGCAAAAATATTTCATGATCCATACCAACTTTCTAATTATTCAATGACATTTTAAAAAGTGTATCTAAGACCTAACTGATATTGGAGGGTAATTGATACATTCTCCAAAAGTTAGCCAGGGCTCAGTTATTTTTCTCTTCCCATGATAGTATTGATACTAAAATCATTACACTGTTACAGAAATAAAGCTAACAACAATAATGTTTAAGATTTTAAAAGATGGGAAAGACCACTATTACATAAAATTTTTTTAAATGAAGATATGAAATCTGATTCTCTTGTTCACAATTTAATATGGCACATTTAAGCTTTCTTCTACCAACACAGGATCAAACTTTGCAGTGTGTATTTTAACAAGTGATTTCTAAGAACTCCAAGCCCTGACATACTTTTTGCTACTGATAGTCAATATATGTCAAAATAACATATATTAACTTTTTTGCTTCGAAGCAAGGACTAGAATTCTGATTTCCTCTTTTGGGGAAGGAGGAATAATATTTAATTGAGAAAAACACTGCAATATGGTTTAAAATTGGGACCAGTATGGTGAGCAGTACTTTTCCTGAAGAAAATTCTGAAAGAGTATTCAGTTCTTTCAGATAGAAAATTAACCCTTCTCAGAACCTTTTTGTGAAAGCATTACATCTTCTATTTCCCACCCAAAAGCTTTTTTATCATCTCATTCAATTTGAGAAATGAATCACTTAAGGCATCTAACTTACTCTTCTCATTTTATAAATGAGAAAACGAAAGCCTAAGAAGAGGTTAAAAGACTTGATCAAGGTGAACAGATATTACACTTGATCTTAGCCCAAAGGTGAGAAGTGATGATTTCCTGAAGATGAGAGGAATAGATCTGGGACAGGTCTTTTTCACAAGGAATCTGTACTTTTTCCCCTCAAGACCTTGATATTGACATTACTGAGTATTCTCATTCTATTGTTTGTCAACACTCTAAAGCAACAGAATAAATCTTAGCACATGCAAATAATATAGCAGTAACAAACAGTACTGATTGAGTGTTTAGCATGATGAGAATTTTCAAAATGTTAATTCATAAATCAATCCACGCAATAACACAATGTAATTGGCATGATTTAATTTCCCTTTGTGGATAAAAAACTTCTGGTACAATAGAAAACCAAGGACTTCAAAAATAAAAGGAAAGTGATGATGACTGTGGGTAGGGTGAATCTGAAGAAAACTAATCTGTACCAGCCAGCTATTCCAGTTTTCTATAACAGAAAATCCATATTTCTATGTAAATGCTCCCAAAGAGTGGCTCATTTGAAATAAAAAAAAAAACAACACCCCAAACCTAGCACCTAACATACAGACTCTACACATGGCACAGCACTTTGACTAAAACTAAGATACTATTTTTAGGTATGCCTAAAAATATTTGAGAATAGCAATACTCATTATAGAAAACTTGTCTAATTAAGCTTGCTGGAGTTGAACGGCTCTCAAATTTTGTGGATGAGGAAACACTGGCTATGCCTCTCTCCTTTTTTCTCTTACAGATAAGTCCAAATACCCTAAACACACACACACACACACACCCCAAAAGCAAAGCCGGTATCCTTTGATTCATTGTATAGTTAAAGATTATCGATGACATTTGTGCTATAGCAGAGAAGCTATTAGTGAGAGTGAAGTGATGCCTTAGCATAGGTAACAGAAACAGTATCTTCATTAGTGAGGTTTCCTTAGACTTTCCACCTCCAATATGGCAGTTAGCCTTTGTTGATTAGTGTATAGATGAATAATAGAGGGGGCCAAATATGGCTTCTTGCTTAAGTTGCTCAGTCAAGGGTGGATGAGTTTCTTGGGAAGAACTGAAATTAAACCGTCTTTCACAGTGCAAGCTGAGAACTTTATCAAAGCTCTCATTAAAATTAAAGAGAAACACTGACACTGTTTCTCTCATGTCTATAGAGTCTATTACAAACCAGTCCTCATATCTTTTTTTTTTTTTTTTGGTATCTGATGACTCATACTTTGGCATCTACTTCTGTAAATTAAAGATATACTAAAATATAAATAAAAGACTATTTATTTAAAAACAAAATGGGTAGGGGTTTAGGGCTTATTTCACTTGTATGGGCTTGGGAAATCATATAGGGTGCTGGGGACTGAAATCAAGTCAGCCATGTGCAAGGCAAATTTCCTACACACTGTACTGTATCTCCAGTCCCCATAAAAACCAAATACACTTTTAAAGCAATTCCTAACAACTCTTAGTAAAGACGTGAAGAGGGTCTTACTAAAGAAAGATAAAAAGCATGGATTTGGAAACTGGTCACCAATAGACTATTTTAAGCTACCGATTGGTTTTTTAGTCAGAGTGAACAGAATTTAAAATTAATTGCCAACTCTCAATAATTAGATAATGTGCCATTAAAATTTTTCAGATTCCCAGGCCAGAGTGATAGTACAATGGGTACAGTACTTGTACTGCATATGGTCAACTCAGATTCAATCCCTAAGACCCAATACAGTATCCTAAGAATGCCAGAAATTATCCCTTAGCACAGATCCAGGATTAAGCCCTGAGCACAACCTGGTGTGGCCCTCAAATGAAAACAAATGAAAAAATAATTTGCAGATTCCCTTGAAAAATAAACGTTTTTTATATTTTTATAAAAGGGAAGGCCATGATATAGTTTTATCATGTAACAATTTACTGTATTTATAGTAATTTGTTTACAGTTTACAGTAACAAATTACTGAAATGACTATATGTATTTACTTGTGTGGTCTCTCTAGGCTTTTGGGTCCATGTTATGCAGGGGAAATAAATGGCAAACTAATCCTATAAATTCAGATTGAAACAGAACATTCTTTCTTTGGATTTAAGACAGTTCTCATAACACTTATACAGACTCACTTCTTTCATGCACAAAAATATACAAGCTTTGACTATTTTACTAAAAGAAATGTGTAACCAGAATACTGGAAAACTTAGTTGTATTTTAGTATGAGTCAACAAAGCTCAGAGATGTTAAGTCACTTAAAGAGAAATAACTAGTTAGAAGGAAAAGCAGGCTTGGATATAACAGTAAAACTTCTGCACTAAAATAAATACCACACTACAATTTTTGAGTTTCTTATCAGGTGTTGCTCATATAGAAATGAAGTTTTAAAAATAAACAGTAAACTAGTTAACTTTCAGAATGAGAAAGAAGGCAAAAGTTTCAATGACTTAACAGACTCAATCTTCACAGAACACACAGTAAGGAAAATAAGACTGATAGAACATGAAGTGTCACAGGTAAATGCATATCCAACCTCTGGTTCTATGTACTTATCACATGAAAATTGTCACATAAAATTCAGGACAATAGATAACTACCCCAGAACACCTGTCTACTCCCAAATAGTTTACTATCCAGTGTCCTGGGTTCCTAGATTACAAGGTCGTGTCTATTAGTAAGAAATTAGTCTCTAGGCTTTATTGCCAGTTTTTCTCAATTAGAATTTCATTCTGATTTTATTGTCTTCCCCAACATGGAGGAAAAATTCTCTTTACCAACATGTCATAGCTTAACAGAATCAGAAACAACCCCTAAATATCATAGCCATTAATAGGTGTTTCATTGAACAAGTCCTATTTCAAGTGCCAGCAATATGCTAAGTACCTGCAATATATTCTTCATTTTATCTTCAGAAAATTCCTATAATGAAGGTTACTATGTCTATTAAAAGAAAAAAACTAAGGTATGAATGGATGAAATGACTTGCTATAAAGCCAAATTAGTTGACAAGACATAGAGAATAAACTAAAACCTAGGTTTGTCTGAATCTAAAACCATGATGTTAATCAATGTGTTCCCTGCTTTGTAGTAACGTACTGAGAGGGCATATCCATATCCAATACGCACGGGTAGCTTGCCAGGCTCTGCCACATGGGGTCAATATTCTCGGTAGCTTGCCAGGCTCTCTAAGAAGTGCTGAGGAACCGAACTTAGGTCGGCCGCATGAAAGGCGAACGCCCAACCACTGTGCTATCACTCTAGCCAAAATCAGTAACAATAAGTCTCTCAATGAGAGACATTACTGGTGCCCGCTCGAACAAATTGATGAGCAACAGGATGAAAGTGACAGTGACTGAGAGGGCATCCAGACGAAAGCTAAAGTCCCAAGATTTGTCTCTGGGATTCTCAATCTATGGCATTTATATTTTTAACAACCATGAATGGCCAACCTCCCTCCCAAATTACCAAAACGAGAAATCATTCTCTCTCTACTGAAAACATTTTTTTAACCTATTTTTTTGTTCAGAAACATTTCAACTGATTAATTCTGAAGACCTTATCTGAGAGCTCAATTAGAATCTTTAAAGCATGTTTGAGGAGTATAACCCTCCTGCCAAATTTTGCTAAGAAAATTTTTAAAACCCATAGACACATTTGACTGTTCTGGTAGTTTTCCAACAGCTTTGCAAAGTAAGGATCATCACATGAGAGTATTTTCTTTACAAGCCTCATTTGTAAGCTTTGTCTTAAACTCAGCATGAAGGTTTGTGTATACATTTGAGGTGTTCTCTTTCACAGAGCAGTGGTTTCTGGTGTGGTGTTTATGTTTGGGAGTAATTTAGTTAGTTTAGTTCCTTCACAGACTCCTTTCAAGTGATATTTGTTTATCAGCCACAAATACAGTCACATTAATCCATTTTGATAAGTTAAATAAGCCCCTGCAGTTTGTCCATGATGCAGCCCATATGTAAATGAGCTGTATATTCTTGCAGGAGAGACATGCACAATTTCAGTCTAGTCATCCTTGCCTAATGTGGCTGTCAGGTGTGTCAAGAGCAACAGATGCTTGTTTGACAAAGGACCTTTTTATTCTGGCTAATTAAGCAGTTGGACCCACCCGCCTGTTCATGGTTCTGCTTTGTACAGCCAGCTCTGTCTGAATCATGCGAATCTACAGTTAAATAGGCCACATTTTGAAAGAAGGCTAATTAACCCCTAGGAGAAGGAAAAGAATATTGCAAAAACCCAGCTGCTGAATGCAACAAGATTAGCATTTCTTCAACCTGATGGGCAAAACCTAGGCAAAGCAAATGTGTTTGGAACAAACATGCGTTATTGCAAGTTTCAAGGCATTCAAATGTTCTTTGTGGAACTTCTTGAAGATTATTTAATACACTCAAATTCACAGTTGGATTCCTTTTATCACACACAATGTACATACCAAATTAAATGGTTTAATAGTCTGACCTAATCAATTACTTATCAAACAGAACTATATAACTGGGCTAGCTTAAAAACAGGTAGCATCCATTTAATTTTTATTGGGTTTCTCATCCAGAAACAAATCAGTCTCTTGAAAAGGCAAAGTCTGCAAAGTTTAGTTCCACTAAACTGCCTGTATTGCCATTTTTTTTTACACTGAAGAATGTAACAGGTTTTAATTTAGTAGAGAAGAGACATGCATTTTAATTTTCAAGTGCAACAATATTTCTTTATAGAAAAGCAAAAAATGCTAAATCTAATTCCTGTTTGAAAGTAGCCAATACTATAAGTAGTCAATAGGTTTGGTAAAAATAAATAGTACCTAAAATGTTACATCAAATTATTAGTTATTTATTTGGAAAACTATTTCATATCACAGGAATAAAAGAGAAAGATTGATTCTTCAAAAATAAAAGTGATTTTCAATTAGAAAAAAGTTTTAACACTGACATGCTCTTTAAAAAAGGTTCAAAACCACAACTAAAATTCTACAGCATAAAAACCGCATTAATACCCTGAGTATCAGCATCTTTGAACATTAAATATAAGTATCCATACCCATAACAAGCATTCCAATTAAGATCTCTTAAATTAGACAATTTAAATAAGCAATGGTTTGGGGAGAGGAAGGATAAAGATATCCGATTTTCTGAAGATAAAAACTAGTATCAAAAGTATGTATTTCTGCTATTTGCAATAGAAAACAAAAAGCATTAATATTCCAATTTTGAAGAAAAACTCTACAGTTATTTTCAAATAGCTTTCAAAGAAGATATTCTATATACATATTATATTAGCACATATTAGGCATATATATTTTAATATGCCCAATAGTAAGACAATGGGGAATATTAAAATCACATGAGAAATTAAAGTCATATGATTAATTCATGTATTGAAATTTTGACAAAAATATACTGAGCTAATACATTCACCTAAAAATATAAAACACCATGACTTGGCTTTTTCCTATTCCACCTAGCACACAAGAAAGAAAGTGGTTAAGTTATAAACTGTAGTCAGCCTTTTTATTTAAAATACACCTTTGTGAAATGTACTCACTGTAAAACATAGGCCTTTATCAAATCAATAAATCAAGTACTGAAGGGATGTGAAAGGAAAATTCATGATTTTCTATATTATAAAAGCTCTGCCTCTTTATTTAGGTTTGGTGTTGCAATCCTCATGACTGTGTACAATTAATCTTTTGTACTAAATTGATCTGTAGAAAAGTGATGGAATGATAATAGTGTAGACTGTTTGGCAGTCATCTTCCAGTGATAACTGATGACAGTGATTAATGTTGGAGATGATTAATCAGCACACTGGTAGCATATACAGGTTGCCTGGGTAACTTTTTCACTTTTCAAACAAAGGTTTTCCCTTAACAAATTCTTCCCTTGACTCAGAATAGATTATGAGAAACTGCTTCTTTAGTAGAGAAAAAAAAATCAAAATACTGCAATAATTTCTACTTCTAATGGTTAAATTACTTTTTAAATTATCAATCAGTAGATTATTAAAATCAAACTGCTAAAATGATGAAAGAATTATCTTGCAATTATTTATTTCTAGTCACCAAGAGATGCCATTATTAGGCAGAGGAAATTAGGAAATTTGAGAAAAATAAGAACCAACTGCTAGTGTTTGTGCAATCAATTCCAAATACCATTCCAGCATTTTTTCCTTATAATTCATGGTGCTCATACAGTCTTTCCTTAATGGCATATGCTAAAATCTAGGGTTTTCCTAGTAAAGGCTAAAAGAGAAGAAAGAAGAAGCAGAAACTACCAGAAATCCTATATTCTTCCCACTGGAAAAAAAGGTCAGAGAACAAAGTAATGCAACACTCGGAAATATTCTTACTAAAATATGACACAAAGCCATTAAAGTATTTCTCCCTCAGGTCAATCCAATGCTAAGAATGACTAGAACCTACTAAATGACCAAATATTTAAAATAAAAAAATTTAAAATTCTGAGCATTTAATTATAAATCAACCTCCTTTATTATTAGTGATGTCATCTACTCAGTACCACTTTGTGATGTCAGGACCCTAATTTCATCTCTAAGACAAATATTTCCATTTTAAAGTTTAGGAATATTTCATAACTTGCCTAGAGTTACAATTCTTAAAAGATAAAGCCAGAATTCAAGTCAATATTAAGCAATGACACTTATTATTAAGTCCTAGTTGCTCTCACTTTCTCTCTCTCTCTCTCTCTCTCTCTCTCTCTCTCTCTCTCTTTCTCTCTCTCTCACACACACACACACACACACACAAATAGCAGTGTGGCTACTACTAAAATTTTATTTTTTTTTTGAATTTTTCTGAAATTAACTTTTAGAGACAAAATCTATTAAGATGTTGAAGAGGAATGCTAAATTTAAAAAAACAAAATATCACATGAATAGGAAATACATACAAAACCTAGAAAGTGACTGAATTTTATTTTTATAAAGTCATTAAAGCTATTATTATTATGGTATGGAAAAGCACATTATGGATTAAAAGACAGCTGTACTATGTGTTCACAAAATATTTTATAGAAAGACCAGACATATAGTACAGGTGGTAAGGCACATACTTTGCATGCAAATGCTTCAGGCTCAATACCAGCACCACATCTCATCTACAGAATACCACCAGAGGTGACTCTTGAGCACAAAGCCTGAACATTATCGGGTATGATCCCCAAACTACAAAAGGTAAATAAACAAAAGGGCTACTTTGTGAACCAAGAGCTATGATAGCCAAAGAAGCCACATTATGAGAGATCCACATTCTATCCTACCCAAAGCAGAGATCAGAAAACATTTTCAGGGGAAACTGATTTGAGTCTATGTGCCAGGCACTATTCTAGAGTGAGTCGGAAAGAATATTTAGAAGTCAGTACTAGAACTACTTGTCCAGGAAGAGGGCTCAAAGGGCTAGAAATACATGCCCTACAGAATCAACTCAGAATGAAGCCATCCAAAAGAAATCATTTTTAAATTCTGCACCCTAAAATAATTCTTAGCTAGATACATGTTAAAAGATTTGGTACATGTTGACCTGTTCAGTTGCTGGACAAGAACTCATTTCCTTTCTTATTCTAAATGGCTTAAACACTTGAAAACTTTAAAAAGCAACATTTTCAATAATGAAATTGGTTATTTAAAATACATATTTGAAGATCATATCTCCAAATGCACTAATTTCATTGGTACATCTGATGAAAAAGGAAAATTTATGGTAATAATTCTCAAATGCCAAATAAGATCTCTTCCTTATGACAATGCCCTGTAATTAATGCCCAATCCAGATTCTGGAAATAAACATTAATTTTGTTTCACTGTATAAGAGTAGCTGATAAGAGTAGCGCTTCTTCTGCCATTTTTTCCAATTTAGAAGGATGCTGTAGGGAAAGAATTTAGGTGTTTAGTTCCACTAGCTAACAAGTATACCTTTTTTCTACTAGCCCTAGTAATGGATGCTCACTTTTTTTCTACATACCATAAACTTTACTCATCTAATTTTTCTATTTTTCTCCCTGTGCTCACACTTGAAAATTCTCATATTACTTGATCTTTTGGATTGATTATAAATGATAGGTGAGATTAGAGCTAAGAAAAAGAACAGGTAAGTAAAAATCCTTAAAAATTTACAAAGAAACATGTAATAGTAGTGCCCTAAAGAGAACATACTCCTTGATATTTTACAGGGAGTGAAGGCAAGTACAGAAATTTTTTATTTTATTTATATCAAATAAAAGGCTCCAATAACAATATTCTTAAATTCCCTTGCCACATAAGAGATTTTTTACTTTTTCTCTGTCATTTCATTTTTTTATAAAAAATGGAAAATATAATTTCTTACAGATCATAACGATTCTAATTATAGACTCAAAGAGACCAACATATCTTAAAGGAAAACAATAATATAGTTAATAATGGAAACAATATGCCCCATTTTAAATGTATAGCATTCTGAAGAACTAAATTCTTATTACTGTCTTTTTTCCAGTAAATGTAGAGAAAATGGGTGTGGATGTGCTCAAAAACAAATCTATAGATTCACATACACGTTAACTTCTGTAAACACGATAAAACGATGCAATTAATTAAAGACATTTTTGAACTGACTTATAACATGCATTAGTGTATACTAGGATAAAAAGATATGGACAAAAAATTAAAATTAGTAGAACAGATTAAAGAACATAAGCCAACAAATTAAGAGAAAAAACTAAAAATCAGTAGTACTTTTTAAAATCAATTACACTGAATTTAAAATACTATTCTTTGGAACGTATAACAATTGATAGTTGAGCTGGGGTGTCTCTTCTGCTTTTCCATTACCATTTAAAGAATTCAGCTGTAATAATTATTGACTATACAAAAATAATACAAAATAGTAACTCTAGTCAATCCGCATCCTTTTATTAAGTTACAATTTTGAATATGGTTATTGAATCTTCTCCCAGTAGCCTTCTTATTAAATACAACCATTCCTACTAATCTAAAACATCCCAACTTAAATTTTCTTCATCTTCTTAAACCTCTGCCAGTAACTGCTATTACATGTTATAGGGAATACACAGGTTCTGCCCTCAATTAATTCAAAACCTATTGATAGTCCTGGACAAAAGAAGGTAAAAAGTAAGAGCCGAACTTTGTTTTCCTCTCATCTCCCAACTTAATCACCAAGTCAAGTGGTCCTGCTTTCCAACATCTCTTCAAAAACCTATTCATGTATCTCAGTACTCTAGATTCATTGCACTCCTGTTTTTCAGAGTTCAAGTCATTGCTACAACAGGTCACTGATTCCCCCAGGATAAACTGCAAATTCTTTAACAAGGCTTATAAGGCTCTTTAGAACATAGTTCCTGCTGTCTTCAAGAGTATATACAATTTTCTGAAGAGTATAAACAATCCAGCCATGTGTGGAACTACTCTCAATTCCCCAACCCTAAATCCTTCCCTTTAGCAGTTAGCAGTTACCTTTGTTTAAAAAAAAAAATGTGCCATTTCGTATCTTTATCTTGCAGATTTCAGGATATATTTTACCTCAAGAAGAGCCAAAGAACCAATTCTTCCCCTCCCTAGGGACTTTTTTTTTCTTTTTTGGTGGGAGGAACCACGCCTAAAAGTGCTCCAAGTCTAACCCTGGTTTGGTGCTCATAGTGAGTTTTTCTGGGTAGTTCCTATAGCATCCTATTCTTTACTAAATGTATAGCAATAATCCCACTGCAGTATAATTGTCTCTTCAAGTAGATTCTAAGAATCATGATCACATGGTTCAGCAGAGGTTCCTGAAATTTCTTTGACCCACAGCTCCTTTCAGAAGAAAAAAATAATTACTCAACACCTAGCACCCACCACTTCTGCCCCTGCCCCTCCATCACACACATTCAGGAAACTTATTCTCTTTTCTTTTTTTTTCTTTTTTTCTTTTGGGTCACACCCAGCGATGCTCAGGGGTTACTCCTGGCTTTGCACTCAGTAATTACTCCTGGCAGTGCTTGGGGAACCATATGGGATGCCAGGGATCGAACCCGGGTCGGCCGCGTGCAAGGCAAACGCCCTACCCGCTGTGCTATCACTCGGGCCCTTTATTCTCTTTTCATCAAACAGAAAGCACCCCCAATTACAACCAAGGCTACTGTATTTTGCTCTACTACATTCCGCTCCCCTAGTTCATTTTATCACCCCGAAGGTGGCAGCATCAACCACTCTGGGAAACACTTTATTTTTTTCACCCATGAATGTGCAATAATGCTTAATGTACAAAAGATATTTAATTTGCTGCATGAACTGATGAATAGACAAGATAGGTAATCTTCAAACCCCAATGAAACACATTTCTATTAGTATATGCTATATTGCATAAATTCCCTATATATTTTCTATGAGTCATTTTTCATCAAATTCATTAAAAATATTACCTCTTAATTTTCTAATATAACTTCACATTTGACTCATTATGAAAAATTTTCTAATTTTCATATTCTAAGATTTATAAGCACAAATAGATTTTGTGTATAAATTTTTGTTAAGAAACAATGATTAAATAATTCAAGTAAGAAAATGAATCTTCAATTGATCTGAATCTCCTGAAACATCACTTACTGTGTTTTAGTAAGTATATCTGATTCACCAGTTGTGGATTCAGATACAATGCTCTAATCATGTCATCTTTGAAAAGGTAGCCTAGTATGCTTCTTTTGTTTTTATATGACAGAAGCACTCAGAGATCTTTAATTCTCATAGCTGAAATGCTAAGAATAAGTAATTAGTCTAATAGTAATTGTTCTAACTTCATCATTAATTAACCACTTGAAATTTATTTGAGCTTGGCAACATTCAACTGACATTCTTCTATGTTCTCTTAATAATCATTGAAACTTTTCACACACACACAAAGATATTTAAGGAAGTCTAGTTACAAACTAGTTAAGACACTTATAAAAACTCTTTAAATACATTATTTCATCTGTCCAGAAATGTTATGAGGTAAGTATGATTATTACCACATCTTTATGGATGAGAAAACTTTGATACAAAGGTCAAAAGACTCTATACCCAAGTCACAAAGTCATAAATAGGCAAAGTAACAACTTAAACAATACTTATTGGTTCCAAGAGCAAATATTTGAAGATTTATTCTTCCTTTCTTATTCTTAACCCAGTCACATATGATATTACGCTTATGAAGCATCCATCCTTTCAACATTTTAAACTTCTATGTCACAGGAATTGAACATGCTGAAAAAAATTTTAACACAGCTTGTAGGATAACATAGCCTCAGGTAGTTTAGGTTTATTGGGTTACTCCCATCACAGTGCTCCTATTCCTCTTTGTTTATTTGTAGCTTCTTTCTCAGTGTTCTGTTGACTTGTAAATAATGTTTTTCTCTTCTCCTTGAGTCCTTTGCATAGTTTATTCAGAGCAATGTCCTTTTTGTATGGACACAGGAAGACTTAGCAAATGTTATGCTTTTGTAACCTGGGAGTCATTTGACTCTACATGATATTTTCCTCCTGGCCATATGTTCTCTGGACCTAAGCCTTAGCTGCCCTTACTTCCTAGCACCCCCAAAAGCAGGGTCCCAACGAGGGACGAGACGGACCCAGGGCAAGCAGTGAGTTGTGTGCTACCCTGGCATTGAGATGGGCCTGGCCAAAGTGCCTAATGCTTAACTATAAGTTAAGAGCTTGATCATGGACAAATGTTGTCATGATCCAAATAGTGATAACCAGATTTGGACCCTGCTAGGGTTAGGAGTGATTAATCTGGCCTGAGTGCTTGTAGTCTGAGCCTGTGGCAAGATGTTGTCAGGAGAGCTGCCATGCAAGCCTCAATGTATCTCTTGCTATGTCCATACAAAAATAACTAGTATTTTTGATATTAATGAGTGTTTGGAATGGGGAGAGGAGAAAAAAACGTTAAGAGGTATTTTGCCTACTGGCAGTCAGGAAGGGCTTTGGAAAGCCCCTAGGTTGTGTTCCCTTTAAACCTGACAGCCCTCAGGAAGGGCTTTCTTATGATGATTTTGCTACCTGGCAGTGTGTAACCTAGGGGCAAGGGTGAGAGAGGAAAAAGGGAGGAGAGAGATGGGAGAGAGGCTGCAGTAGATCCAGAGAGAGGACTGAGCTGGGAGTACCGGAGGTAAGAAAGATGGAAGATTGAATAAACAGTAACTAATCAGCAACCAGCTTGGTCCTCGTTTTTCCTTTGCATGTCCTTGGCCAATGGCCATCCCGATCCAGCCCATACACAGCGGTTCCAGAGCACCGAATGCGGGCGATGAGACAGAGCTGCCCGGAGAGCCCAAGAGTGCACACGCTCCTCGCCGAGCTTTAGTTTTTTACAACAACTAATAATTTTCCAAGATATATTATCCCCTAAAAAAAACTTTGGCCTTATCGTACAGCATATAAGGCTCTTGCCTTGCATGCAGCCAACCCAGGTTCAGTAAGCCACTATGGGAGTGGCCCACAAAACAAACAAAAAATAAATCTAAAATTCATTTTCAGCACCTACAAGAGATAGCTGTCTATTCCATTCTATAGATCTCAGCAAGGAATAACAAAAACACTGAATCAGGTGAGTGCTATACAATCTCTGCTGAGTTGTCAAAACAAATATGCTTCTTGAAATTTAAATTGAGGCTCAGAAGGTATTGAACAAACAAACTATCTTTTATTTTTTTAAATCTTTAAATTGAGCTCTCAGATGCCCACCATTAATTCTACCTGAAAAGAACAGAATGACTAGTAGCAGCTTTTCAGATGACAAAAGTAAGGGTAAAAGCAATTCATTCACAAAAATAACTGCTTTGGTGAAACTAAGGGTCTTTCATATAAGTTTCAAAGACTGTCCTTTTACATAGTCATAAACTGACATGAGTAACTCAAAGCAAAATCTTTAACCCTACTGCCCAATGGCACTGCAATCAAGGACACTAAGTGTAAAAAAGAGAGAGCTTTAAGGAAGGCTGCAGAACAAGAACAGTGTTCAAGAAAAGGTAAGTGCCATACAGTTTCATGAAGTCAACATCCTCTATTACAACCACCATCTTTATTTGCTTAAGCACTGGGACATCTTTTCTTACTATATGCTAACTAAATCATTACACTCCTAGATCAATTTGTTTTGTTTCCTTAGTCAAGTATTCATATGGGAAATATTTTATTACAGTAATCAGATGAGAAAAGTAAAAATTTTCTCAGTCTCACAGAGACCTTTTATTGTATATCTATAATGCTTCAGAAAGCTTCAATTGTGGTAGGAGTCACACTGTTTCTCACAATGCTTCAATTGTGGTAGGAGTCTCTCACATGCACACACACACACACACACACACACAAGTATACACGTACACATACACACAGGAACTGTAAGTGGTTCCAATTTTGTCCAAGGGTGTAGCTGATAATAAAACACTTAATTCCAGTCAGAGGTACTCTTACATCATAGCCTCAATGTTCCCACCCCTAGCAGGATATGGTAACACTGTTAAACTTTTCAAGAATCATTATGCCAAATCATTTAGTCTATTCACTGAAAAGTCATCATTCTACCCATCCACAATGATGACTTAATTTATAGTGGATAAAATAGTTCTAAAAGGCCTTTAAATATTTCTTTGTGGGGGCAGTCTGCTTTCCTTGCACATACCAACCCAGGTACAGACCCCAGCATCCCATACAGAGCCCTGAACACTAGCAGGAGTGATCCGTAAGTGCAGAGCCCGGAGTAAGACCTCAGCACCACCAGATATGCTCCCCCAACAAAAAAATAAAGGGGGGGTCAGAGAGATAGCTCAACAGGCTAGAGCACGTGCTTTGCATGCGGGGGACCCACATTCAATTCCCAGTACTGCATATGGTCCCCAAGGCACAAAGCCCTTAAGCATAAGCATCACAGGGCACTGTGATTTGCTTGCACCCAAGCAAATCAAAGTAAATTCTTTGACATTTATGTGAAAACCGTAGGGTTTATAAATAGGGAAGGTTTGTTTCTTGCACCATTTATCCATTAAATGTATTCTGAACTCTTAATCCGCAAATGTTAATTAGATGAATTAGTTCAACTAGATGAATATGTTTTGTTTTAAAGTAATTGCAAAGCATTCAACATAATAACTATCAGTGATAAATCTGGCACTTAGCTGACGTAAACTGATACATATTTCTGTTGCAAAATGTCTAAGGTGAAACTACAATTAAATACTTAAAATTGCTTTAATACTACACAGGAAAATGCTAAAAATTTTAAACAATCTCATACAGTATGATTTGTGAACCATATGCAGCTATTACAAACATTTCAGGCAGTTCACAGGAGAAATTTTTAAAAAATAAAATTTTAATTTATGTTAATTTGTATTTCAATACATTTCTTTTAAGAAAACTATCCATCTAAAAAATAAACATCTAATAAATTGTGTGCGACAGTTTTCAGTGAATTGGGCAAATACGTTCTTTGGATAATTACCTAGCTTCCTAATATTACAGCATCTTAAAGTATACTGAAGATCAGGCCCTCATTTTAAAGGAGACTGAGACTGATATATCAAACAGAACCATTAGTTAGTATTGAAGTTGGCATTAGAACTCAGAATTCCTAATTCTCAGTCAACAGCTCTTTCTAACAGACACGATTTATAAGAGAAGAAAGAAGGCAGGCACTCAAGAAGAAGTAGGAAGGCCTGCCAGAAGCTCAAAGTCCTTATTACACAATGAGAGAAATTCTCATAACATGCAGAATGCTATCCTAAAATAAGAGGGTTTCTTAGACGCTTCCAAGTTTTTTTCTCACATAAATGAATAAGGCACTGTGTATGGGTATTTAACAAGATTCAAGTAAGGTAAACCGTGTATCTGTGGAGATAATAACTAAAATGGTTACTAGATTTTAAATTCTGTAAGGGATTCTGGATCATCTTGCAAAATTGTTTTTTGGTGTCTTTTAATTTTTTCTCTCAGAATTTGGAGCATTTTGATGTTCCAGGTTCAGTATTTTATTAGTATACAGAACAACTGAATACTTATGTCTTAGAATTTTATTGTATTATCCACAATATAAAAACTATGTTTACAATAAAATAAAGAAACCCAAAAGACTAATTTCTAGTTTGCCAGTAAGAAAAGAAAAAGGAAAATTCAACACCTCAGTAACTGCCACCAAAATAAACAGGGAACAAATTCTGAATTTTCACTTGAGCAAATAAGTGTAATTTTGAGGTGTGAGACAGAAATCTTTTAAACGTAATGGTTTGTGTAACAGCTTGTATGAGGTGCACTTTTCACTGTCAAATAGCTTGAAATACTTGTAAAGGTAATCAGTTTTAGATGGCAGGTTTACAAGCTTTCCACACTTGTATTATTTATCCAAATTTAAATGTTTTGCAATTACCCCTTTACATATTATTCTCATGTTGTCTTTTTAAAAGATTTTTAAAATTGTTTTTACAAATGTAACTCCAAAAGCAACCACACTGCTTGATTTAATCACCTGATACATACAGTTGGTTTTATTAGCTCATAAATTGTCTAGATGTAATTTACATATAAGTAATATTTCTGAAATACTGAAGCACATGAAAGCTAGAAGCAAGTATCTCCTAGTAAAACCTACTCAAAAACCTACTCAAAATTTTTACTTTATGCATAAGCTTTATTATAAAGCCAATGTAAATTGTTTACTTTTTATAACAAACTAGTAAACTAAGATTTACATATTATATTTAAAAATTATAAAATATATAATTTTGGGATGATTACTTGTCCTGATTCTAAGGAATCTTTTTTTTTTTCTTTTTCACAAACCAGATTTAGAAGAATGATGTTTTCTAAATGGAACTGAAAAGATATTTTCATATGGAGTTTCCATACGAATTACTCAAGGGGCCAAAGAAGCTGTTCACTGACTCGGGTGTTTGCTTTTACATATGCATGCTACCAACCTAGGTTCTACCAACAGCACTCCATACAGTCCCTCAATCACAGCCAGGACTGATCCCTGAGCACAAGCAAAGAAAGAGTAAGCCCTGAGCACAGCCAGGTGCAGTCCCAAACCAAAAAAAATTTTAAATTTTAAAAATTTACTCTACATTGAATAATATATTCTCTTTATTTAGGTAAGACAATTTTTTTGGTTTGGTTTGTTTTGGGGAACTGGAGTGATAGCACAGAAGGTAGGGCGTTTGCCTTGCACTAAGCCGGCCTGGATTCAATTCCTCTGTTCCTCTTGGAGAGCCTGGCAAGGTACCGAGAATATCCCGATCACATGGCAGAGCCTGGCAAGCTACCTGTGGCGTATTTGATATGCCAAAAACAGTAACGAGTCTCAGAATGGACATGTTACTGGTACCCGCTCGAGCAAACTGATGAACAACGGGACAACAGTGATACAGTGACAGTGGTTTGTTGGGGGGGAGGGGCACACCCAGTGCTGTTGTCAAGGGTCACTCCCCAGTGGTGCTCAGAGGACCATGTGGTACTGGTGATGGAACTGATCTGGGATACCTACATGTGAAACCCAAGCTCCAGCCCTTGATACCTCCCCAGGCTAAAACAACAGTAGAATTTACTTTAAAAAGGAAGTTAATCAAATAGTCATTCTTCCTCTTTCCCCATTTGTTTCTATAGTTTTCTTTTCAGTTGCTATCCATTTCCTTCTCTGCTACACTTAACCAAAAAAATACCTACTCAAGTCCATAGTTTACTAATAACTATGTAACATCCACTCTAAAACGCTGAGCTAACAATGTCACTGCTTTATTTCTTCAACAACTTCATTTCTTCAAACTTATTTGTATTTATCTTGAGAACTAGTTTTGACCCTTCCTATAGATTTAATCTTAAGAGTTACCATTTCATCATTATAAATATAAAAAAAGCTAATTTTTTTTCAATTTTTACATATAAACATGTTTAAGTATTTGATGTCACAAAACAAAAATTACTGTGAAATCAAATGGTCGCTTGCAAACATTACTGGCATATACTTTTTTAACTACCAAAGAGATGATTTATATTAAGACCAATAAATGTTAACACTATCCTTGTGTTACTTTCCATATCCGGTACTCAGAATAACGTGGATTCAGACTCTAAGGCTGGGCAGACCCTTCATGCCGAAGCCCAAACATCGCTCAGATTCTGGATGACCTGTCTAAATCTTCATGATAAAGTTCAACAAACATTCCCCTTTTTCTATAGATATTATAAGTTGCAGATTTTAGCTTCTTTTTTAAAAATTACTAACAGAAAATAGCCCCAGCAGTGCTCAAGAGCTGTCTGGGTGCTCAGGTGTGACCCCAGGCATTCTCAGGGGGCCATATGAAGTGTCAGATTTTCAAACCTGTCCACCATTGGCCAGGTAAGCACCTTAACTCCTGTACTCTTGGTCATATTTATTTTCCCCTAAATATTATAAAAGATCTACTTTTTTATTTTCAAGTGCATAAATAGTATTCAGCAGTAAATAAGTAAAACAAGCAAAACCAGCAGTAACTTAATAAGAAAGTATTTATTAATTTTGCTGTCCTTTCTTAAGAGGACAGTCATTGTATCACTGTCATCCCGTTGCTCATCGATTTGCTCGAGCGGGCACCAGTAATATCTCCATTGTGAGACTTGTTGTTACTGTTTTTGGCATATCAAATATGTCATGGGTAGCCTGCCAGGCTCTGCAATGCAGACAAGATACTCTCGGTAGCTTGCCGGGCTCTCCGAGAGGGGCAGAGGAATCGAACCCAGGTCAGCAGGCTGCAAGGCAAACACCCTACCCGCTGTGCTATCGCTCCCCCCTAAGAGGACAATATTTTTTTTCCTAAAGTAAACGTATTTAATAAAAGTTCATAAAACAACGATGCAAAGGGTGAAATGGGCACTTCTAAAGTTCAGCAACTGTTACTCATGTAAGTTAGGGAAAACTGAAGTTTTGAGATGGCCTCCAGAGATACAAAGTGACAGTAGTAAAAGTTATTACCTGGTTCCAAACAGCAGGTACAATTTTATTTACTTATTTTAAATATTTTATTAGGTCACCATGAATTATAAAGTTATTCGGATAGTAATACAATGTTCCAAAATCAATCCCTTCACCAGTGTCTACTTCCCTCCACCAGCAGAGCAAAGCATCCCCCACTAACTCCCATATGCCTCCCACCCACTGGCCTGCTTCTATAAACAGCATTTTTTTTTATAACTTTTGACATTGTGGTTTACAGTACTGTTGCTGATATGGTTTCATGCACATTACTACCTTCGTCTCCCTTTCTTCCTTCTGGTTAAACGCTTTCCTCCACTACTGTTCCCTTCATTGTCCCATCCCTTCACACTATCCACAAGTGGCATACTTCCTTTTGAAGACCAGTTCTCATGTGTTTTGTTTCTTTTGCCTTTGGGCATTTGTTATTCCACTACTGTGTTTCTGTACATTCCACATATGAGAGGTATCATTCTGTGTAGGTCTCTCTCCCTCTAACTTCACTCAGCATGATACTTCTCCATTTCCATCCACAGAATAGTTAATTGCATGACTTTTATCTTTTCTATGACCAAGTAATATTCCATTGTGCTTATGAGCTATAGTTTATTTATCCAGTTATCTGTTCTTGAACACGTAGGTTGCTTCTAGATTTTGGCTATTATGGATTGTGTTTATGTTCAGGAATCAATCATGAATAACCCATTCACAAATAACTTTAAAATTCACAGTGATATAATAAAATATTAAAAATAAGTAAGTAAAATGTACCCGTGCTTTGGAACAAGGTAATAGCTTTTGCTACCGGTGCTTTGCATCTCTGGAAGCCACCTCAAAAACTCAGTTTTCTCTGATTTCCATAGATAACAGTTGCTGAACTTCTGAAGTGCTTATTTTACTCTTTCCATCTTTATTTTATAAACATTTACAAAAAAAGGACTACAGATGTCTTAGCTGCACTGTACTTTTGGGCCCTTGGGGTACATACCAAGGAGTGGAATTGCTGGGTGAAATGGGAGTTCAATTTCTAATATTTTGAGGAATGTTCATATTGTTTTCCAGAAGAGCTAGACCAGCCTATATTCCCACTCGCAGTGGCTTAGGGCACCTTTATCCACTATCCACACCAACACTGGTTGTTCTTGTTCTTTTAGATGTGTGCCAGTCCCTATGTGAGGTGATAGCTCACCATTTTGACTGGCATTTCCAAAGCAGGGGGTACATTTTAAAGCATTATCAGACTTTAATGTTTTGGTTTTTGGGATATACCTAATGGTGCTCAGAGCTTATCCAGGCTCTGCTGAGGAATCACTCCTGTTGGGCTTGGGGGATCATATGGGATTCAGGGGATCAAACCAGGTCAGCATGTCAAGGCAAGAACCCTATCAGCTGTACTTATCACCTCAGGCCTATTTTACTGTTTAAAGGGCTCTTTCCTGGCAGTTCAGCCCAGCACAGGTCAATGGTACTTGGGGATCAAACGTAGTAGGCCTTAACCACTTAAATTATAACCCAAACCTAGTCCCATTTTTAAAGTATGCCAACCTTATTATTATAGTACAATTAGAAATAAAAGGAATTTTGCGATGATATTTGAACTTTCAGGAAAAAATGTTTTATCCTTTTTACAAACTATCTTTGTTGGTAATTCTACTCAAAGATTGATTTTTAGCATAATTTAATTTTAACTTCAAACAATACTAATAAAGCTATAAACAATACTGAATATATGTTTACTGTGAGCTAAATAAATGGAGAATAATTTTTAAGAGATTCTCATGTTTGATATTGGTTAAATAAAAAAAGCACTTATGATTAGATTTACAGACAAAACTTTTGTATGTTTTTATTATTATTATTTGTTTGGGGGCCACATCCAGTGGTACACAAAGCTTACTCCTTATCTTTACCCAGAGATCACTCCTGGTGGTGTTCAGAAGGCCATAGAGGGTGACAGGGATTGAACCCAGCTCAGTCACATGCACCCTCCTTGCTTTACTATCTCTCCAGTCAATTTATTTTTAAAACTCAATTAAAAGTGGCAGGAAACTAGTGGCGCAGGCTAAAACATATGCTTCACAAGCAGGAGCCTCTGGTTCTACCTCAGCACCAGTTGGTCCCCTATGCACCATGGGACGTGGCATATACCCTCACCAAAAGAAAACAGAAATATGTAAAATCCCATTTCTTGGAAAATACACCTAAATTTCTACAAAATATCGTTCTATAGCAATGCCTAATTCTTGCATTTAAAAGTTTCACTACTAAAAGAAAAAATCCCACATAAAAATATTTACATTTTAAGGAAATGTTATTAAAATATTTGTTATAGCATACTTAATACAAAAATAAACTTTCTACACTTAATTTATTCAATAAAGCGTATTGTAAAACATTATAAGACTATAATAATTAACATTCATGATTTAGATGATTTGTGTCTCTTCCGCAAAACACATGTCGACATTATTTTTACACAGGGGTCAAATGAATATTTTAGGACTATTATAGTATAGTTTATGATCTGTTTGAAATGCTCAAGTGAATTTTTTCTTTTTTCAGACACCAGGGACTAAACCAAGGTCTGTACACATTCAAAACATTCTACCCTGAGCTAGAGTACCAGCTCCCTTAGTTTTAACTGGTCCACGTTCAGTATTTAGAGTATATTCTTTATAACGTATAGGTTTAAATTGAGAGAGGGCGAAAAAACCTTAGCAGAAAAATATATCTAAAATGACTACAGATCCTGGACACAATTCCTCTCATGAACTCATTCTTGCTCCTCTTTCTTGCTTTGAGGACAAGAAACAAATTGTCTCCTGACTGCAGAGTTTAACCCAACAATTTCACTGCTTTAACACCATCAGAATAGAGATAGTTGGAGGAACTGGTAAGTGAAGTTCTGCTGTACAGTAGTTCTCTTAAACAACTGTAAGTCTGCAGTGAAAAAAGTCTTTTATGCTTTTTAGCATGACATTTTACTGAGGATGAATCTAAAGCAATAAATCAAGAAACAAAAAAGTAGTAATTACACCCTCCATATGTAGTATAAAGAAAGTATTATGTACCATAAAGATTCTCCCAATAAATAAAAATTATTTTCTTCCATCTTCATCTATTCAGTTACAGTCAACAAAAAAACAGATATAATTTTACTAATAGTTCCTATGACTAAACCAAATATTTCACTCCACAATAACTGTACAAAATGTGTGTTCTCTACTTCTTATAATGTACAGACTCCAAAAAGACCTAAATATTTTTCCAGTTATGCCACTGGTAAAACAACACCAGCGCCCATGTAGAACTCCAATTTCCTACAAAATCCATGTTCTTGCTATATTCTATCTGCTAAAAATTTCCACATGCTTTTTCTATGTCCAGGCTAATGGAATGAAAATTTTGTTTCTATAATTGAAAATTTCTATTGTTATGAGAATAGCACTTTTCCCCGTTTCCTTTAAAAAAAAATTAGTAAAGAACCAGGACCTATAAAATTACTGACAGTTGAGTCTTGGGCATACTCTAACACCAATCCCACCACCAGTCTTAACTTCCCTATACCAGTATTCCCATGCTGCCTCCCACCCCGCACCGCCTGCTACCTTGACAGGCACATTTCAAAGTTACATTTCCTCATGCAGTTATTCTACATACCACAGACACATTGGAATGACACTTTTAAGAAGATAACCTTACCAAGTCAGTGACGTAAAACATTTTTTGAAAGTTCAGTACACAAAGCAGTTTATGGATCCCAAGCCATATTTGCTGTCTCAATAAAAGAGCACACTGCATTAAGATAATATTTTAATAGGTACAAAAACAGTTCCTGATATATTAAAGAATAAAACAATTATGCCTGTATTCTTCACACCAATAATAAATTAAACCATTATTCTCTCATTAAATGCGGGCACTATTAAATACAAAATTGGCTAAATGAGAAAAGCAGGGGCTCAGAGATCACTCCTGGTGGTGCCAGAGATAGAACCCAGGCTGGCCACATGCAAGGCAATTCCTTCACCCATTGTACTATCCCTCTGGTCCTCTTTTAAAAATTCTTGGCAAGGAAAGTTTGTTTCCTGCCTCACAGATAGGGTTACCATTCTGATTTATTAGTGATCAAAAGCCCTAGTTTTTTCAGGAGAACCAATTCATTTATTCTGGAAGGCTTCAGAGTCATTCTTTTCCAGTGTTCTCTTTAACCCCATGTTCCTGCTTCTGCCACATCTTTGTTATTACTACCGTGAACAGGATCAGTTTCATTTGCTCGTGTTACTCAGCTTCTCACAACCTTTGATATGACTGACCACATCTTTCATCCTCTTGCCCCACACCAGCCATCAGCAGATATTGTGATTCCACTTTAGAAATAATTACTTGTGGAGGAGAGAGAGATAGCTCGATGGAATTAGGGCATGTTTTGCATGTGGGAAGCTCAGGTTGGATCCCTTATATTGCTCGGTGCCCTGAGCACATCTGGGGACAACTTCTGAGCACAGAGCTAGGAATAGTCTCTGAGCACTGCAAGCTGTGACCCCCCCCCCAAACTAAAACCAAACAAACAGGTTTGTCTCTATCTGCTTGTGAAAGGCCACAATATCTCCTGGCTCCAGTAACTATAGCCTCTCAACAGATCTCCTGGTTTCCAATCCAATCCCTGCACAGCACCTAAATGGCACTTCTAAACTGACTCTGTACAACGGCCCTCTAACCAGTCCGGAAAACCACTCTGCTCTCTACACATGCTGCTTCATTCAAGTCGGCAGCCTTTCTGTCCTCCAATCTGTGGGCTTAGTCCTAACAGATGGCTCACACTCAGTATTCCCTCCACCTGGGTAATATTTTGCCCTCAGAAAGCTGTCCCCTTAGCACTTGATTCTCAAGTCAATGGCTCCTGCAGCGAGGCCTCCAGGCCAACCCATATAGCATGCCTCTCCAGGATACTCTATCTTCCTTTCTAATTTTTCTTTAATTTGAGGAGAAGCATACTGTGGTGCTCAGGGATCACAGGACTACTCCTGCTGATACTGAAGCCAAGCAATAGGGGCTTGATGGTTTGGATGCCTGGGCAGTGCTCAGAGAAATATGTGATACTATGGCATATCAGACATCACACCAGCCTTCTGAGCAATTTCCCCTCGACCTTGTTACACTCTTCACATTACATACCACTCACTGAGGTTACCTTGTTAATGTCTTTATTCGTTTTGTCATATCCAGAAAAAAAAAATTGAGCAAAAGTTCCTTGAACGTCTCTTTTTGTTCCAACAGGATTATCATTTAAGATATATCCTTGTCCTTCCTCGCTCCAATCTGCTGCCACTATATTGGATATCATTTTTGGGCTTCAGTATTCACATGTATAATGACTTTCAAATCAATTAGCCCGGGTCTTTCATCTCCTTTACATTTTCTGATCCTATATAAACTCATTTTCTTTCTCACACAACATCAGTGCCGATCCCTCAACTTCTATATCAATTCCAACAAGATAGGAAAAAGTACCTCTGAATGTTTCAGCTTCTTGTCCTATTGGCACTTAACTCACTGTCTAGATCTTCTGTAAACTCCAAAATCTACTTAACTATCACAATAACTTAGAATCACACATACGTTAGCTACTTCTTCCCTTTTTTGCATGCAAAATATTTCAAAATTTTCGGGCTAGAGATACAGTCAAAGAAGTAAGGCACTTGTCAGGCAAGCAGCTGACTCCAGTTCAATCCCTAGTACCATATGGTTCCCTAAACACAGATTTGAGGTTAGTCCCTCAGTACTGACAAATGTGGCTCTAAAACCAAATAAATAAGTTTTTTAAAAACAAAAACAATTAAGTTTGTATAACTGACACAAGAAGACATCATTTACAGTGAAACTAAAAAAATAAAACTTATTTGGGAGTCAGGCAACAACTTCCATAGTCCTTATATAGCAAGCACTTTTGTTGTACCAAAATGTTTCAAAGCAAGTTTAATGAGGCTCTTTCTGAATAATATTTCATTTAATTTTGATAATCAAGGTAGAAAACAAATGCTATATGTGAGCACATGATACAACTCAATTAGGTGTTATCATGTTATTAGGCATAAAATTAGAGAGGTTAATTGTCCAGGGTCACAACTAGCAAGTAATAGTGTAAGAATTCTAATTTATATCTAGCTGACATAAAGACAAGCATTTGTGACATTATACCATGCTGGGCATGTTTCTGATTTTTATTAAAGTCAATTTAAGCCAAGCCTTAGTTTTCTTGTTCAGAAAAAGGAAGGGTATTATTCATATTCTTATGGAAGCAACAAATCAGCAAGAAGGCACCTGAAATGAGGTATTTTGCAAGTTTCAATAGACATGACACATGATTCCAGTATGGTTCTCTCCTCCACATTACCATTTTCCCAATTGCAACTGACTGTTTTGGTATCAGTTAACAGAAACCCTGAGAACCACCAGGGGTAGCCCCTAAACAAAACAATAGCAGCAAACAACACCCCAAAACAAAACAGCAAACAATAAAAAAGTTAAAATAGAATCATAAGTAATTTTCAAGGAACCAAGGGGATGACAAAATAGAATAAAGAAGTCTGCCCAGAAAGCACAGAGCCTTGACTTCAACCATCATTGTGACACAAGCAATGTATAATCTCAGAGGCTCTGCTTCCTGGGCCCCCAGAATACATTGCCAACAGTATATTGAGCCTCTGACCCACAACAGTCACATATATGCAAGCTTAGCAGCTACAACATAAATAGTGAAACACCCACTCCCACCCCCTGCAACTACCTCCACTCCACCCTCAGCAAGCTCTTGTACAAGAACCACAATTACAGTAAATGAAACCCAGAGAGTTAGCATTAGAGTATGTGAGAACCCAAGCAGATGTACCAGACATGGTAAATAGCATGACAAAGTGTGTGAGCTCCACAATCTAGCATGTGTGTGGCTCTCAATCACTGCAACAACAAAAAGGGAAAAGGAAGGAGGGAAAAATAGCCAAATAAAAGAAAGCAAAAGGAAAAAAGACACAATAACAGGACAATATCAACATCATAGATTTAAAGCTAACCATATCAACACTCACAAAATGTAAATTAGACACACCAATAAAATGAAATATTATCAAATAAGAGAGAGAAAGAGAGAAGAGAGAAAGAAAGAGAGAAAGAGAGACACACACAGACTAGGCAGGGGCAGTAACAATTCAAGTGGTGGAACACATATGGTGCAAGTTTGAGGCCTGAGTTCAATCCCTGATTATGCATGCTTTATCCTCAGCTTTGGAGGCCAGCCACCCCACTATTGTTGTCAGAAGCAATCAACTATCAGGCCAAGCATCACCAATTCAGCATTAGGAGTGACTTCCAGCAACCCCCAGCCCCCAGTATCACTACATATGATTCTATCAAATTAAACAACAACAAAAACAATAAAACAACCTAATGTGGGGAGATATCTCAAAGATGTCAAGTGCATGCCCAGCAGGTATGAGTCCCAGACTTCATTCCCAGCATTACACAATATGACTAATCTTGGTGACCCCCGAGCATCACCTGGTGCAGCTACAGTGGACCTCAGAACTGCCAGGTCAAGCATCAAACTAGTATGCTCACACTATCTGCTCAAGTATCACAAGAAGTAAACCCTGGGCACAGAGCAATGCAAAGGGCCCACTAAGAAAAGAAACAACTTTTTTAAAAAAAATATGAAATCTACTTAAAAAATAATAAGTTAGGTTAAAAGTAAAAGGGCTGAAAAGACATAGCATTCTATTTTAATGGCAAAGATTTCCAAGAAGGAAATGAAAGAATAAAGGATTATTTTGTAATAGTAAACAAAATCAACTCATTAAGAGAACTGGAGTCAGAGAGATAGATCAAAGGGCTGAGGGTATTATTGGCATGCATGGGGCCAGAGTTTGATTCTCAGAACTGCACGATTCTTGGAGCACCAACACAAGTGACTCTCCAAGCACTCAGCCACGAGCATATGCCAAGTGCCTCTGGATGTGTCAAAAAAGGAAAAAAGAAAAAAGAGGAAAACCTAATAATCGTAAATGTTTATGCACCTATCATCAGAACAGACTACAAAACAGATTAAGTAAAACTAGAGCAAATAGTAAAATAGTAAAATCACAGATGGAGATTTCATCACTGGTCAGCTAATAATTCACATAACAAGTAGACAAGAGATTAGCAAGGCTACAGAAACACTAAAAACCAACTTGACCTAACCTGAATTTACACAACTCTCCAGCAACTGCAGAATACATATGCTCCTCAAGTACATGTAGAATATTTAGCAAAGACAGACAATATTGAGGCCACAAAACAACTATCAATAAATGCCAGTCAATATTATAAATTAAGTTGTCTAATAATAGGATTAAAGTAGAAATCTGTAATAAAAATGTTAGAAAAACTGAAAAATGTAATTGTACATAATTCATGATTCTAAGAAAAAATATAGTCTTTAGAAAGTATTTTGAGCCAAATAAAAGGACCATATAACATATTACACTTTGTGAGATGCTGTATTATCCAATAAATATGAGTGGAGGGAACAAGTTAAATGAGCCAATCAATCAACTGGTTTTAGAAGTCAGAAAAATAAAAAATAAAAAAAAAATTTAAAAGAGGGCTGGAGATACAATACAGTGGGTAGTACACTTGCTTTGCATGTAGCCAGCTGGGGATCAATTCCCAAAACTGCTTATGGTCCCCCAAGTACCATGAACCAAACATCAGGAGTAATCCCTGCGCAGAGAGCCAGGAGTAAGTCTGGATCAGAGAGCCAGGTGTAGGCTCTGGGCATTGCTGGGGTGTGGAATCCCTCAAAATAAATGTTTAAAAGATGATTTAATTATAAAATATTAAAACTGGAAGAACCCTAGGAATCTAATATTTGTAAGTTCACAAAATTAACAAAGAAAATAGTTCCAGGAAGAATATATCATTTGCTTCATAGGGTTTATATTAGTAAGCATTTTTAAGTAAAAAATCTTTGTTAATCTACATTATACAAATGCATTTTAATGTTTATTTTTATCTATTAAATAAAGACAAATTTAAAAAACAGATGTGTACATAGTTGATTTCTGTAATGTGGGAATATTTTACTTTCTGTATTGGCAGACATAGCATAATAATCTAGAGTACTAAATTGTTGATCCACATTGCCTGAATTCATATTCTGGCTTGACCAGAACCAATATCAGAAGATTGGACGAATTGCTTAATTTCCCAATGCTTCAGTTTTCTCAAATATAAGTGGGAGTAAAGTGAGAATAAATAGTTCCTATCTCATAAAGTGATTCTAAGGATTAAGCAAGTAAATGCATTTTGTGGGCTTACAACACTGTCTGATGCATACATAGCAGAGCTCAATAAATGACAACTATTATTACATAGTGTTGATTTATAATTACTTGAGGCTTATTAGTCAAGACAATGAGTTTTAATTTTTAATTAGGTGACATCAATTAAAACAGAATATCAGCACAGAAAAGGAGGAAAAAATGGGTTTCTTCCAATTCATAAATGCTAAGGAAAAAAACTCAGAAGTTCTTTGAAAGCCATGTCAAAACAAAGCTGGAGCAATTTCTTTTCAAAGCAAGAGACAATGATCCAGTGAAATATTATCTATTACATGCAGTATTTTGTATCAAACAACATACTTAAATACTATCACATGTACGAGATGATAGTATGGTGTTATCCTACTACTATCAATGATTCTTTACAAGGTGCTTGATTAAGCTAGAATTTATAGATTCAAATACAATAACTTTTAAAAGAGAAAACACTTCTAAATTTGTATTTGGACAAAAGGCAGAATTCAGCAGTATACCACTTGAACATTTGCTATAAAGAAAACAAAATAAATGTAAAATGCATTCCACATTTTTATTTTATGTAACTTTAATGCTTTCAACACTGCATACATTACTAAATGCACAAAAATAGACGCTGTACTATCAAATTGTAAAGAATACCAAATTTAGATAATTATACTTTCTAATGTCTTCAAGTATCAAAAGGACAAGTTTTTATAAATGAAGATAATTTCATATGTCTCCTATGTGTTCTAGAGAGGGTAAACAAGTTTTAACTAAATAAATCCAAAATTTCATATTTTAATAAAAACTATTGTTTTTAAGACATGGCATGTTTTTTGACATGATATCAAAGCCCCATTAAGATCAAGTGAATGAGCATATGCCTCAATCAACAAGGTAACAGAATATCAAATAAGTCTAAGTAATACTTATGAAATAAGTCAGAGGCTTAGGGAATTGGGTGAATGAATTATTCATACATTTAATAATATAAGTAAAATTTCACCTATAAATTCCATACTCTTTTCATGCCACACGGGGACTGTTCATGCTCAAAATGTTAAGTTTAGGGGCCGTGGAGATAGTATAATAGGTAGGACACTTGCCTTCCATGTAGTTTTAACCTGGGTTCTAGCCGCAGCATCCCATATTGTTCCCTGAGTACTGCCAGGAATAATTCCTGAGTGCAGAGCCAGGAGTAACCCTTGAGCATTGCCAACATGGTGCCAAAGTAAAAAAGTTAAGTTTGTCATGAATGTCCACATAGTCAATGAGTGAAATTAGCTAAACAAAGCAGAAAGCACATGGAGAGCCACAGGACACTAGTTCCTTTAGGTTGCTTTTCTGCTTCCATGAATCCTCAGTCTGCCAGAAGTAAATTAAAGCCCCATCAAGTGCGTAGCCTTCCTGCCTTTGAAATGAACAACGCAAACCCTAGCATTCACCACTGGGAGAAAGACCAAGGTCAAGAAAATCATCATTCACGAGTAAAATACTAATGGGACATAGTATTGTTCGCTAAATCTAATGCCTACAAGTGAAGAGAGCAGAAACCAGAAAAAAAGAAGACTAACACTGACACACAAACGAATCTCAAACCCGAGCAACTTGCTGCAGAGATGGCCTGGGACTTCACAATAGGCCTTCTCCGCCAGGCTGCTCCAGACTGGGGCAGGTCCTGTCCCTCTGCCCACCCTCTAAGAGCTCCAGCGGCCGCCATTTCATAGAAGCCAGCAAGAAGCTCCAGGTACGAGTCGCGGTGACTGTAAATCCCAAGTCTCCTGGGATAGGGGAGGAGTGGGCCCTTCTCCTTCGCCCCCCCATCCCCATAAGACTCTGAGATGACGCTACATCGCCCACCATCTACTTAAGCTCCCACGTGGCTATGATCCAAAGACACACAACGGAATGTTGAACCCAAGCAACTTGCTGCAGCGATTTCTTCAGACCCTAATTATTAAAATCTTAGAATTCCTAGATCTTATATTGTATCCATAACAAGCAATAAAAAACATAACTGTCTAGCATTGCACTTTCGGCAGGTATGGGGGCAGTAGGACTAGTCTCGAAATACTGAAGGTAAATAGAGAAAGTGTATTTTGCAAATTGTCTGCCACACTGGCAGGGGGAGGTGTGGAAAGGTGGGGGGTAGGGGGTAGGGGGGATACTGGGGATTTTGGTGGTGGAAAGCATGCACTGGTGAAGGGATGGGTGTTTGATGACTGTATGATCGAATTTCAAACATGAAATTTTTGTAACTGTACCTCACAGTGAATTAATTAAAAAAATTTAAAAATAAATGAAGAAAACTAGGGGGAAATAAAGCCTAAAACAAAAATTTAAGGTGTTTTTAAAAACTGATTGTGATCTTCATTTTTTATAACCTTAACCAATATTCGATATGCCAAAAACATTAACAAGTCTCACAATGGGGACGTTACTGTTGCCTGCTTGAGCAAATCGATGAACTCAATATTTAGCTAGATCTTTACCACTGAACAAAGCATTTTTACACACATTATCTGACCCAACAAGTCAATGAAGAAGTTACAGACATTTTTATTAATAACTATAGTTTACAAGAAAAATTAAGCAAGAATTTTATGTATTCAATTTTTTAACTGAATCACAGTGGTATACATAGTTACAAAGTTGTTCATGATTGGGTTTCAGTCATACAATGTTCCAACACCCAGCCCTTCACCACTTCACCATTTCCCATCACTAATGGTCCCAGTTTTCCTCCTCCCCTGTCCCCCTTGACTCTATGGCAGGTTCCCCCCCCCCTCTCTCTCTCTCTCTCTCTCGCTCTCTCTCTCGCTCTCTCTCTCTCTACTATCTCAATGCTTTCTCTTCTCTTTCTCTGTCTCTCTCTCCACTCTCACTGCTCTCTTCTCTCTCTCTCTCTCTCTCTCTCTCTCTCTCTCTCTCTCTCTCTCTCTCTCTCTCTCTCCTCTCTCTCACACACACACACATCTCTCTCTTTCCTTTTGGGCCTTATAGTTTGCAATACAGATAATGGAAAGTTAACAGTTATATCCTTTCATCTACTTTCAAAACTCAGTTTCTATCCAAAATGATCATTTCCAAATATTATTGTCATGCTGGTCCTAACTGCCTCTAGCCCCACACATACTCTTAAAATTATAATTTTAAGAGACTTGTCTCAAGGACACTTTACCAATATATTAGTAGGAAGTTGATTTAAACTTTCTTAAAAATAGCTGTCGATTTCCAAATATTTCAGTTATATAGCTGTGTCCCATGTAGATGAGGCAGGTTTTACAAAGATACTGTTGGTAATTATATCTATAAATCATTGTAAACTATTGTATTTTCCCTAACTTCCTTTAATCAGGGTCCCATTCCTTCCCTCCTCAGCTCTTTTCATTCCTTGTTTCACCACATGATCAAAAACTTTATTGGTCACCTAAATCCATTATATTCTAACTTGCTCAGTCAATGATGAAACCAAAAATATGGATCCTTTTCTCTGTGAAGATTGATGACTATGCCAGAAACTGAAATTGTGGAAATATCAGAAGGAAACGTTTCTTAACTGTGTCATATAAAAAGCAGACTAAATAATCAGGCCTGATTCTGGTCTCCTGCTCTATGACTACACTGACTGAGCATGAAGAGACCGAGAATGGCAAAATTAGCTGCAAATAAAAGCAAAATAATAAACCTCTAAAGAACTACTCAGATAATTGCATCAAGTGTTCACAATGTGTTCTTAACTGAAACAAACAAACAAAAAAACTGTATCAAAACCAAGTGGAAAATGCTAGCAAAATGAGGTGGAAGAAAACCCGATTAGTTATATGTTTCACTATTGGGGGATGGCCTTACCTGGTGACACTCAGGAGGAGCCAGCCACCACTCTAGACTCAGAAGAGACCATTGGTGGTGCTCAGAATACCAAATGTGGTATGGGGAATATGAAGTGGGGTCAACAAGTATGCAAGGCAAACACTATACTAACTCTCTGGTCCCAAACTGTATGTAACTGTTAAAACTGCTTTCATATAAACAAAATAAAATTTAACACGAAAAAAGGGAAGATCTAAATTACCAGACATACACAGCCAATCAATACATAGCCACTATTAACATTTTCTAGCTAATTTATGAAAATAAAGGACATGGAAAAGGGCATTTTTGAGACAAACACTAAATCCTGTTTATTATTCTATAGAATATAAATAGATTAAAACAGCCTTTCAGGTCCTTCATTACACATGAAATCATTTGATCATCCCAGTAATTCAATGATTCAAGAAGTACTTTTATTACTAATTTACAGATAGTAAGATCTCATCATGAGATTGTTTACTGTAGATAGAGAGGTACAAATGAAATAGAGTAATCCTGTATTTTTTTCATCTTTTCTTCTATTACACTTTATCTTTCTCTGCCTCTTTGCACCTCTATCCCAACACAGTAACACAGAGACCACTGCAAAGTGATCTCCAGCAGGGAACTTAAACTCATCAACAGGATCAATAGTATTGTGGGTGGGAATTAGTCACTCCACAAGACAAAAAGACAGTGCTTTGATAAAAATAACTTTTTGGAAAAGGGGGATTTGGTGTAAAGATACCATACAGAATAGAAAAGGTGGCCAAGGAATGCAAGAATACTTATTGCAGGATCAATAAAATAAAATGTTGGAAACAAAGCTTAATCCATGAGATTTATTCTAAATAAAAACTGTATAGCCAAACCATCCCAGCATATCTGCCATGAATATCAATGAAGATTCTTCCCCTGCCATCCCCCCAAAAGTCTGCTTTTAGGGCCTAAAAGATGTACAGATGAGGACTTTGCACAATATATGACAGGTCCCAGTTTGGCTACCCAGCACTGTGAAAGGTCCCTGAGCACCACCAGGAGTACCAGATCCCTGGTAATAAGTCAAGAGTAAACCCTGAGCTCCACTAGCTGTGGCTCAACACCCCTCCACACACCCCAAAATGAAGTTCTGCTTCAGTCCTATAGGGTTGATTCCTATAGGACTGAATCAACACAAGCATTTCTCCTACCATTGCAGAACTAACTGTGAAAATAAACTTGGGCACTGTCTTGTTATTGATGGTACTGGAGGTACATGTCTTTGTAATCATTTCTGGAAAGATAAAGTCAAAGGTAAAAATACTGTCACTTCTACCCTAGCATGGAGTAGATCTACTCTATTTTACAGTACTATGTTTATAAGTGAATATTTAATATTTAGATAGTAAAGGAGAAACCTTTCTACTGCCATATCAGAAGCACCTTTTTTCTGCCCTTTAATGCTACTGAGAATTAAAGATTTTCTAAGTGATTTACAAATTAAATAACATGGACCAGAAACAGATCCATGGAACCCACAGACTAATGGAACAGAGTTGAATATCCTGTCACAGACCCCCAAATATATGGCCACTTAGTCTTTGACAAAGGAGCAAGAAATGTGAAGTGGAACAAGGAAAGCCTCTTCAACACGTAGTGCTGGGAAAACTGGATAGCTCCCTGAAAAAACTGAAATCTGACCTCTGTCTAATGCCAGGCACAATAGTCAGATCAAAGTGGATTAAAGACCTCAATATCAGACCTGAATCCATATGGCACATGGAGGAAAATAGTAGGTAGGACCCTTCATGACACTGAAGCTAGAAGCATCATTAAGGATGAAAAACCACTGACCAAGCAAGTGGAAACTAACATAAACAAATGGGACTACATTAAACTAAGAAGCTTCTGCACCTCAAAGGAAACAGTGACCAAAATATAGAGAGCCCACAGAATAGGAAAGAATACTTACCCAACACCCCTCTGATAAAGGATTAATATCCAGGATATACAAGATACTAGTAGAATTGTACAAGAAAAACCCTCCAATGCCATCAAAAAATGGGAAGAAAAATGAATAGAGGCTTCCTCAAAAAAGAAATACAAATGGCCAAAAGGCACATGAAAAAAATGCTCTACATCACTAATCGTAAAGGAGAATCAAATCAAAACAACAATGAGATATCATCTCACACCTGGCACACATCAAAAAGAATAAGAACAACCAGTGCTAGCATGGATGTGAAGAGAAAGGGACTCTCTTTCATCGCTGATGGGAATGCAGAGTGGTCCAGCCTTTCTGGAAAACAGTATGGATATTCCTTAAAAAAACTAGAAAATGAGCTTCCATATGACCCTGCAGTAACACTTCTGGGAATATATCCCAGGGCTGCAAAAAAGTACAGTATAAATGACATCTGCACCTGCATGTTCACAATAGTCAGAATCTAAAAACAACCCAAGTGCCCAAGAACAGACAACTGGCTAAAGAAACTTTGGTACATCTATACAATAGAATACTAGTCAGCTATTAGGAAAGATAAAGTCATGAACTTGCTTACAAGTGGATGGTCATGGAGAATATCATGCTAAGTGGAGTGACTAAAAAAGAGAGGGACAGACATAGAATGACTGCACTCATTTGTTGAATATAAAATATCATAACATGAGACTGACACCCAAGGACAGTAGAGATAGGAGCAGGAAGACTGACCCTGGTTGGAAGTCTGCCTTATTAGCTGGGGGACAGGGCATCTGGGATAGAGAAGGGATCATCACTAAGTCAATGATGGCTGACGGGATCCCTGAGGATGGAAACAAGGTATTTCTTAACCATAAGACTATACCATAAACAGGAGCCAAAGCAACAGTATAGGGAGTAGGGCTTCTGCCTTACACATGGCTGACCTGGATTTGATCTCTGTCATCCTATATGGTCCCCTGAGCACTACCAGGAAGAATTCCTCAGTAGAGAGTCAGGAATAACCCTGAGCATTACTGGATATGGCCAGTATGGTCCCTCCCCACAAAAAACAGTATACCAGATAATTTAAACTCAAGGGAGAGTGAATACCTATGATTGCTATCATAACCTCAAATTAATACCATAAAAAATATGCAAAGAATTATGTTACACTTAAAATCTTATGAGTGACCTGGGAAATAGTTTGTGTATAAGGTGCTTCCCTTGGGTGCAGCCAAACTAGAATTTTTCTCCAGCACCACACATAGACCCCACAATAAACACTAACAGAAGTAACCCCTGAGCACAGAGCCAGGAACAGCCCCTAGTTATTGGCTGGTGTGGTCCAAATCCCATGTCTTTCCTGCCAAAAACATCTCTGTTTGGAGAGATAGTATATATGTTGACTGACGATATCTACACATGTTTCTTCAGTTACCTCAGATCCCTGCGTAGAGAACTAGGAGTAAGCCCTGAGCACAGCCAGATGTGGCTCAAACAACCCCTTCCTCAGAAAGAACCAGTAACCTATGAATGCAGATACACACTGGTGATACACACTGGTGGTGGGAATGTAAAACTGCACAACTAATTCAGAAAGTGCTGTGGAATTTTCTTCTAAAGTTAAACTAATGTTACAAACAAAAAATTTAATCAGATATTTAGCCAAAAATAAAACATAAGTATGAAAAAAAACATAAAATGAAACTTAACTGGCTTTAGAATGGCCAAATTTATTTATTTATTTATTTATTTATTTTTTGCTTTTTGGGTCACACCTGGCGATGCACAGGGGTTACTCCTGGCTCTGCACTCAGGAATTACCCCTGGCAGTGCTCAGGGGACCATATGGGATGCTGGGATTCGAACCCGGGTTGGCCGCGTGCAAGGCAAACGCCCTACCCGCTGTGCTATCACTCCAGCCCCTGGCCAAATTTATTTTTAAAAATTTTGCTATTAAAGAAAAACATAAAGGATCTATTTACAGATAAGTAAGGAGTTACTAGGCTTCATAACTTTGGAATTCAAAGCACCATTTTAGATTCTACCCTCTGTCCCTCAAACAAAAATACCTAAATGGGATCAGGGAAAATAGCTCAAAGTGCTGGAGTGCATGCTTTGCATGTGAAAGGCCAGGGTTCAATATCTAGCACAGCATGTTATTCAAAGCACTGCTAGAAGCCCCCAAGCACCACCAAGCGCAGTCCCCCAGTAAAACAAAAATAAAACAAAACCTAAGATATAGAAGTTGTCTTAAGTGACTTTCTTATACAAAAATCACTTTAATTACATTTTGCCCAAATAGTACCTGATTGAAAACATTTTCCAAATTTACACATCTATCGGAATACAGCAGTAGCACAGTGGGTTGGGCCTTTGCCTTGCACACGGCCAAGTCGGGTTCAATTCCTTCATCTCTCTCAGAGAGTCTGGCAAGCTACCAAGAGTATCCCGCCTGCGTGGCAGAGCCTGGCAAGCTACCGTGGCGTATTCGATATGCCAAAAACACTAACAAGAGTCACAATGGAGACGTTACTGGTGCCCGCTTGAGCAAATCCATGAACAACGGGATAACAGTGCTACACATCTATCTGTAAAAACAAATGTTGGCAGGGAAATATTTTCCATAAGATAAAGAGAAAGAAAAAATAAGTATTATTTGGCTATTTTAACACTTAATTGACAGTTTTGTTTTAAAAAAATCGGCATTCAGGAGTCACAATACAGAAGTATGTACTACAAAAGATGCTCATGTCTGTGAATTATTTTTCAGCTATAATGGATTTAGCTTAAAATTTTTATACATTTTATATACATGATAAAATATACACACAAATCTTGATGATATAGCATATGATAAATCTAGGTTATGTGGCTAGCATATATATAGCAATATATTTATGAATAGAGAAAAAGAAAGAGAAGTGGGAGTGAAATGAGAGAAAGATGGGGAAGAGGAGGAAGAAAGATTGAGCTTTTCTCTTAGAAAGAATCAGTCACAACTTAATTTAAGACACAAAAAAATTTTAGGTAGAGATCAGACCTGTCTTAGAAAACAATATCCTTTAAATTTAGAAAATAGCTCTGCATTCCTCCCACTGTATCCTTTGTTACACAGAATGAACTTAATTGTTCCTTCCAAATAGTAGCTAAATACATTTAATAATCTCCCCATCACCATCATAATGATCACTGGACTATGATGTGCCCAAGTGTGACACACTGTACAATCATAAGTCATACTGTATATGAGAAATATATTCTACGAATGCATCGCTATGCCATTCCATTATTATGTAAACTTAAGAGTGTAATTATAAGACTGGATCGATAAGCACAGTGGGTAGGGTGTTTGCCCTGCACATGGCTGACCTGGGTTCAATTAATCTGCTTCTCTTGGAGAGCCCGGCAAGCTACCAAGAGTATCATGCCTGCACGGCAGAGCTTGGCAAGCTACCCGTGGCGTATTTGATATGCCAAAAACAGTAACAACAAGAGTCACAATGGAGACATTACTGGTGCCTGCTTGAGCAAATCGGTAAACAACTGGACAACAGTGCTACAGACAATATAGCAAGCACAACAGAGTAACAGATCTTGGATACTGATTTGACCATTTTCTTCTGAAGGGTAATGACTTTGCTCTCAGGCAGTATAATTACTAGCTGGACATCTTGAATTTCTTTTATGTCTTACTGGGAAGATTTTTCTGTAAAGCTCAAAGTGTTTCTCGAGTTCCTTTAGCTTGGCAGAATCTAATTTCTATCTTTGGAGGGCTCAGGAACAGCTTAGAGGGAAAGCATCTGAATTTGATTCTAGCACACCCCCATAAGTTGAGTAAAAATCCCTGCAGTTCTGCTGTACAGGAATTCTGGCACTATAACAAAGTGGGCAACCTCTGATGAGCACATGTGGAACCACCACACTTAAGTGTGTGACCCACAGTGAGCACCACCAAGTGTGCAAGCACTGCACCCAAGTATATATAACCCCTGATCATGGCAGCAACAAGAGAGAGAGAGAGAGAGACAGAGAGAGAGAGAGAGAGACAGAGAGAGAGAGACAGAGAGAGAGAGAGACAGAGAGAGAGAGAGAGAGAGAGAGAAGGGGAAAAAGGGGAGTATGTATTCTTTCTTTCCTTACCATCACTATCACTAACACTATCATCCCATTGATCATTGATTTGCTCAAGCAGGCCCACTAACATCTCCATTCTTCCTAGCCCTGAGATTTTAGCAGCCTCTCTTTACTTGTCCTCCCCAATTGTGCTTTACAGTGCATTAGAGGCTCTTTCAGGGTGAGGAGAATGAGACCCATCACTGTGACTGTAGTTGGCATAAGAATACACTACAGGAAGCTTGCCAGGGGAGCTTTCCTTACCATACATGCAGTTTTTAATTTCATTTTATATGGAGATTCTGCAATTTACACCAAGCCATTGGGGATAGTTTCTCAAGCACATAATTCCAACACCATATCTATCACCCCTTCCTTTCCTAAGAATCCCTTCCAATGTTCCCCCACCTCAACTGTGTGTATTGGTTCTCCCATTTTGTGGCCTTTGGTCCTATGTTGCTACCTTGCTGTATATCTCTAAACTTCTTATGAAAAAGGTCATCCCTTTCCTACTGACTTCATTCATCATGGTATTCTACTTCCATCCTCCATGTTGTTACAAACTACATGATTCTGTTCTTTCTTAGCCTGCACAGTATTCCATGTAGATTTTATTATTAACTAGTTATAAATAGTTAGAGTAGACCTTGGAGTATGCTTTACTCTAGGATGTAGTCCTTACGCTGAAAATTTGAAACTGAAAAAAATTGGGAGAGGGTGTCACACACAGTGGTGCTAGGGGTTACTCCTGGTTTTGCACTCAGAGATCACTTCTGGCAGTCTCAGGTGACCATATGGGGTACCCAGGAATCAAATCCAGGTGTCAAGAACAAGGCAAATGCCCTACCTACTATACTGTGGCTCTGGCCCAAGTGTGGACTTTCTGGTTCTCAGTTGGACACCTGAAATGCTAGTAGTACGTATATATAACCTGCTGACACAAATCAGAAAATTTAATAAATCATTTCATTGACAGATCACTAGTAGAATTAGAACTTTTCTTATTTTCTAATTTCTGAAGTTGATCTAATCTCAACCTCCAGAGAACAGAGAAATAAAGGTCTTCTTTTTTTATATTTAAAACTATGGAAGTTGTTACCTGTTAACCAAATAAGATTTAAACATGAATTCAAAACAAACAAAATAAAGTTTAGAGGTTCAATTAGAGTGTCCCTGCCTGTCAAGTAGGCATGAGGCTAGGTTTATCCCCACAACTGCCCTATAAAGTGAGTGCAACACCAGTGGCACTGAAATTTGAGATCCCTGGAGCCACAACAGCGTGCCAAGTATGTGTGTGAGCACAGCTGAAGTGTATGACCCTTGGTGAGCACCCAACCTAATGGACATATGCCACAACTGTGTGCGCAACTCCCTATCATGGACATAAAAAACAAAGGGAAGGAGGTAAATAAAAGCATTAAGTAAAAAAATTTACAACTTAGTATTTTTAAACACTGAGTGCAATAATCATCCCACAGAGGAAGAACGTTTTTAGGAAAGCATGGGTTACTTAATTCAGTTAGTTAATATACTAATTCAAAAATCGCTTGAGACATAACATTGCCGACATACCCACTGAGCTCAAGTGTACGTACTTTTTGTTTTATTTAGTTTGGAAGGGAATACACTTGTCTCAGTGCTTAAGTCCCACACCTAGCAGCATTCAAAGGATTATATAAAGTGCCAGGATTTGAACCAATAAAGGGTCACAGGCTAGGCAAGTACCTTAACCTTGTACTATCTCTACATGTAGTCTCAGTTGTAATTACTTTTTCGTGTGTGTGTGTGTGTATGTGTGTGTGTGTGTGTGTAACCTAGCAGTGCTCAGGACTTACTCCTGACTGCACTCAGGGGCTCAGAGATCACTCCTGGTGGAGCTCAGGTAACTATATGGCTTGCCAGGTATTGAACCTGGGCTGGCTGCATGCAAATCAAGGGCTCCATATGCACTACTCTAGCTCCGGCCCCAAGATTTTCTTCAGAGAATAATATGTCTTAGAAAATTACTGCATTTAAAATTATTTTCAGCACGTCCAATTCCTTAAAATAGGTTAAAATGCAGAAAAGATGGATGCTTATGTATCTAATATTATATGCAACTGGGTTAAGAACCAGAAAAAAAACAAAAGCCCTTTAAAACTTTGCTGCTGGAGCCCAGTAGGTAGTATTCAAATACTTATTATGCCCATTTATGGTTTTGTGATTTGGGATTTTTTTTTAAGTTTTTTAACCTCTGGACCTAAGTTTTCTCATCTACAAAACTGTGATAATATTACCATCTCACAGGAACCTAGGACGGCCAGGTGTAAGGCAGGCACCCTACATGGTATACATTGCTCTGGCCTATAATTACCTTTTTTTTAATTTTTTTTTTTTTTTTTTTTTTGCTTTTTGGGTCACACCCAGCAATGCACAGGGGTCACTCCTGGCTCATGCACTCAGGAATGACCCCTGGCGGTGCTCAGGAGACCATATGGGATGCTGGGATTTGAACCCGGGTCGGCCGCGTGCAAGGCAAACACCCTACCTGCTGTGCTATCACTCCAGCCCCCTTTTTAAAAAATTTTTTAATAAGTGAGTCACCATGAGGGTGCAGTTACAAATTTACCCATCTTAGTGTTTGTGTTTCCCTCATACAATGTTCGAGAACCCATCCCTCTACCAGTGTCCATTCTCTACCAGCAATGAACCCAGTATCCCTCCCACCCTCCAATCCCGTCCCCCAACCCCATCCCACCCCGCCTCTGTGGCAGGGTATTCCATTTTGTTCTCTCTCCTTTTGGGTGTTGTGGTTTGCGATAGGGGTATTGAGTTGGCCTATAATTACTTTTAAAGTCAGAATAAAAATTTTGACCCAGTGAAAGATTTAACATTTCCGAACTTTTAATATCAAGCCATAAATTACAACTGAGCATATGTACATGCATAGAGACATGTATAAATGGACATAAATTGGCAATTACTTTCAGATTTTTAAGAAATGTGGTCTCTTACAAAATCTGTATTCTTTATCTAATTTTAAGGTGTGAGGCACCAGGCACTCTTCCTTTTATGTTCTTGAGAGATGTAAATGTCATATCTAACACTTTTCTGTCTGATCATTTTGGCTTGCTTGAAGTGAATTCACTTAAAAATTAATTGAATAATACTAGATAGATAGTACTCTGGGTAGCTAAACATCTCGCTAGCCTCTTTAAATTACCCAGTAATAGATGCTCTCTTCTCGGCTGTGTCACAGCTGTTTTATATTTGCTATCTACAATACAGAAATGGACTTCTACTTCAAAGCCACTTAGTGTCACTTTCTATTTCAAAGACCTCAGTTTGGTGGAGAAGCTTACAAAGCCACAAACTCCAAGCGGGGATTTTCAACCCACAATACATTTGAAGAACTAAGATGATCACACTAAAATTCCTTAGCTGACTTAGACTACCACTATCACTTACTTTCACAGGATCTTTTCATTTATCACTCAAGGCTGCTCAAACACAGAATATTTCTTTTAACAGAAATTATATGTTCACTGTAGCAACATAATTTTCTTTTTGTTATTGAGTCATACCCTCTGTGCTCAGGACTTACTCCTGTGCTCAGAGATCACTCCTGGTAGTTCTTGGATTATCATGTGTGGTGCCAGGGATCAGACCAGGGCCAGTTATCTACAAGTGTCAATTCAGAGTCAAAAGTGTTCAGTGACACTCAAAACAAATCTTACAATTAAGTTCAATAGTTAGGCTACAAAAAGCAGCTTCTGACTTGAAGCTGCACAAAAAGTTAGACAGCATACTAAGAGCAAACCATTGGATTTTCTTAGATCCCTTTGCTTCATGAAGTTGAATTCATTTTTTAATCAAAAATATATAGATTGTACCAATATATAAACATACATATATTCTTTGTATACAGGATTGAAAGGATTGGTGATAATTTATGATCACGAGGGATTTCTTCTGTTGTCCTACTTTTACTAAGCAGTTACTTATTTCTCTATTTTTTTTTCTTTTTGGGGTCACACCTGGCGATGCACAGGGGACCATGCTGGGAATTGAACACGGGTCAGCTAGGTGCAAGGCAAACGCCCTACCCGCTGTGCTATCATTCCAGCCCCTAAGCAGTTACTTCTTAAGGAAAAGGTCTTTTTTAGCTGAGACACACCTACCAATTTTTTACTTTATAATAATACCCTCCCAGCAACAGTTGATTAGAACAAAAGAGAATACCTTGTCCCAAAGTGATTTAGTTACTCTTTCAAGATTTTTGAAACTAAGAACTTTGTCTAAAATGGTCTTTATTGATGAGGGGCAGTGGCTGGCAATTATTTGGTCAGGTGAAACTAAAAGTAAATTTATAGAATATGTAGGAGGGAAAGCCATATAGATATAAGCAAATGTAAAAGATAAAGAGAATTCTACTTAGGTTTCTGATGAAAAGTTCCTATTTTTTTCATAAAAACACGCTGTTCCTTGGGAGCCAGGAGTTAGTCAAGTATCTATTAAAATTTCAGTTTTCAGATACATTTAAATGGGTTTCTGATATTTAAATGAGAAAAAACAGAACCTAAGAATGTTCAATTGGTTGAGTGCATGTTTTGCATGAAGGAGGCCCAGGTTCAGTCCTGGCACTACACGGTTCCCCCAACACTGAAAGGAGAGAAAACCTTTACACAAGAAAACCCAAGCACAGAATCTGGAGTAGCCCCATCCATCACTGACTATGGCTTCAAACTATGTGTGTGTGTGTGTGTGTGTGTGTGTGTGTGTGTGTGTTTGTGTGTGCGTATATATGTATATATACATACACATATGTATGTATATATGTGTATGTACATGTAGAGCAATTTTTGTATGTGTATCTATATATAAAGAAACATATATAAACCACTTTTGTGTGTATCCATCTGTATATTTATATTGTCTATATATTGTGTATAGATAAAAATTGTTTTATAAATAAGATTACATATATAATAACATTTAAAATGAATGTCTACTGATTTAAAAGACTGTATAGAAGAAAAATTATACATAGTGTAGAAAGTACCCAAATCACTGAAGGATATTAAACTGAGGAATAATCAAGTATCTCATAATCAAAGCTTAATAATCAAAGACATGACTGTTATGAAGTAGCATTTTCACTGAAAGGAACACAACATTAACATATAACTTATTAATCCTAAAACATAAATAATTCTATAATTCCTCCAGGGAAAATTTTGCTATCACTGGACACTCAGTTTCAAACTTATTCAAACTCCTTCAACCTAGCTGGCTAAGCTAACTACTTTTAAAAATAAAAGGCTAATATTAGAATGTTTACTGAAATAAATATTTAATCCAAAAGAAATATGAGAAGACAAACTCTATGCAATATTTAAAGTGAAGAAAATTATCATACCCAACAGGAATTTTTACTCAAACATACAGAGAAGATGCAAAAATCAATGGGTCTAATCCAAGAAACTCCCTAAACATCTCCTATATCATCTCAATCATCTCAAAATACCATGCAATTCTGGTCATTCCTAGAGCCAACAATTTCTGCTTAGTGTTTTTAAATTGCTAATTGAGTAATCTACATCTGTGTTAGAGTTAGAATGGAAATGACAAAATTCTAACAGTTTTCTTTTATAGCACAATTCAAAGTATCCATTATTTTCCAAGCAGCAAATGAAAATGTCAAAAACATTCTTGCTGTAGATACTCAGTTGTTTTCTGCCAAATTAATGAAAGGAAAATATTTCACTTTGAATTGGTTAATTACCATGAATCCTTCTGCAAAGGGCTCCTGCTTGCAGAATTAAGCCAGCTTTAGTTGGCAGAATGCCCTAATATTCATGGAGACTAGACTATAGGCTCCACTGTACTCAAGAGACTTTTAGTTTTTGGCATCCGTTCTTCAGCTTACAAATCATCAGTACTAACCAGTGTAGACACTCAACTGTCTGAAGTAAACAGGGCAGAAAGCACCTGTGTTTAATAGGGATGTGCCACATTCTGCTTCTTTGAAATGTTAAAGTATAGACAGAAAACAAAATGAACAAGAATGTTCTGATTTACGTATCTTCTATAAACTAAAGCTAATGCAATTAAAGTCCTCTAGTGACAAAGCTACTTCAAGGAATGCTTCTAAGAAAAAGGCAACTATGGACAAGAAGGAATTTGAAAAAGTTCTTTTCTTCAGTTTTAGAAGCTATTACAAACACAGCTATTTCAAATAAGTAAATGAAAGTTATTTATAGGTACATAAAGCTATTTGAAATACAGGCCTCTTGGGAAGTCACCTATAGATCTCATACCTGAAATCTGTCTATTCCAAAATCTTAAAAAATAGCCATATAATAAACACAAAATAATTCATACCTCATCACAGCTCTCCTTTCTACCTTCTTCATGGCACTCACTTCTCCAAAGAAATGATATGAACCTGGAGAAAAACCTATCTATAATGTTTTGGTTTTTTTGCTTTGGGGCCACACTCAACAGTATCGAGGGATTACTCCTGACTTTCTGCTCAGGGATCACTCCTGGGAGTGCTCAGAGGACCATATGGGTTGCCAAAGATCAAACTCAAGGCCAGTGTGTGGAAGGGCAAAAGTCCTCCACACTGTACTATCCCTCTGGCCCCAATCTATGATGAATAAAATTGGATATACTTTCAAATAGGAAAATGCTTCAACAGCTTCTAAATATTTCATTAATTCTTTTATTTAGCAAAGAATGGACAGATGAAAACTATAAATATCTTTTGTTTGTTTTTTTGGGTCACACAGGTGATGCTTAGGGGTTACTCCTGGCTCTGCACTCAGGAATTACTCCTGGTGCTACTTGGGAAACCCTATGGGATGCCAGGGATTGAAGTGGGGTCAGCCACATGCAATATTTTTTTTTCGTTTTCCTTTCCAAAAGTAACATAAAAAATTGATCTTGATTCAAAATAGATAAAAACTGGTAAGTTCGTTCCTTAAAGACACTTTCCACATGGTCCTCATGAGTGAGAACTCCAGGCTTGAAGTGTCAACTCTTTACAAAGAGAATCAAAAAGTACAGAGGCCAATAGTAAATCCTAAAAAATGCTTAAGTTCATTAATCTCTGCTAATACCACTATTAAGGCAAATAAAACATCAAACTTTTTAGAGTTAGTAAAATAAATCCTATAAATTCCTAGTCAAAAACACTTGGGAGATGTTAGATATTGGGCTTAGACCAGTTAACATAATATTTACATTTATCTTGAAATAAATTTAAATTAACCCAGGATGACAACCAGAATGCTTAAACAGTCAACAAATACTGAGGGAAACAATAGACAAGTAAACCAAAGAATGATAAGGATAAACACGGAATAAAGAGGAAAAAATACTAGGGCGACAAAATAACAGACTTAGAATGAACTGGATCAACAATCATAGTAAATCTAAGTAATTTAAACTTTCCCATTAAAATGCATTTATTGAGTCAGAGAGGTAGTACAGCAGGTAAGGTACTTGTCTTCCATTCCTCAGAACCATATATGGTCTCCTGAGATCCACCAACAGTGATCCCTGAGCTGAGTAAGAATTAAGTCCTAAGTACAGCCAGAGAAAGTCCTAAGTACCATCAGAAGTAAGCCCTATATACAGACCCAAAAACCAAAGGGGAAAAAGAAAACAGATATTTTTAGTTCCTATTAAAGCAAGACCCAACAATTGGCTGCCTTTATTAAGTATAAATAAAATATAAAGGCAAATAGGTGAATACTAAAAGGACATAAAAAGACAAAGCATAGTAACACTAGTCAAAACAACGCAAATTTATTAGTATAACCTGCAACACTAATACTAGAAAGCACTAATTTTAGAGCTACAGGACAGATGATAAGTCCCAGTGATACAATAAATGCTACACATGTGTTAGGCCCCATGTTTAATACCCAGAACTACCAAAATCAAGAAAAAATCCTCAGCTTTAAGAAAGAATTAAATCTTGCAGACTGCTGCAACTTGAATAGAATTGGAGGGTGCCATATTAAATAATGTCAGTCAGAGGAAGAAAGACAAATACCAGATGATCACAATCATCTGGGAGATATCTAGGAAAAAACCAACACAAGGGTGTAGACAATATTGAACAATGACAAACTCTTGTCTGGATTATAAAACCAAGATTATAAACAGTTGGGGAAAGGATGGAGAGGGTAGACTTAGAAGTGGCATAAATACAGTGAGGGAGAGTCTGGTGCACTTTGCTGGTGGGGAAAGTTTAGTAACTTTGTACATCACAACTACTAATGGTAATACCACTGTAATTATGTTACAAAAACTATAATAATTTAAAAATTCAATAACAGAACAATTACTAGTGATATACAAGATAATTTCATTATGACAAAGTGATCAATTCATCAAGAGTTTATAATAATCTTAAATGAGTATGCACTTACTCTGTTTACATTAGGAACCAAGGTATGCAACATGTCAGCATAAAAAGTTTCAAATTTAAAAGGATTCAGATCATGTAAAGTAAGTTCTCTGATCACAGCTGAATAAAATTAGAAGATAGTAGAATAAGATCTCTAGAAAACCGCCAAATATTTTACAACTTAATAAGATACTTATTAAACCAAAAGTTGATGGAAGTTCAGAGAAACTGAGTTTTTAAAAAACTAAACTAAAAGTGGAGCTCAGAAGTAAGTTAAATGAGTATGAAAATATACCAAATGTATCAAAATCTGTGAAATTTCACTATGATAGCACTTAAGTCAAATCTGTAACACAAAAGATCTATAATAGCTTCTCCCTTAAGAAACCAAAAAAAGAATTAAGCCCAAAGCAAGGAAAATTGTGAAAATAAGAAACCTAAAAAAAGGTATAATGGTTTAGCAAATATGAAGCTAATTAAATTCTATATATATGCTCTAGAGATACTAGTACTCACAAATAAGAAATTAAAAGAAAGTTGAGTCAGGTACTCAATTTGTATCTCAAATATTGTGAAAATTCAAACTGTCCAAATGTGCATGGATTTTTTTTTTAAGGCAAAGCTTTCTCACAGTCACAAAAAAAGTTTAAACAGAGACTCAATTTATCACTTGGCTAAGTGAGGTACTAAAGAATTCCCACTTAAGATGAGACATAATACCCTGGTTCTAAAATGTACTGGTTAAAAAAACCAAACAGTTTCTGCCCAAGTAGACACTTTATTCACCATAGCCACAGACCATAGAACTATCAATATCAAATATTTTGACTGGTTATGTGGATGGATATGTGGGAGACATGGGCAAGGTTAATAAGCACATTATTAATCTTCAACAGGGTTCTCTTTTACATAGCAGAAGAAAGGAAGACTTCAAAGATAAACATAGTTGGTAAATGTGTATCTTGTTTTTACAGAGAATAACAAACATTTCTTAAGAGAAAAGTATATCTATATTTACTACATAACCCTAAACAAGTGTTCAATAACAATTATAGCTACCATTTATTGAATATATTATAGATCTAGAAACTTTAGGAGTTTTTGAATACAGACACTTGACAATACTGCAAGACATCTATCATATCTGTTTATTGTTGAAAAATCTTAAATGGAGGGAAGCAACCAGACTCTCCAGATTGAGGACCTGAGATCAAACCTGTCTGTCTATCTCTAAATGCCAGGATAGCTGACTGAAGAGTTGTCTGCTGCTCACTCCATGATCAATTACTTTTCAAAACTACAAATTTTAACTCATCCAACTGCATTTCTCCAATGCTGTGTAACTTCTTTAGTTTAAACTCATCAACATGTAAATGAGACTTTCCTGTCTACTTGACCAACATCATTTCAAATAATTTCTCCTGTATATTTCAGATACACAAAAAAAATAGCAAGTCTTTTATTTATTTATTTTTTTTTTGGCTTTTTGGGTCACATCCGGCGATGGACAGGGTTTACTCCTGGCTTTGTACTCAAGAATTACTCCTGGCAGTGCTCAGGGACCATATTGGATGCTGGGAATCAAACCCGGGTAGGCCTCGTGCAAGGCAAACGCCTTACCCACTGTACTATTGCTCCAGCCCCAATAATAGCAAGTCTTAAAAAAAATATAATGCGTTTATACTTGCTGTTTGTATGTTTATACATGTTTTTTTTAAGGTCAGGTGAATAATCCTTTAACTTGTATAGTTCTAAAAATATTTTTTTCTTCTGTTGAAGTCCTCAACATTCTAGTAAAAATTAGATGCACTTTCTTTAGCAAGTGCATCATTCTCACATGGACAATTATGTGTGAAATATGCTTCCAAAAAATCCTCTCAAAACGTTATTCACCTCTTTATCACCAGCACAAGGCCCAATGCCTGCTATATAGAAAAAGTTCAAAGGTTACTGACTAAATGGATGAATAAAGGACAGGATGAATTACCAGTTATATGAACATACTTCAGAAGTATCTGAAATTAAATACTAAAGAAAATGTTTTCCTTTATTCTTGCCATATAAAAAAAAACATACTGCCTATGAGAAAGAAATATGGTTGTCATAATTATGTAAAGTGTATGCACATCATTAATACCATATGATTTCATCCCAATGTATGTCATAATTGAAACTACTATTATTCAGTCTACTTAATTGTCTAGTTGACAATAAATTATAACGGTAATTTATACAAAAAAGTATACAAGTACTAAACCAAAATACCACAATGGCTGGAAACCAGGGGATTTATGACTACTCTGATTAACTGTTAAGAAGAAAGTTTGAGTAGCCTTTTTGTGACCTCCTCCCACAAACAAAACTATTCACAGATTTTACCACTTCTAGATGTAACCTGGTTCAGTTCTCCTCCTGCAGATAATATGAGACATTACAGAAAACTCCCACCATCTAAGATTTCAGGCTCCATTCTTCAACAAACAATACAAAATATATTATTTCGGTTCTGCTTTGGGACAGGGATTGGGGTTTGGTATGAAAACATCCCAAATATGGTGGTGGGAAGGTGTAATGGTGGTGGGATTAATGTTTGAATAGTAAATGTAATCAAATATTGGGAACTACCTTATAAAGTAAAATTTTTTTAAATACTTTTATACCAGTAAATGTAAGTTTAATTAGATTTATAAAATAAGTTTTAATATGTAACTGGGATAATTTATGGTTATTTTGATTTAGTGGGCTTTAAATAGTTTTTATATAGTTTTTTCCTGCCCAAAGCTGGTAGAAATAATTTGACTATTGTTTTTTTCACATTAAAATTGGGCTGTAAATTTTAAATGCAAAATATGACAAAACTTAAAATCAAGAAGCTTTGAGAACCACTCTTAGCAAACAAAAAAATTATTTTAATTACATGAGAAAAGTTCTAAAATAATCTGAGTGAAACAAAGTATTGCTTACTGACTGAAGAAAATACCTTTCCTAAAGAAATGGTCACAAGAAATTGTTCCTCTGTGAAACAAATGCCTTTTACATGTAGGTTAAAAAAAATTCACACCTTGCTTATTTTCTTCTCTTCTAAAATGCCACATCATAATAACAGTAACATTTTGATTTGGGCTAGAAAGGTTTCTTTCTAAAGACAAACTAAAATATGTATTTTTAAAAAACATATAAGAAAAACTCTGAAGTGCTCTATAAAGTACTCATGTATAGCATGGACTTTTCTTTAAAAGGACAAAGAAGAATCCAATTTAAATCACATTAAGTGTAATCTTTTTTTTTTCTGAAACATGATAGTAAAATGGGGATAATAACTGATCAATTTAAAAAACAACAAAGAAAAGTTTGGGACTATAAAATGAAAAGAAAAATAAAACACTTTGGGCTAAGATGCCCATTAAATAAAAGGAGATTAGTTTCCAAAAGATGGTGCAATTTTTTCACAGATTAGCCTGAAAACAGGCTATATCATTTGTTTTTTGTTTTTCCCTTTTCTACCTTCAACTCTGCTCACGCATTACTTCTTATAAAGAAAACTGGTTAATTTAAGGAGGTAACTGTTTAGCATATCACATGGGGTTATCTTTCAAGGGAAATGCTTCAGTACTAAATTTCAAGTTCTGGCTCTTCTCACTATTTCTTGTTTCATGCATAATAGAATAGTCTATAAAAGAAAGGGATACCATGTATAAATTTAAAAAGGTTTCATGAGAGAACTGGCCTCTAATTACATACATAAACACACTTCTCTAAAAAGGTGGATATAAATTCAAAACTTTTTGAAACATCATCTTTATAAAGGCCAACAATGCTTTTTAATTATACTAAAAGTCCCTTGTCTGCTTAATCTCTCAGGAACAATTTTAATCAGTCAAGCCTAATACACTCCATCTCATAGACAACTTAACAGAGCTCTCAACTATGAGCTAATGGGAAGACAAGGAACCACAAAAGCCATTTTTATTTAAAAAGGACAAACAGTCAGTCAGGAGATTTGGCCAGCATTAAAGCAAGATTAAATCATGCTTTACCCCCACTCACTCTACTTAACTTCAAGAACTACAGACATGATTAATTTGCTTCTGATTTATTCTGTAAACAAAAACACACCATTTGAAAAACATTACATCTTTACAATTCACAGTGTTTTTCTTATTTTATTTTCCCATTCACAAATCTAAAAACATACTAACAGCCAATTTGCCAGAAACTTAAGAGTAGCTCCTAAAATTCACCCCCTTCCACAATAAAAAAAATGCTAAAAGTCACTCTTTGATTTGCAAAAATCCTTCGAATCTCAAAACAAATCTGAAAAAGATATTTAGTGGACCAAATAAAATGATCTCCACCTTTAAACCAATGTCTAATCCTTTTAATCAATCTCTAATATTCCTCTATCAGTTATCTCCATCACTTCCCCATCCATTCCAAGGTTACTTTCACTACAGAGCCTACCATAACTTCATTCTTCAACTGCTCTAAACTATTTAATCCTAAAAGCTAATATTTAAAACTTCTTTCAACCAGTACTGAAAAAAAAGAAGTGATGACTGCCTAGGCACTAAGTGTCTACACATATTCTACACTAAAGTGGTTTTGTCTGTTGATCCCTCAAACTTCGTTGAAATTAAAAATTCAGATTTTTAAGCCTACACCTCAGATGCCTCCAACTCTCGACTGCGTCCTTTATATAATATTCTCAACACCCCCCCATGCCTAATTTCCTTTGCCTATAAAACGGACTACAGCAAATAACATCTTTCCTATAGCTAATAACATCTTTCCTCAAAAAGTTGATGTAAGAATTAAAGAATATAATACATGAAAGAACTGATTTAAGAATTAAATGACATTGCACATCAAGAATAGGAGAACATTTAATACATTTAAATCTCCCTCCAACACATCCCTGGTTAGTTTTTCTCAATTCTTCATTTGCTTCACAACTTCCACTTAACCCTAATGAAAATACTCAGCCTCTCACATCCTCCCTGGAAAATTCTGTCAGCCTTACTCCTTGCTAGTAACTTGTTTCCAAGATGCTATTATACTATTATTATTATTATTATTATTATCATTATTATTATTATTATTATTATTCTCATCTCTACACTCAACTTCATACCTCTTGAGGTTTTCCAGCTATTTTAGGGCTCCCTAGGCATCTCTGCCTTGTTTTCCTGTGATTTGAGTTATGTTTGCTCTTCATTAGAGGCAATTTGATTTACTTTTGCTTCAGATTTTTACTTGTCTGGTTCTTTTCCTCATTAGTGATGTTCTTTTTACTAATTGCAGTTGCACACTATCAGCTTGATTTGACACTTTTTATTTATTTAAAAGTCTAGTCTTTATAATTAAACAATGAGAGATAACTGAAATATGAAAGATAAGGACAAATACTGATGACTATACCCTAATGAAAAACTATTGGTTAAATCTTAGAAAACATTACTTTACACACAACAAACTTTGTATATTAACGGATTAGATCCTGTGATTCTACTGACCTGGTTGCATGATGAGCTACAGAAACTCAACTTGTTTGCTGAAACAGTGTATGTTAACGGGTGAAAAGAAGTATACTTGCCTTAGCAAAGCAGGGAATAAAAATAAAACAAGTTTTCAAGAAATGTTCAACAGTACAATGAACAAAGCAAATAAACACAAATAAATCCTTTAGCCCCTCAACCCCCCCAAAAAAAAGCTGATTTACCTGCAAGTATTCAAAATTAAGAAACTCGCAATTCTAAAATTAGTAAAGCCAGATATGTAATAGGGAATATCTTTGAGGAATAATTTAAATCATTTAATACCACAGACCAGGTGACTTTTTTTCATTTGTAATAATTTCCTATCCTATAGTATTATTCTCCTTATTTTCTGTTAACACGCAAATTTAAAATGCTTAATAATGTAAAAAACGTATTAGTCTTTAAACACAAATTACATTTCCTTCACATACTTTATGCTTACTAATTTTTGTAATGGAATATAAGATCTATCTAATATCCAAGAGTTAATCCATATCTGCTTAATATTAACTGTTTTGAAGTTGTGCCTCAGGTTCTGATCAAGGACATTACAAAGGTATATCAAAGTGTCACAAAGGACAGGTTTATTTTTATTTATATATGTATTTGGGGGGGCACACCAGCTGTGCTCAGGGCTTACCACTGGCTTTGTGACAGGACACACTCTAGTGGGAGTGATTTGCTCTCAGGTAGCTACATGGGGTGCTGGATATGGAACCCCAGTCCACTGCAAGCAAGGCAAGCGCCCACCAACTGTAATATTTCTCTAGTCCAGTTTTATTTTTAACAGTAATAAATTGATATTGCTTAGTTTACCTTCAAATATTATATTATCTTAGTATTATTCTATTTCATTCCCTTAAGTAAATTTTATAGTATAGCATTATTAACAAATAAATTTTTGAATTGCCTAATTCAGCACTGCAATAACTAAACAATACACTAATACACTAAAAACTAAACAAAGCACTACAGTAACTGCAACAATAACTAAAAGTTTGTATTGTACTCAGTATTTGCCTTTAAAAGACTGTCCATTAAATTTGGTGCCTAGATCTAAGTTTCAAATAACCTTTTCTAATAAAAGGACTCTCTGGTTGAAAAATGACTGCTAAGAAAGGAGCAGAAAATACCACAGTGAGTCTGATGTATCCAGTAGTGACAGAAAACAGGGACACTGAAAAATAAAACCAAACAAAGCAAATGCAACTATCAGGGACTATCAAAGTGACATGAGCCAATTAGAAACTTTTCAGTGGCAAAAATTAGAAAACTTTGTACAATGAAATATACATTTGTTCATGCTTTATAAAACACAACAGATTAAAAAATAAGAAAAGCGGAAAAAACTCATAGAAAAGAACCCTAATTATATGTGTAGATATTCCATCCCCAAGGAGGTACAATGTAACTCCTTAAATGTGAGTTGAACAGTTATTTCCTTCCAAAAATTTAAAGTCTAAGAAAGGAAGATAAGGCATAACTTAGTAGTGGTGAAACCAGTTAATAAAAAAAAAAATGTTAAAATCTTCACAAGCTTTCCTTACAGCTTCCTAGGGACCTAAGCTTATTCCAAATTAAAAAAAATATATATATATATATATGTTATAACTCTTCCTAACATTCTCAAATTCAAAATCATTTGCACTTAGTTAAATGGAAAGATGAGTTTTCTATACAGAATCCTGTACTTAACTTCTGTTCTATACTTAACTCTCATTGTGACTCAAATAACTAATTTCCTCATCTATAAAGTGAGACAATTATATCTGCATTCTCCTCATTGTTTCACCTGCATACAAGTCCTAGTCTTCTATGGCCTGGCCTCGCTGAGATGCCAACCTGGTGTCAGAACTAGCTGTTTCTAATTTGTTCAAATGTCACTTAAAAACAAATTAGTTCATGCCTGCTCTAAGAATCATAAGAAATTAGACACAGTGGTTTCCTCTATCTGGGAAAACAGGAGTTTGGAGTTGGAAGGGAAACATGATTTACACCGTAAATACTCTTGAGCTAGATGAATTCTTTTTTACTTATTTGTATTAAATATTTAAAAACTTGTCACAAAAGCAAAAATGAAAAATCAATTATTAGTCAGGGATTACCATAGGTTCCTCGTTTCTACCTTTGTATCTATTATCTGTGTATTGTCTCCCTTTTTTGTAGAGAACCATAGGAAGAAGAAGCATGGCTCCAGAAGATTAGTCTGGCTCTAAGTTCTTTTACAATACGTCAGCTGTTGTAAAATAATATGCAGTCTTGGAATCAAAAGTGGAAAGGGATGGAATTTAGGCTACTTATTTAATTAATTATTTAACTTCACTAAACCCCAGCCTTTTCATTTGAGAATATGAAACAACAGCCATACTTCATAAGTGTATTGGAAAGATTACATAAAAATGTATATAAAGTCTTTTTCTTTTTTTGCTTTTTGGGTCACACCTGGAAATGCACAGCGGTTACTCCTGGCTCTGCACTCAGGAATTACTCCTGGCGGTGCTCAGGGGACCATATGGGATGCTGGGAATCGAACTGGGTCAGCCGTGTGCAAGGCAAACGCCCTACTCGCTGTGCTATCGCTCCAGCCCCAAAAGTCTTAAACATAGTTCCTACTCTATTGGTGTCATTTGGAGTATGAAGGAAAGTTTGTAGGAATATTTCATTTCTCGCTTGTGTGTGATGTCCGACTTAGGTATTGGTCGAAGAAACAACTTCTAAACGTTAACACCACTCAACTGGTTTTCAAATGCAACTGGTTATCAGCAATTATTATTTCTGACTCCCTAAAGAAAAAAAACAATAAATAACTAGATAAACAGTAGGTTTTTTTCCCCTGCACAGTAATGTCTCAAAATATAAGAAAAAATTAGGAAATCACACAGTACTGGTAATGTATCTAGAACTGAATTCTTTTGGATCATAAAGTAAAATATTCAAGGATGAGACTATAAACCACAATTAAGAATTCAGAATGAACAGCAGAAATTATCTTTGAGATTCTGCAATAACATTATTAATTTTTTAGGTCTTACTAATATCTTGTGTTTTGTCAGTTTACTGCAGACGTGCCTGTTATATAATTGATACAGACTTTTGAAACTGGTGGTAACATACAAATTTAAATTTCATTAAAATACTGGTTAGAATAACACATATGAACATCTTAACTGCTTAGTGAATATTTGTTGAGTGGATGCAGTATGTTAAATATGTGAACAAATAATAAATAAAGTCATCTTTTACTAGTTTTAGTGATAATTATATCTCATTAATGCGAGGCACAATTTCCAGCACTACAGTAATACTTTCTTTTAACAGATGAGTAAATAGAGAATAAGTCCTTAAATATTTACAAATGGCTATTATTTTGATGATTCTTATATTCATATAGAGCATATATACACAAGTGTATATATACAAATTTATACAAACATATAATATACAAAACATATGCATAAATAAGTATATATGTAAATACACAAAATGCACATATACAAATGTATGTATATACATGTAATAGAAATACATGTGTTAGGGCCAGAGCAATAGTACAGCGGGTAAGGCAGTTAGTTGCCTTGCACACAGCCAACCTGGGTTCAATCCTTGGCATCCCATATGGTCCCCCAAGCACCACCAGGAGGAATTCCTGAGCGCAGAGCCAGGAGTAACCCATGAGCATTGCTGGGTGTGACACAAAAATAAAACAAAATAAAATATATGTTACATTTTAGTAAGAAAATCACTATAATTCTTTGAAATATTCTTTTAATAAGGAAATCCTGAGACACATCTTAAGCCTGAAAGACATGGTATTCTCTCACCAATAGAGGCTATCTCCTGCACTTCTACTAAGGTAGTTCACATAGCAGGTGACAGTTACATCACAAATTCCCAGATCATCTTTACATAAATTGCTCTTCAGACAAGTCTACTTGATTTCTGACTATTAGGATAATTCAACAAACCTATAAGCAAAAATTTAACTAATATCTATTATAGACTTTTCATTTCAGATGACTAATCTTTTTTCCAACCCGATTTCCTCAAACTATTAGTTTTCACTCCCAGCTTTATGTAATATCCAAATATGACTTACCTGTTTTATACAAGTCAGTGATAAAAATCACAGTGAAAGAATTCATGTCATATTAATAAAAATATCTCCAAACCATCCAGTTTTTTCAACCCATTTTGAATCTGTCTTTACCAAACAGCAGTTAGTTTGACTATGTATTTCAAAATGTATCATGAAACATCCATTCAGAAAACTTGCTAAAACCAATTAACTCCATCTACATGAAAAAACAATTATGAAGGTTTGTTTGTTTTATGGGGGAAGGGGGTGCCGGAGGACGAGAAGAGATGGAGGGAACATGATGGCTGAGCCAAACGATGGGATGCTGGCAATCAAACTGAGCCAGCCACATGCAAGATAAGTGCCCTACTCACCATAAGATCTCTCCAGCCACATTTTCATGACACAGTGAACCCATATGTTCTCTTTCTAAGTAAGATTTTATTACTTGTCTAGTGGTCAATTAAGGGATAGACTTGATGCCAACTAATCTGACAAGGGCATTCATTCTACTTTTACTTTTTACAAAAAAAAAAAAACTTAAATAGTATACACAAGGAGACTATCTTTTGGAACCTCAGGTTCTGAGCATAATTTAATGACCAAAAGATCACTAAATCCTTTATATCAACAATTGAGCTATCCTACAGCATCATTTTTTTTTACTTTAATACCTACCCTTGCTATCATCTTTTGTCTCCTTCACTAACTTTGAATACTAATTTTTTTTTTGATAGAAAATTTGACACCAAACCAGGAGTTCCTTAGCTCTGTCCTCACACCAAAAGCTAGTTATTACAGTATCTGTCCCAAGTAACATTTCCTCTTTTTTCTTGTTTTCCATGAAATGAGCATGATATGTGTGGTCCTTAGTATCTCGACCACACTCTTCTCCATACTTTTTACATTCATGTTTCAACTTTCCCTTACTTGAATCTTTTTTTTCTCATATAAAATCAGAATTTTACTTTGAACCTCTCAATACATCTCATTAACTCAATACTGCATTTCATAGTAAGTTCTGAATTTCACCAAAGTAAAGCAAAGAATACAAGTATGTCTAAGGTCTAGTTCAAGAAATTAAAACTGGGGCCCTTTCTCCGCCCTGACAAGGCCCCGAGTCAGTGCCCACGAATGGCTCCTCTGGCTTCTGACTGGCCATGATCCCAGAGGCACACAAACCAATCTTGAAACTCAACAGCTTCTGGCAGAAATGCATCTGGACTGAGCATTAAACTACGGCACCGTGCTACCCCACGTAGGGAAAGGTGTTTGTCCCTTCTGCCTTTTCCATCTGGTGGCGTGGCCGCCACCTTTTCAGAATCCTGTACTTAAATTCTATTCTATACTATTGGACAGCCAGGTATGAGACTGCAGTGACAAGACTGGGGCCTCATGGGATGGGGGTGGAACCGACCCTTCTCCCTGCCCCGAAGAGGTCCCAAGTCACTGCCCACAACGGTTCCTCCTGCTCCTGAATGGCCATGATCCCAGAGGCACACAAACCAATCTCGGAACCCAGCTGCTTTTGGCAGAAATTCCTCCAGACTTATTACTAAAATATCAGAAATCCAAAATCACGCGTAACATCATATGCTCTTCATAACCAGCAATAGAAAACAAATTATCTAATGATGTCTTTTCGGCAGGTCTGATTGTTGGAGAAAATTCCAAATAATAATGGTGGGTCTTTTGTCAAAATATTGAATGTGATCAAAGTGGAGAGAGAGTAAAGTGGAAATCATCTGTCACAAAGGCAGGGGGAAGGTTGGGATGGGGAGTATACTGGAGTTCTTGGTGGAGGAAAATGTGCACTGGTGAAGAGATGGGTGTCTGATCATTGTATGACGGAGACAAACTGGAAAGCTTTGTAACTATTCTCATGGTGATTCAATAAAAAAAAATAGAAATTCAAACTGGGGACTGGATCAACAGTACAGTGCGTAAGGCATTTGCTTTGAATACAGCCAACCTGGGTTTGAAATCCAGCATCGCATGCGGTTCCCTGAACACTTCCAGGAGCGATTCCTGAGTACAGAGCCTGAGCATAGTGGAGTATTGCCCAAGCAAAGAATAATGATAATAATAAATAAGTTATATCCCACTTTAAGGCAAAAACAGAGACTTCTATATTAAAAAGTGAATGTGAGAATAGAGTACAGAGTAACTACATGAAATATGCATAGCCTCTTAGGTCTTGCACAAGGATATGATCCATAAATAGCCTTGCACAGAGAGGAACTAGTCATCTCAAGACCAGAGACATAAACAAAATTTTATAAGCATACTATTTTCATATAAGAATAATCAACTCTAAGGTGGAGTAATAGTACAGCAGGTAGGGCATTTGCCTTGCACGTGGCCAACCTATATTTGAACCCAAACATTTCATACGGTCCCCAGCACTGCCAGGAGTAATTCCTGAGTGAAGAGCCAGGAATAAACCCTGAACACTGCCAGGTGTGATTCAAAAAAAAGAAAAAAAAGAATGATCAACTCCATCTATCTGAGACTTAAGCTATTTGAATTAAGACAGCTTAAAAACAATGAGGATGGTCATTAAAAGCCACTGTCATCTGAATGTTCAATACCTATGTTCAACCTAAGCAAACTCTACAAAACATTATGCAAAAGCTAGAACTCAAGATGTGTACCCACCAACACAAATAAATCTTTTAAATAGTGCTAAACACAGTACTGGACAGTACAGCAGGTAGTCTACTTGCCTTGCACATAGATAGTCAATAAATTCAATCCCAGATACCCCCCATGATCCCTCGAGCCCTGCCAGAAGTGATCCCTGAGAGCAGTGCAAGGAGTAAGCCCTAAGCACCACTAGGTATGGTCCCCAAACCAAGGATAGACAAATAAATAAAACTAAAATAATACTAAGCACAAACTAGTATCTAGAGCATATCTTGAACTTACTTGGCCTACCATCCCCTTTTCAGAGAAAAAAATTTTTTTTTCATTCAATGCCACCCTAGAAATCTACCTTCTTTAGGACAACAAACATAGTATCACCCAATCACACCAGTCCTCCATCTACCCAACTCCAAATCTAAAGTTTGCTCTGACACCACGGGGGTAGTACTGCCCAGTTTGGAAAACACTGATTTAAAGTCTAATACCAGCAATACAAAATTAAAATACAATGTGCATGCAGTGTGTGTGCCCACAAAACGTATGTACAAGCTTTAAAATACTTGTAAATAAAAGCATTTAGATTTTTATATTCACGTGTTAGTTACTGGTAGGGAGATAAAGTGGAATGGAAAATTAGAATGGAAATTTAAATGAATATATGCATATTTGAGGTCAAAAGATAATAAAAAAAGTTTTCCTATACGTGAGAAGTTTTAAAAAATACAAATAGCAAAATTTAGAAAAAGTACAAAGTACACAACCCTCTAGTGACAGGGACTACTGAGAGTCAAAGAGCATATGTTCTTTACATGCTTTTCTGAACATGCTAAGACACTTAATATTTAGGAATCAGAATAAACTAAATATAGATACAAAACATTTTGTAACAGATGAAAGTAAAGACAAAATTGAATAGGGAGTGGATAGCACAAATAAAAGCAATGCAAACATAACTTTCTTCAAAAAACATTACTGAAAACATTTGTATTTCTGAATGATGCCAGATAAGGGATTCACTAAATTAAGGTGTTCATTTTTTAAAGTGTTCCAATGGGAAAACAAAGGGGCGAACAATTCAAAATATAAACGGAGATGATTATGTACTAGGAGCTCACAGTAGAGACATCTTTAATAAACTCAGATGAGCCCCATCAGTAGCAAGACAAATCTTGCATTATGCTTTATCTATACAGACTTTCTACTGAACCAAAACTGAACATTAGAGTCAACATTTTAAAATTTCATCAAGCCCTAGTGCCAGGTGACAACTATTTGTGTAATATGATTTATGTAACACCATTCATCTACTTATCCTAGAATCAAAGAATTCTACCAAATGATTCTCATTCAAACAAACAATTTTAAAGAATGTAAAACCGATTTTACAATCGGTAAAATGTAAAAACGATTTTAAAGAATGTAAAACCACAAAATTGGCACCCTTATTAGAAACTCTAATAGGGTGCACAAACAGCAGTGTATCTCAGTGATGGAGTGCTTTCTTTGCATGTGAGATCATGTACTCAAAACTCAGTTCCACAAAATAGTTTTTGAACCTTCTTATTTTTGAGGTGGGAGAAAGATCTGGGCCACATCCAGCAATGCTGGCTTTCACTCAGAAATTCCTTCTGACACTGCTTGGGAGACCGTATGGAATGCCGGGGAGAGAACTTGGTTGGCCACATGCAAGGCAAATGCCTTCCCCATTGTACTATTGCTCTGGCCCTAAAACTAATTAAAAACAAAAACAAAAACCCGTCAAAATCAAATGGCCTTAGAGACAACTCCATCGGCAAGAGAAATAAATGCAATAAACATATGGAACTGGGGGCTGGAGAGATAGCACAGCGGGTAGGGCGTTTGCCTTGCACGCGGCCGACCCGGGTTCGATTCCCAGCATCCCATATGGTCCCCTGAGCACGGCCAGGGGTAATTCCTGAGTGCAGAGCCAGGAGTAACCCCTGTGCATAGCCGGGTGTGACCCAAAAAAGAAAAAAAAAAAAAAAAACATATGGAACTATATGAAATTAAAAGGCTTCTAAACAACAACAACAGCAAAACTACCACAAGAACAAAACAGCAATCTAACAATCTGGGAAATACATTTGCATACCATACAAAGGGGCAAATAACAAGGGGCTGATACACAAAATATATAAACAACTCATGAACTTACTAACAAATGGCAAGCAACCCAATCAAACAACAAGCAAAAGACCTAAATAGGCAGTTCTACAGAGAAGATATACACATGGTTCAGAGACATACTAAAATTACCCACTATCATTTACTATGGAAATATAAATAAAACAATAATGAGGTATCACCTTAAAACAATGAGAATGGTCTGTATCAAAAATATTGAAAATAGCCAGAGAAATAGTACTGCAGGTAGGGCACTCGCCTTGCATGTGACTGACCCGGGTTTGATCACTGGTACCATATACATATGGTTCTCCAAGTCCTGCCAGGAATGATTCCTGAGCACAGTCAGGAGTAAGTCTTGAGTACAATCAAGTGTGGCCGCAAAATCAGAATATATTAGAAACAATAAATGAAGGTGAAATATAGATTAAAATGATGATAACATAGGTTAATGGAAATATAAAAAGAGCTATGAAAATGATTTAGTGAGTCCTTTAAAAAGCAATAAAAGTGCTTTATAATTCAATGATACCACTTCTAGATATTTATCTTATTTATTACCATGTAAACACTGCTACTGCATAATCATGGTACCCTATTTTTTCAGAGAAAAAATTGATTTAAAATCTTCCATCATGTAATAGTCTTATGGTATTAGTCTGTCATCGTTGTTCAATTTTCACGAGCGGGCACCAGTAACATCTCCCTTGTGGGACTTGTTACTGTTTTTGGCATATCGAATACGCCATGGGTAGCTTGCCAGGCTCTGCCATGCAGGCAGGATACTCTGGGTAGCTTGCCAGGCTCTCTGAGAGGGATGGAGGAATCGAACCCAGGTGGGCCACATGCAAGGCAAATGCCCTACCCACAGTACCATTGTTCCAGCCCTATGTCATTAGTTTTCTCCAAACTGCTTATACTGACAAGTGGCATATGGATGCACATCTGTCTTCTAGAATACTGTGAGCCACTAACAGAATTCTTAGGACACATGTATTGTCAGTGTATTGTCTAAAAACAACTTGAGTAGTTTATATAGAACACTGTAGTACCAACATTATTGTCACTCAAAGCAACGAAGTAGCATAAGGTATGAGGTGAGCAAGCAGGCCAGCGAAGTGATAAGGTAAGACTCATTCTTATCGTCTTGCAATTTGTCAGTGATAGATTAATGTGCAAAGCATTTCGTTCTCTTTATGGGTAAGTATAAAAGCAATTCTCCAGGCTTCAAGCTAGAAGTATCAATTTGGATGATTCAATTTTAACATATGAGTATTCCGGGCATCCTACTGCAACAAAGACAGTTTAGTAAAAAATTAGTTTAAGTAACACAAACACAATTATTGGAAGCTTTATATAATGGCACCATCTCACATGAAGAAAAATGAGAAATATAAAATCTGTGATGATTATGTAGTGAAATATAGTATCCAAGGGGCATGAAAACACTAATTCAAAACCATTTGCACCCCTATGATAACAGAATTATTCACAATAGGCAAAACATGGAATTAACCTACATTCTTATCAATAGAAATCTGGTTAACAAAATCTAGTAAATAAATTCAGTGAATTTAAAGAATATGACTTTTCCACTGAAAATGATGAAACTGAGGCTAATGAGACAGTATAAGGGTAAGGTGCTTGCCTTACCTGCAGTCAATCCTGGTTCAATATCCTCAACACCACATACCTATGGTTCCCCTGAGCACAAATCAGGTGTAGCCCCTCAATACTACCAAGTATAGTCCTAAAGCAATACCGCTTCCTCCTCGAACCAAAAAAAGATGAAACCGTATGGTCCTAAAGCAATACCGCTTCCTCCTCGAAACAAAAAAAGATGAAACCCTAACACTGGAAACAAAAGGGACATAACTTAAGTGATTATGTGAATTAAAAGAAAATTACACTTAGAAGCCCCTTGGTCACAGATACAATATAAAACAGGTAAACCAACAAAAACTTAATTCCTAGATTCATGAAACTATGGTACTTTCTCTTACCCACCTTACTACATAGAAGAAAGTATAATTCAATGGAAAGTGAAATTTAAAATATGGTACTCTTCGAATAACTCTCATGATTCTATTTTTAATATGATTAAAGGTTATCTAGACCTTCCATGGATGATAAGATATGGATTCTAATTCCTTTTTTCTTCATAAAATATGTACAGCTTTTATAATATAAAAAAAGTTAAAGAACTATAAACTGACATGATGGAATACTGAAAGTTTAAGGAGTTTACAGTTTCAAAGAATGGTAACATATTAAAGTACTTGAATTGACCTGGGATCTTCTCCTTGCTTTCTATCATTAATCTGCCTTATGAAACTATGGCATATATCAATGAAAAAGAGAAATAAGTAGAGAGGGTCCTTTTGTAGTGGCTGGTTGGAATTTTGGTTTTAGGTACTGGGACTCCTATGTAGATAGAGGTGTTGAGCTATACTTTATATGTATTAGAAATCCGATTTATATGTAAATAAACACACATTATATTTATTATAGGATATGCCTACCAGCTACTTAGTAGATACTATCTCTCCTTCTGGAATCAAAATATCAACTTATATTTATTAAAGTTGAAATTTTCTTATGAGATGCAAATCAGCATCTCAGCAAACTGCTACAGACTGATTTAAAATAAAACAAATACCTTTCCACCTCAACATACACACATACATAAGGCTAATAAATCTAGTAGCAACAGTCATAAAAACAGATTTAACATTAGGAAAAAGTCCTTGTTTATTAAAAAAAATCATCACCATATATCAACTACATATTCACAGGTTAAAAATTATTGACATATATACTTTTATTTTACTCAAGCACTAAATAAAATCTGTTCCTTGTTACATCAGCTATCGGAATGTCTATTTTAATTTATACATCCTATAAATTTGACATGATCTTTATGTCTCCATAGATATTTTAGGCACCATCATTTAGAATCCTATTAATGATAAGGTTTGATGTATACAATGTTCTAACACCACACCCTCATTCCCTCTATCACTGTCCCAATGTCCCCATCCTCCCATTCTCCCACTCCTAGGCGCCCACTATGGTGAATAAAAGGCAACAGAATCTAAAATGAGTAACTGAAATATCTATTTTCCAATGATCAAGTTATCTTCCCCTTGGGGGGTGGGAGCAGGAGAGATCTCCCAAGCAGTGCCTGGATGAGCATTCCTGGTAATACTCCACCAACCAGACTGGATGGTAACCAAGCCAGGGCTCTACAGTGCATGGCAACCAGAGCAAAAACAGTGATGCTCAGGAAGCCATATACTGCAGGGAATCAAACCTAAGTCCCATGCATGCAACAACCGTGATCTCTGTATTATCTTCCCAACCCCTTTTTTCTAATCTTTTCGTTAACATTGAAGCTAATATACTAAAATTGTAGAGCCTTATTCACACCACTTAGTCATCTTATTTTTTGTGTACTTTAAATGGAAAGAAACTTCACAGAATCTCTGAGTTAAATACCTTACCTCTCACCTTCCCAAATGACAGTGGATTATTAGGGAGATTTTTTAAAAGTATTCAAACAGGGGCTGGAGAGATAGAACAGTGGATCAAGCACATGTAGATGACTTGGGTTCAATTCCCAGCAATCCACATGCAAGTGAGACTACCAGGAATGATCCCTGAGCAAGACCAAAAGTAAGCCCTGACACATGAAAAAATGTTCTATATAACTAATCATCAAGGAGCTGCAAATCCAAACATCAATGAGATATCACCTTACATAAGACACTGGTACACATACAAAAGGACAAAAGACAACCGGTGCTGGCATAGATTTGGAGAGAATGGAACTCTCTTTCATTGTTGGTGGGAACAGACACTGGTCCACCTTTCTGGAAAACAATATGGGCATTCCTCAAAAAACTGGAAATTGAGCTTCCACATGACCCAGAAATACCGCTTCTGGGAATATATCCTGGGGGTGCAATAAAGCAGAGTAGAAATGACATCTGCACTTGTACATTCATTGCAGCACTGTTCACAATAGCCAGAATCTGGAAACAACCGGAGTGCCCTAGAACAGACGACCTCTGGTACATCTACACAATGGAATACTATGCAGCTGTTAGGAAAGATAATGTCATGAAATTTGCTGATAAGTGGATAGACATGGAAAGTATCATGCCAAGTGAAATAAGTCAGAAAGAGAGGAAGAGACATACAATAACCGCACTCAACTGTTGAATATAAAATACCATAAATGAGACCAACACCCAAGGACAGTAGAGACAAGGGCCATGAAGGTTGCTCCACAATTGGAAGCCTGCCTCACGAGCTGCGGGAGAAGGCAGCTGGGATAGAGAAGGGATCACTAAGTCAAATGGTTGGAGGGATCATTCAGGATGGGAGATGTGTGCTGAAAGTAGATAAAGGACCAAACATAATGGCCTCTCAATATTTGTATTGCAAACAATAAGGCCCCAGGCAGTAAGAAGGAAAGAGAGGTAGGGGGTGGGTGGGGGTGGTGGGAGGGACACTGGGAACATTTGTAATGGAATGAGTACACTGGTGGAGGGATGTGTGTTCAACCATTGTATGACTGAAACTCAATCATAAAAACTTTGTTAACCATATCTCAGGGTAATTCAATAAAAAACAAATTAGAAGTAAGCCCTGAGAAGATAGGTGTGGCCCCAAAACAAAAACAAAACTGGTCATCAAACAACATGCTAAATCACTAATTACAGAAAGACATGACAGCAGTCAGTTATAAGCTAGACAAATTCATTATTAAAAAAATCCAAAACTCTGCTCATTATTTTATTATAATTTTTAAGTATACATACATATTTCTAGATTGAGAAACATGATTAATAGATAACCAATTTCCTAACTATCCCTAAGTACACATATTTTGAATATGTGTACAAAATACAGACAATTACAAAGGCTTAACAGTTCTGTTGTATTCTGATTTGATTTTGATATGTTTAATATTCCCCAGAATGATTTTTCTTCCAAAATAACAGGTTATGAGACCTTACAAAATCTGACATTTCCCAGTGCACTATATAACAGTCGTCCTTGAGATGGAATATTTCTTGTTTTCTTTTTTTTCCATTAATATTTACTTAAAACGTGTATTAAAGTAGTCCTGCTGCTATATTTAACAGGGTAATTTGTAACTTGGCTTTTTATATCATTTGAGAGTAAATAAACATAAATGTAACTCATGGGGCAAGATACTTCATAAAATATGATCATGCTAGGTAACAACAATGATTTAGTTGTAGCTACTGGTTCTTGTATCTTATTTCATTAAGTAGGTGTTTTTAATGCAAAGTAAGCACTCAGCAAATTTATACTGGAGAGATTTCTATATCATAACTGTTATAAGAAGGAAAGTAAAAAAGACTTTTAAACATCTTATAAAATTCTTTATATGATTTAAACATTTCAGCTAAGTTTGAAATGTCATTATTCTAATAAATGTCACCTAATATTTATCAAAGAAAACTCATTATAGATGATTTATGGGGCATATAGAGTTGTCCTCAGGGGATCTACAGACAAAATTACATAGCAAAACAACAAATATTTTAAGTCTTTTTGTACAAAATGTTGAAACATTAATATTCTTGATGGAAAGCAAAAGAGAAAAAAAGAGAGTAAAAGTCTCATTTTTACTGAAAACAAACTAAGTTTTGAGTCTTTGAATTAAAGTGTATTCTTTAATACACTGCCTGGTTCATTTTTATTCATATAATCCAATTTCCCACTATTCTAAAACAATGTTAATAGGTGATAAATAGCATTTATTATCCTGATAATAAAACTCACAGAATGTGCTCTGCATGAAGACAGAATGGTTTTAAACCCAACATGTAAAAACCACCCAACTCAGTCAAATCCAAATAACCAAGCAACTTATCAGTCTTAAGTTGGGGAGGGAGATGCAGTGACACTGAAGAGATAATACAGTTTGACTCAAGCATCATACATTAAGTTTCCAAACACAGAAACTCCAAATGGCTAAAGAATCTTGCTTTTTAGTTAAATTTGTCATCTATCACTAATAGTGTACAGCAAAAACAGTCTGAAGGTTTTCCTTCTAAGGGTAAGAAGAAAATATATCCTTCCCAATTTTTATTCAACAATGGTTCTAATGAATACATTAGGTAAGGTGGCATAAGACAGATTGACAAAAGGCAGACAAACTAGAAAGGAAAAAGCAAAAGTGTCTATTGCAGACAAAACTGTCTAGGCAGAAAATCCTAGTTTACAAAAAATATATTAGAAATAGTACATTTAGTAACATTACAAGGTTCTTAAGTTCATATATTTTAAGGTATATTTTAATAAACTTTTATATTCTGATATTCAGAACATTGGTACTTATCCATACTGAATACCAGCCTTTAATGCTAGTATTTAAATTCAGTGATATACTTAGAGATACATAACTAAAAAGCATTTATAAGAAGTATGTACTAATAACTAAGGTGAGAGAAACTAAATAAGAACTAAATAAAAGTATATATCACATTCACAATCAAAATATCCAAAATAGTCAGAATATTTATTTTCCTAAAAGCAATCTATAAAAGCAATTCAGTTCCAATCAAAATCCCCAAAAGTCTTTTAAAAATAAAACAAGTTTAAAATGTACACAAAAACAGAAAGTATCTAAAATAGCAAATATAACTTTTAAATATGAGTGGAAAGTTACAGACTTTATAATTTTGAACTATATAGCAATGACAATAAAGTATCATACCACTGTAAAGACAATAATATAAAGTTTAGAACAAAAATACATCCAAATGTATATGGTTTTCAGTATGCCAAGTCAATTCAAGGAAGAAATTAATCTTTCACAAATTGTATTGCAATAATTTCCTAATATTAAATTAAAACTCATACCATATTTTAAAATACAAAATATATCTAAAAAACCTAAGAATAATATTATAAATTCCTAGAATAAAAAATAATTTAAGTGAGACTATTTAGACTACTTAAATTAGTAATCAAATCAAAATTAGACTTCTCTGCTATGAAGGACACTTGAAAAAAGTCAGGCATCAAGAAGTATGGGGAGTTTTCAAACCATTTCTGACAAAAGGTTTGTACAAGGAATATGTAAATATCTAAACAAAATTAAATACGAGGGACACATAAAAAGTTTGATAAATAGGAAAATGGTTTGGATCCTTTCTGAAAGAATATATGCAAATGGCCAATAAGCATATGAAAAGATGTTAAAATCATTAGTGACTTTAAGGAAATACAAATTAAAATTACAATGAGTTACCATTACAGTTTTACTAGAACTATAACAAAATTAAAAGTCCTGTAAAAACCAGCATGTATTGGAAAGTATGCAGAGCTTTTGACACTCAAAAACAGTGCGGATGAAAAATCATACAGCCAGTTTGAAAAGTTTCAAAAGTACATGTGTATGTTTGTGTGTGTGTGTGCACACACATCCACCCTTATCGGACATCTCAGCAATCTTCAACTCATTTATCTGAGGGAAATAAGGCATATACCTATAAAAATATGTGTAATAAATACATATAAAAGTTTCATTCATAACAGCCAAAACTAGAAACAGTTCAAATACCATTAACTACTAAACAGCATAAACTGATTTAGTTTACCCATAAAGTGAATTACACTTAGCAATAAAAGAGAAAAACAAACAAAAAAACTTGCACAATGTGTGTACATGTTTAGTAACATGGGATATGCTTCTAGAGAAGAAAGAAAGTTCAGGTAATAGACTACAAGGGATTTGCAAATGTACACCCAGGAAAGAATAATGTAGTAGGAAAGAAAAGAACAACAAATAACTGCCTCTGAAAAATATGCCAGGCAAAGTATAAAACAGAACTGCGTAGGATCTTTTGTAGGGACAACATGAGCAAAAATAGAATAGAAAACTGTCAGGACTTTATTCTATTTTAAGAAGGCCTCAGATAGCTGTGTAAAATACCCCAGCCACTGACCTTCACGAACCCATTAAGTGCTAAACGCCCTTAATGTCTCTATCAACAGAGGCTGACCAGATGGGAGCCTGGGGAAGTTGTGGAGGAGTGATACTGTATTGTATAAAAGGCCAGACTTTGAGACCACTGATGGCTGCCCAGTGACCTAAAGCTTTACTGGACAGTTCCTGTGTTTGTCCCATGTGTTTGTCTCATTCTCTGTGACCAACCTCTGCTGGATGGGGGCTAAAGACATAAAAGTATATGCTGATTGGCCTTAGAAATAAAAGTATAATCCAAAAGAAGCCAAAAGCAAAAACTATTTAGTATATTCTTCAATTTCTGTAAATTCTACAAAAAGGCAAGACAACAGGGATATAAAGTTAATGTATGATTATTAGGGGAATAGGGGATGGTGTGGAGGATTGAATGCAGAGACAGAAACAAACTTTTGGGGGTGGTGCTCACCATCTTAATTGTGATAGCGATATCACTGTTTACATTTGTCATAACTCATTAAATTATACAGTTAAATTTATTATATTGTTTATAAATTATATATTAATAAAACCAATAAAAGCAATAAGACATGTCAAAGACACACTGATGCAATATAACTGACCCATATGTAACTAATAATTTGCTATCTGGGAAACAGTCACAAGTTGTTTGATTTAAATATACAAAAATTCAAATAATAAAAATCAGGTAAAAATATTTTAATAAAATCTATATAAATTGAATGCCTCTTCACTTTCTGTTGCAAAAAAAAAAGCTATAAGAACCAACATGCTAAAATGTTTATATTTTATAAGATATTTGATTAAAAACAATATTCTTTATATAATATGCAAAGCATTCTTTTCTAGGGGGGATCTTACTACAGCCATTACAATTTGAAATCTATACACTATAAATCAGAGTTTCAGATTATAGGTGGCATGTCAGCATTTCATTTTATTTAGTCAGTTTTTGGCTGACACACCTGCTGGTGCTCAGGACTTACTCCTCTGAGCTATGAACTCAAGGATCACTCCTGGTGGATTTGGGGGACCATCTGAGGATAGCATCAGTCAAACCCAGGTCAGTCAAGTGCAAAAAGCAGCACACTACCCACTACCCACTTTACTGTTACTCCAGCCCTGGTATGTCAGAATTTTAGTTAGTATTCCACTTCTGACAACCTTAGTCTGCTCTGTTCTAAAATTTACCTCCTGAAAAACACTTATTTTTTATCCATATGTATTTTTTATTTTGACAAATCACATTTTTTTGTGAAGCAAGAAATTTTTATTGAAATTTATTTAGAGAGATATGAAAGAAGAGAAAGGTAGAAGTGTGTGCTCAAGTGAGAAAACAGGCTCCTCCAGAGTGGAAAGAGGCAGGCAAAGAAAAATACAGATAAGGAAGCAAAATAAGTGTTCAAGAGAGAACACTGACTTGAAAAGCAAGCCCACATTTAAATTTTTCTTGAAGAAAAATACAAAATTAAAGTTATTATTATACTGCATACCAGAGAAGAAGGCAAACACAACAGATGATTTTATTTGCATATGTACCAAATCGGGAGAAATGATACAGTACGATTGTTATGAAAAAGAAAAGAAAAAGACAAAAAACAAATAGGAGAGAGTTGAATATTTCTGCATAGCAGCAGGTCTGAAAAAGATGAATGAGACTAACACTCACATAGATGTGACTCTGAACATTTTCAATAGCTCGAGTAAAGACTTCTTAAATTGGAAAATTAGAGAAATAAAAGGTAAGATTGAAAAGAGGATTCATTTTTCCAAGAAACATTTATTGAGTATTTATTACATGCCAGGTACAGAACAGAAATGGATATGTTTAGAAATAGTCTAACTTAGGAATTGACAACTCTGTTGTCACTAATAAAGTTCTCAAGAACTCAGTTATTTCATACACATAATCTCAAAAATTTTCCACAATAAATGATTTTATAGACTGATTTAATAGTTTTAGTATATATACTTTTATGTAAAAGTATACCTTATATATAATGCATGCCTTTTGCACAAAATACACCTTTCTAAAATAAAAAAGTCTTTGTACTTCCAGCACAGTGCCCTTTTCTTGGGCCAATCTCTACATGCTATTTAGCTCCTTTTCTTTACAAAAGCAATTCTTTTATTAAGAAAGCAATGTTGATTTCCTGGTCCCTAGGCTGCCGGCACAGTGCCGAATTTGCTCTTGGCATCGTCCATTATGACCATCCATGGGTGCTGGCTGTGCTGCTGAGGCAGAAGGTGGTGTCCTAGTAGGGATCTTGACCCCGCTAGGATGTGATGGGACTTGGCCACCACGGCCCATAGTTGGAGCTGGTCACCCCTGTGTTGGCTCCATGTGTGAGGCAGGGCAGTGGCCCATGGCTCCTCCAGTCACTGCCAGGAATATTACAATTTAGGTCACACCCACAAACCACCTCCAGCGCCATGTAAACTCTTTCACCAGCCATGATCCAGAGATGCATAAATAAATCTTGAGAGTGATCAACAAGATGCAGAGATTCTCCCAGGCCCCATGTAAGACTGAGTCATCCAGGGTACCTCAAGTGGGGCAGGTGACCCCAGCACCTGCCCAAACTCTGCTGGACTCCACTGCTCAAGAAAAGCCTCATTCAGAAATTAATCAGTTGAAAAACTCAGGTATGCAGGTTTTGTGACTGAAATCTCTGGGCTTTCAGAGTGGGGAATGGGCTACGTCCACCCCCATCTCCCTGTACTTCTGGAAACCCTGACAATCATGCATATGCCCCCAAACACCACCCAGTTAAAAATTTAACTCCAAAAGTATCAGCCTGTTAAAATTTTTTTATTTCCTGGGGCATGGTCACATTTGCAGTCACATAACACCTCAAACTCTACAATACTGATAAACCCAGAGTATCACGTCAGATTGGATGGGGTATAATTTATATGGCACCCAATCTTGAGTAACAAAATATCAACATAGAAAGTTTAACCTATAACAACATCCTAGTAATCTCTTATATAGGGACTTAATAGCTCCTTGGTGAGAGAAACAATCTTCACTGACTTTCTTTTAAGAAAACATCTCTTGATCATTCTTTTAGAAGATTATAACAACCAATATAAAATAAATTATTGAGGGTCTGCTATGCTGACAGGCTTATGAGATGGTTGGAGTTAATGGTGGTAGAAGGTGCAATGGTGGTGGGATTTGTATTGAGATATTGAATGTCTGTAACAAATCATCATGAACAAATCTAAACCACAGTGTTTATAAGGTGTAAGGGAAAAATAAATTTTTTTAAATAGAAAAAAAAGAGAAAGTAATGCTTCCATCAAATATATAAAACCAGGTTGTATGAGCTGAATTAAATAGCAGGAATATAAAAGGCAAGGAAATGTTCCAGTACTCTATTATAGAACTCTAAGAATACACAGGAGAACTGTAGCAATGAAAGTCATTGTCTTTAATTAAGTACAAAAGAATTTAAATGGGTGTCTTATTTGAAAATACATAGACACTAAGATAACTGAAGAACCAGTCTAGTCATTTTGAAAAGTGAAATGTCAAAAAGTACATCTATTTTGTTGCAAAAATTATCTAATTTGTTTAAAAATTTTTCTCCAGTCACGAAAATATTTACTCAAATATCTTAAGTCTTGTCCCCTTAAATCAAAATAACCCAATTTATTGCTAATGGACATATTAGTAATTATTTATGCGCAAAAATATTCTAGAACCCCTACCAATCAAAATTTTTGTAATCATACAGTCAGTATGAGTTTATACCCACTTTCTGAAAATCTCTAAAATAGTTGATAAAGCTAAGTTTAAAGTTTAAAAAAATACAGATTTAATTAAATCTACTGAGTTAAGGCTTTTTTTTTCAGAGGATCAGGGTTATTTGCTGAAAAACAAATGCCTAATCAAGGGTGTGCAAATGAAAAAGTATTTTAAAATTTACAAAACATGAGGGGCTGGAGCAATAGCACAGCGGGTGGGCGTTGGTCTTCCATGCGGCCAACCCGAGTTCGATTCCTGGAATCCCATATAGTCCTCTGAGCACACCAGGGGTGACTCCTGAGTGCAGAGCCAGGAGTAACCCCTGTGCATCGCCAGGTGTGACCCAAAAAGCAAATAAAATAAAATAAAATTTAAAAAAATTTTACGGATTGGATTATAGACAAAAACTGCAGCAAAAGGACTCAAGGGTGCTCTTGGGAAGGTGGGAGGCACTGGCCCCTCCCTCCGCTGAGATGTGCAGCTGCAGGAGTGTGAATCCAGACCCAGCTGGACCAAATTCAACATGGGCAGCTACTTGCAGAATGTCTCCAGCCAGAGAACCAAGCCGCGACCCCATGCCCGCCCAGGAAGGGAAAGGTATTTCTCTCTCTCGCCTGTCCCTTCCCAGGGATGAAGGGCATGGGGACGCCATATTATGACGACCACAGACGGGATTTACAAGCTTGCAATGATCCAATATCCGGAAGAAATCTCCCTGGACTTAGTTGTTAAAGTACAGAAATCCAAAACCCCAGCCGCGCGACCTCATTTCCCTTCACAACAGATCTGACTCTAGAGGGGTGCTCCTAACAATAATGGTGAGGATTGTGTTGAAATATTGAATGTAACCAAAGTAAATAGAATGTAAAGTGAAAAAAGAAAAATTTACAAAACATGAAATCTACAGTCACTTTAATATTCTCCTTCGATGGAATTATATTTCAGAGTAGAAACAAATTCTTTCCCAGGGTAGGGTTATACTCAAAACTTCTTCTAATATTCTAAATAATTTCATTCACTTCAGATATATCCCATCTCGTGGCTCAGTATGACCTGGAACCCTCTCAGGTTCACTGTATCACTGTCATCCCGTTGCTCATCGGTTTGTTCGAGCGGGCACCAGTAACGTCTCTCATTGAAAGATTTATTGTTACTGTTTTTGGCATATCCAATACGCACGGGTAGCCTGCAAGGCTCTGCCGAGCGGGCTTGATACTCTCGGTAGCTTGCCGGGCTCTCCGCTGTGCAGCGGTTGGGCGTTTGCCTTTCACGCAGCCAACCCGAGTTCGATTCCTCTGCCCCTCTCGGAGAGCCCAGCAAGCTACCGAGAGCATCAAGCCCACTCGGCAGAGCTTGGCAAGCTACCCGTGCGTATTGGATATGCCAAAAACAGTAACAATAAATCTTTCAATGAGAGACGTTACTGGTGTCCGCTCGAACAAATCGATGAGCAACGGGATGACAGTGAATTTCATTCACTTATGATGTTTAACAACAAGATAGACTAGTAATTTTATTAATATAAATTGAGACCCAACAGATACAAGTTAGTCTTTAAAAGAGGAAAACAGGATCCAGAGATACAAAAGGTAAGGCACTTGTCTTGCAACCTGCACTGTGATAATCCGGAATACCTCTTTGAGTGATTTCTAAACACAGAGCCAGGAGTAAGCCCAGCACTGCCAGGTGTGGCCCCAAAACAAAATGAATACATAAATAAATAAATTAAAGGTAGGACACAATCAGGAGATAATATCATATAGTTAGTACAACACCTAGCATGCACCCTATCTAGGATTGATTCCCACCACAACACAGTACTCCCAGATTCTCTGGATACAGCCTGAAGACCCCTCTAACCACCACCAAGTGTGACCCTGTAGGCCCCCAGCACCGTAAGGGTAGGCCTGGGTTTCCCTGGCACCTCAGGACCTGAGTAGCTATTCTCAGGACCTTGCAATGAACTGTCTGGCCAGTGGGCAGAGAATCACTGGCTGGGCCCTAAGGCCTCCCAAGAACCACTTGGGCAATGCCCCAAATCAATTTAAAAAAGGGGAATAGCAAAAGGATTAAAACCAAAGAAGTTTAGCCCAAGTAAAATTATGTGCAACCTGGAGTGGAAAGAATTCAATGCTGCTCTTTGCAATGGCCAGCAGAGGCTGCCAATGTACAAGAACACATAAGGCTCCCCACTGCCCCACAGAGAGAGAAGAGTTGCCACCAAAATAGCACCTTTCTAGTATGGTATAAATCCCAGTATCCTGGATTCTTCACAGCACATTATTATACAATAATTATCAAATTTCTTCTCAACCACAAATTATGGACGTGAAGTAGGAACAATGAAACTACAGACAATTTTGACCACTTTTGAAAAATAATCACACTTACTATCTAGAGCAAGAGAATAGTAAAGTCTTATACAAATACTTTTTAAAAAAATAACAAGTTTTACAAACAAGTAAATGTGATTCTTTTCATTGCAGAGTAGCACAACCTAAAGTCTTAAAATTTTCATTTGACGAGATGCATTATTTGACTTCTTGAAATTTTCAGTTACTGAATACAAACTTGATTCTATAGTTTGGAAGTATCAATCTTAAATTACAAATATTCAGAAGCTTCAGTAGAAATTCCTCAAGATCAGCAGTCACGTGAGATTCTGTCCGTCTGTGCCCCTTACTCAAAGCCAAAAACACAGATATACAAATATACCGAGACAATTATTTTTTTAAATTCATTTTATGAATCTGCTCCACGAATTTAAAATGTATGTATCCGGTCCCTTTTGTGCTTCACAAGACTGCTATTTCTTGTAGAGAGGAACTTGACTGTCAATCACTGCTCTCTTTTGCCAAGCAAATATGTGCTGCAGCTTTCACTTGTCACTCCTATTATATGCAATGTAGGCAGCTTAGCACTAAATCAATTTAAGGAACTGCAGAAGTTAAATACATACATTATTATTATGGTGACAGAAAAGGCAATGAAAGTCTTGCAGCTCCATTTGCTTTCTTTGTTAAGAAAAAAAAAAAGCTAATTATCTGCAGCTGTCAACCATGAAGACCTAGACCTATTTAAGTCAATATTAGCCTTGGACAACTGAAAATATTTCTCGTATTTTGCCCATTTGTTTTCACTTTGAAAAAAACCAAAACTTCATTACAGAATATTAAACATTCTAAAGAATGTGAAAACAAGTTGAAAAATATAAACTACAGATTTTATATCCCTTTTCACAAGCAACTCTAATGCCATAAAAAACTTCAAATTTCTTCTAATATTCATTTCCTACTTGTTTAGTTCAAATTTTAGATTGATAAAAAGCCTTTTCCCAAAAATTCATATTCTAAAAATACAGCTTACAATGATATTTGTTAGCAGGAATTCCAAACTTATTAGGTCTACTGCTTACTTTTGGGGGGGGGGGGAATCACCTCCCCCTAGAAATCTACCTACCTTCTTCAAGAGAACAAACTAAGCACCCTTCAGTTGCACCAGATGGGGTACTAGAGGGCACTCCCAGAATGGCTTGTTCCAGCACCCATCAGGGCATGCTACTGCCTACTTTGAGAAGTATTACATTTTCTATTTAACAAAAAGGAGGAGAAAAAATGGTCCCAAAGAAAGAGAGTTCACACTGATCTTGATCATCTGCTTCTATGCTCACAGATCATTCTACTAGCCACCAATCTTCTTTTCAATCTAGTCCCATTAGAATTGACAAGCTAAAAATAATTTGTTTGCTTTTTTCAAATTTAAGGATTAAATATCTGTGTACTTTTAAAATAATTTTTAAAAAGAATACATTTGTCGGGAGGAAAACTTATCATCTATATATACAGAATCTCAACATTGTACTCTAACTTAGACAAAGATAATCTTGATTGTGAACATTAAATATTCTCAGTTGTTTCCAGTGACAAAAGTTTTCTCTTGTAATTTTCATTAGAGAAATTATTATATGAACACACTTAATGTTTTAAAATTCCGTATTAAAATAACGCCCTCTACATTACCACGAATTTTAAAAATACATTCTAACCCAGTATAAAATCAATAAAGGCAAATAAAATCTTAGAAAATAAGAAATGTTAGAACCAAAACAGGGGTTTAGGATCACTTACACCACCAGGAGTGATCCCTGAGCCCAGAGCCAGGAGTAAATCCTGAGTACTGCCAGGAAGAATCCAAACCTCATTTCCTGTCCCCAGCACCAAACACCAAAAAAGACTAGACAAAATCAAATGACATGAAAAAATTGTTTTTAAATCCTCTTAAATCGAGCTATCCTTTTAAACTAGCCTTAGATGGAAGCCTTTTCTCAATATTCCTGACCCACATCCTAGCTATGTTCTCAGGGGCCACGCCTCGCAGTGGTTGGGGGACCATATGTGGTACAAGGTATTCAAATGAGAGACAGCAAGGCAAGCTCCTTATACCCTGTACTATCTCTCCAACCCCCAGAGTGTTTCCTCTTTTACTGTACTTTACTGGGGTTTGGGGGGGGTGGTGTTTTGTTGTTGTTGTTGTTGTTGTTGTTGTTGTTGTTGTTGTTGTTGTTGTTGTTGTTTTCCTTTTTGGGGTCACACCTGGAAATGCTCAGGGATTACTCCTGGCTCTGCACTCAGGAGTTACACCTGGAGGTGCTCAGGGAACCATATGGGATGCTAGAAATCGAACCCAGGTAGGCCGTGTGCAAGGCAAATGCCCTACCCGCTGGGCTATGGCTCCAGTCCCTGTACCTCACTGTTAATTAAAAGCTGGTACAATATATCTTTACAACTTGCCAATGCCTATTCTATATTAACTTGCTCACTCTCTAATTCTAAGTTTCACTAAGTGTAAATGAGCTAATGAAAACATTATGTTTATATGTGCTTATGCCTGATGTAACTAATGCTTCCAATAAATTTCATAAAATATTTCTTTAAACCCAACAATAAGAGCCCTTCCATGATGTTGATCACAAATAAGGTTTATGATTATTTTTGAAATTCTACCAACATCTGAACACAACTGAAAAAGATGGACAACTTGATAATTTGTTAAATTTTAAACTGGTATTCTCCTGGCTTACAAACTCTAATAGAACTGACAGAACTATGGCCTTTCTGTCTTTGATTTCTCAGAATCTTTCAACCCAAATGTACAACCATTACTGAAGGCAAAACTGATCTCATTTAGTAAAGTAGCTTCTTGCCCTTTCATTAGGCCCTAATCTAAATTATGGTATGAAGCCATAAGGCTCTGTACTCATGACTGGCTCATGATAAAAGGCAATGACTGGCCATGTGGCCTGATGAAGTCCTAGGACACAGAAGGGTCTTTTTGGGACTTTATCAGTCTTAGCACAGGCAATTTATTTTGAGCCAGAAAAATAAAACATAATCTTGGGCCATCTGGTTCTGTAACACTCTATATTTGTTTAGAAAGGTCACTGTTGTCAAGATATTGAATGTTATCTCTGGAGTAGACAGGAAGAGAAGCTTTTGAAAGCAGGCCAAGAATATTAAAGCAACAGATATTAAGGTGTAAAGCAGAATTTAAAAGCTTGGCCTATTGTATTAAAAAGACCTTAGTTCAAATCCAGCTCTACCAACTGCTAGTGAAATGACCTTAGGAAAGTAATCAGTTTTCTTAATCCATCTTTCCCACATAGAAAACTTAGATAAAGATACTGCATAAGTATATTGTAACTATAAAATGATGTAACATATATCACTGGCTTATAATTACAATTCAAATTACCTATTCAATAATTACTATTTCTGTTGAATTTTTCTTGGTTGTCTTTAGTTTTGCATGAAACTAAAAATTTCATCCTTTTTACAGACATTTCTTCAGAGAGAAAACTAAAGTTTAAATATAGACTGACAATATAAGGTATGTATAAAATAACTGGATTTAAACTTATCACTAGGACATTAGTCTAAATCATTTACACAGTACTTTAAAAAAATACTTATAAGCTATTACTTTATTGGTGTAGTAGACGGCTTGTGTCACTGAAGAATAAAAAGTAGTAACAAATCTATAGTTCTGTGAGACTAATAAAGTTGGTTTATCCTGATGTGTCATGCAATAGTTTCTTAGCAAGGTAATTTTTAAAAAATATTTCACTATAGTACTATGCACAAACTAGTACAGTTAAAGGACGATCCAGAATTAATTTACACACACTCTTTAAACTCTGATCCGTTTAGATTGGCTATGTGCTTAAAACACACACAAATAGGGCCAAAGAGACAAAGATAGTAAATAGTAAGCAGGGAGGTGCTTGGCCGTGCACCTGCGGCTGACCAAAGCTATTCTATTCCTGGCACCTCTTACAACCCCCTGGATTACTACCAGGAGCGATCTCTAAGCACAGAGTCAGGATAAGCCCTGGCCACCCCTACATGTACCCCCAAATCAAACTATATATAACCTACATAAATACCAATGTATATGTATATATCATACACTTTAAAAAACAGCTCAGTTGAAAAAAATCATTTAGAATGCTACAGTGGAGCAATAATAGCAATATCAAGCAATATCAAGCAAGATGTAACCCATCAATGATGGTCTAATATTTTACTGGCACTTTGGTAGAAACAGCCATAATGATGTGCTAAATGGTATTATCCCCACATAGACTGACTTTCTCCAAATCAAAGTAGGCATCATATGCTGGAGAAAGAGCTACTATTGGGTTAGAAAAGAGCATATCAAAATCTTTTCCACTTTAAATATAAACTGTTATATCATTTCCTGTTATCAATAATATAGTTATCAATGATAGGCACACACACATCTTCCAAATGAACTAATAAATAGGTTCCTGCTTTCTACATAATACTGACCAAAGAATATGAGAATTAAAAACACATCTGGATCCAGCCAAGATGGCTATCTACATGGCAACAAGAGTCTGATACTGAACTGAAGTCAATAAAGAAAAAGAGATTGCAAAGACTGATTATTACGCAGAGTAACATATATATCGGAAGTTCTCCTAACCAGCCTCTAATAACCAACCTGCTGTATCAATTCACACTTCCACTCCATTTTAACAGATTTCTGTGGCACACTGAAAACTCTGTAGAATTTGTTCTAAAATCTTCAGTTCTGTTCCCAAATGTTGAATAGTATGCTTTCAGAACCAGTGTTATTTGTCATAAAAATCTCAGTGTAGAGTTTATAATTATTAGTTAACTTCATAGTTTGTAAGCCAAGAAAATAAATATAGAAGGCATTATATAATTTTAAATCATTATTTGTGTTTGTGTGTGTGTGCGCCTGCACGTGTGTTTGCGTAGGAAGGGATAGAATGCATGGCCTTCTACATACAAAGAATGTGCTCTACCACTGAGCCAGTGGCTGAAAAGAGAGCACAGAAGGCAAAGTGCTTGCCACAGAACAGATAACCTAAATTTATTCCCAAGGACTGCTGGTGTTGGTCCCTCAAGCACAGAGTAAGGAATTTCTCTTGAGCACCACTAGGTGTGCTCCCCAAACTCCTAACAAAATATAAAGTTAAAAGCTTTGAAAAAACTTGATAAAGGCAAGCCATTTCTAAACATTGTTCTTGAAATATATAAAATAAAATACTGAGGAAAATCATTTTTTGTGTATATTTTGGGGGGGTTTAGTATATTTTTAAAGGATTGCTTTTACTTACTTTGAAAAGAAGAAATAGCTGAAGAAGAGTGTAGAAACTAGGAGACCATTTAGGCAGTATTTTCAAATAGCAGAGGTAAAAAGTTAAATTGAGGCTCTGCAGAGATGTAGGACATTTATATGGTTATGAGATATATTTTAGAGATATATTTAATAGATCTTTAAGAGAGTCTCTTGCTCGTGCGCCTGGCTGTCTTCCCCGGGGCCCCTCAGAGGGGGTGGGCTCCAACTTCCCTCCCTGCCCCAAGCAGCCCTCTGGAGCCTAGCCACAGCCATGCTCAAGGCCTCTCTTCACACGTTCAGATGAGCCTCACGCATGAAGGTACCAGCAGAGGAACCCAGGTGTGTGGGACCTGAGGCTGAGACCTCCAAGCCTGCTTGGATCAGGACTGGGCCTCTTGCACCCAGATTTCCCATTTTCCAGTAGCTAGGCGGTCACACCCAGGGACTGCCCCCAGCACCGTGTAATCCCACCAGTGGCCAACATCCAGAGACTTTAAAACCAAGCTCCCAGACACGAGCAGTCACTTCGAGGCCGAGCAACATCTTATAGCTTACTTCTCCTTCTGGGAGTACCTGGCAAGCTACCAAGAGTTTCCTGCCCACATGGGAGAGCCTCGCAAACTCCCCATGGTGTATTCATATGCCAAAACCAGTAACAATGCTGGGTCTCATTCCCCTGACCCTGAAAGAGCCTCCTATGTGGCATCATTGGGAAGGACGAGTAAAGAGAGGCTTCTAAAATCTCAGGGCTAGGACGAATGGAGACATTACTGAGACCACTTGAGAAATTCAACGATCAACAGGATGGTGATGACGATGATGAGGAGGAGGAGGAAAATCATAAAACCTCGAAGTTAAAATGAGGAGATTATGAAGTACTGTGTCCCACTCCTTCAGTTTCTGAACTATTATGGATGGGGTGAAACCAAATAAATTGCCATATGATACTGATAATGCTTGTTTGGAAACCACACTTTTGGAAGACAATTACTTCAGAATTCCTTAAAATTTAGTCTACATTGAATATACAATGTATAGAGAACAGAGACATTTTAGAACCAGTAGGGCACTTGTATGCAGCCAACTCAGGTGTAACCCCTTATACCATACACGTTCCTAAGCCCTGCAGAGCGATTCCCAAATACAGAGCCAGGAGTGAGCCCTGAGTAATGCCGTATGTGGCCCATAAACCAAAAATATAATAATAAAAATAAACAAAGTATAAACTGTATGGCGGAAGTGATATCGCAGTGAGTAGGGCGTTTGCCTTGCACGTGGCCGACCCGGGTTCAATTCTTCTGCCCCTCTCAGAGTGCCTGGTAAGCTTCCGAGAGTATCTTGCCTGCAAGGCAGAGCCTGGCAAGCTACCTATGGCATATTTGATATGCCAAAAGCAGTAACAACAACTCTCACAATGGAGACGTTACTGGTGCCCGCTCAAGCAAATCAATGAGCAACGGGATGACAGTGATGCAGTGAAAAGTATAAACTGGCAATTCTTTATTGTGATATATTTAAGGAAGACCTGGAGTTTAATCAGCAAACCTATACCACAAGAAAAAGATTTGGGTATTAATGCAAAATATTCCACTTACAAAGGCAAAACAAAACAACCGCCTAGCTAATAAAATAGCTGAAGTTAACAAGAAGAAGGGATAAGAGAAAAAGGTTGAGAAAAGGGTCCAGTGAACTGTGATAGAAAGAAATTGGTACTTTTGTGGTGATCGTATACATTAACACTGAAGGGGTTTAAAATTGTATTCCTGAAACTATGTCCAAGAAGTGCATTAGGCTTACAATGAAGTCTAATGCATCTAATAATCTGCACTATGGATTGCTTAGAACAGGGCAGAAGAACCAACCCAAAGATGGTAATCACCCATTATTCAACCATTACAGCAAGCTTGTCCTTTTAAAAACAGGAGTGACAAAAAGAGTATCTTAGATATGCATTATCAAATAGTGATGCATTCCCACAGTATCATAGAAATTCCAGCCCCAAAACATCATATTTGTTAAACTATAAAGAAATTCAAATGCCAGTTTTATATAACCAATCTAATAGGTTTAGGGCACTTTGTTCTTTTTGTTGTTGCTATTTTATTCTGTTTGCACTTATTTCAAATAGTGCTTGAGAGCACAGTATAAAGAATTATAAAGAATAGAGAAAATCTTGTAAATCTTCTAAAGTATCTCATTTCTTGAGAAAATAAGACCTAAGCAAAATACTAAAAGCCTAGAATTAGTTACTATATACCCATAGTTTGGGGTTTTTTTTTCTTTTTAGGTCACATCCGGCGATGCACAGGGGTTACTTCTGGATCATGCACTCAGGAATTACTCCTGGCAGTACTTGGGGGACCATATGAGATGCTGGTAATCAAACCCGGGTCGGCCTCGTGCAAGGCAAATGCCCTACCCTTCTGTGCTATCACTCCAGCCCCCGCCCCCCATAATTGGAAAGCAAAAAGACAAGAACAAGAGAAGCTAAGATAAACTGAAATCGTAGTGTGCTATTGATGAGAATGTAAAATGATGCCGGAATTTTTAAAAACAGTACAGAGGTTCCTCAAAACACTAAAAACAGAATTAATATATATCTCGCAATCCCACATTAAGGAACATAATAAAAAAAAATGAAACAAAAAACAGGTCTAAACAGGTCAAGAAGATAACTGAAAGGACTGGAGCATGCAACAGCTTTGCTTGCAAGGAGCTCTGGGCTTGATCACCATCACCATATGGACATCATAAGAAATGGCCCCTGAGCATTGCAAGTACAGTCCCCCAAATAAAAATAGAGAAAGATCTCAAAGATTTGTACACCCAAGTTCACAGTGACATTGTTCACAGTAACCAAGACATGGAAGCAATCTAAATACTCATAAATGGATAAATGAAGAAACCGTGATATGTGTACAGCATAGAATATTATTCAGTTTATGTTACCTCAACTACAATAAAAATTAATGAAACACTAATGCAGACTAGGACACAATCATACATCAAATTTCAATTCTTAAAAATAAATGAACCTGAGTTCAATAAAGAAAGAAATATCATATGCTACAAAATGGATAAACCTTAAGAACTAAGTGAAATAACAATCACAGATGGTCAAATACTGCATGATTCCATTTTTATGAGATATCTAAAACAGTCAAACTTTTAGAACCAGAAAGAAAAGTTATTCTTCAATGGGTACCAAGTTTTAGTTTTGCAAGATAAAAATGTTCTAGACATCTGTTGCACAGCAGTTAACAGTGTACACAGTTAACATTACTGAACTATATACTTAAAAATGATTAACATGGCTTAAAAACAAGGAATGAAAATGTCTTAAAAACTGAAAGGTAATAGAAAAATATTGAAAAAATTCAATATAACTTCTGCTTATAAAAACAGTAATCTTGCAATATTCAACTTAATTTTAGCATTTTAATTTTTAAACATTAATTTATGTAAGATTCAAATAATCTCTTAAATTCGCTATTTATTATGGAAAATAGGTATGCCATATCAGAATCATTTGGAGTTCTTTTAAAATATTACTTATTCTCACCCAGAGAGATGCTCCCAGTTGAGTGAGCCATCATTACTGATGCAACTGTGCTATATTCTTCAACAGTGCTGGGACTGAAAACAGATTGAGAATTTCATTTTTAAATGATAGTTTAAATAAGCAGTAAAATAAAATCTAATCACTTTTCCCATAATTAGGAAATTACATATATTGTTTGATATAATTAAATTTTCTTCACACCATAAAGATAAACATGGGTTTTATTTGTTTTATTTTCTGAAAGCATATGAAATACATTATGTGACAGCTCTAAACTACTTTGAACAATCCCTGTTGTAAAATTCCACTGGGCTGGGCCCCCATGGAAAAAGAAGCAACAATATATGGAAAATGCAGACAGAAATACCTCTGAAGCTCATGCAATATACTGTCCAGAACATTTCTCTTTTCGATCTTGCCTATGTACATTTCCCTACAGATGCCATTTTCCATAATCTCTCTCCTATTCTCCAAATTCCTCTGAGAATCTATCTTAGAGGAAGAAAAATTACCCTTTTTCTACCAAAATTTACAGAAAAAATAATGCCTCTCATTTCCATATATTGCTGTTTCATCTTCAGGAAAACAAGCTATCATTTAAGAACCCCAGGTTATGGAACTGGAGAGATAGTATAGTGGTTTGGACACTTTCTTGCACCCAGACAACCAGGTTTGACCCCTGGGATTGCATGTGGTCCTCTGAGCCCCACCAAAATAATCCCTTCATACTAAGTCAGCAGTAAGCCCTGAGCACAGCCAGATATGGTCACAAAAAATAAAACCACCAACTATGAAGTTAACAGAATCTTTTCACACAAATTTCACTTGTTCTTACGCCATATGCAGGATTAGTGCAACAGCTCCACTACTATAGAATAACAACTTGTTTTAAAGTCACAAAAAATATATATAAACAAATTGGTAAGTGGAAGTATAGTAAAATTAACCCCTAAAAGAGTATCTGTGAACTAACAGTCTGTTGGTAACAGTAACTTACTTAAAATGTATTAGTTAAAAACTTATAAACATATCAACAACATGGCAATTACAAACTTAAACCTCTATTCCCTAAGGGTATATATGAACTTGCAGTGCCCTTATTTTGCAGCTTTTGACTTCTTCATGTTAAATCAAAAATTTCTAGTATGCCAATTTTGTCCTTTCACTTGCTTCTTTCAGTATATTATTTTAGTTATTTTCTCAATGGTTGTCCTGGAAATTACAATTAACATTTTAACTTTAAGTGTTCGATCCTGAATAAATTATAAATTTCAATAATATATAAAAACTTTCCTCCAATATACCTGCTTCTTTTCTTTATGTTCTTATCATTATCAAACAAACCAAACATCTATAAGCCCATGGACACAGCTGCATGGCTATTGCTTTCTCCAGCTGGATCTTAAAATGAAGGAAAAGTTAGCAAAATGCATTTATATGCAATGCTTTTAATACCTACACCACTATTCAGTATTTCTTTATATGGATTTAAACTTCATGAGTTTGTTGTCTGATATCCTTTAACTTGAGGGAACTTCTTAATTTTCTAATGACAAAATTTGTACCTAATTATTTTTTTGTAAATTTCTTAATTTCTCCACCTTTGGCTAAATGCTTGGCTAAACTAGAATTATTAGTTGACAGTCTTGCTCTTTTTAACACTTTTAAAAAGGATTTTTAGCCTTTATGAATTCTGACAAGAAATCAGCTACCTGTCTTATTGAGGATACCTTTTAGATGAAAAGTTAGTCTTCTCTTGCTGCTTCAATGTGATGTGTTTTTGACTCTTGAAAATCTGATTATGGTATGTCTAAGGGAGATCACTATGGGCTTATTCTATCTAGAATATGGCAAGTATTTTAAAGTATAGATTAATTTTCATCAAGTTTGGAAAGTTTCTTTAAACTTTTTCTCATCTCTTTTTGAGACTCCCATTACACATATGTTGCTATACTTGATAGTGTCTCACTTTCAAATTGCATAATTTCTATAAGGTTCTTTAAAAAGTATGTCTGCTTACTGAGTTATCTTTGGTGAGACAACATTCTCATACTTTATTCTTGAGACACAACTTTATTTAATTCTTTGAACAAACATATTTTAGCTGACTTAACAGAACAGTCTATTATGTCCAAATCTGGGCTTCTGACTGGACATTTTTCTGTTACCTACTTGTTTTGTTTTGTTTCTGTACATATGGTTTACTTTCAAATTTATATATATTTTTATTGAAAACCTTTTAGATGTTTTCACACCTCATTAGAATCCTCCATACCTAACTTAACCAAGTGTTTTTTTTTTAAAACTCACTGACATTGCACATTTTCTTAATGCCACTATTTGCCTAGAAGTCTTATGAACTTCTATACTCAGTGTTATGAACTTCTATACTCAGTTATATATTATACAAGATTTTATTACTGAATGTAGTATTCATTCACTGAATCCTCTAGGTTTTTTTCCTTTTTTTCTGTTGGGTTTGATTAGTGGTGTTAAGGAGACCTTGGGTTTAGTCCAGGAATTCAACAAATCTGGCCAGAGAAGCAATAAAAAGGCCCAAAGATTCAGTGTTGCTTAGGCTCTGTATGTTAGAAATGATCAGTTCCACATCCAGTGGAATTAAGAACTTCCAGAGCTATACCCAGCATGATCTGGGGGCTAAGTAGTACCCGAGATAGGATAAGGACGAAAGGCATGTGCCCAAGACTTATACCATTTTCCTGGTCCCTCTTTAGATTCATGATGAACGGTACCATCTCCCTGGTCCCTCTTGAAATTTGTTTTTCATGTTTTTATTTTTAAACCTCGTTTTTATAGGAGTCATACCTGAATCCATATAATTTTGTGATTAGTAATTGGTGTCAGGAGACTTCCTTAAGTGCCTAGCCTATACGTCATTCACCTTTGTCAAGGGATATTTATGAGCCATCACACCTTCAAACCTAAGTCTGCTTATAAAACAGTGCTGTCTTTCATTTCTACTTACACGGTGTCTCAGAATCAAACAGAAACATCTCCATTTCTTGATCTTTCCTGGGCATGTGTACAGCCTTGCATATCAGAAAGCCTTAATAGATACCTGGAAATATGTTAGAGCTCTTCAAAGTTCCTATGTGGCTGGCTAAAGCTCCAGGATTCCTTTTTAAATTTCTGGCCAGGCTTTCTTTACCCAACTGAGATCACAGCCTTAAGCAGTGGAAATGCTGCCAATAGTTGCTGTTGTTTTCAGCAAAGCCCTGGGGGTATACTTTTTTTCCCTTCAACTGCGCTCAGCTCTGAGTCAAATCAAATAGCCAACCACTCAGAGAATAACATTTTCCCAGGGAGCTGCAAGTTTGGAAAAAAAATATATCATTTGTACTCTGAGCTGGTTCTCTTTCTGGATGTGCAAAAGTGGTCAGGTATCTGTATAATATATAATGCTGCCAGATTTTACAATAATACTATGCTGGGGAAAGGAGGGAAATGGGAATAGTTACAAGTTTGTCACTGACTCCACTGCATGGTGCAGTCATTTTACCTTAGGCAGTTTTGAGTTCACTCTCTAATTCTGGCTAATTTCCAGAATTCTAAAATGATTGATTCTAGTTGTCTAGTTGCTGTTTTGCTTTAGAGAAGAAAGGCCACTAAGGCCCTAATTCCAACACTGAAGCAAATTAACCACTAATATTTTAAACTCTATTTCATCCATTATTAAGACATAAAAAATAAATTTAAGCAAAATATTTTATTAGAAATTTATAGTGTGGTTTATTGATTTCATTATTGGGGCAGAGGAGTGGGGGCGTTGAAGCACTGCTGGGTATCAAACTCAGACTAAAACACATAAACAATATTGAGTCCCTCCAATTACAAATTTTCCTATCAAGGTATAATAAAAACTTGGAGAAAAATTTTATGTAGCATAACGTTTAAGGTTAAACACAGGGAAAAAGCCTGACCAGTGAGATGGACAACCACACAAGCTATTTCACTGTAATTGCAATTACTATATGAATGACAAAACAATTAATTAAGGTGGTATCTGACATTAGATCTACTCTCTAGTCCACAGGCCTCCCAAGTCTTAATTGAATAAGGAACAAATTCAAGTAAGGCAGAAATGCTATTTCATCTTTTCTTACTTGACTGGTCTAGTCCAAATCCAATTCAACTGACAGGGATAAAAAGAGTCATAGAAGACTGGAAGTAAAAAAATCAACAGAGAAGACGAAACAAAGACCTGAATTTAAAAAGCAACCATCTCCCTACAGATTTCTCTGGAGATTCAGTATAGAGAAATTGCATTTGCCTCAGCTTTACCCAAGTACAACCAAATTTGTGTCATTAAGGTAAAAATAAGCTGACCTGTAAAAAGAAAGAGTTATTCATTACTATTAGCTCTCTCAACACTGACTTATATTTGACAAGCTAAAAACAGACAAAAACTATCAACTACTTTTAGGTAAAAATAATTTTTTGGAAAAACATCTATTTTTATAAACATCTTATCATTTATTTTTCTACTGTGTAAAAACCCTAAAATGTATTGAATTACCAAAAAAAACACTTATGTTTTCAATCTGGGCATGGTCCAGTTATGCACTTGTGTCCCTTGCATGTGGCAACGCATACAACTACTTCCCCTGGTAAGTGACACTTGTGCTAAGCTGGATATCTAGCATGAGTCAATCTAAGTTCACTGAGAATTTTCACTATAGGTGGAAAAATATATGAACCTGATTTATAATACAAGATCTTGGAAAAATCACTCTAAAATAAAAACAAAGAAAAAACCACTTTAGCTTTAAAAACTAAACTGCTGTACATATATAAGAAAATGCTATTTACTTAACAGAATATGTAAGTGTAATAATAAGTGTAGAGTTATAAGTATAGTCAACCTACCTAGGTTTCATTCTCCATTGTATAAAATTATAATAATAAATGTTCCTCATGCTAAATTGCTATCAGAGCAACTACATTATGCTATAATACAATAAAGAATAGTAACACATACTATGATTTAATGTTAGATGTCGGGGCTACCAATAAAATCCAGGTAAACTATTACTTAGGCTATAACTCAAGGTATTCAACTTTAACAAATAAACTGAATAAAAAGTTTAACTACTTTAACTTTCTCAAGGTCGAAATACTAGTAAGTAGAAAATCCATTATTAAAGGCTAATATACCAAAGGTTCTTGATAAATATTTGTTACCTATAGTAGAGACAAATAAAGCTAGGAATATCTACTTTGAAAGCAGTCTTCTGACACTATCAAACTATAAAATATTACTTATTTTTATATGCAGCTTTTTTAATAATAATGGCATTGGAAAACTAGTATGTGTAATTCACCTTTCTCAGCTGCAAAATAGCTTCCCATTTTAAAAGTACTTTCATTTTGGGTTCTGGAAGATAGTACAATGGGAAGGGTTCTTGCCTTGCACATGTCTGACTATCTGAGAAGTTTGATCGTTGGCACCACATATGGTTCCCATGAGCCCGCCAGGACTGATCCCTGAGCAGTCAGGAGTAAGGATTGAGCACAGCCAGGTATGCCCCAACAACCACCCACCCCAACCCTGTCAAAAAAAAACGGAAAACTAACTTCATTCCAAAATCCTCTAATACTTTATCTAGTGAACCATTTTGATGGTCATATTATGATGTAAGATTATGAAAATAAAACATTAGTGACCCTACCCAAAAAATAGGGACAGAGAGCTAGTAATAAGTGGGTAAGGAGTTTTGCCTTGCACATGCCAACCCCAGGTTAGATCCCAGGTAAGACATATGGGTACTGAACCAGGAGTAAGCACTGCTAGGTGTGGCCCGAAAAACAAAACCAAGAAAATCAATGAGATATAAACAACATACTTTTACCAAAAAATTTTGTTTTATATATATGCTATATATATGGTTTATATGTATTGGTCTGTGTTTATATCAACATATTTTTATACATATTGATGTTTGTATCAATGTATACTTATGTTTTATATATATAAAACAGATACAAGTTCATATTCTCATACTATGAAACAATTTAAAATATGAAAAACAAAAGAGAAGACACTGACCAACAGAAAAACAGACTAAAGATATAAACTGACACTCAAAAGAAATCCAGGGCTGGAGCGATAGCACAACAGGTAGGGCCTGCACGAGGCTGACCCGGGTTTGATTCCCAGCATCCCATATGGTCCCCTGAGCACCGCCAGGAGTAATTCCTGAGTGCAGAGCCAGGAGTAACCCCTGTGCAGTGCCGGGTGTGACCCAAAAAGAAAAAAAAAAAATCCAGAACTAAAAAATAACTCAAAGAAGTTAAAGTACATGTTGAAATATATGCTGAGGACTTGCGTTCTATATCTGGAACCACATGACTTTCCTGGCACTGCTTGGTTCCTGAACTCCACCAGACCATGCAAGCCACATTACTAGGCCTTGAGCATTGAACTTCAAGCCAGTTCTAAGTATTATCACTAGGTATGGCGCTTGGACTCACTGAGCACTGGCAGGAGCCCCACTCACCTTCCCCCAAAGAAATACAAGCGACTGATACATATGCGTTTAAGGTTTTTAATTTAAATAAAACAACTCCAAAAATGAGATAATGGAAAAAAAAAACTTAATTCTAAGATATGATCATCCTTAGCGGCAGAGAATGTACTTATAAACAGAGCATTAAAGCACTACTATTATAAAATGACATCTTTCTAAAGATCATTCTGGTCACAGATAAAAATATACCACCCAGAAATTTCATTGATAAGAATTCATTTAGAGGGGCTGGAGCGATAGCACAGCGGGTAGGGCGTTTGCCTTGCATGCGGCCGATCCCGGTTCTAATCCCAGCATCCCATATGGTCCCCTGAGCACCGCCAGGGGTAATTCCTGAGTGAAGAGCCAGGAGTAACCCCTGTGCATCGCGGGGTGTGACCCAAAAACCAAAAAAAAAAAAAAAAAATTCATTTAGGGCCAGAAAGAGAGTATACAGGTAAGGCACTTGCCTGGCATGCTCCTGGCCCAGATTTGATCCCTAAAACCAGGTATGGGCCCCCATCACACCCACCAGGAGTGATTCCTGAGTGCAGAATCAAGAGTGAGACCTGAGCACAGTCAGTTATAGCCCAAAAATCAAACAAAAAAAAGGAATTCATATTTTTCAAAAAGGCAGTTATATCAGATACGCATGCAATAATCAACCATAATAAAAGTACATACTGTCTAAATGTATAACTACATGATCTTAACAAGATGATAAAAATAATTCATATTGAAATACTACCATGAAAATATATTCAAGATATAAATGCCGGGGCCGGAGCGATAGCACAGCGGGTAGGGCGTTTGCCTTGCACGCGGCCGACCCGGGTTCGATCCCCGGCATCCCATATGGTCCCCCAAGCACTGCCAGGAGTAATTCCTGAGTGCAAAGCCAGGAGTAACCTCTGAGCATTGCTGGGTGTGACCCAAAAAGCAAAAAAAAAAAAAAAAAAAAAAGATATAAATGCCTGAATTATAAAATCAATTAATAAATCAATTTTTTTGAGAAAGTACAAGTAGAGTTGGAGATATAGTATAACTAGTGTGGCACTTTCCTTGCATATCATAGGCACAGGATACTCAGCATTATATCTGGTTCCTTAGCCCTGCCAAAAGTGACCCCTAAGCACAGAGTCAATAGTAAATCCTGAGCACAACCAAGTGTAGCCCAAAAAAAAGAAAAACAAAACAAAACAAAAAGTACAAGTATTTTTGTGTTTGTGGAAGGGAAGGAACAGCATATGTGAGATAAAAGCAGACCCAAGAATACCAAAACAGCATATATTATATATAATCACAGAAAGAAAAATCCAGAAATGTGACAAAACGATTATTTTTTTTACTTTACTCTTTACAGCTTTTTGTTTTAAGTCATATACTATTCATAAGTTATTTTATAATCCTAACACAATAATTTTTAATGTCAACTATTTTAAGCCTGAGGCTCTATAAATTTTTGAGAATATTTTAATAAAAATATTAAATAATTGATAATGAATGTTTTATCTATCAAATGACAATTTCAAAGTTACAAATCATACTTGTTTCTACTTATTTAGAATTTGTAATACCTTTTAAAGTACCCTTTAAAATTTTTAAGTGAAGCAGGAATGTTTAAGTCCTGAAGAACACATTTGGCATATGAGTGCTATTTTATGTGATTGAGAAATGATTTGCATATGTAAAGTCTTAACACTTTGATTTGGTCAAAAAGAAAAAAATCCAGCATCACTCGGTATGTTAACTTGGGAGCTTATGCTTGTTATTTGCACAGTATAATAAGAATTCTCAATTAGCCATGGGTAAGATTATCCACAACTAAGCTTGCTTTTCAATTCTGTTCATTGTACTCAAAGTGTAGCACTCTGGTTCTTTGCTTTGTAGATCACTCAGCATTATTTACTTTGCATGAAGCCAGGATTACAAAGAAAGGAAATATTTAAAATCAATTACTCAATCTAGCAGAAGAAATGAGCAACTACTATCCTTGGGACCAAGAGTCTGAGTATCATCCAGATGTACCATCATATGCCCCATGTGAGCCATCTGGAAGCTTTAGGGGCCATTTTGGTTGTCATAAATGGCTCTCATGGCATTTTGGCTACAGGTGCTACAATAAGCTGAAATATGGCTATTGCAGCAAAACTATCCCATTAGCAATGACAATAATGACCCTTGGCGACATAGAACATAACTATTTTGTTCAATGTTGTATTTCTAGCTTACTGCATAAGTAATTACCTGTTGAATAGTCAAAAGAAACAATTTCTAGCCCTGAAATACACACAATATAAAACAAAAGGGAATGACAATAGAAAAATTAGAGTTTTCTACCAATGAGCTATGTGACTATTATACTTAGGGAAATTCTATAATCAGAAATTCTATAATCTAACATCTCTATCCAAAATATGTAGGAAAGCATAAGAGTATAGAGAAGATATAGATAAGCATAAGAGAAAGTATAGATTCCTAATCTATAAAATGGAATAATAAAATAGAATCACAATCTCCTATCTAAATACCCCATAGACTAAACAAATAACCTGACTCAGAACTTTTTCAATTTTAAGGCCAAAGACATATGGCTTGAGTGATAGAACACATGCCTTGCTTGGTAAAGGACTTGAGTTCAGTCCTCAGGACTGCATGAGGTGATCCCCAGAACTGTAGGTCTATTCCAGGTTGCTCCTGGTACCTTCAGTAGAGTTTCACAACACTAAAAAGAAATTACCTTCAATTGTAAGAATACTATATATATATATATATGTATATATATATATAGGTCTAGTCCAGGGTGATCTAAAAAAATTACCTTGAATTGTAAGAGTACTATATAATATATATGTATGTATATATACACATATATACATATACATATATATGGTTATACCAGATGTAGATCTAGATCAGCAATTTAATCATATATAAAACATTTCTAAATTGAATGAATGTTCAAAAGCATAGAATAAGCAGACTTATGTCTAGGTGTTGCAACTATTTTTTCCCCAAGCTTAGGGAAAATTAAAATGAATTAAGACGCTACATTGAAAACCTTGAAATTATTGCCTCAGTGAGTTTGAGATCACTAAGTGGAGTGGAGCACAGAAATAAAGGGACCTTGGGATATTGTAGCAGGCTACAGACACTCTTTTGGGGGGAGTAGCAATGTAACAGGAAGCAGCTTTTCAAGAATAAAGCAATAATATGTAAACTGTTATAAGCATCAGACCTAAAAGCAACAACAATAACAACAGCAAAAAACACCCTACTACTTTAGGAAGTGGTTGATTTTAGTTTTCTGAAATTCTGAAGTCAGTACATAATTCTCTTGAGGAATGCAGAGATACTGGTGTATAAGAGTATTTATACAGTGCCTGGCACATAGGTGGGATTAATAATAAAACTTATTGTTATAAAATGTTAGTTGTTAAATTTACAAAGACAGAGCAAAATAAAGAAAGTAACTTGACTTATATTAGTTGTATGGAGGGATGAGAGGAGATGGAAGTGTACTGGTGAAAGGGGAACTGAAGATAATGCTGCAACCAAAATGAAACAAATTAAAGTTCACTGACCATAAAACAAATGAAAGAAAATAATGCACCTGACACACTGAACTCTTAAATAAACATCTGCTTCCTTTTGATTAAAGCGACTGTCTCTAGAAGTTAAGATCAGAAAACATTTACTATTTTTACTTCACATTTCACATGTGGTTTCCTACTTAAAACTACACAACTTTCTTCCTGTGGAAATAAAAAAAAATGGATTGGGTATTTAAGATTTTTTTGTTCAAGGTAGAACCGAACTGGTTTCTCCTTCATGTAGCAAAATAAGCAAGTTTTTGTTTATCTGAGCAGGATGAAGCAAATTTTGAGCTGTTAATAAAAGCAAGTATATTGACCTCTATCACTTAAAAGATTCTAATAAAACTTTCTCCTTCATTCTCTTTTGTTCTACCTTTTTTCCTGGTCTAAACACCTGGAGAAACTTTAATACTTTCAGGGAAAATAAAAAGTATCACTTGGTACTCAGTATCAAGTAATGAATTAGAAAGTTTACAAATATCCCCTATTTAATTTTCACAAATCCACAAGGCATAGTAATTACATAACAATATTACAGAGTGGATGAACTAAGGTTAAAACTCAGGTTTGACCAAACTCAAAAATATATAAGCAATTTCCATATGCCAAAGCACACAGCTACATTACTACATTCTTAATGTTCTTTAGTATTTTCATCAAGTATCTTTATTTCATTTTATTTTTTACCATTTTATTTTTAATTTGGGGGGCATACCCAGCAGTTTTCAGGGCTTCCTCTTTGCTTTGTATTCATTCATCACTCTTGGTGGGGTTGTGGACCATATGGGGTGCAGGGGATTGAACCCAGGTAGGCCATGTGTAAGGCAAGTGCCTTAACCACTGTATTCTTATCTCTCTAGACCCATCAGTATTTTTAAAATATAAATAAATGATACAGAAATTCTATTATGTCTCAGATCAAGGATGTTTTTGTTCTCTCTCCCCAAATTAGGACTGGAGCGATAGCACAGCAGGTAAGGTGTTTGCCTTGCATGTGGCAGACGCGGGTTTGATTTCTCTGCCCCTCTCGGAGAGCCTGGTACCGAGAGTATCCCGCCTGCACAGCAGAGCCTGGCAAGCCACCTGTGGCGTATTTGATATGCCAAAAACAGTAACAAGTCTCACAATGGAGACATTACTGGTGCCTGCTCAAGCAAATCAATGAACAACGAGACAACGGTCCTACAGTGCTCCCCAAATTAAAAAGATAACTTGCACTGGGGTTGGAGAGATAGCTTAACAGTCTGCAGTTCATGCTTTGATTCAAGATGCCTCCCTGAGTACTGCCTGAAAAGACTCCTGAAGAGCAAGCCTAAAGTAGACCCTGAGCACAACAAAGTAAGACTCCAAAATACAACCAAAACTGGTCAAAGAGCACTCACAGAGACAATTCAGTGGGTGAAATACCCCTGTATACAGCCACGCCAGATTTGATCCTAGACACTACACATGGTATCCCAAAAGTCACTCCAAGAGAGATCCCTAAGCATAGAGCCAGGAACAAATTCTGAGCATACCTAGGTGTTGCCCTAAAAACAAAATTTTAATTTAAAAACGGTACAGTACACTTCCAAAATTTAACAAACTGTCTCAACAAAAGTAAAAATATCTCCATAAATTATATATATGTGTACATATATATATATATATACACACTCACATACACAATTTTTAGTTACAAATAACTAAACGTTTAGCTATTACATTTCCAACTACTTACTGGTACAATTTTAAAAGAAGAATATTAAACATGGTAGAGACCTTAAAGAAAATTTGGTCGAATAACCATTCTGTTCTTCAAAATTGTTAAAGGGACATTATCTAACAAATTACTCTCTATTGATACTCCAGATTCGTTACAACACAAACACAACATACATATATATGTACATATATACATGTGTATTTGTTGTTGCTGTTTATAGATACACATTTATGCATACATACATACATACACACACAAACACAAAACGAAGGGATAGTACAGCAGGCACGACACTTGTCTTGCCTGGAGTCAACTTGGTTCTGATCCCTCTCCCTCCCTCTCTGACTATGACTCTGTCTATGTCTCTATCTCTCTCTCTGACTCTGTCTCTGTCTGTCTCTCTCTAACTCTGTCTCTGACTCTGACTCTGTCTCTGTCTCTCTCTCTCTCAAACTACTAAAATCTAACATTCTCAAAGGTCTGTACACAAAAGTAACTTATACAAATTACTCTCCAAATTCACTGTAATAGGGGCTCAGGAGATTCTCAGGAGTCAGTAATATATTCCTTGCACGTACAAAGACCTAAATTTGACCCCTGACACCTCATGCCCCCTAAGTACTGGAGCTCTAGGAACATGTACTGGAGCTTTGTAAGTAGGATCTGACATTGAATTTTCTAGCCCAGTTAGATGAAAATTATGAGGAGTTATGCTCCAGAACCCTGAGCATAAGTAAAAGCATAAGTCAAACCCCTCAAAAAATAAACCAACAATGTAAGCAACCACCACCCAGATTAGGGAATATAGATACAACTTTAAATTCTATTTAAAATTATGATGCGTATTAATATATAACTTTATGACCAAGTCATGGTATGGTAAATGAACAGGTCAGTTTTCCTATTTTATGCTTTAAATGATACTATTTCAATTGAACCTGGTAGAAATTGTGTATTTTTTGCATGTTTATTGACTAAATAGGAGCAGATGCAAAGGAAAATGCTAATTCTTATTTCTAAATTCACAATACTAATAGAAAAAAGAATGCATAACTTAACCATTTTCTTGTTGATATACAGGAACAAAAGGAAATATACCTTCCTACTCTATAATCCTTGCAAGTAAAGAGCAATGACTCTGAATTCCTATTTTCTGATGAACTACACTAATTAAACAGAGTAGATCTGTTTTGCAGACCATAACATTCCTTGAGGTGGCTCCTGAAAAAATTTGCTTAGAAAATGTAATTCAAAAACTACTGGTAGAGCAGAGGAGACCATTAAAGATAAGAGTTACCAGATTTGGGTTACATGCTTGATTTTCCACCAGTGTGCTGTATAACCTCAATCACATTTTTGCATTTCTCAGTTTCCATTTCCCTGTCCCTTAATATGGAAACAACCCTTACACTTTATGTAACTGATCAGATGGGAGAAATTAAATAAGATACTATACAAAATAACATCTAAATTATGACCTACTCTAAAGTATAATTACTTTCCTACTTTTATGCAATATGTAAGAACAGATTTCCGTACGACTACCTTCCCCAAGGCAATTTTTATATTTGAAATACAAGAAAGGATTTAATACTATAAAAATTAAAAAAGATTAAAAGGGCAAGTTAAAATGGAGGGGAAAAGTAAATATAGATACTGTAACAATAGGGCACTATTGTTCCTTGGGATAATTCATGATAATGTCATGTCCACTGCTTTTCTAAGAGAATTACTCTACTGACACATCTACTGGGTTTTATTTTGTTTAAAAGTTCCTCCAAACAACTCATACATACATTATTTGTAAGCATTTTCAAAAGATATATACTCTATTTTCCAGGTCCATATATGCTTCTACATTATACATGACATCAAAGTCCACATTAGATGTTTTCAATTAGAAAAACTGAGTGGTTAAGAGGACTGTCAGACTCCCTTGATACAGATAAGGGTAATGGTTTGAGAAATATAAAATTAAATTCCTTTGAATATACTATCTTTGTCAATGTTATTCCTCCTGGGGAAAGGAGGAAGACCACACGTGGCAGTGCTCAGGGACTACTCCTGGCTCTGTGCTTGAGAATCACTCCAGATGGGCTTGAGGAAGAGTGTGGGAGGGGTAGGAACCCTATGGAATACTGGGGACTGAACCTGGTTGACCACAAACAAGGCACGAGCCTTATCCACTATATTATCTCTCCAGCTTCAGTGATAAAGATTATTATGGCTTTTAAATTATAACTCCCAGAATAATTATGTTTTGTTTTAACTCATATTGCCATGGTCCTAAACACAAAACTGTTCAACCACTTTCTTGCAGTCACAGATCCATAATTTTGGAAATACAAAGAATCCAAAATTTTGGAAATATAAACAATCATTTTTGTTATGGCCTGGAAAGGAATTTTGCAAGACCACAGGTTTGAGATAGAAGATATCACTGTATCATTGTCATACCATTCCTCATCGATTTGCTCAAACAGGCACCAGTAACGTCTCCATTGAGAGACTTGTTACTGTTTTTGGCATATCGAATACGCCGCGGAGCTTCCCAGGTTCTGCCATGCGGGCGAGATACTCTCGATAGCTTGCTGGGCTCTCAAAGAGGGACGGAGGAATTGAACCCAGGTCGGCTTTGTGGAAGGCAAACGCCCTACCCGCTGTGCTATAGCTCCAGCCCATAGAAGATGAACCTCCAGCATATTTCTCTTGAATCTTGTCTGAGTCTGTAAACCAGCGTACTGTGCATTTACTTCCCGCAGAAAATAAAGAAGTTTTAAAATAGTCGTTTTATCCTCTTGAATGGACAAGTAATTGCATCTCGACTACGCAGAAAGAAGTAACTCAAGTGCAAACATCTTAAAAGTTGACAATGGTAAATAGGGTACACGTAGTTTGACTCTAAGCCTATAGTTGTAATCCCTTCCACTGCCTATTTTCCTTCAACCTGGCCCTATCCTGCTCTTTTCATCTTTCTGAATGTCAATGGAAAGTCTCACTTTACAATACTGTTGTTGTAGAAGCTCATACACCTAACTGATACAGAGCCCTGAATAAGAAATCCATTATTTGGTAGAGGAATTATGACATCAGCAGTATGCTAGAAAATTATTCTATCAATTAATTATGTCCACTGATTCCCTACCACGGATTTTCATTCTATTGGCTGGATTTCATTAAGCTTAGCTACATATTTTAACTATCTGTTATCTTAATTTACTATCATAAATGTACTCCGATTAAGAATTTGGGTCATAGGGGCTGGAGCAATAGCACATTGGGTAGGGCGTTTGCCTTGAATGTGGCCAACCCAGGCTCAAATCCCAGCATCCCATATGGTCCCCTGAGCACCACCAGGAGTAATTCCTGAGTGCAGAGCCAGGAGTAACCCCTGTGCATTGTCAGATGTGACCCAAAAAGAAAAAAAATGGGTTATAAAATATTTTATAGAGTACAAAACATTTATGAATACACATTTGTTACATATACTTAGTTTACTATACTTCAGAATGCCAAACTCACGCATCATGCAGAGTAATCCATAAGTACATAATAAATGGACAGGAAAAGATAAGACCGGTGTCTTATGAGTATGTAATTTTTAAACTACCCTTAGTTGTGCGAATTGAAATTTCACATTATTAAGAGTTTCAATGCTGTTTCTTATTATTTCCTTATATACTCTGTACCAGCCATTACTTTCAAGCAGCATGTCTTTAAACTTACCTTAAACTGGGGCAGGTTGGGGAAAAGGATAAGAAGGAGAAAAGGTTTCTATGAAGCAACAAAGAGATATACTATTGCAAACATTTTAAGATAATAATTGTAACCACAATCTGAAGAACTTTATCTTATTTTTTTGAGTGTATAGGAGAAAAATCCTTAGTATATTCTCTATTGATAATCATCACCAAAGGGAAATCTCATTATTTTTCATATAAACTGCTAAAAAAAATGTGGACAAGAGATACCATATTTGACATTAAAATACTGTTTTGTACACACAGTAAATATAGTTCATCATTTATAGATAATATGTGATCAATTACCTCATATTCTTTCCATGAGTCAAAATCAATGTATTCTCTACCATAAAATGCCAGAATGACCAAGTGGCCTAAAATATTAAAAGCAAGAAGAATCAAATTAACATAAAAATAAATAATTTGATATCTAGAAACTATGTTATTAGTTCAAATTAATGCATTTTAATATTAATTTTTGTAAGTAATCTTTAAAAATTCTTTGACTACATTTTCCTTTCCCTTCATTTAGACAAGGAAGATATTGCTTTGATTTTACAAAAAGACAACATTTGTTTTTCAAAAGAATTAGATTCAAATAATACTATTCTAATACTTAGGAAATACACATATGAGGGAAAATAAAATGAGTTATTTTTGAAATAATGTGTACTTTGTAATTGTGAAAATTAAGAGATGACACAATTCTAAATCTGAACATCAACCAATTGATTTCTTAAATACAAAGAAAACTGAGCACAGATGTAATTCAGTAGTAAAGTGACATGCTTTGCATGCATGAGGTTTAGGTTTGTTCTAAAGTACCACAAGACACAAAACACATACATACATACATATATACATACATACATAGCTTAAGGCAAAGTGAGAGTGTCTAAGCAGGTGACATACCTCTGGTCATCCATCCCTTAAACATAATTAAACAAAGGACGAGAGAGATAGAAAAGGAGGTAAAGCATTTACCTCACATGTGGTTGACCCCCTTAGTTCCCTGATACCACATTTGGACCCCAAGCCCACCAGGAGTGACCTTAGCACAGAGTCAGGAACAGTCACTGAATAGCACTGGGTGTGGTTCAAAAGTGCAAACAAAAAAAAATTGAAAAGAATCACAATGCATAAACCTGTTTCACAAAGCGGAGGAAATTAATATGACACAAATGCATTTCCAGCTTTATAGAAATGTTAAAAAGTAGTAACTTGGTTTGGAGAGAATGGTCAAGATTACTTTGTTCTGGAGGGGTGAAAGTGTTTTGAGGATCAAACCAGGAGACAGACTTACACAAACAGAGCATGTGCTGTATCAGAGTTGCTTTGACTCAGGCAAGACCACTTTAATGACTTTTACTGGATAATAAGGTAAATTTACAATAACAACAATAGAAAAATATATTTAAATGTATTCATTTATATATAATCATGCCTTTTTTAAATTCAGAGTACAGAGCATATTTGAATCAACTACAGCAACATAGCTGCCTAGCATGATTTACTTTTGTTTGCTTTCTTTTTTTTCTTTAAAAGTAAAGGCTACATTAAGTGACAGTTGCCATAAATTTTTATGTTGGCCCATTAAACTTAGAGAAGAAACAAAGCAAACAGGCACAGCTGAGTATATATGAACAGAAACAGTCTAAACACACATATTTGGGGTTACCTGAACAAGACAAGACAAGGTATCACTAAAATAATCACAGGTGTCTGCTGTGTATTTAGGCAATTAGAAGTCAAATGCAGCAAAAATGTAACAATCCACACCAGGATTAACACCAGAATACTAAAAAGGAACTTGGCATTTTTTAACCCCACTGTCAGACATTGTGACTTTATTATAAATCTAAAATGTATTTTCTGAAACAGTTTTATCAAACATATTTACTACAAAGTAAAAAATACTTTATAATTGAGTGAAACAACTGAGCTATACATACCTACAATTATTATAATTTTTACCTACTTAAGTGGTTAACTCTATTCCCCAACTACCCTCCTCCTATACCTAATTTCAGTGAGTAACTAGAAAATTTGGGGCTGGAGATTACAGAAGGATAGGGAGTCTGCCTTGCATTTGGCCAACCCGGATTCAATTCTCAGCATCCCATGTGGTCCCCTGAGCACTGCTAGGGGTACTTCCTCAGTGCAGAGCCAGAAATAACCCCTGAGCACTGCCAGATGTGGTCCAAGAAAAAAAAGAAAAGAAAAAACAAAGCAAGTTACAAAAATCTAGTTAATCTACAGTAAGACTTCATCTACTTCTTTCCAACAGGTTACAAGTAAAATCTCCTCTTTGAGCACATTTTCATCACCTTATACTCATACTAACAAAATTGCTCGGGATCATTTACTTCCTGAATTACAACTCCTCAAGTTACCATAGGGTACATTAGTAATACAAATTTGCCTTTGCCATTTATCATTTTTACCTTAAAATTCAATTTGTCTTTTAGAGCCATAATCTACTTTTTATTTTAAATTGAGAGCATTTAAAATGATATTCTATTCATTTAAAAAAGATTTTGCTTTGTTCATTGTTGTTTTGGAAGCCACATAGTGCATCAATGCTACTCCAAACTGTTCTGCACTGAGATATTCCCCATGATTAAGCACCACAGCTACAAATAGTAAATAAAAACGGTACTGAACTGATGTAGGCATGGGTACTCGATCATTTTATGACTGAAATATGATCACAAAAGTTTGTAAGTCTAACTGTACATCATGGTGATTCATTAAAAAAAATTTTTTTTAATTTTAAAAAGGCACTTAGCTTGCACATTAAGATGCCAATCCTTCCCTTAAAGATGTACACAGGTCCCACAAGAACTAGATTCCTTATTCTTTCTATGTTATGTTCTATATACTTCTCATCTCTGACGTCCCTATACAAATGTCTTCATCTTAACTTTAAACATTTATTGAAGCAATCTCTTGCACTCATCAATATGCTGGAATTAGGTGCTGCTGTACACAATAGTGAGCAAAATATTATTGTTATGCACTCATATCTAACCTTCCCTGCTTTCAAATACTGTCCTTTCTCAGTGGCCTTATAATTCTACCAGAAGCCATGATTCAAATAATTCCTGGGCTCCAATATTCATTAGAACCTATTAAACAATAATTATAATAGTAGTCGCAGCCATAAAAGTAGTAGTAATAAAAGTGACACAAATAACATTTTGCACCAAGGGTGGTGGCAGAAACTATATATGCTAGGCACTTTTTATACCCTTATAAAAAATATACAGACATCTATATCTTATCCATAAAGTAAAAGTAATAGAATGGCAAAACGAGGTTTCTAACCAAGTTCCTCAGCACTAAAAGCCCATACTCTTCACTCTATAGTTGCTTTCAGAAGATTCAAGAGAGGGCTTACCTGTCTTGAGACCCATTCCCTACTAAAGTACATGGCTATTATACGTCCCAGAAAGATCACTTTTATCATAACAACTGATCCACTTTGTAACATACACATTGATTGGTTTTGCACTATCAGTTCCAAATCCTTAACCTGGTTTCATTCCCACTCCATCTGCTTCATTATTTTCTTAAAAACTTGTCAAAATCTTTATACTAAAATAAAACAGCATCAACTCATATAGTATGTGCTACATACCCAATACGCCTCCCAAACAACATTTAAGATTCATCATCTATATTAGCTTCTTCTGTAGACTTCTCTAACCACTGAAGCCAGAATCTGTGTGTCTGTATGAGTCTGTGTGTATATGTGTACACATACAAAATCTTCCAACAATTCAACTACTTAATAACTATTCAAAGTACTAATAACGAAGGAATAAAACTAACTATAAAGTAAAACTTTGATTTGGGGGAGAAAAAGTTCTATGCAGTATGAAGCTAATGTGTTGGGCCTGAGCTGAACATAAAGTAGTAAGAGTACAATTATGTTCTACATGTTCATAAGCCGCAATACACTATATAAAACCAGTTATGTTTTCTAAGTGGCTTCAATCAGAATAAATATGTATTTCTAATTAAAATTTTTGCAATGTTCTGGGCAATTCCTTAAACTGATTTCATTAAACAGTTTGTAAGTTTCTTATGTAAGTATGTAACCAGAATTGAAATAAAAATTTTTTAGTTTAGCATTCGCAGAATTACTGGTGACAATTTATCTCAAAAACTGGCTACACAAGATTTAACGCAAGTTTCCTTTACCTCTCTATATCATTTTAATCTAGTAATCTCCTCCTACAGGAGATCAAAGAAATATTAAGCATATTCTCTACCTCTTTCTTTCCTTAAACTTAGTCTCGAACAACCTTCTTTAAAGAAATGAAATAGGTAGCTACTGGCTAAACCAAATAACCACTTTAGTTACTAGCCATTCAATTTCACTTGATCTTAGCCAAAAGGTCAAGAAGACATAAGGCTATTCAATTTCAATTGACTATTCTCATTAAATCACTGCCTTCGTGGAACCTTTAAAAAACAGCAGAGATGCAGATCAAAACAACCATGAGATATCATCTCACACCACAGAGACTGGCCCACATCTCCAAAAACAAAAACAACCGGTGTTGGCGTGGATGTGGGGAGAAAGGGACTCTTCTTCACTGCTGGTGGGAATGCCAACTCGTTCAGCCCTTTTGGAAAACAATATGGACAATTCTCAAAAAATTAGAAATTGAGCTTCCATTTGACCCAGCAATACCACTCTTGGGAATATATCCCGGAGATGCAAAAAGGTATAGTAGAGATGGCATCTGCACTTCTATGTTCATTGCAGCATTGTTTACAATAGCCAGAATCTGGAAAAAACCAGAGTGCCCAAAAAGAGATGACTGGTTAAAGAAACTCTGGTACATATACACAATGGAATACTATGTAGCTGTCAGAAAACACAAGGTCATGAAATTTGCATATAAATGGATCAACATGGAAAGTATCATGTTGAGTGAAATGAGTCAGAAAGAAAGAGACAGACATACAAAGATTGCACTCATATGTGGAATATAATATAATTGAGAAGTGCAAGTTTGCAGTGATGCAACTTCTGGCAGATATTTCTCTGGACTTAGTTACTAAAATACAAAAACCCAAAACCTGAGGCCACTAGGTGCGGTCACTCGACCTCATACCTCTCCATTCTCAGCAATGGAAAACAAATTGCCAAATGCTTCCTTTTCAGCAGGTCTGACTTTAGGGGGGGGAAGACTCTCCAAACTATAATAGTGAGTTTTGTTGAAATATTGAATGCAATCAAAGTGAAAGTAAAGTGAAATTCATCAGTTACACATGCAAGGGGGTCTAGGGGTGGTGGGGGTGCTAGGGGTGTGGGGGGACGGGTGGAGCTATACTGTGATTCTTGGTGGTGGAATATGTGCACTGGTGAAGGGATGGGTGTTCGAGCATTGTATAAATGAGACCTGAAAACTTTGTAACTTTCCACATGGTGACTCAATAAAAAAATAAAAAAAAAAAAACAGCATACACAGGGGGCTGGAGTGATAGCACAGCAGGTAGGGTGTTTGCCTTGCACGCAGCCGACCAGGGTTCAAATCCCAGCATCCCATTTGGTCCCCTGAGCACCGCCAGGGGTGATTCCTGAGTGCATGAGCCAGGAGTGACCCCTGTGCATTGCTGGGTGTGACCCAAAAAGCAAAAAAAAAAAGCATACACTAAAATTAAAACTACTGCTTTGCTCACCAACATTGAGCATCAAACATTTTGTGGTCTTTGCTGTCTGTTTTGGTTTGGGGCCACAGCCAGTTATGCTCAGGGTACTCCTGCCTCCCTGCTCAAGGATCATTCCTGCTAAGTCATAGAGAAGGCAAGCTCTTCACCTGCTATACTATCTCTCTCTCTCCTGTTCTACTATCTCTCCTGACTAGCATTGAACACTTTTGAGACTCAACCTAAAACAACAAAAGCAATCAGACTTTTCTTGTAATCCTGCGGTGGTCTTCTCAACAGAAGTCACTGATATCCAGTTCCAATTATATCACCAATGTAAAAACCTAACAAAAGGCCGGACAAACGGTTCACTTATGCTCTGATAGTTTTTTACATGGAAGCAAAACTGGACAGTCTACATGTTTAAATAAGGTTGTCTTTAAGTATTTACTAAGTCATCCTATTCTTTTAATGCTAGCCTCTGGCAGGATATAATTACTTCATCTGTTGATGTATACTTTTGCTTCTTTGGGGGTCTCATCCAGAGGTTCTCAGGGCTTACGCCTGCCTCTACACTCAGGGATCACTCCTGGGAGAACTTGAGGAAGCATATGAGATGCCAGGGACTGAACCCAGGTCAGTTATGGAAAGGCAAGCGCCCCCTCTGCTGTTCCAGCCCCAAATGTACACTCTTATCATCAATTATAGCTCCTATGATGTTTAAAGATCTTGTCCCAACATCTGAATTCATGAACACAAAGGATTACTTTAGGAAAGTTCTCTAAAGAACTACTGAAAAAGTGGCCTATCACTCCTTGAAAAGAATTATAATTACATGTAGTTTCAAGTTCCTATTTTCAGCGGCTACTCTCTCCTGCTTGTTTAGAGGTTCTAGCAGGGGGGCGCAGCTACTCATATACCCTCAACCAAAGACCAGTCTGTCTCTATTGGGGAAGGCCATCCTCTTCAACGGAGCGAGCAGCTTTCGGAGGGACGCCCTCACATCCACTCCTGTACTAGAGCGGGTAGGGTGTTTGCCTTGCATGCGGTCGACCAGTGTTCGATTCCTCCGTTGCTCTCGGAGAGCCTGGCAAGCTACCGAGAGTATCCCGCCTGCACAACAGAGCCTGGCAAGCTACTCATATCATATTCAATATGCCAAAAACAGTAACAAGTCTCACAATGCAAATGTTACTGGTGCCCACTCAAGCAAATCGATGAACAATGGTTCTACAGTGCTACAGTGCTACTCTCTCCTGCAAATCCATCTCATGTCTACAAGTAAGCTAAACATAATAATGGCAATAATAGCTACAACAATCTGAGCACTAACAGTAAACTGCCACGTAGAGCTCTCTATATGAACTTATGTTAACACTTCACTTTACTGTATTATAGCCCCATCAAATAAATTATTAATCCTATATTTTAAAAAATCTTGAGATCAAAGTTATTAGGGAATTTAATGACAACCAGTTATTAAATGACCAGACCAGCAATCACACATAGATCTTACTATAAAAGACTAAGACTCACATCTTTCCTACAATTCTGCATGGTAACAGATCTTATGTAGCAAGTAAGTTATTTTCCTTTATTTATGCTAAAGAATTTAAGGACATCTGAGTATACAGAACTGGTATATGAGTGTCTTACATAGTATATTTGGGGTCTCTGTGAAAGTTTACAGTTCCATACAAACACTACAAAACTGTGACATACTTAACCAAAAAAAAAAAAAAATGTGCTCAAGAGGAAGAAACTCTTCCTACAAATCTTTATAGTGAATCTTTGATTTTGTCTTCAAGAGTGAGCTTCGGACTAAGATAGCTAAAAATACTAGAGCACAAGAGCACATACCTTGCATGTAGAAAGTCCCAAGTTTCATTCCCCAGTACCACGTAGCACCTTCCCACACAAGCAACATGGTACAGCTCAAGATATCCTCTGAACACCAAAGGGTATAACCATGGTGACCCTCAGGACCACAAGCCCTGGTGGTCCCCAACACTATTGAACCCACGCAGCATCACATGGCCAGGCCCAGCACTGAACCATCTGGTGTATTTAACAAAGTATCACCATGCCTCAAGCTTCTGAGTACTGCTTGGGAGTCTCATTCCCACCCCCTCTTCCTAACTCCCACCAAAAAAAAAGTGAGCTGTGTCTATGTTTTCAAACTCAGATATACACAGACAGAATATATACCAAGTCAAACTTAACTGCAAAACAAAAATTTAGATTGAGAAACAGGGCTGTCCTTTAAAGTACTATACAGTCCTGATTTAAAATATAAGTGGAACAAGGGGCAGCAAAACTTCACTAATATCATTCAAGGTAGTAACAAGGTAGTATTACCATACTATTCAAGGTAATAACAATCACTTTTTTTACTGTGGGAAAGCAGACAAAACTATGTTACAGAAGTGATCCCTAAATTCATATATTTAATTCACCATGATTGGAATGGATTACTAAGGGACATTTAAATATTTCAGAAATTGATAAAGTAGTAAAAATCAGAAGAGTTCAAATTCTGTCTGGCAAAGGTCAGACAAGACCTTTGATGAAATGGGGTTTTCATCTGTTAGCAAAAAAAAAAAATCTGCTTATGATGCCATGTTGACCCCTGGACCTATGATATTTCATAATAAGAAGCTCTAGAAGGAAGTCAGTATGGTATTCAGTGGGTATATTAAAATATCTCAATGGGAAAATGCCACCATGGGCAAGTTATTATTAGAGAAATGCAAAAAAGCATGCCACCTAGTCACTGATAAACAACTCTACCTAAAGCAATTCATTGCTTAGAAAATAGTCTATACTATATCAGGTCTTATTCTATGCCATGCACTTACTCAAGAGGTTGATTCTACCTTTAGCTAAAGCTGTGTATTTTCTAATCTGTTTAGGTCAGCTGTCAAGTAATGAGAGTAAGCAGTGCCATTTTAATAAGGAAGTCTTTTAATGAAATATAATAGGTCAAAATACCTAATTTCTGCTCTTAACTGTAATTGCCAGTCTTTACTATAACTGCCACTTTAACAATCTTTTCCAAATGCTGACACAAAAGATGAACAAATCAAGGGTATTAACATGTGTGTGTATTTACAGCTTATTGCTGTCAAAGGCTGTAGTTCTACTTCCAACTGGAGCAGCAATATGTGGATCTGTTTCTTTTGATGGAGGCATCTTGTTACATGGTTGTGAATGTATCTGAATTAATCTTCTTTTCATGGTTACATAAGCAAACATACTCTAAAAGATACTTAAGAAATGTTGACAAAGTTATAGGGCAATATTACACATTTAGGAATATCACAGTTTTGTGAAAGATGTATAGATTTTACTGCTTTATTTTTCCTTTCTCTGCTCTGTTATCATAAAAGCATTAAAATCATAGTTATTAAAATAATTTTTTTATGGAGTTCACTGTTTTTCTTATAGAAACTTCAATTTATATAAATTCAAACATATGAATATCCACTTAATTTCTTAGTTAATAAAACTGCCTATTATTAGCTAAGAAATTATTTTAAAATTAAACAATCCCAATAAGATAGCACAAGTGTTATGTTAAAGGCATATGCTTTGTGTTAATTTTGCTAGTTCAATTTTATATGCAAAATAAAAATCAAACTAAAAAAAAGTTCCCCAAAAACTTTTTTATATTGTAATCCCTTTTAGCTTTTGTTTTATTTCAAGCATGCTGTTTTTTAACCAGAAACTTTTGAAACTTGGTACTATACTTATTATTTAAATATCAAAAGTCCTATGTACAAACAGTGGTAGTTTTATAATAAGTTTGCCCAATTTTGAAAGGCTAAGCTTCCCAAAATCAAACTAGCTAACACTGAAAAGAAAACCATGACAACTGTTTGTACCTCTTGCTTTATTATTACATCCGGCCTGGTCACTCTGAGAAATTCAATCTATTATGGTTGCTAGGAGTCTGTTGCTGTGCAACCTAGAAGGGTATGCTGTGCTTTCAGGATAAGGAGTGCTAATAAACCTGTAGGCTTCCCTCCATGGGTCTGACCAGAGTGTTTAAAGGGTTTAATACTTTTCAAGAGTGATTGGCCCACAATTCAAGACACATCCTATTAAAAACAAGTCACACAGAGAGATTTCTAACAAAGGAACAAAATGCTAAACATACACAAATATTCAAAATGTATCCTCAGAATCCCTGACTAATTTGGTAAAACAAACAAAGAACAGATTATGATCTACATTTCAATTACACCATCTACCATTCCCAAGATTTTTTTTTCTTCCATATAGTCCCAGAAAGGTTATAATGGATATAAGTGAACTGAGAAAGTTTCTAGAGAAAAAAAAGCAAGCATCATTAAGAATCTTCAACTTCACCCTAATCCATTAGTATATATAAAACTTAAATTCTAATAGAAAAAAATTAACTAAACCTAGGAGCTCAAAGTCATAAGCAAAACCAAACAATCCCTCACTATATTCATCCATATTTCAGTCAGTAATAACTTTATACTAATAAAAATCAATTCTATCATGGATACCATATTTTACAACTTTAAAGATTTACACTCAATAAAAGTTACTTGCATAAATTCACTACAACAAGAACTGCCTGAATATAAAAAAGAAAACAGAATGGTAATCTACAATACTGCTAAACAAAGATTTTTTTTATTGGGCAAAGGAAAGAGCAAATTTCTAATAAAATTTGTAAACACTTTGTATAGTAGGTATATTATCACAAAGTATTTGAAGATAAAATACCATGTCTATCACAAAATTCCAAAGACCACATAAATAAGTGCCAAATATATAAGTAAATGTATGGTTCTATAATAAACCATGAAAATTTACTCAGTACCTTCCAAGTTGTATTTGGAAATGATGTACTTTGATTATCCTAGTACTGCTGAAGCATAAAGTTGTTTTTTTTAAACCTCACAACATTTTCTCTCTACTCATGGCAATACTTAGTCCTCCTATATAACTACTCAGAATTGGGAGCACTTTTTAAAGAATCTGCCAACTTCACAATATTATTGTTTTACCTTGTTTTTTTTAAAGCCATGAATATCTGTGCTTCAATGGGTTTTCCCCCTCTTGCCCCCAACTCATTACACACCATAGGAAGCAAAGAAAATTAACTATTTATCTAAAAGTACCAAGAAACAATGAACAGAGGAATGCTGAAAAACTGTCCAAAAAAGAAAGACAAAGAGTCCAATAATAAAGAGAACTGCAATAGGCTGAGGGAAGCAAAGGCAACATTGACCAAAGAAGTGAGATTTTAGCAGGAAAAGAATAGTTAGCTAAGAAGGTTTAGAACTAAAAAAAGCTTTTAAGTAAAGCCAAGCAGAGCAGAAGAGAGCAAATGGAGAAACAGGATAAAAAGGATGATAGAAACAATGTTCTAAAAATAGAATTACATTTTTAGAGAAACAGAGGATTCATTTTACTGAATTACATTTTTAAAGAGAAACAAGAGGATTCATTATACTGATAAGGTGAAAAGGAAAACAAATACAAAATTTTAATAATCATAAATTAACTTTATTTCCTGTAATTCATCTTTTATGCCATAATGCATGCAGAAACTCAGAAAATACTTTCAATGTTCTGATATTTGTAACATTTATTACGTAAAGACTAGTAATTAGTAACAAGAAGATGCAATTTAATTGTACAATGAAGTGATGTAAGGATCCCTCAACTATCACTTCAGACAAAGAAAAAATAAACCAAAAGTCTCAGGAACTAATGTTCGAAAACCTATTTGAAAGTAATGAAACTGAGTTTTCAAATAATAAAACATTAAATGTATACAAACAACACAACAGTCATAAAATTACTGGCATCTGATTCTACTTATGAGTATCAAATTCACATGTGTTAGGTGAATTTCTAAAACAGACTGTACTTGGTCAGTGACTATCAAGTGTACTCAAACTAGAATTTAAATTGTAATAATCAAACCTCTAAATTGGTTGAATTAATACGGAATGTCCAATCAGGTCAGGCATCATTAACTAAGAGGCAATGAGGCAAATATAAATAACAAAATTTATTTTTTTTTCAACAGGGATAGCTACCCCACATTGGAAGTCTCACTGGAAAAGAGCATATTGGTGTTTTCTGGGTTCCTCTGTCATCAAAGCTACAATAATTATGTATGTAGTGTGGTATCGAAGAACCATAGGACTATATACTTAAAGAGAATAATATATTCATCCAACATATTATGCCTCTTTCTAAAAAATTCTTGGACCTGTAACATCTTATTTGACTATTTATACATACCTACTCTATTTAAAAATATCCTCAATGAGTATTTTAATAGAACTGCATTCAACCTTCAAAATTTTATTAAATTTAATTAAAAGTATAGGTTCTTTATGTCAGTAGTGTTTTATTAGCTGTAAGAAAAAAATACCAGAGCCATAAATATTAATTCTTCCTTCAAAAATGTTTCCCAAAATGTGTTTAAATTAAGTTTACAATGTCTTTAACCAAGTCTTTACAGATACTAATAATGAAGAAAAAATTTAATACTAAATGTATACAAGGAATGTGACATATTCATTTCGAACAGTGGTATCAATTAAAATAATTTAAAACTTCTTAAATTAGAAAAAAAACTTTTAGGACTGCAGTGATATTACAGTGGGTAAGGCACTTGTTTTGCATGCAGTAGAACCAGGTTTGATCTCCAGCACATGTGGCCCCCAAGCCCCACCATGAGTAATCCAAGCACCAAGTAGAAAGCTCTAGGCAAGGCTGGATCTGACCCTGATCAAGGAAAAAATAGAAAAATATATACTACACAAATTTTTGAAAGTAAAATAAATTTTGTGAATAGAAAGCATAAGAAAAGAAACCATCTTAATATTGAGATAAATGTTACATTCTCACAAAGTACTAGCAAACTGTCCTTGTAGCTTGTAGTGGAGGCTACCAATTTTGAAAGTTTGTTTTTGATTTCAACTTAAAATCTGAAACTACAAATATAAAAGTTTACAATTCAAATTCTTAAAAGATATGTGTCAGGGAACTACCCTTTGTTCTTTTCATTTTTTCTTCCATCCATCCACAAAGGAGATGAACAAAGCATGGAAGCAGAGCAATGAACTGGCAATCTGAGCACTAAACCTGATCCAGGCTGGGTCTCTCTCCATTGGTAAAATGTGAGGAGAATAAAAATGGAATAGGTGGGAAGTGAAGGGTTATAGCTAAATTAAAGATTAACCACAAGATGTGAACTATTAAACCAGACTGAAGTGTACATAGGAAATCATTTTATTATTTTATCAGACAATTCTATTTTTACACATCTAAATTATTTCATTAAAAGGTGAAAAGAGGAATAATGAGATTTGTTAATTTCTAAGGTCTTCTATTGCTTACACATTTTTCATAAACAACAGAAATATAAATAATATTATATTTGTCTTATATATTTTTTCATTTATAATTATAATAGCCAACCGGTGCGATAGCACAGCGGTAGGGCGTTCACCTTTCACGCAGCCGACCCGTGTTCAATTCCTTCACCCCTCTCGGAGAACCCGGCAAGCTACAGAGGGTATCTCGCCTGCATGGCAGAGCCTGGCAAGCTACCCATGGCGTACTGGATATGCCAAAAACAGTAACAATAAGTCTCCCAATGAGAGATGTTACTGGTGCCCAATCGAACAAATCGATGAGCAACGGGATGACAGTGATGATAGTAATTTATAATGGCAGGTATACTAGGTATTTATAAACTCTGGCCTATCATTTGCTAAAATGTGGTCATTCTGACTCAAAACTTCAAGCACTAAAGTTTGGATATTTAACCAACTTTCAAAGATGCAGACTCAGGATTAAAGTCACCTACAATTATACAAATTCAAACAGATAAAGCTAGGGCTTTTTTTCTGGGGGGGGGGGGGGGCGATGTTTTAGCACCACATTTTGTGGTGCTAAAGTCAGGGCTTACTCCTGGCCGTACTGAGGGGACTGTATACAGGGATCAAACTCGGTCAGATATGTGCAAGGTAAGTATTCCCTACCCACTATCTCTCCATTCCTAGTATTTGTATTTTAAGACACAAAAGTAATTTCTACTCTTAACTTACAAGTTTTAAAAAAAAATATGTATTACATTATGTATACCTAAAATTTTACATGCATTTCAACACAGTATAATCTAAAATACCAGAAAACTGTGTATTATATAATAAATGACTAGCATATGCTGCTGAATATTTGACATGGAATTGAAACAAAGTGATTCTTAGTACACTGAAAATCTCATCCTAAAAATACAAGCATAATTTGTCAAAATAGCAAATTTTAAGACAATTTGCCTCCACTGGTAATTTTTTTATCTAAATAACCTCACATTTTTATTTTTCACATATAAGATATTATAAACTTATAGTACCTTATATGTTATAATATACAATATATTATATTGTTTAATAATTTGTTGTTAAATTATAAATTACAAATTAATGATTGAAGATGACTAAATACGACATCTATAATATATAGACCATGGTAATCTAACTTCTAACACACTGAAAAGCAACCAATCAGAGTTATCATATATTCTTTCTCCAGTTAAAATTAGTCATATAAACAAACAGTATAACTAGCAGTTCGGTTACATGTATTAATTCTTTCTGATTTTGTGAATAAATTTAAGTAATAGAGATGTTTCAAAAGAACCTGCAAATTGGAAGCTAACAGGGTATACTCCACTATGTCCTTCCTTCCTCCCCAAAATAAACTAAGAGCAGTTTTCAAAAGGGTCTTTATTTCTTAATATTTAAACATATATGTAACAAACCAAATATCATATATATACATATACACACATATATATTTACAAATGTAGGCAGTATATTTAGGAAAAACAATACAAACAAAATGTAGCAAATAGGCAGGAAATAAAGTATTAAGAACAATGTAAATAATTAGGACTCACTAGGAGGCTAATATCAAAGTATCATTAATATATAAAACCACATTAATATAAAAAATCTACTACAATCAAGTTTTATGCAAATGTCTCGGTAAAGTCTTCCTAACCATCCTATTTTAAATTGCAACCTCCTCTATCTTTATCATCAACCTTCTATATGCCCTCTTTTTCATAAGCATTTACAATCATCTACTACAGCACTAATTTATTTTCTTACTCTTACCCCCAATTATTGGATTGAAAGCTCCAAAGAGCAGTGACCTTATAAACTAGGGGTGGGGGGCTGTGCATGTGTGTTTGTTTGGAGGAAGAGGGATTTTGAGGCCACAGACAGTGATGCTTGGGATTTACTCCTGGCTCTGTGCTTAGGGATCATTCTTAAGAGTGCTCAAGGAACCATATGGGGTATTGGGTATCGCACTGGGGTCAGCCACAATGCAAGGCAAGAGCCTTAGCCCTCTACTCTCTCTCTCTCCGGCCCCAATCAGTTTTGTTCACTGTTGATTTCTATAATAATTCACAGTTTAATCCATAACATGCATGCAGTATTTTCTCAATAAATAAATGGGTGAATACAAAAAGTAAAAATGAGCTTTTACAACAACTTAACTGATTCTAGAAATTGAAGGGAACCCCTTGAGTTTAGAGTGCAATTAAGATGACTATCCGCAACTAGTAGAACACTCATCAAGAGGTGATACAGAAAGAAATACACTGATTAGAAGAAACTTGATGTGTATATTTATGAGTGACAGCTAGATTAACATTTTTTTTAATTTTTCTTAGGGTAAAGTTTCTACAGTTAGCATCAATGCTGATAACTGTATCTTTCAACAGTAAAACTCTTGGTAGTGTGTGGGGGGAAGCGAATCACAAACGTAACCACATATCTAACTACTGTAATACCTCTATATTACTGCATCACTGTCATCCCTCTGCTCATTGATTTGCTCCAGAGGGTACCAGTAACATCTCCATGTGAGACTGTTACTGTTGTTACTGTTGTTGTTACTGTTTTTAGCATATTGAATACTCCACAGGTAGCTTCTCAGGCTCTGCTGTGTGGGTGAGATACTCTCGATAGCTTGCCAGGCTCTCCAAGAGAGGCAGAGGAATCAAACCTGGGTCAGCCACATGCAAGGCAAACACCCTACCTGCTGTATACCTCTACTGTAATAAAATCAATTTTTAAAAACATGAAGTGAACAAATCCACTTACAGTAACAATGCATTGCTCTAATAGTCATTCTAAAAAATGGTTGGGAAATCATAAAATAAAAAAGTTTTCTTGGGGCCAGAGCGATAGTACAGTGGGGAGGTTGTTTATCTTGCACGAAGCCAATCCAGGTTCGATCCCCAGAATCCCATATAGTCCCTCGAATACTGCCAGGAGTAACTCCTAAATGCAGAGTCAGGAGGAACCCCTAAGCATCACCGGGTGTGACCCCCCCAAAAAAAGGCAAAAACAGATTTTTAATAATCTGATAAGATCTAAAGATTAAATACTCTGAGGCTTAATCATTATATAATGATCACTTATAACAGCAAAAGGCATTGGGTTTTGTGCTGTATTAGAAAAATTATATCCTCTGTCCTCAGTAAACTTTCAATTTGGAGAGATCAACCACTTACAAACAAAAATGGAAATAACTATTCCCAATCAGTAACAGAAAATTCATTACAGTGAACTTACCAATTAAGGAACTACTCTAACTGTAAGAGAGATCAATTTAAGTAGGATGGGAAATGCATTCTAAGAATAATGAAAGGCAAAAATCCCTATATCACTGTCACTGTCATCTCGTTGCTCATCGATTTGCTCGAGTGGGCACCAGTAACGTCTCCAGTGTGAGACTTGTTGTTACTGTTTTTGGCATATCGAATACGCCACGGGTAGCTTGCCAGGCTCTGCTGCGCAGGCAAGATACTCTTGGTAGCTTGCCGGGCTCTCTGAGAGGGGCGGAGGACTCGAACCCGGGCCGGCAGCACGCAAGGCAACGGCCCTACCCGCTGTGCATCACTCTAGCCCAAAAGGTAAAAATTAAAAAATTTAAAAAAAAAAACACAGTATTCAAGTGACCATACATAAAAGTATAGCAGCAACTGGGGCTGGAGTGATAGCACAGCAGGTAGGGAGTTTGCGTTCCACACAGCAGACCCAGGTTTGATTCCCAGCATCCCATATGGTTCCCCGAGCACTGCCAAGAGTGATTCCTGAGTGCAGAACCAGGAGTCAGCCCTGAGCATCACTGGGTGTGACCCAAAAAGAAAAAAGAAAAGTATAGCAACTGCCATTTACTTATGATCCAAATAAAATGGGGTTTTTTTTGCCTCTGTCATCTAATATAATCTTATAAAACAATATTTTAAAGTAGATTTTGTTACACTTATTTCAGTTTAAGTAGTCTCTGCCTATCATTTAAGTACTGGTTAGCAGTAGAGCTGGGATTTAAACCTAAACTACTCCAAAGTTCATGCTTCAATTACATAATAGTATAAGCCAGGCTCTCAAAAAAGTTACAGAGCAGAGTGGCAAAAATGTTTGAAAATGTGTATTAGGTGGTAAGAATTCTAATAGCAAACCCTATGATAGACTTAAGACTCAAAAATATTTCTTAAATAATTCTGATGAACAGAAAGCAAGGAACACTACATATTTCTAAAACAGGAACATTAACTGTGGGCTCTCCGAAGACAACCAAATTATCTTCTTTTTATGGTATTTATTAATTTAATATTTTTATTTTGTTTTGTTTTGTTTTATTTGGGGGCCACTCTAGGCTATAATTAGGACTTATTCCTAGCTCTGTACTCAGAGATCATTCCTGGTGGGACTTGGGGGACCATATGCAGGCCGGAGATTGAGCCTTGACTAGCTGAGTGCAAGGGCAAGCACTTTTCTCTCTGTACTATCTCTCTGGCCCCTTATTAAGCCACATCTAGAAACTGTTTAATACAAATTTATCCAGACTATAAATTCACAAGATATTAAGACCGCATTCCATTTTTTAGATAATTCTTGTTTACAGCCAATAAATATAGCAATCTAGTATTAGTTACTCTGGTAACCGAACCTCTATTTTCAAATCTCAATTTAAGTCTTATAAGTACTTAGCACATTCTTCTCACCTAAATTACATGTTTAATATTTATAATTTCCATTTCATTTAGTAGGAAAGTAGGCATGATGGCAGATAAGGAATATAGTTAGTTGAAAAAAATTGTTATTTAAAATTCCGTTCCCTCACCCTAGCCCCCAAACCACTTTTCTCCAATTAATCCAAAGCAAAGTCAATTTAATGCATTGTTACTGAGTCCTGAAATTTACATGAAACAGCAGCATCAGATTAGAAAAATAAAATCATAAGCACTAAGAATGAGGAACTTCTAGGCAAAAATGCAAGATCTGAGTAATATTTCATCATGCCTTTGTTTATCGTATCTCCATTTTTATTGAAGGTGAGAATAAATCCAAAGGGAATGCTTTTACAAGAAAGGTCTGCCCCTTGGGATTTACCTTGTTAAGAGCGAATGACAAATGGTTTTCTCCTAAAGGAAATGTACTCCTGTTTTATATAAGTGTATCCTTTCAGATTTGGTACCACAAGCCAGACTAGTAAGAGCATCAAGTTACCATTAGAAAGTTCAGTTGTCATTTTCTTGGTCTCTTTTAGAGGAAGTGTTTCAAATAATATAATCAAATGAGTTTGATACACAAATTGTGCTTCTTTATCAAAAAACAAGATATAAAAATTAACTTCAAGTCTGACCTCATAATTTTACTTCCAATTCCAAAACAACATGACATACAATGACATAAAAATCTTGAAAAACACTTATTCCTGCCATAGACTCAAACTCTTAATCAGTAAACAAGCTAACCTTCTAAAATTCAATTAAGTATTTTCACTAGCATGACTTCTGGTTTTGCTTCTGGTTGCTATGGCATAAAGGGCAGTCTCTTCACATTCTCATTCTTTTGCTTCTCTTACTTTAGAGCACTGCAACACCTTTAAAGCCCTGCTGGGCAAGCTTCAACTTGTACTGCTTATGTCAAGCTGCCAGTTATTTTACTTTTGTTTCACAAAAGAATGACCCATAGAAACAAATGTTTCCAGCTTTTTTTTTTAATTAGCAACTCAAAGGATTTTTTCCTAACAATCATTAGAATATCACCATTCTTACCCTCATAAAAAAGGGGGGGAGGGGAGAGAAAACATACCAGGCCTGAGAATTATCTTTATATTAATTATGATATATATGTGTATATACCATCCAGCAAAAGGGAATATAAATATTAAGAATAAAATTATAAGGGCTGGAGTGATAGCACAGCGGGTAGGGCGTTAGCCTTGCACGTGGCCGACCCGGGTTCAAATCCCAGCATCCCATATGGTCCCCTGAGTGCCGCCAGGGGTGATTCCTGAGTGCATGAGCCAGGAGTGACCCCTGTGCATTGCTGGGTGTGACCCAAAAAGCAAAAAAAAAAAAAAAAAAAAGAATAAAATTATAGTATTTTTAAGAAGGGCAAATATAGTTTTCCTACTTTACAACAGTTCATGATTATTTATAAATTTTATTTCTGTATCATTCTGAAAGTAGTCTTTATACAAATATTTATAACAAATAATTTTTAATTTAAAAATGTATCCGATTTGAATGCAAACTTTTAAAAATTAATTTTTTCAGAAAGCAAAATTTAAACATACAAGGGTTCAAACTTGTAGACAAAATAAACAAGTATACTAAATACAGAAGGCTTTAAAACTAAAAGCTATGACAGAACACTGGTTGAAAAGCCTGTGCAGATTATTTAATCTAAAATATTCTCTCTTTAAGTAAGAGAAGGCTGAAATAGATAATCACCAAATTGTTTCAATACATCTATTACTAAAACATTCTAATTATATCTCTACTGTAATACAATATATTTGTGTCTTTTAGAAGCACAACAGACTTTTCACCTCTTTAACTATGCACTAGCACTTTTCCTTTTGGTCAGCTGCATAAAGCCAGATATAATAAAGGATCAGAAAATTATGGTAATAGAATAGAAACAAGGCAAAAGACTGAAGTTCAGCCTCTAAGGAAAGTAGAATCTATCAAAGGGTATTTGAGGTTCTAATTCTAGACCCAAAAGTTTAGCTATATGCTAACTGGGTCATTTTGAAAATATGGGTCAGTTCTTAGATAAAGCTTTCCTTTATATGGTATCAAACTAGAATATTAAATCACTTGCTATTTGGAAGTTTCTACAAGTAGATCCATATAACACTGGAAGAGCTTATCCTTTGATTGTATTCAATAATAAGTGCTGTGATAATCAAATGTTTTTCAATACCAAAATAAATTCACCAGTTTTTACTAATGTTATAAAGAATGTAAAATAACAAAGAGCCAAATAAAATTATAATTTGATTTTAAGCTTAAGATGTTGATGGGGGAGAAGCCTGAAAAGGGGAGAGTGCACCAACAGACAGTGTAGAAGGGATGCTGGTACACTGATGGTAGGCTGGGCATGATAACATTATTTTGAAGAGGTGTGAGATTATGCCCCTAAAACATATCCAGTCTTGTAAACCAACGTTGTCTGAATTTTTTAAGAAAATATTTCTAGGGCTGGAGGAATAGTACAGTGGCTAGGGTGCCTGCCTTATACACAGCCTTTATAAGGATAAGGATTACCCTTATAACTTAGGGTAGATCCCTGGCAACCCACACAATCCCTGCCTTTAGACCCTAAGTGCAGAGCCAAGAGTAAGCTCTAAGCACCAGCAGGTGTGGGGGAGAATAATCTTCTTTAAAATAAAAAGATTTCTAAAGGTATAAAAAATATTTTAAATCTTTACACTGATATTTCATTAAATTCACAGCAAAATCTTCTATAGTACTGAAGGTTAGTCTGTATATTTCATGATCTTTTATTCTACAAGGTTATACTAGAAGTTTGTCTGAACTGATATTTTCTTGTATATAACCCACCTTCTTTCTACTTTTGGAAAGTTTAAATATGTAAGAATATGCAGAATTATATTGTAACATAAACATTTCCAATGGTAGAAAGATAATAATTTAAAAATAGATACAGTAATTTAGTTACATAAAATAAGTTCACTAAATTAGTGCATCACTTTGATTATTTTTATACCTCTTTACTATGCTATTTTGCTGGTTAACCTGGAGTACAAATACCTAATGCTAAAGATTCTATATTAAGTTATATACATTTTAATGGAAACTTTCACAATTTTCAGAGTCAAGAAGTTTAACTTTACATAAATAAAAGTAAATAAATAAATAAACAAACAAACATAGGCCAGGACTGGAAACGATAGTATAGCAGGTAAGGAACTGCCTTGCACAAGGACAAACCAGGATACTGGGAACACTGGTGGAGGAGAATGGACACTGGTGGAGGGATGTAAACGAAATGCAAACATAAAAGTTCATAAGTTTGTAACTGTACCTCACAGTGATTCACTAATAAAAATTAAAAAAAAAAAAAAAGGACGAACCAGATTTGATTACCCAGGCACATGACCCTCAGAGACTTACCAGGAGTGATCTTTGAGCACAAAGCCACAAATAAGCTCTGAGCACTTATAGGTGTGGCATAAAAAAATAAAAATGCCTTAGTTAAGTGTATGTTTTTACTTCTCAAGTCTTAATTGCTTAATTAGATTCAAACAACAAGGAAACACCAGCTTTTTAAAATATTTAGATCTACACTTTGTGTTACTTATTAAAATGACATTACTCATTATTTGTCTGCTCATTACAGAATAACTTCCAACATGAATAATGTGTTTTTTTCTTTTGCAAAAGACTAACTTTCAAAAAGAAGCTTCAACCATACCTGACTTCAGTAAATAAAACCTAAGGAACCCTCCTCCTTCACTGAACTGATTTTAAAAAGTTAACTGCTGGGGCTGGAGCAATAGCACAGTGGGTAGGGCGTTTGCCTTGCACACAGCCGACCCGGGTTTGATCCCGAGCATCCAATATGGTCCCCTGAGCACCACCAGGAGTAATTCCTGAGTGCAGAGCCAGGAGTAACCCCTGTGCATTGCCAGGTGTGACCCAAAAAGCAAAAAAAAAAAAAAAGTTAACTGCTTTGAGTATCATAAATTAAAAGAATATTATCTCTTATCTATGGAAAGTGCTTCCTTTCTACTCTTTACGGCTCAGTAACTAGAATAACTTTAAGGTAACTTTCCAGAAAATACTGGCTCTCTTTCCTTACCAACCTGCAATAGTTCACTAAAATCTACCCAGTAACACTTTTCTACAAAATGATCTACAAAGGAGTAACCCTACTTCACCTGTAAGAGAAACTCACAAGACCTACATGCTCCAGCATTCTGCAACCTGGGCTGTTGTTCCTGTGCTTGCTCCTTTGTAAATTGTTAAGTCAGATTTCAAGAAGAATCTAGAAGTACTAAAGATTTCACCAACAACTAGGAAAAAAAATTCTGATTTAAAAATGTTGCACTAAATAAAAACAACTTGAGGATTAATCACTTTTATCTTTTTTGTATTGAACATATTTAAATATAAGTATTCATGATCTGACTGAAACTTCTCTTAGATAAGCAAAGAAAACAAAATTTATTTCAGAAAACAAGTATTTCAAATTACATTTCTCAAAGAAAAAAGAAAGTACTGATTATTAAATTGATGTTCACCTGGGGTTCATCATACTGTTTTCTCTACTTCAACATATTTAAAGTTCTAAGAAAATTTTAAGAATATAAATTTAAGGTATAATTTTCCTCTACATACGGACATTCCCAATGTAAATGTCTTTAAATATACTATGTATGGCTACATTAACAGTACTTTAGGTAGGGCACTTATCTTTCGAGAAGATGACCCAGATTTTAATCCCTCACACCCCATTATGGTCCCCAAGCCCACCAAGAGAGATCTCTGAGTACAGGGCGCAGAGTAAGCTCTGTGTACAGCTGGGTGTAGACCCAAAAGTCAAAATAAATATCATATAAGCTAAGCAAATATCCCAACTATATTACATTTTGTATACTAATATGATAACTTTGTAATCAGTTACAAGAAATTTCTTATACAGCATCTCAATTTAATGCTTCCCTGTTATTATTAAAATACTAATAATGAAACCCCATGTAATAAAGGTCAAAGTTTTCAAAGCCTGATTATAACTATTTCCAACAAAAAGTGGTTTTTTTATTTGGTGCCCATATGAAACTTAAGTACAGTTTATTCCCCAGCCTACCTTATTAGTTAAAATCACAGAGTAAGGCAAAACAATACTAGCCACCCATTATTTCATCACTCGTACTATATAACTGATTCATATTACCTAATTTTATCTTTATTTTAAACTATCTAATTTTATTTAACTATATTCTTAATACCATCTACTTTTTCCATCCTTATTGATTTCCAATCATGTCATTTTTCAGTTTTCTATACTTTGAAATCTTTTTTTTTTTTTTTGCTTTTTGGGTCACACCCAGCAATGCACAGGGGTCACTCCTGGCTCATGCACTCAGGAATTACCCCTGGAGGTGCTCAGGGGACCATATGGGATGCTCAGATTTGAACCCGGGTCGGCCACGTACAAGGCAAACGCCCTACCCGCTGTACTATCACTCCAGCCCCTATACTTTGAAATCTTAAAAATATAGTACATACTTCCAAGGTATAAGTAAATTCATATGTAGCTAATATAAAATTTTCATCTAATATATCTCATTTACTTCTTTCAAAATATTCAAATATTTCAAAAATATTTTTTAAAACTCAATAGAAATATGACCCATTTCAGGATCCCTATATTAACCAAATATCTGCCATTAAATACACTCATATTTAATAAGTATTATGTAAATTATTTAATCCCTCATTCTAAAGGATAATTACATAAAATGACAAGCACACAGATTAACATATACAATTATCAAGCATATTTGCTAGATGTCTTTGGATCAGAAACTAGAAATGCAATTAATAATACTGGTAGCATTACTAGATACATTGAACAAGGCAAACTGGGTTTTTTATAGTCCCTAAATTGAAGCTTCTTTTTCTCTGTATGTATATCAATAGCTATTCATTCTCCAGTTTTCATAACTATATATTCCAACCCCTATTTACCCTCATTCATATGCCATTTCCCTCAGACTGAGGTGGGCACAGAGCTTCATGTAGTGGCATTCTAAGGTCCATAAACCAAAAGGTAAACAGAACTTCCAAAATTAAAAGATACTGCATCACACAAAAAGGTACTATATGTTTGGGAATTCCAGGCTGCAGTGTAAATGATCAAAAGTATATCGAGGATTATATTGTCCAATATGAAGTCTTTAGTTCCAAGTTTAGCATGTACAGCCTTAAGTGACTGAAGTACCATGTTCACTAATGAGGTCTCATAAATTACTATGATCTGCACCCCAGACCACAGTCACATTTCTATCAACATCAATAAATGCTCACGCACGTCTAACACAAGCAAAATACTAAAATACATTTTCTTCCAATTTCACAAATAAAATCCCACCTTACTTATAAGCCATATGGCTCTCAAACCTTTGCTGAAATATAAACCCACATCTATTATGTAGCTCTACTCATTCAACATTATTTAAAAGGGTTTAAATTTCAAAACTCAGCAGATTTCCAAAAATAAGGAAGCAGATCAAATGTTGATCCAGCAGTACAACATCCTAGCCTACTATAATTGGAAAATGAATTACAATTTTTATCTTTAACTATAACTTAATTCAACTTCAGAATTAACAGCCTTTGTTAACTAAAGGTGGCCTCTGAAAATCGTATGAGACAGTATTATAAACCGTTCCCAAAATCACACAAAAGTAATTCAAAGAATTTTTTAGATATTTCCCCCAATTTTCTTTGCTTCAAGAAAATAGCCTTCAGGTGGATCAGATATTGCTCTAAACTACATATAATGCAAAAACCAATTAAAAAAGTAATACTGATAGCAATTTATATCAACAAATAAAATGTGCATTGAAATGACTTTCTATGGCTTGCATACACATATACACACAAAACACAGTATCTAATCTAACCTCTATTTTTCTTAATATAATCACACCCTAATATAGTTCTTGTAAAAAAAAGTTATAAAAAGCTATTTAGAAACTTGGATTACAACCATGTTGCAAAACATAGAAGTAATTTTATCTGGCATGTGTGTATTAATTTTTCAAATTAGGTTTTCACTGGGCACTTAAAATACATACTGTATAATTAAATAGTAAAGGTGGTTTTCAGATCACAAAGGAAGTTTCATGTTTTTAAATAATGATCCATAAACTTCTACTTCATTAAAATTCAGCCCAAGATTACCATCAGATATAATTTGATACCAATCAATGAAAGGAAACAATGAAATAATATTATATACTCTTTGGTTATCTTAAATGTTGTCTAAACATGAGGTAAACCTAGTTAAAACTAAAAAACACTACACACAAAACAACAATGTATATTATAAATCCTATGTGTACAATATAATAAAACATAATATACACAAAACAATACAAAATGTAGATAGATTTAAGAAATTATTTTCATTATTAAACACATCAAGTAGATTTTCTCACTCTTTCAGCAGAACCAAATGATATACTTAGAAGATTCTTAAAAGGACCCCTAAAGTATTATTTCAGATCCACTAATATCTTAAGGGACGAACACATACAATACAATCAGTCTGAGTAAAGGAATCACTGAGAAATACAAAGGAGTAAAATGTCCATACTCATAAAGATGAGCTTTGTGCAGAGTACTATAGTGGGGGGGGGGGAAATATATGGAAGAAACATCCAAGTAAGTTCAGTGTCTCATTCTCATGACCCCAGTGCAACTTCAATCCTTACCCTCATCAAAACTTTACAATCCAGGAAAACTACAACCCCGAGTCAACAGAATACTCAAAGCACTTGCATTTTAAAGAAGAAACAGGATATGATTTCTAAAGATATATTTTCTTCCTGCCCCTCTTCAGCTACCTCCCTCATCTTTCGCAAAATAAAGCATGGAATTTAATTGACAGTTTTAAAAATGGTTTTGCATTATTAACTATATTGATTGAAGACGGACAGATACATTTTTGAGAATGTGCTCCATTCTATTATACAGAAACGTACAAATGGTACGAAGTATTGAAATGTCAACTGTACTTCAGATGTTTAAATGCTTTTATCAATTAAAAATAACATTAATTTTAAAACAAAAAATAATCAATTTTCAGAGACTGTAATACTAGTGAGAAACATGAAATAAGACGAATATATTACTTGCCTAAAATAATTGTAAAAACTCTTCCTTTTATTTTATACAATGCTGGAAACTTGATAAGTCTACTTGCCAAGTCAACATTAAAATAAAATTTAGTAAAAATACACAATAATTTTTCTGCTTATCAAATCTAAATATGCTTATCTAAATATAAACTTTTTTTAAAAGCAGCAAGTGGAAATTCATAAAAGAATACTAATGTGAATAATAGCAATGCATCCCAGGCTTGGTTCCCCAATTACTCTAACAGCCCCCAACTCTTTCAACAGGAACTTCTCCCTTTGCAAGACCAGGTAAATAGGGGCAGAGTGATTTTTACAGCAGGTAGTGTTTGCCTTGCACATAGCCCAACTAGGTATGATCCCTGAGCACAGAGCCAAGAGTAAACTCCAAGCATCACTGTGCATGGCCCAAAAACAAAACGAAACAAAAACAGCTAAATATCATACAGGGAAGAAAAAAATCATGGTTTTAATAAATGGAAAAGAGATGAGGAAAAAGATAAGTTTTATTGCTTTTGATGTGAACACTGTCCATATATCCCTCCATCCCCCACCTTGTCAAATATCTTATCCACACATACTAGGGAAATTATGTCCTGTTTTAAATGTTGCTCTCATTGGTGAGCAACAGGCAAGAAACCCCAACTGTCAGACATTTGTCTGGCACATAGATCTACAGGAGCTGGCTCTGCAGGAGCTCAAGCTGTGAGACTCCCTCAATTCCAATGTGGGTGAGGAAATCAGGGCACTTGGCCACAGCTCCCTAAAGAGGCCAACAAAACAGTGAAACTTTGAGTCTGTGTCATAGGTATGGTTATTGGACCCAAGCTCTAGATTTTTTTTTCTTTGTTATTCTTACAGGAAGAAAGAGCAGGCAAGCAAAATACTGCCTTTGAAGTTCTATCAGTGAGAGAAACACCAAATCCTGCCTCCATAATATAGGCATACTTCCCACTTCCCATCAACAGTCTTAACCAGGGCATCACCATTTTTTTTTTTTTTTTGCTTTCTGGGTCACACCTGGCAATGCACAGGGGTTATTCCTGGCTCACGCACTCAGGAATTACGGAATTACTCCTGGCGGTGCTCGGGGGACCATATGGGATGCTGGGAATCGAACCCGGGTCGGCCGAGTGCAAGGCAAATGCCCTACCCGCTGTGCTATTGCTCCAGCCCCGGAATCACCAACTATTAATGAAAGGAATTTTAGTTGTCACACAGCTCTAAAGCTTCACTTTACAAATGGAACAACTGAGACTTGGAGAGTTTAAGTGGCCAACCTAAAGTTTTAAAGGCAGGGTTTTAAAGGCAGATAGCACAAAGGGCTGAAGCACAAGTTTTTTTATATGCTGGAAGCCCAGGTCTTATCCCCAGCACCACACAGTTCTCTGAACACTACCATGGATGACTCCTGAGTACAGAGTGTGCACAAAAACAAGACAGACAGAAAGAAGATAAAAAAAAAAGGGGGGGGGCAGCCAACTCAGTACCAGAACAGAACCTTTTTTCTCCTCTTGACTTCCTTTGGCTGGCACTTTTTAAGACATTTATATATCAGCCTAACTATCCTCTAACCTTTATCCTTCCACAGTGTCTCGCCATACTTTCATCACTGAAAATACGTTTATTTTCATACCAGCTTTCTTGTTCTAAATTTTTCTGGGCTAAAGTTCTACTATCCCTTGTCCAATTTTATATAAATAGGAAACACCAGGAACTTGTAGCAGTCTTGACTGAAAACTGTAAAGCAGAGGCAAGAAGTATTCTTTGGTACATTATAACATCCAATAAAAGAAATGGGGGAAAAAAAATCACAGAAAGTCAGCAGTGAGCAAGTGTGTGTGACTTTCAAGGACAGTATTTTGGGGATGTAGAGACAGTGCAACAGGTAGGGCTCTTGCCTTGCATCCCATATAGTCCCCTGAGGGGGCTGGAGCAATAGCACAGTAGGTAGGGCATGCGTCTTGCACATGGCCGACCCGGGTTCGAGTCCCAACATCCCATATGGTCCCCTGAGCACTGCCAGGGGTAATTCCTGAGTGCAGAGCCAGCAGTAACCCCTGTGCATCACCAGGTGTGACCCAAAAAGAAATATATATATATATATATATATATATATATATATATATATATATAGTCCCCTGAGTACCAACAAGAGTACCCCCCTGAGCACTGCTGGGTATGTCCCTCCCACCCCCACCCCACCATAAAAGTATTTTTGGATTAGAGATTTTACTTAAAATGCTTAGTTGTAGATCTTAGAAGGGTACCCTCTGAGGCAAAATCATGCTCAACTTACATTAGTGTAATTTTATATCATTAGTGGAAAAAGGTTATGTGTTTGTTCAAGAGGGGAGTAAATTGAAGAGAAATACAAAAAAATAATCAATGATAGAAATGTTAACAATATTATTACCTTACCATCTAAGTCACATTTCCTAACACATCTTCCAAAAGTTCTTCTACAAATGTGTCAATTTCACTGGAGAAAGAAAAGATAACTGAGCTAAGAGTAAGCCTACTTGTAAGGGGCTAATTACCAATAAAAATGGTTAAGTTCTTAACAGAAAGGAGAAGCAGCACAGAGAAGACGCAAAAAGTCTGTATAATACATAGTATGTCAGCATTAAAAAAGTGACAGATGATCAGGTAAAATCCCTACTGAAATGTATAAATCACATTTCCAGTCTGAGAAAGACTGGGGGTATTAAAGATTTTTAAGATGAAAAAAAAAATGTTTCATTCTTAAATGTTTAGAAAAATAGAAAAACTGCTTCTTAAGACTAACCTTAGATATTGAATCCAAATTTCCCTCTAGACAGCTGTAACACTGAAAGAAATACAAAGGTGACATCTTTCCTCAATATATCCTATATTATATTTATGTTATATTGGATAGCACCTCAAGATTATTTTAAACCTCAAGATTGGGATAGGTATTGATGCAGGCATATAAGTAGTGACTTCACATATCTGCTGACACTTAGTAAAATAACAATTCAGAGCAGTGTATTAAAAAATTAGGAATAATTTTTAATAGATTCATCTTTACATACCTGTCTAGACTATCTTGTCATTATATGTTAGTAAATAAACTTTTGACAAAGCTTGTAACTAGGACTCAGTTTTTAAATGAATTTTGAGAAGGAAAATAAAAATTGGATAATGAACTAGGTAACAGGAACTGTAAGAGTTTATAAAATGTTGCATCATTAGTCCTCGGTCTGAGATCCCTGCATCAAAAAAGTTATCCAAGAAAGAATTCATGACATTAAGTCGGCAGAGCTAAACTAAAATATAACACTGGGACAGCATCCTAATAATTTAGAGTAATAAGAAGACTGCTTATCAAACATTAATAGCACCATGTCATTGTTTTATTTTTCAAACAGAAGAGAAGGGAACAATTATGCTACGAAGGTAGATAAACAGGTAAAGTTTTTCAAAACCCCCAGCCCATATAAAAACTCTTAACTGGTAAAATGGTTCGAATAGATATTATCTTGGTATTTTCTAACAGTATGTTAAGTAGCCACCCTGTATTCAACATATACTCTTTTCGTTAAATACTGGACCAAGATACATTATATGAATTACTAACTTTAATCCTCAAAAAAACTCCACATGGCAGACAGGTAACATTGATCCTATTTTTGAGATAAGAGGGATGAGATTAAAATAAAGCCAATTAATTTCTCGAGGGTCTGAGAGCTATAAATTAATCCGAAACCTGACTATAAGGAGAGCTATAAATTAATCCGAAACCTGACTATAAGGACTGTGTTTACTTTTTTGTCTTTTTGGTGGGGGAAGGCAGTGGGCCACATAAGTAATTGCTCAGGGGTCAATCCTGATCGTCTCAGAAAACTCTATGTGGTACTTGGGATCAAACCAGATCAGTTGCATGCAAGGCAAGTGCCATCTCACAGTACTATCAGGTCCCAAGGGTTGGATTCTTAACAAATTATTCTTATATATCAATTTAAAGAAAAAAACAAACCTATCTGATATGCCATATATATTTCAAATTTTAAAATTATTTATTTCAGAAAATAAACCTTATACTTTGATGTAAAAATTTAAACCTCAAATACAAAAATTCTGAAACACAACTTTCACATAACAATTTAAAAATCTAAGTGGTTGATACTGCAATAAACTGCAAATACAGCTTTTAAGAAAAAACACAAAACAAGACTAATACTTTATCTTTTTTTTTTTTTTTTTTTTTTTTTTTTGCTTTTTGGGTCACACCCAGCGATGCTCAGGGGTTACTCCTGGCTCTGCACTCAGGAATTACTCCTGGCAGTGCTCGGGAGACCATATGGGATGCCGGGGATCGAACCCGGGTTGGCCGCTTGCAAGGCAAACGCCCTACCCGCTGTGCTATCGCTCCGGCCCCAAGACTAATACTTTAAATGTATCTCTCCGTTGATGTTTTAGATTCTTTGTGGCATTCCAAAACCTGAAGTTGTATGCCTTATTTATTTTTTACAAAACATCACATTTTGCTGATTATAGTTAAATGTGTGATAGTAATATAAATCCATTGCTTGGAGGAAAATGTTTATAGCTATAACTTTACCTTTCTAAAACTTCCTTGAGGAGATACCAAATACCACAGATTCAGTATTTCTCTCTAAGAGTATTTACTTAAGTGGAAAAAAAGTTAATGATATGATCCAGAAGATATTACAAGGATAAGGCATTAAAAAGGCTGACGTGGGTTTTATTCCTGGCATCCCATGTAGTCCTTTGAGTGATGCTAGGAGTGATCCCTGAGCACATAGCCAGGAGAAAGCCCTGAGCACTGCCAGGTATGGCTCAAAGGCCCCCAGGTCTTTCCAAAAGGTAATGATACAAGAATTCCAAAAGATTGGCTACAATAATTATGCTTAAAATGTTCTAACTCCACAAGTACTCAGTAAGATACAAAAAAGCAATACATGATCACTCTCAAAAAGTACATGACAAAGAAAAAAAAAACTAAAATTTTTCAGGTAAGGTGGTATTAAAATAATCAAACCAGATTACTTTGCATAAAGTGGCACTGAATTCTCTAAATAATTTTTAATATTATTGTTTACATCACTATAACTAATATCACCACACACTTTCTTAAATATTTCACCATTGAAAGTAAATCACTATGTACAAAAGTGTTCCAGTATACCTAATTCACAGAATACAAAGACATCCTGCAAAAGCATATGGTTAAGTTAAACTAAACTTTTTAATATTAAATATTCCAACAAAATAATCAATGTATACAAGCCTATAGAATTAATGTCAACATCAAACTGTATCAAAGGTATCAACTTTAATATTGCTTTATGCTCTGTTAATATATATACTAGTACAGAAACAGGCTTTTATATCAAACTGACAATTAAAAGTTTATTAAATTTATACTTCTCAGAAATAAGGCTATGATATGCTTGAATGCATATGTATCAAATTTTTTCTTTAAATAAGGGTTCTAATCAGTTCACATTCTTAGTAATGATAATCTCATGTTGCAAACAGCATAGCACCCTCTGGTGCATTTGTTATAATACATACAAAATTTTCACAAAAGGAGAGATCAGAGTAAAAATAAATCTTAGAAATCAATAGGTTGATACTCCTTTATTTACTCAAGTACATATTTAAAACATTAATACTTGAAACATTTAATAGAGCTCTAAAAACTATGGCACAATAAAAGTCAGGAAAATGTTAGAAAATATTTTAAATAATCAATGAATAAAAACAATACCAATTCAAACATTGATCATTCAAATTAAAATACCATGCAAAAAAAGGTTTTTTTAAAGACTGGGATGATGAAACTTGTCACCTTAACCAAATTTCAGTTTATTCAAATCCTATTTGACTTTTTGCTTCAGATAAATTTGTCGTACTTAAGCATGGAACGTGCCCTGTGTACTTTCTCTGGATTCAAAAGGAATTTATCATTAAGTCTAATAAAATGCTTAAGTGTTGAGTTAAAGAATTGGCAACTTGAAAATAGAATGACTCAGAAATAACTTAGGTTAGTTAAATTACAAACTTTGATTTAATATACTTCCAATTTTTTACTTTACAAAAGCATCTTCTTAGAAAAATAACTAAAGTCTATTTTACAAAGAAAAAAAAAGATGCCACCTGCTTTAGACAACTCTTTTGTGAACCACCAAAAGTCCCAACACAAAGCACTAGAAATGATGAGAGTGACACCTGTTTAAAGCAACCATGAGTCCCTAACAAGCTAGTTTTAGTCAAATTTACTTAATCTTAGATTCCCAAAACACAGGAACACTATGCACCTGTGAAGAGAGGGAAATTTAAAAACCTTAAGATAGTAACTTTACTTGTGTGTACAAACACCACGATTTCTAGTCAAATTATCCCAAAAGAAACTATTAATAGCCCAAATTTTTAACTTAAGGCTCTACATAAAAACAACACAAAATAAGCAACAGACTCTTCATAAATTAAGGTTCACTTCTTAAAGTTTCTCCATAATTCAGAAGTTTATTTCTTTGTAGTAGCACTGTTCTTGCTATAGATAGAGAACACAAAAACAAAGAAACACTATTACACTGTTTGGATACTTTTTTGTTAATGTTCCTCATATTACCCCTTTGAATGCTATATCCAGGCTTTTAAACATACATACGTCTGAAAAAAGTAATATCCACCTACTAATTTACTCAGTTGGAAGTTTGGAGAAAAACACAGAGAAGACATCCACATTTCAAGGATAATGAAACATGTTACAACACATATTTTCATTTTATAATACATAGCACCTATCTTACATACAATTCATTCTTTTAAGTGCTCATTTGAAACAAAATTATCAACATTAAATTTATTTAGGATAAAATAACTTGGGTATTTAAGTATATTTAATTTATAAATTAAAAATCTTTAATCACCTGAATGGATTAGGTATGAAATTATTTGCATACTATAGAAATATTTAAATTTATGGGAATATTACCTCATATACCAAAAACATGGATTGTTCAATCATGCATATTAGAATGCGATTAAGTTCACTATGTACTACATACATATGTGTATTTATTTATTTATTTAAGTTCATAGGCAAAATAATCCAAGAAAGCTGGTAGGTATTATGATAAGCAATAAATCACAGATGTTCAGCTACTCAGAACAAGTTATACGTTTAGGTTGTTTAAGGTTAAATTGTTATTTAACAGTTGAAGTTTTAGAAGTGCTGTCACTTTCTTCTATTAGTCTAAAAACTGCAAACACAAAAGAATATACATAGTAAAATCTCTCTAGGAAAAAATATCGAAGGTAATATATGATGTTTTTAATGAAGGGCTAAGTATCTTGTGTTAACTCTTCAAACTTATCAGTTATTTCTGGTTATAACTTAACCTGTCCATATGAATAATGTTAACATACTTGAGACAAATCTCTAACAACAACTTATATACCACAGAAGTGCTTTGAAGGATGGATCGATAATAATTCAATTTAGGTTCTGCTTTCAAATCAGCTGTGAATGAAGATCTAAATTATGGAAAATATAAATTTAGTCGTAATGAATAATGAGTTGTAATGAGTGAAATGCCTCAAAAAAGTTATTGCACACCGCAAATAAAAATACTGAACCATAATAGCTAATAATCTACTCAACTGAAAATCTATTATGTAAATGGCATGATGTCTGAAACTGTCTCAAGACAGCAAAACTCCTCTTAACTTCAGAGAGAGTTTAAAGGACCCAGGAACTTCACCATCCAAAAGTGTTCAGGCATTTGACACTCATCTGAACAGAAAAAAAGATACAAGTTAGTATTAGAGATTTGCATGGGACCCAGGTCGGGAAGGGGGTGAATAAACAAAAAGAAATCCGAATGCCCTGAGAAAGAATTTAGAATAAAATTATCAGTTTCATTTAAGATAGTTATCAAAGAAAATGATTTGAAAAAAGACATTATTTTTTAAACTCCAACTATTATTTTTAAAGACGTACTAGCTTTTAACAGGATTACAATTACCCAAGTGTTTTACTGAAGATTTTAAGAATAATTAATACTGTCAAATTATTCACAGGCAACTCTCCCAGGTAAATCAAATATGTTTGCTGTTGAACTATTTAAATAAGAATGTTTAGAAATCCAAATTGGAAGCTTCAAAATTATGTGCAAATATTTTAATGCACTGTATTTTGTTATAGCACACATTCACTATCCAAAACTCTTACTGGTAATTTTTAGGCTGAAAAATGAACAAACTTACAGGATCCCTAAAACTTGGTTACCTCTAACCAAGTCCTATTTGAGGACTCCTTAGTAGTAAAATCTAGAGCGAGAAAAGATTTTTCAAAGACAGACTTAAAAAGGAGAAAGTTCTCCCAGCAGGCTTAAGTCACTGTCTAAATAACACCCCCAAAGTAAATACACCGAATACGTTAAGGACACACATGCCTAGATCTTAATAACCACAAAGAAAGTAAAATATACACACGTTTTAAGTTGAGAAGCTTCATACATTCTTTATGAACAACTTGACTTCAATTTCAACTCTCAAAGGAAAACGAACAGAGATGAAGAAGGGAGGGGAGGGGGAAAACTCTTTCAAGTGCCCTAACTGTCACAAATAACACAGTAAACTGAGTTCTCGCCGAGCTGAGCTGCCTGAAGTCCTTTCCCTATTTATCGCACACCAAGTCGCAGAACCACAGGGAAAATTGTTCCCACTCCACTGGCGGGAGGGGAGGTTCAGCAAAGTGAAATGGAACCTCCCAGCAGCACCCCTCCCATCCCCGCAAGCAGGATAAAGCACTGTCAATAACTACTAACCCAAGTATCACAGATGCCCTGCGTCCGGTGGCAATCATACGCGCGCACGCACACACACACGCACACACTCACTCGGGGGGTGGGGGAACACACTTTAAATAAAGATCTTGCCCAGTGCAGGAAAGAGACCAGCGTAGAGGCCCCCCGATTTCCATGGGTGTGCATGAAGGGGTGGCGGGGGGGGGGGGGAGCGGCAAGAGGGGGGAGGGCAGAGTGCAGAATGGATATTAAAGACTGTTTGCAGCACAAAGAAAACACAGTTTTAAAAGAAAGAGAAAACCGGGCAGCAGCTGAGGGCCAAAGACGAGCAGCCCCTTTGGCACCAGGCAAAGAGGAGCCAAAGGGGAAAGGGATCGGCGGTGGGAAAAGTTGCCCGTTGTACGAGGAGAAAAACAACAAAACCCTAACAAGGCCCCACAAGTGAACAACAACAACAACAACAACACACCACCTCTCGGGTCCCCCACACCCGCCCCCCTGCACATTGTTGTCTATTTCGCTCTGGAAAGACCGGGAAGCCCGCCGCTTGGCCAGAGAGGAAAATTCAAGAGAGGGGGGCGAAATCTCGCTCTTCACCTGACCCTCCTCCTCAGACCAGACCTCAGTGGAAGAGCTCCACCATCTGCAGCGGAAAACTGGGGCTCCCTCTCCCGCTCGCTCGCTCGCTCGCTCGCAGCCCCCCGAGCTCCCGCTCCATCCCTGAAGCGCGGCCGCCGAGGGCCGGGGCCGGCGGGCGGGCGGCGCGGCGCCCACACCCCCGACCCAGCCGCGGCGCGCACGGTCCATTGTAAACAAGCCCGGGGGACGGAGCCCCGCGGCAGGCGCGCCACAGCGGCAGCCCCCCGGGGTCAGGAGTGAGCCCCCCGCACAGCCACACTCAGCTCGCACCCACGGACACACACGCACGGACACACGCGTTCACACGCATTCACACACATGTAGAGACCGAAGCATATTCACCTTGGCTGTGGATTATTGTGGTGTTGTTGGTGGGTGATGGAGATGGTGGTGGTGGGGAGGAGGAAGAGGAGGAGGAGGAGGAGGAGGAGGAGAGGAGTAGTTGTTGTTGATGGGTAACAGTCGCCAGGACTACGGTGACTATGGCGCTTGATTCACAAGGCAACGGTTGCTATAACTCACAAAAGAGAGAGAGAGGGAGAGAGAGAGGGAGCGAGAGGGAGAGGGAGACACTCGCACGGGGAGGGGTGGGGGAGGGAAGAGGGGGGGAGGCGGGCCCGGCGAGTCGCCGGAAGGGGCGGCTCGGCGCCCTGAGTGACAGCCCCGAACTCGGGCTGGGTGGCGCGAGCGTGCTCCGGGTTCTGAGGCTGGGGCTCCGGGAGCGGCCCTTTAAGCCTGGCGGCGCCGGGGTCGCCTCCCCCAGACTCTTTCGGAGGGGACGCAGCTCCTCGCGCTGGCTAAGCGAGAGACGTTTTAGGGACGTGGTGCGGGATACTTTGAGAGAGGAGCGAGAGCGGCCACTCCCAGTCAGCTTTGAGCAGAGACGCCCCAGAGCCGCGAGAGCCTAGCGGGTAAACCCGTTGGGGGTGGGGAGGGGAGGAGAGGAGAAGCTGAGGGCAACTCCAGGCACTTGGCGGGGACACCGGCTCTCCGCAAGCGGAGAAGCCGCCTCGAAGAGGGGCCTCGACCCACCCCTTGCCGACCTGGGACGTCACTTCCGGGGCCGGGCGGACTGAGGGTCCCGGATGTACGGCCGCTCTTTCCCACCCCACCCCCGCCTTTCCCCCGCCCCCTCGTTCCTGAGGCGCTGGTGGCGTTCCCTGTGGCAGCCGCTTCCCGGCTTAGCGCGTGCTCGGGCGCTGCGCGGCTCGCGGACCGGCGCTCGGCTGGAAACTTCGATCCGCCTTCCCCCTTCCGCTTTTCGTTTGGGCGCCGCACGCGCCTCTCCGGGCCTCGACCCCGCGGAGCGCGGGCAGCGAGGCGTGAGCGAGCGTGCGGGGCCGCCATCTTAGAGAAGGCGAGCCCGGGGCGCGCGTGTGGGCAGCGCGCCGGCCTCCCGCGGGCCCGCCGCGGCGCGGCGCGCATAGGCGGACGTCGGGAAGCGCGGCGGGCCCGCGGCGGCTGAGCGCGGGGGCGAGGTCAGCCCTTCCCGCCTCCGGGCAGTCTGAGCCGGGGAGCGACGAAATCACCCGCCCCCGGCGGACGCCGAGCGGCCGGGCGCCCGCTCCCTCGGGCGAGAGGCGTGGCAGGATTGGGGAACTTGCACCTGCCGGTACTTCACACCCCGTGCGAGTTCCAAGTTCCTCCGCCCTGCAGTCTAGCGCTCGCCCGGGCCAAGTGCCCCGACCCGGGACTTGCGCCCCGCCCCCTGCCGCCCGCGGCCCGGGTAACGGGACCTGGCGCGGGGCCAGGCTCTCGCCGCTCCCGGCCACCTTGAGCCCGAAGCTCGGCTTCCGAGCGTGCACGGACGTTCTTAGCATCCGCGGGTTTACTGGAACGCCCGGGCCGGTCACGGGGTGCCCGGGCCCAGCGCGGCTCCGGGGGCGGAGGGGAGGGGCGTGGGGAAACCCACTCTTCCATTCTCTGCAGTCGGGGGTCTGGCGGGCACATTCCTCTGGCCCGCCAAAGACCTCGAGCTTCCTAGTGGGGCAGCTAAGCTGCTTATCTGAGACAATAACGGCAGCCCCGGGCAAGTCCGTGGTCTGCTGGAGGCTTAAGTTTTGCACCTGCAAAACAAGGGAATTGTGGGGCCCTGTAACATGACATTGCTCAGATAATAATAGCGCCCATTACCGAGTTCCTCTGCGGTCCGGGGCCGCACAGGGCCGCTGACTTTCATTAGCTCCTGCCATCCTGTTGCCCTTGGCGAGCTTAGCCTGAGTTGAGGAGGGACTGGGAAGGGTGCTGCTGGACTGAAAATAGAGAGGACAGGCCGGAGCTAAAAAAGGTTTTCGGGAACTTCAGTGCTTCTGGGTTCTAGTCAGAGCCAAAGGACACTGGGAACAGCTGCTGTTTAATACCTAGAGTTTAAAATAATTTTGCCATACAAGTGAGAAATAGGGTGTATAGTCCACCTGTGTGAAAACTGGGAGTCACTGGGAATAGTCGTTCAGCTCCCTTTACAGGTCAAGTCCTCAGATCTTGTGTGCAGGCCGTTCACTCACATTCACCAGCTCTGAAGAGCTTTGCTTTTTCCACTTCTATTGTCTACTACTCTTTGCCTGCCCCTTTCCTCACTGTCAGCTGTTGCTGCTTTGGGCTGTCAGTGAACATAGTTCTATTATTCCCTCCCACCCTTTTAATTTACTGCTTTTAATCTTCAGGCTGGAAAACCACATAACGACAGTCTTGCAAAACTGTGCCTCAAGAGCATAAATAGGTACTTTGAGGAATTCGCCTTTAGAAAAGGTGTGTGACCTTTTGTGCCAGGACATTGTAACATTAGTTTTAAGCGGCTTAGATACTTGTTGTGTGTGTTTTTAAACCTGCTTCCTGATTTGGCCTTTTCCCAATATAGGGATAAATTTCGTGTGCTGAGTTCTAAAAATGAGAAATTAGGATATATTTTCCTTTTTTTTTTTTTGCCACCACACTGAATCAGATAACCAAACCTACGTTTCAAGCTAAAGATTCTGAAACATAATTGGATACATGTGTTTTATACTGTGACTCCGCGACAGCACCCAGAAATAACTGCCTGAGATCAGTTTTGATGGGCCCTCTTTTCATAACTAGATGAGTTTTTAAGCTTCCTAATTGCATCTTCACATGTATAATTTAGAAATAAAGTACTTGACAAATCACAGGAAAGACCCAAGAATGTCTCATATACTTACATACACACACATATATATATCTCACTTGTTGCAGTACTGTACATATTGAACTCACTAAGAAAAGGTGCCTAGCAAAAAAAGATCTTATATTCATACATTTAATAAATTCTGAATGCAGTAATTGAGTTAAATAGACCAGACATAGTTCCTGTCTGTAAAGTGCTCTAATACCCTAATATACTTAGAATGTGTCCTTTGAACTTATATAATTCTTCCTAATCTTTCATTACCTTTCCTCATTTTTGCAATGACAGACTCACACACACCACACCTGACTAGTGCTTGAACTTTGTAGTTGTGCTTCCTAGGGAATCTCCCTAAGGACATAGTCTCAGTGGGGAAGGGGGCCTAAGAGCCACTCCTTTGTTAGCCTGACCTGCTGGTCTGAGGATGTGGTACTGCTTGAGGCCTGCCATGGGAGGTACCCTCAGGGCCTCCCTGGGGTGCTAAGACAACTCAAGGGCTATGCCCTGCAATTCTGTGGTACCAGAGATCAAACCTGGGTTGGATACAGGCTAGACATGTACTTTTTTAGTTACAGTTCTTGCACTATATATGCTCACAGAGCAGAACTTAAGTTTTAGTGCTCGAACACAACATTCTGGTTGCAGTGATAGCAGTGTAGGGAGAGGGGTTCTGTGGTCTTATATTTGTGCACTTCAGGAACCTTACTTTCTGGCCTTGGTGTTCACGTACTTTTTTAGTTTCAGTGCTTTCCAAGGGTCACACCACTTTATGTTCACACACACCCTACTATGTTGTAACAGAAAGTCATTTAGGAAACAGGATTGTAAAACAGCAGAGCTACCAGACACAAACAGAACCATCGGACCATATTCAATGCCTGGGGCAGTGCTGAATGATCTTATTCTTGCAAGACAGGTGTGCGAAGCCCTGTCTTCTTAAATGGTTGGTTGCAAAGTCATGGGAAGCCAGTTTACTTTTTAAAAGTTTGTTTTAAAATAAATTTTGCCATAATTACCGGTCAATGTTTGATTTGTGTATCTATGTTATATTCTTATATACTTGATAGTGTCTAATAATTTCTCATGCAGAAGGGAGTAACAACAGGAAAAAATTTACAAAGACTGAGTTACCGCGTTAGGCTCTAAATTCTGATTATTTGTTCATGGATTATGTAATGTATATACTACTTTGGTGTATTCTTAAGGGTAAATTGTTTCCTCAGTGTTATCTGTTGTTATTTGCTCCTATTAACATCTTCATATTTAGAAACTAAGACATTACCTTAATATGAGTGCTTCTGGAAGAAAAGTTGCATATGAAAAGATGAACAACTGAAATGTGATAGGTTTACTTTCAAAAAATTGTATTATGCTTGAAAGTTAATGTTTTGATCTGTGGCAGCTTACCACTAAATTTGTGGTGAGTCTTTTTTATGAAACATCACAGTTTCTTAAATTTTTCTTTCTCGATGTACCATTTCTTCAATTAAAAGACCTAGAGTCTTAGTTCACATGTATGAAATGAAAAATAGCTATTTCAACAGTATTGAGTAATAAGCACAGTGCAAGGGAATTAGAATTTCTGATTACTAGTTGTCTTTACTAGATCAGTCATTCCGGTGAATGATAATCAGCAAGATCAAACATAATAGAGGCCAGCGTAGTTCAGAACTACATAATTTGCCATTGTTTGCTGGAGTACCCCCAATACCCCTTCTACTTAAGGTATATTTTGGTTTTGACAATTTTACAATATTTTTATGGTAGATTTGTCTTTCTGATTGTGTTATGCAAAGCAACTATTTCAGTAAAAGAAAAAGTGAGGAAACTGTCTCGAGGATAAGGTGCTTGCATTGTATGCACTGACTCTGGTCTGATTCCCAGCACTGCTAAATACAGAACATTTCTCCTAGTCAGATGTTCTACCCAAGAATACTGTTCTAGGGGCTGGAGAGATAGTACAGTGAGTAGGGCCCTTATGTTGCCTACGACTGGCCCAGATTCAATCCCCAGGATCCCACATGGTCCCCAGAGCATTGCCCAGGAGTAACTTCTGAGTACAGAGCAAGAAGTGATGCCTGAGTACTGCAAGATGTGTGGCCCTAAAAGAAGAGGGGGGGGGGGAAATGACTCTGTTCTATATATATTGTTTTAATTAATATTTACATGTCTTCAGTAAAAAGTTATAAATCAGTGCACATTATATACATGTTGTTAATAACTGCTTCCATACCCCAGAAATCACTAATAGGACCATAAATACTGTATTTACGTGGTTTTCCCTTAATATTTTTATTTAGCATTTTAGAGGGAATGATACATATGTAGTAAACTTTTTATTGGCAGATTTTCAAATGTATATGCAATGTGAACATATAGTATATAATGTTGATTTGCTGCTCAGAAGGGAAAAAATTAGTTCTGCCACTTTATAATGCTGAGTACATCTAAAAGTAAAGAAAAAATTACATTTGAATGCTAACAGTGAATCTAGATCAGCACTTCTAGAATATTGCCCCAGAATATTCCAAGGGGGCAACAGGTGAAAATCAACTAAGGGCTGGAGTCATAGTATAAGACAAGGAGGTCAACTGGTAGGACAGGAGGCTCACAAGAAAACAACACGCTCATAAGGGGACCACAGTTGGAGAAAGGCTGAGAAAGCATTGCTAGACATGATGGAGACCCCCCACCCCATTAGTACTGCAAATGTCTTAAAATACGGTGTCAATCACATAACCTCAGGTAAGTTAGGACTGCTCCAGAGATTTTGAGGCTTAAGGCAGGGACCACATTGAGAAGGTCATGTAAGCTTCTAAGTTCATGAATGAAGGAAAAAACCTTTGGAAATATAGGATTAAAAGACTTGAAAAATCTAAATTTTCTCTTTTTTTATTGGGCATTGGTATTGTGGAAGATTAAACCCAGGAGCCTTATGCATGTGAAGCATGTGAAAGACACTGAACCATATCTCAGCTTTTAATCTTTCTGATTTTAAATGACTAAATTTTCCCTAATTCTCTCCTTTGGAGAACCTAGCAAGCTACTGAGAGTTTCCTGCCCACATGGGAGAGCCTGGCAAGCTCCCCATGGCATATTCATATGCCAAAACTAGTAACGATGGGTCTCATACCCCTGACCCTGAAAGAGCCTCCAATGTGGCACCATTGGGAAGGACAGTGTAAAAAAGTAAAAAGAGGCTTCTAAAAATCTCAGGGCAAGGACGAATGGAGACAGTAGTGAGACCGCTCGAGAAAATAGACCATCAACGGGATGATGATGATTTTAAATGACTATAAGATGACTATAGAAGGATAGTCATTTTAAAGATCTAACTTCCAGATATGGCACTTCAGGTAAACTGACTCAACTGTATATGTAGTACTTTTGTGAAATAGGAATTTTTTTTTGTGAAGTAATACATTAATAAATTTACCAAATTTATTAACTTTGAAAACCCCAAGTATATTTTTATATGATTATTAGAGATTATTTCTTATAATCAATTATGACAATAATATATGCTGATATGTTTTAAATACTGTTATCAAAAGTCATCAAATTTGATTTTATTTGACCAAAACACTTAGACAAGTTTTTTTTAAGGTGACTATTTTAAGCTTTATTCATTTCATTAGTGTAATGCAGGGGCAGGTGTGAGGGGGATGAAATTGTCTACCATATTTGGTAGGGCCTGTATTTCTATTTTAAATATACTAAAACTATCTTTCCCCTTGAACATGTCATACCACTCACCTCTACTAACAGCACATACATTGTAAAGCTTCCTTTCTAAATCAACTTGATAGTTGCTTTTTTTTAATTTTTAACTTCCCTCCCTCTCTTCCCCTTCTCTCTGCAGTTGATATCATTGCTACCTTGACTAAGCATTGCATACTCTCCTGGCTGTAGTGCTCAGTGCTCAGTGGACGGCACACCACACAGTGGCACAGTCTGCTCTGGTTTAGATTTAATTGCAGTGCTTATATACATGAACACCAGGATTTGCTCCTTTAGCTGAGACACAGGTTATGGTTGCAGTGCTCCCCAAAGATCATTCTGCTACACACTTGCTCACCAGAGGTTACACTTCCTGGCCGTGGTGTTTACATGTGTATATGTGTGTGTGTGTGTGTGTGCGCGCGCGCGTGTGTGTGACCTCTTTTTCAGCACTTATACACATTTGGGTGCAGTGTGACCATATATATTTGTTGCTGCACTGAGATTATAAATGTCAGGGCCATAGGGTTGTGATTGGAACATGTGGGGCATCAGGGATTTGAGCTCAAGATCATATGCTTGCAAGGCAAGTACTCTAAGTCACTGTTCACTGCTCCAGACCCCTGAACTTTATCACATGGATAAATATGTCTCGGCTTAGCTCAGTTGCTAATTTTTTAAAAAGTCACTGATCCAGTTACATTTATTTTTGTCTCTGCCATTTTTGTTTGCTTTGAAAGACAGAAATTACTGTGCCTAGAATATTTTTTCAAAAGTATTTTTGTTGAATTTTGAGTAATAATTCTACGCTATACATTATACATTGAAATCTTGAGATGTTCCCAAGTACTGTTTGAAATGTTATATAATACTTTTGGTTCCACAAAAACTAAGATCATTTTTGAAACTTTCATAGGTATGGCTTAATGTGACAATTACTAATTAAGGAAGGACTTTGGTTGGAGACCTCCAGCCTCCAGCTTCATATGTCAGACATCAAGTTGTACCCATAAACCACACAAAGTATACATAACTAAGGACCACATTTACAAATAGCTTTTTTCATATCCTTATTTTTATTCAGATATTATCAAAAACAAGTTAGTGACAGTAGAAGAAATCCTAAATAGTGCAGAGAAAAAAATGCCCTACAGATGCTAAATAAATATTTTATGCTCCTATTTCCAACATTTTCATCCAATCTAAACAAAATGTTAGGTTGTTTTGGTTTTTTGGTTGTTTTTTGTTTTTGCTTTTTGGGTTACACCTGGCAGTCAATGCACAGGGGTTACTCCTGGTTCATGCACTCACCCTGGCGGTGCTCAGGGGACCATATGGGATGCTGGGAAGCGAACCCAGGTTGAGCACATGCAAGGCAAACGCCCTACCCACTGTGCTATCGCTCGAGCCACTTTTTTAAAATTTTACTAAAGTATCATAATTTACAAAGTTATTCTTAATTGCATTTTATATCTATCATTTCAACTTATTTTTTTTAGTTGTGGGTCTGTGATTTGCAATACTGTAATGATGGTTTCCCATGCACATAATTCCAATACCACACCCATATCCATCACAGTGTGCTCACTTCCCTGCTCCGCTAATCCCTCCAGCCCCCGCTCCCCAGAACTCAGTAGTTAAATCAATTCTCCTGTCTTGCCTACAGTGCATTTGCTGCCTTGCTATGTATCTTTTAAGACCCACATATGGGAGAAATAAACAAGATGATGGATTTTATAGCTATGTATTTTTATTTTTATTCACAGCCTCTTTTCATATTTAGCAGTTAACTAAATGTTTAGATATCCAACATTTTTTGAGACCTTGAAAGATAAGTTCTGAACATAGTGTATAAGCATGAAGTGATCCTCAAATATAGAAGAAAAATTGAACTTAATTTCCTCCCTGGGGTGAGTGTAAATGACCAGAAAATACAGACACCTACAGATATGATAAAACTACAGTGTACTTTGTATACTAGTTTTACAAAGATCAGAAAACATTAATTAATAAATAGAAAACGTTGGTGACAATTTAAGAGCACTTGAACTCAATACCCTAATTTGACACTACAGTCTTTACCTTATAAAATTATACCTTATAGAAAATGATGAATGAATTTACTTTACCGGGTACCCTATTTGTAGCTTCAAATGTGTGACACAATAATTATAGACTTCTTGTTTAACATGATACTATTCCTCACCCACCCAGAAAAAATAACTCTTAAAGAAGACTTAATTTGTGTTGAAGATTGATGAAAGGCAAGAAATGTTAATATGAATAATTTAAAAAGATATATAAAGGTCTCTGACAAGGGATTTTTCACAGGGTTAAACAAGCCTAATTCTGAAAATGAATAATTTTTAAGATTAGCTTCTTCCTGAATTCAAATCAGAAAGATTAAAAAAGTAAAATTTCGTAAAATAACTGTCAATTTCTTTCAAGTTAGCACTGATTCAATGACCCAACAATGTAATTCAAACCACCACATTTCTAGAAAAGCCAGATAATACAAGAGCTTCTAAAGAAACAGTTACAGAGATGGCAGAGCTGAATGATCCATAAATAAATGAACCTAAAATGCATTTTAGTCAGAGTAAGCATTCTCACTGCTAAGAATAAATTAAGGCAGTATCCAATATAAGAGTGATATTATAAGAATATATACACATACATACCTTATTTTTAGGCCACACCCAGCAGCATTTAGGATCTATTCCTGGCTCTTTTCTTGGGGTGGCTGGTGAGGGGTGGAGGGGTTTCTCTCCTGGAAGTGCTAAAGAAACCATACTCAGTGCTAAGAATTGAGCGCCAGCCTCAGCCCATTGACTTATCTTCTGGCCCTAAGAACATCTTTGTTAATTTAGTTTTATAATTATAAAATTACAGCTTATCAGTATCTCTTGAAAGCGCTATATCACTATTTGGCACTCATCTTTGAAAAAGAAATACCTTAAAATTCTATTGTGAATTTTAAGAGATATAATTCTTGCCTGTCAAAAGCAGGTGAAGTAGACTAGAAGTTGTAAAGTTTTAGGCAAGAATGTCAATACAACCTATTTAAATATCTACAAATAACCTGGTGTCAACTATAATGAGGCAATATGGAGGTGATGAGAGGAGAAAATATACTTTGAAAATAAAATCAACTGAGATGATTACTGTATTCTTTTGAAAGTGTTGCAGTTTTACGAGTTAATTTGCCTTGTTTTTTTCATTTGTAGAGAATGAATAAGAAAGTGAGGGAAGTAATGGTTTTACGAGAAAAATATAGTTTATTTAAGACTAGAATTAAAGCCATAACTAGCAATAGTGAAATATTCTAAAAGCTTGCATAAAAGATATACTGACAAACTTAAAAATAACTCCCCAGTATTTATGACGACCTCCTATATATAATTATTTATCAGGAGGACAAGTGGGAAGGGAGGAATATACAAAAGAACTAAATTTAGAAGCCCCTCCCTCTGTGGAAAATCTAGTATGTATCTCTGCAGTCTTATTCCCTATTCTTACTCATGCTCCTAGAAGACAAACCTTCATGGATCATACTTTCTGGCTGCCAGTTGACTGGCCTCAGTGGACAGCACCAGCAGAAGAATGGAGGCAGGGAGGGATGACTTTAAAGTCAGGGTAATTACACAGGGTAATTTGCACAGCTACATCAAGGTAACTATTGATATTGTAAGAATTCTGATGAAGGCTTCTTCCCCTCACAATGGTGGAGGGACCATGTAATGGTGATGGGATTGGTGTTGAGGAATAAATAAATAAAGCAGGGTGTGGAGGGAAATTTTCCCCCGAAATTTTGAGCTTAGGGATAATAACTGCTGCACTACTCTATAGATCAATGTATTTTTGGTTCCCCTATACCCATATTTTAGCCAAAAACAAGACTATATGTTTAAATACTCCTTGAATTGCTCTCATTTCATTGCCCTCTTTTTTTGTTAGGGCTTTGGGAATACCAAATAGGATTATAGACTATTCTAGGGTTGCCATAAAATACCATAGACTGGAGGTAGCTTAAGTTGATTAAATGAATTTTATTAACTCTGGAGGGAAAAAGTTTTAAAATGAAGAGGTTGGTAGGATTGGTTTTTTCCTCAGGCTTTTCTTGTAAATGGTCATCTCCCTATGTCTGTGTGTGTGTGTGTGTGTGTGTTTGTGTGTGTGTGTGTGTGTCTATGTTATGATCTTTTAACTTCCTTTTTTGTGGGGTTCGGGAGACTCATTAGGGCTGGGGAACATGCAGTGCTGAGAATCAAAGCAGATGATCCAGCATGCAAAGCAACCACTTTGATCTCCATAGCCACCTCCTCCTCCTCCTTCTCCTCCTCTTCCTCCTTTTTCTCCTCCTCCTCCTCCTTCTCCTCCTCCTCTTCCTCCTTTTCATCCTCCTCCTCTTACTCTTACTCCTTTTCCTCCTCCTCTTCCTCCTCCTCTTCTTCCCTCTTCTTCCCCTTCCTCTTCTCCTTCCCCTTCCCCTCCTCCTCCTCTTCCTCCTCCTCCTCCTCCTCCTTCTCCTCCTTTTGTGTGATTGGGGGGGTACTGTCAACAGCAAAACTTCTTATAAGAAGTTTGAAAAATCAAAATTAATCATATTTGATTAAGGTCTGCCCTGATGAACACACTTCATTAAATTACGACTTTAAACAACCTATTTAAATAGTTACATTTTAAGGTATTAGAAGTTAGGTTTTCTACATGTCTTCAATTTGGGACTTGGGGAAACCCCATTCGGTTCACAGCAAACTAATATAAATGGACAGTTTTAGAATACATTATAAAATATTTTCTCAAGATTATGAGTTTAGGTCTATAGTGATAGTACAGAGGGTAAGGCACTTGCTGTGCACACAGCCAACCCAGGTGCCAATCTTCAGCATCCCATATTGTCTCCCAAGCCCCACCAGGAATGCTCTCTAAGTATACTAAGCTTTTAACACAGCCTGGTGTAGTTCAAAATTCAAAAAAAGAAAAAGAATGAGCATAATATAAATATAAGAAAAACACATAAGACACTTACCATATTTAGATAAAACCAAAACTTTAAAAAGGGCAGAATATTGTGAATCTTTTAGTTATCATTCTAATATGCAAAATTCAGTGGCATATTGAACTGCAGAGGCACACTGAAAAAATGAATTAGGAAGAACAACAGGTTTGGGACTGATTTTAGAGCCATCTAGGTAGTAACAAAGTACCGTAAAATCTGTTGGAGCACTCTAAGTGATTACTAATTATCAGTTTCCCCTCCCTACATAGCCCTGTTACTCCTAGGGTTTTATTTGTTTGTTTTGTTGTTTGTTTTTGTTTTGTGGGTTTTTTTTCTGGATCATACACAAAATAACCTTTTCAAACTTCCTTTTCCAGTCTCACTTGAAACTAGATAGAGACGTAGAGTAAGCTCCAGTCAATGGAATATATTCAGAAGTGTTCAAGGGGCCACTTCTGAAATCTTAAGAGGCACCTTATTTGTGCTCTTGCCCCTTTATCCTTTCATTCCCTTTCCATCCTGCTGTTTAGAACAAGGAAGGCACAAACTTGAACCAAGCCAAGTACATAGAACAACAGAGTAAGAGACTAAGTCCTTAGAGATTGTGAGGCCACAATACTGTGGGACATTGTATACATGTACATGAGAAAGAGAACAGCTGTCTTGTTTTCTATCTCACAGATGAAATAGATTCCAATTAATCCAAGCATTTCCTAACTGCTAAGTAGTGTCCTCAATTTTGTACGTATGTTATTTCATTTAATCCTTCAACAATGCTATATGTAGGAACTATTATTATCCTCCATAAGGAAACAGATTAAATAATGTTCCCTGAATAGCATAACCTTTAGAATTTAGTATTTAAACAAAACTGAGGGAATCTGGTTCCAGAATCTGTCCTCTGAAACCATTACACTGAGTCACCTCCCTCTATTCTCTGAAATGACACCCAACCCTCCCTTACATGTGGAACAGAGATGATTTTGAAGGCTACAGTGTGAAGAAAAGAATTGTGCTTGAATTTGGAACAATGTCGCATGATCTGTTAAAAATGAAAGAAAGAAAATAAAAATAAAAAATACATTTGAAATTTTTCTCTATTTAATCTTGTTTTCATTGCCTATTTTACCCTGAAGCCTGACAGTTTTTATTACTGATATTTTGTCCCTTTCTAAAATTATCCTAGCTAACGACTATGAGAGCCTCTCATGAAACTCTCAAACTCTGGAGTACATTTGGTTGCTAGTTATCTGGCCATGATCAGTCCCAATGGACAAGAAGGTGTTTTAGATGTGTGTCTCAAAGGGGCTTTCCGTTGACCACATTCTGCCAAAGTCCTTCTCAGAACCCAGCTGGGATAATCTTTGGTGCAATCCAGGGGCAACTTCTGCACTTAATTGTCTGATTTCTCTTGAGAAAGACTCAGCTCCCAGCCAGGAGTCAATCCTTCTGGCGACAGTCTCTGTTGCACTCCCTTTAGCAGCAGGAGAGCTCTAAGAGTGTTATGGGCTTTGTTAATGCCTCTCTTAGAGAAACTGGAGAAAAAAGGATTTTAAGGGCATCTTGATTTTTTCCTTTTTTATGTTTGGAAAGAGGAGAAAACTGGACCATTGGAGATTGTTCTATTCCCTTCCCATCTGGCCACTTAAAAGGTTTCAGAGGTCATTGGACCTACTCAGAAGATATTAACACTATAATTCTGTGAAGAAATGAGGTAATAAATAAGGGATCTATTTATTCACTTGCAGTAAGAAGTTCCAAAGGCAGAACACAGAAGGAAAGGACCTGTGATGTCGCTTACAATTTGCTTTCAGGTTATAAATAGCACTGATCCTCAAGAACAGCTTTATTAGGATGGGATTTTGAAATGAATCTATCCCTTTACCTACTGTGGTTTTTCATTTCTATTTCATCTAACCAATTTTTCCAGCTAGCTCAGACATTTGAAAAGTACATTTATAATCAGTATTATGCCATCTTGGGGCAGAAATCAGTGCATACTCCTTTCCAAAAGCAGCTTCTCTGAAATATAATTCCCATAGAGTAGAATTCACCCATATTAAGTGCATAATTGGAAAAGTTTTAGCAATGTCTGTAGTTGTTTAGTAATATATGTGGTGAGTGTAGCCACAATCATTATTGAGCGTTTTATCACCAACAAAAATTCCCTTGTTGATCTTTATGGTTTGTTGTCTCTCACCTCCTACCTCACTTACTCCCACCCAAAACCCCAGAAAAAACAAATCTGCGGTCAATGTAGTATCTCATATATTAGAATATCATGTAAGTGAAAACATGCATGGCAGGATGTTTTTGATATTTATTTCTATTGTGCAAATAATTCATTTTTATTGCTAAATATTGTTTAATTGTATAAATGTACCACAATTTGCTTAATTTTTTTGTCATTTTAAATAATACCACTGTAAGTAGTGTATGCCTGTTGTTGATAAATATTTTAATTTCACTTTGGTAGATTCCTAGGAGTAAATTTCTGTGTCATTGGCTGTGTATATTTAACTTTGTAAGAAAATACTAGGATGCTTTCCTAAGTGCCTTTATTTATCATTTGTCATTATTACTGCCATAAATATATGAGAGTTCTAGTTTTTCCATATCCCATAAACCCTTTAGGCAACAATTAAAATATCTTTTTTAATTCTAGCTATTCTAAATCTCACTGAGCAATAGCACATTTTATCTTTATCTGTAGTTCTCCAGTGATTAGCAATGGCTTTTCATGTGCATATTTTCCATTCATGTATATTCTTTTGTAAAGAATCTCTTTATATTTTGTCTCCTTTCAGAGTCGTTTTTCTTATAGATTTTAAGAGTTCTTGACATCATTTAGCAACAAGTACTTTATTTTTCAGGTAATGAATCTTTTTTAATGTCTCTTTTTTAATGTATTTTTCTACCATGTATCACTTTCTTTATCATTTCCTAAAAAGTTTCTTTTGAGTAACAAAATATTTCAACTTTGATAAATCTGTCAACATGTTATACTGTGGTGTGTACCCCATATGTGTGTGTGTGCCTTTTATATGTATATAAAAGCCTTTCCCCCCACCTAAGATAATTTAATTTTATTGAAATTAAATTGCATTTATTTAGATTGCATCCCAATTAGTTCTAGAAACCTAGGGTGGAGGGTTTTCTAGCTCTCGTAGGATCAAAGAATTCAATGAATGCTCAAACCCAATTATGTGGTGCTGTTTGGACCCAATGGTACTATGAGTCATGCAGATCTTGGCAGTGCTTGAGGGATATCAAGACTACACCCAGAAGTGCACAAGATACCATGTGGTGCCAGGGATTAAACTCAGGCTCTCATGTAAGCCAGGCATGCACCCCAATCCTTTGGAAAGACTTTGGCCTTCTACCTCTTTTTCTAAATAAAATTGATTATTATCACACAAAAGTTATGGGCTTGGTAACAGTTTGAGTTAGCTTTTGTATCTGGCGGGACATAATGGTACAGTTTCACAGATTTCCATCCAAATGTCTGATTTTTTCAGCACTTTTTAAATACTGCTGTTCCTCTTCATTGCATTACCTTGCGACCTGTTAAAAGTCAGTTTTGCATACGTATGTGGGTTTAGTTTATACCTCTCTATTCCATTGTTGCATGTATCTCTATTCTATTCCATTGTCATCCTTTCCTAAATAACACATTATCTTAATTACTGTAACTTTATAATACTGTACATGTTGAAATCATGTAGTATTAACTCTTTTTTCCTATTCTTTTCAAATATGTTGTTTTGGACATATTGTAGGTCCTGAATTTTTATATAAAATTTATTTCTATATGAATTCCCATGCAATTTTACTTATTTTTTAATAAATTTATTTATTGAATCACCGTAAGAGCAGATATAAAGCTTCAGGTTTAAGTCTTGGTCATATAATGATAAAAACTCCTGTCCTTTACCAGTGCACATTTTCTACCACCAAAAACCCCAGTATACCCCCCATCCCACACCCTCCCCCTACCTGTGTGGCAGATGATTTCCACAATACTCTCTCTACTTTGGTTATATTCAATATTTCAACACCGGACCCACCATTGTTATTTAAGATATTACCCCAACACTGATCTGCCAAAAAGGCAACATTAGACACTTTTTTTCTATTGCTGATTATACCACAGCCACACGATTTTGAAATTCTGAAATTTTAATAATTATATCTGGAGGGATTTCTGCCAAAAGCCACTGGGTTCTGAGATTTATTTCTGAGTCTCTAGGATCATGGCCATTAAGCAACTTAATCAGGAGCCAGAGAGGCCATTCCTGGGTGGCGACTCCGGGTCTCATTGGGGTGGGAGAGGAAAGGGCCGGCTCCACCCCCATTCCGTGAGGTCCCGCATGTCTCGTCAACTGCAGGCCCAGACCTGTCTGTCCATTGGCCAGAAACCTCATGCTGAGTCCGGACATATTTCTGCCAAAAGCCGCTGGGTTCCGAGATTTGTTTCTGAGTCTCTGGGATCATGGCCGTTAAGCAACTTGATCAGGAACCAGAGAGGCCCACAATGTTTTTTTCCTTGAAGTCCGACATATTTCTGCCAAAAACCGCTGGATTCCGAGATTTGTTTCTGAGTCTCTGGGATCATGGCCGTTAAGCAACTTGATCAGGAGCCAAAGAGGCCCACAATTTTTTTTTCCTTGATTTTTTTTTTTTGCAAGGTACAAGTTTTGGCTTTCTTCCTATCAGTGCTTAGAAAACCCAGGACCCACTTCCATCAATTTTTGATTACTTAAGCCACTAGTTTAATGCAATGTTACAAGAATACAGTGCTACTTGTACATGTGTTGCTGAGATTCCCCAGTCCACCGTGGTGGTGCTCAGAAAGCTCAAAAGCTACATACTTTAATTCTCAGGAACCGTGTGTGTCTGGGATTATATTGGGTTTGACTGCTTGTAAAACCAGTGCCCTAACCTATGTATTATATTTCCTCTCATGGAATCATTTTTAAATTGAGATAAAATTTTACACTATGCATTCCACCCTTTCAGTTTATAGCTATATGCACAAATTTTTGCAATCACTGTCAAGTTCCAAAACATTTTTTTATCACCCGAAAAGAAAAATGTGCCCTTTAGCAATGACTTTCCATACCCCTCAATCCCTGATAACCATTAATTTACTTTCTAGTTCCAAAAAGTTGTCTATTCTGGAATTTTCATATAGAACTTTAGAATCAACTTTCTCGTTTAAGAAAAGACTTGTTGGAATTTGAAATGGTATTTGATTTTAACCAATAGATTCATCTAATAAGAATTGGCATCTTAAAATATAATTTTCTGATGCATGAAAAAAGGCTATCACTCTTCCACTACATAGATCTTCTCAGATTTTCTCAGTAATATTTAATAAATTTTTAATTCAAGTCTTTCACAACTTTTATCAGATATATCCTAAGTCTTTAAGAATTTTAAATTTTAAAATAATAATTATTTTTAAATAATTACAATTATTGTAAAGTAATAATAATTGTTTAAAATAATTATCTTTAAAATAATTATTGTAAAGTAAGGGCTGGAGCAATAGCACAGTGTGTAGGGCATTTGCCTTGCACATGACCAACCTGGGTTCAATTCCTCCATCCCTCGCAGAGAGCCTGGCAAGCTAACAAGAGTATCTCACCCCCACTGCAGAGCCTGGCAAGCTACCCGTGGTGTATTCGATATGCCAAAAACAGTAACAACAAGTCTCACAATGGAGACGTTACTGGTGCCCACTGGAGCAAATCGATGAGCAACGGGATGACAGTGATTGTAAAGTAAATATTATTTGGATATCCTAAGAATAAAGTAAATTTAAATGAATTTGCAATTAATTTTGGAAATGTTTTTATACTTCTAGAAGGATTTAGTGTAGCATTGTTTAATGTATTTTTTAAATCTGAAATTATAAGACATAGAAAAATAATGAAAATGCTGTGTTTTTAAATTTTTTTAAAAATTTTACATTAAATATTTTCTATTCTATAAAATGGGAGAATAGATTAACTACAACTTTAGACAAATACATCAGCATGGTGAGTTTGTGTCAAAAAATAGGAGTGTAAAAATTAAAGCACAAAATAGTATTTGATTCTAGTACCATGTAGTTTTGTTTACTATACCTCTATAGTATAATTTAAAGTCAGGGAATGTGATACCACTTAACTTCTATTTTTTTTTTTCAGAATGGCTTTGGCTATTAATGGGGTTTTATACTTCCATACAAAGCTTTATAGTATTTGCTATAATTCCTTGAAGGGTGACATTGGGATTTTAAAGGGAATCATATTGTCTGTTTAGTGGTTTGGATAGGACAGACATTTGACAATATTCTCCTAATTCATGAACATGGAAAATTTTTCTGTTTCTAATGTCCTCTTCTATTTCTAATTATACTAAATTAATTATAGTTTTCATGGTATAGGTCTTTCAGATCCTCTGCTTAGTTTGGTTCTAGGTATCTGATAAATGGGGGCTCTATTTTAAATGGAGCACACGTTTTATTTTTAATCTCCCTCTCTTCTAGTTTATTTTTTGCATCTAGAAGTGCAACATATTTTTTGTATATTGATTTTGTAACCTGAATTTTGCTGTATTGGTTTATTGTTTCTTAGAGGTTGTGGAGTTTTTAGGGTTTCCTATGTATATTGTAAATGTCATGTGCCAACAGCAATGATTTGATTTCTTTTCCAGTTGCAGTTCCTTTCAGTTCTATTTGTTGTCTGCTATGGTGAGAAATTCCAAGACTATATAAAGTAATAGTGGTGAAAGTGGGTGTCCAGACCTTGTTTCTGATCTCATGAGGAAGGCTTTTATCTCCTTCCATTTTGATGGCGGCTGTGGTATGTTGTAAAAGGTCATTACTCTCTTGAGGAATGTTCCATCTAAACCAATTTTGTTGAGAGATTTTTATTATAAATAGTTGTTGAATTTTGTCAAAAGCTTTCAGTACATTGGTGATGTGGTAATATATATGGTTTTTGTCCTTTTTGTTGATATTACATTAATTGGTTTCTATATATTGAGCCATCCTTATTTAAATCATGTAACTAATTTTTTTCTTCCTTTGTAGTGTTACTACTAAATGTTCACAGTTTTGAATAGTTTTGTTCTTATAGCATCATACACAAACATTTATTGGCTTCATAATTTTTTTCCACACAAAACACTAAAATTTTCTTAGTTTGTCATTTCCTTCTAATCTGTAGCTTTATTCCATTATCCATAGTTTATGAATTTTAAGTCTTTATGTAAGTTTTATAATCACGATCATGATCACGAAATCCCATTAATCTTTGATTTTTCGAGCGGGCTCAGTAACCTCTCATTTCGTACTTTCCCTGAGATCTTAGAATTCTATCTCAACTCAGCCCTCCCAACGATGTTGCACTGGGGGCTCTTTCAGGGTCAGGGGAATGAGATCCAGCTTATTACTGGATTTATCATATGAATACACCATAGGATGCTTGCAAGGCTGTCCCCATGTGGGCAGGAAACTCTCAGAGCTTGCCAGTTTCTCCCAGAGGGAGAAGTAGGCTACAGGATAATGAGGCCTGTCTGAATGTGTGGAGAGGGGCCTCGAGCATGGCTGAAGCTAGGTTGAGAGTCTTTTGCTTGTTGAGTTAGTTGGCTTCTATGTTACTTTCCCATCTAATTTGGTGTGTCCCTACTGGAATTTCAGTACTGTAGAACTTGGAAGTGTCACGAAATCCAGAAACTTCAGGATCTATAGAATGCAGATGAGACTACAGAGATTCTTAGTGAAGCCATAGGGTTGGGCCGTTGGTATCAGAGCAACAGTGGGGTGTGGGTGCAGCTTGCCAGAGCTTCTGCAGGGTGGTTGGTTGGCTCACCCCACTCCTAAGGGCACCCCAGAGTTTTAAAAAAAATTGTATTGAATCACTGTGAGATAGTTACAAGCTTTCATGTTTGGGTTACAATCACATAATGATCAAACACCATCCTTTCACCAGTGCACATTCCTCACCACCGATATCCCCAGTATACCCCCCACTTTCCCACCCTCCCCCTGCCTCCATGGCAGACAATATTCCCCATACTCTCTCTCTACATTTGGGCATTATGGCTTGCAACACAGACACTGAGAGGTCATCATGTTTGGTCCATTATCTACTTTAGGCATGCATCTCCCATCCCTACTGGTTCCTCCAGCCATCATTTTCTTAGTGATCCCTTCTCTATTCCATCTGCCTTCTCCCCTCTGCTTATGAAGCAGGCTTCCAGCTATGGGGAAATCCTTCTGCCCCTTGTATCTGCTGTCCTTGTGCACCCCAGAGTTTTAAGTTGGGAGACAGTGTGTCCATGAATTTTAGCTGCTTGGCTTTGCATCTCCTCAAAGATTTAGTTCATGAATCCAAAGAGCAAGGCCAGCAAGTGAGTCAACATAGCAGTGACTGTGGAAGGTGCCTCATATATACTATTTATTGCATTTCCACTGATTAAATAATTTTCATACAATTCAAAAGCAATCTAAATTAGAGTCTATATATACATGCCAACTATTTATAGTATGTTGTAAACAACTAATTACACACAGCACATATTACTGCTGATGCATGCTGGACTTCCCAACAGTGAATAACACAGTCGCCTTTCAATCTTGTTTGCTATGTGGGGTCAACTACTGATTGGCTATAGCTAGCTTACATTTTGTGTGTTTATTTAGAAAATAAGATAAATCTTATTTATCTTATGACTTTAACTCCATGTTACACAGACGATGAAACATATACAAATGATTTTTTCAAAATTTTCTTCTCCTCTTGATACTTTCACCACATCCTTCTGTTTGTTCAATTAGTGTCCTCCAATCACACCTTGTGGCTTCTACCACTCACCCTCTGTATCATTCCAGCACACACAGGGGAACTATTGCCTACTGTGGAAAACTCTAATCTAGCATCACAAGAGCTTACTCAATTTATTTTGGTTTTTTATAGTGTTTTTTAGAATAGTCTTTATAGTGTTATTTTTATTTATTATTTTATTTTATTTTATTTTATTTTATTTTATTTTTTTTTGCTTCTTGGGTCACACCCAGCGATGCTCAGGAATTACTGTCTCTGCACTCAGGAATTACTCCTGGTGGTGCTCAGCGGACCATCTGGGATGCTGGAAATCCAACCCGGGTCGGCCGCGTGCAAGGCAAATGCCCTACTCGCTGTGCCATTGCTCCAGCCCCTATAGTGTTATTTTAAAAATTGCTTTGCCTGAGTTACATTGTTTGATCTATCAAAAAATTGGCATTTTTCCCGCTAAAAAAAGGGTTCAGTTGAAGAGATATGAAAAGTGTTACAGCTTCACCGTGAGTTTATCATTCTAAGTGTGTTCACCTGGTTATTAGTGAAATAACCTGAGTTAATATCATAGTATCTGAACTTCCATATAGATATAAACATATTTTAATGTGGTTAGCCTTTAAAGTTTTAAGACTTTAGAAATGTTTAAAATTCTTCATTCTATATAAAAACAGTAAAAGTGAATATGGCAAAATCTTGATGAAAATTCTAGAACTAGAATTGAGCTTTCTATAAAAATTATTTTAAAAATTTAATGAAACAACTATTCATCAATGAAATATTTCACCATACAAATAGGCTTTTATTGATCTAATATAATTGTTTTTTGCTATGGCAAAGTGATTTTGGTTGATAAAAATTTGTTTCCGTGAAGTAAAGCATACTATGCAAGAACCTCGAGAATTCAGAGATGTATTTAAAAATATTATTGAAGTATTTCAAATATTTAGAAAAAAATTTAGACTTACAGAGTAATTTAGACACTTTGTGGTATGAATCCAAAGTATTGTTTAGATATTATTAGCATATGTTCACTTGTACCACACTTGTGGCTGTTTTTCTTATGTTTTTATCTTACAAGATGTATACTGTAAATTAATATGAAATATGCATATACATATCACATTACTAGAAATATATTTAAAAAACAATCCAGCATATAAAGTTTTAACATTTTATGACTATGCTCATGAGAAACATATCACTTTACCTTCAGTGAAATTTTGTAAAAAAATAAAATGTTTTATAATGACATTATGCTAAATTATTTTGGGGTGGGGGGTTCTCTCTATTCATCTCTGATCTGTGAATTCACTTAGTTCTCACAATAATCCTAAGGATGTGGGTACTATTTTTATCTTCTTTTTGCATACTGGGAAAATGAGACCCAAAAATCATAGATAATTTTTACAAGATCATAAAGTCAGGATACACACCCAGGCATGGATTAACACTCATTAATATTGCATAAATTGGTCAAATGCAAATACCTTTTGGGGGAAGGCAGTATTTATGTGACTCAGGGCCCACTCCTGGTGAAACTTGGCCAGTTGTATGGGCATAATGATTGGGCCTTGCAACGGCAGTATGGCATTACTTGGGTCCAGTAGTTCTGGGGGTCATTAGAACTACATCCAGATTGTGCCAGGGATTGAATTTAAGTTCTGGTACATGCCAGGTATATGCTCTAGCTCTTTTTTTTTGGGGGGGGGGGCTTTTGAGTCACACCCAGCGATGATCAGGGGTTACTTCTGGTTCATGTACTCAGGAATTACTACTGACGGTGCTCAGGGGACCATATGGGATGCTGGGATTCGAATCTGGGTCGGCTGCGTGCAAGGCAAATGTCCTACCCACTGTGCTATTGCTCCAGCCCTGCTCTAGCTCTTTGATAGGGGAAAATATCACATTTCCTCCCCCAAATAAATGAATAGATCATCAGAAACTAATCATGAATCCAGACTTTAAAATTCTTTATGAAATGTGCCTACTAACAATAGCAGAAGATTAAGTGTATATTTGGCATACTTTTTTGAATGATTCAGTCAATTATACAGTAATATTAGGTCCTCTAGTAGTGAATCAAATATCCTAACTCATGAGACAATGAATTTTTAAACAGAAGAATTACTCATTTACTATAGAAGATATAAAACAAAGCCTGAAATAAAAGCTATAATTTTATTAAGTATATTACATTCCTTGTATTCATTCTTCATGAAAGTTAGCCATTTATCCTGATGGGCATGTCTACTACAGCTACATTCCAATGGAAAATATCCAAAATTTGACATTTTTCCCTAAAATTTTATTTGCCTACATTGTTTTCTTTTTCACAGTGAATGGATCACCACTTTGTAATTATCTGAGCTGAAAATCTTATAATAATCCTAGACTACAACTTACCTCATAGTCACTAAATCAAGCTCTCATTAATAGTTATTGTTTTCCCTCCTTCCCACTGACAGTTTCAGAAGGTTATCTGAACAGTACTTCTAATGGTTTTATTCCTATCTTTGATCTAAAAACAGTTAAAACTTCTTCAGTGATTCCTCACTTTACTTTTTGGAAGATATTCAAATACCTAGGCTAACCACATAGCATTTTGTATAATTTCGTGTTTATCTGTCTCTCTAGGAAACTGTCTGGCATCTTTCTCCTGTCCAGTAGTGCAAGGATCACTGGCAGGGCAGGCTAGGGGAAATCTCTGGACAGCCAGAGATAGCATGACTATAATTATAGATCCAGAAGGCAACACCAGGAATTGTGCCCAGTGACGTATATGATAAGGTCTACAGTAAACAATTCAAATCTGAAAGTTAGTTGAAGAATAGAATTCAAAGTAGGGAGCAAAGTTAAATACAAGATCCAGGAGAAGCAAGGAATGAGTGCTGACAGAAATAGACATCTGAAGGATTCCTGAAGTGGCATGTTGTGGTTTATAGTAAGCTTTTTGTGATATTACAGTTCAAGCGTAAGGAATGGTAGGTTTAATGAAAGTAAATCATATTATAATTGGTAGAATCCACTTGCCATTACAAGAGATATTATGCCATTTCATGTTTCTGTGCCTATTTCATGCCATTGCCTCTCTCTGAAATGTTCTCTTTCACTTCAGAGTTTCTAACTCCCACTCATCCTAAACTACTTTAGACATCTTTTCTTTTGTAAATAATAGCAGTCAGCATAAACTGAACATCTACAATCTCCAGGCAACCTGCCAAATGCTTTATATATAATCTCATTTAAATCATTTAAATCAGTTTCGGAAAGGTGACTCTATTTTCCTCATTTTACAGATTAAGACACTGACATTTAAAAAGATGAATCAATTTGCAAAAGGTTATACAACAATTAAATTAAGGAGTAGGGAATCAAACCCAGACAGTCTGACTCTAGAGTTGGAGCCTGTTACCACCATGGACCTTTACTAATTCCCCAAGCTGATTTGTGATGCTTCTCATGTGCCTCTGTGTTTACACCATCAAAGCCCCAACCTTCTTTAATATATTCTTTTATTTATCTGTCTCTCCCAGTGGCTGTAAGGCTTCCAAAAATCAAGAGTCAATATCTAGTAGAAGGGTTGAATTTCAATAGTGTTTAATTATTACTGTCCATAAAGTTGCTATGGACATTGGGTATTGAAACAATGAAATCTGTGTCTACTGAATGTGGGCTGGTGTAATATTCTTTCACTGTTTAAAATACTTCCTTCGTATATGTGTGGATCAGTCACTAGAATCAGAATGTTTTCTAGACTGTACTAGATATTAATGAAATATTACTTGTTTTTGTAACCTATACAGTTAACTGCTTCTTACAATCATCTGGCATGCTAATGGTTTTTCAAGATAATTACTCATATTTATGTAAATTGTTTTTCTTAATTCAGCTCTAATTTCAGATTTATATTCATAAGTTTGTATGTCTTATTTTTGTACTTTCTGTCTTTTAAGGTTTTTGTGGAATTAAGAGAATAGTAGATTTGTCAACTTTAATCTCCAGGTGACTCACATAGTAATTTTTTTTTTTGCTTTTTGGGTCACACCTGGTGATGCACAGGGGTTACTCCTGGCTTTGCACTCAGGAATTACTCCTGGAAGTGCTCAGGGGACCATATGTGAAGCTGGGAATCGAACCTGGGTTGGCCACATGCAAGGCAAATGCCCTATCTACTGTGCTAATGCTCCAGCCACACACATAGTAATTTTTAGGATTTATTTCAGCTTAATAATCATCAACCTCTCACGCTTCCAAAAAGAGGACAAAATATGTGCCACTGCCGGCTGGGCCGGGGCCGCGGACGAGATGGTGGAAGGCGGAGGCTGCCATGAGCGACTGGATGCGGAGACCCAGAAAACCGAGCTGGGGGCCCTGATGAGGACCACGCTCTAGCGAGGGGCACAGTGGTATCTTATTGACAGTCGGTGGTTTAAGAACACAACCTGTTTCCTGGCCCAATAGATAACTCTGGACTCTTTTCAGATCCAGAGAGTCAGACCCTGAAAGAACATTTAATTCATGAATTGGATTATGTATTGGTTCCAACTGAGGCCTGGAACAAGTTGTTAAACTGGTATGGTTGTGTTGAAGGGCAGCAGCCCATTGTGCGAAAGGTTGTAGAGCATGGCCTGTTTGTCAAACACTGCAAAGTAGAAGTGTACTTGCTGGAACTGAAGCTCTGTGAGAATAGTAACCCCACCAATGTTCTGAGTTGCCATTTCAGCAAGGCAGATACCATTGCAACCATTGAGAAGGAGATGTGGAAACTGTTCAACATTCCTTCAGAACGTGAAACAAGACTGTGGAACAAATACATGAGCAATACCTATGAGCAGCTGAGCAAGCTCGATAACACTGTTCAGGATGCGGGGCTTTACCAGGGCCAGGTGCTAGTAATTGAGCCTCAGAATGAAGATGGTACATGGCCGAGGCAGACCCTTCAGACAAAATCAAGCACTGCGCCTAGCAGAAATTTCACTACCTCTCCCAAATCGTCAGCGAGCCCCTACACCTCAGCGGCTGCCTCTCCCGTTGCAAATGGTGATAGCACTAACACCTCTGGGGTGCACAGTTCCAGTGTCAGCCAGGGTGGCTCTGGCTTCTCTGCTTCATATAATTGTCAGGAGGCCTCCTCATCTCAAGTACAACCTGGGATCTATGGACTCGGAAACCTGGGGAACACCTGATTCATGAACTCGGCTTTGCAGTGCTTGAGCAACACCTCGCCACTAACGGACTACTTCCTTGACGATGAATATGAAGCGGAGATCAACAGAGACAACCCGCTGGGGATGAAAGGGGAAATCACAGAGGCCTATGCAGAGCTCATTTAGCAGATGTGGTCTGGCAGGGATGCCCATGTGGCACCACGTATGTTCAAAATACAAGTGGGACGTTTTGCCCCCCAGTTTTCTGGCTACCAGCAGCAAGACTCTCAAGAGCTGTTAGCCTTTCTTCTGGATGGATTGCATGAAGATCTGAACCGAGTGAAGAAGAAGCCCTACCTGGAGCTGAAGGATGCCAATGGGCGGCCAGATGCGGTGGTAGCAAAGGAAGCCTGGGAGAACCACAGGTTAAGGAATGATTCTGTGATTGTGGATACATTCCATGGCCTCTTCAAGACTACTTTGGTTTGCCCTGAGTGTGCAAAGGTTTCAGTGACCTTTGACCCATTTTGCTATCTCACTCTCCCACTGCCCTTGAAGAAAGATCGGGTTATGGAGGTCTTCCTGGTTCCTGCTGACCCTCGCTGCAGACCTACTCAGTACTGCGTGATTGTGCCACTGATGGGGACCGTGTCCAATCTCTGCAAGGCGCTCTCCAGGCTGTCTGGCATTGCTGCAGAAAATATGGTGGTCACTGATGTGTATAACCATCGATTCCACAAAATTTTCCAAATGGATGAAGGTTTGAACCACATCATGCCTCGGGATGACATCTTTGTGTATGAAGTCTGCAGCACTTCCACTGATGGTACAGAGTACATCACACTTCCAGTCTACTTCAGGGAGAGGAAGTCCAGGACTCCGAGTACATCCTCGGTAGCAGTGCTTTATGGACAGCCACTGCTGGTTTTCGTCCCCAAGCACAAGCTAACCCTCGATTCTTTGTACCAGGCTGTCTGTGAGTGTATCAGCCGCTATATAAAATAGCCTTTGCCCGATGAGTCTGGCAGCTCGCCCTTGGAGCCCGGGTCCTACAATGGCTCCAGGAGCAGCTGTGAAGGAGAAGATGAAGAAGAAATGCAGCATCAGGAAGAAGGTAAAGAGCAGCTGTCTGAGATGGAAGGCAGTGGCGAGGAGGAGCTGGGAAATGACCAGGGTGAGACTACCCAGAAGGTCCGAGACCAGCGCTGTCCCAGGAGGCTTTTTACCTTCAGCCTTGTGAACTCCTATGGAACAGCTGACATCAATTCACTGGCAATAGATGGAAAACTACTTAAACTCAACTCGCGATCCACACTGGCCATCGATTGGGACAGTGAGACCTGAAGCATTTACTATGATGAGCAAGAGTCCGAGGCCTGTGAGAAGCACGTGAGCATGTTGCAGCCGCAGAAGAAGAAGATGGCCGTGGCGCTCAGAGATTGCATCGAGCTCTTCACCAGGATGGAGACCCTTGGAGAACATGACCCCTGGTACTGTCCCAACTGTAAGAAGCATCAGCAGGCCACAAAGAAGTTTGATCTGTGGTCCTTGCCCAAGATACTGGTGGTCCACCTCAAACGTTTCTCCTACAACAGATACTGGAGAGATAAACTTGACACTGCTGTGGAGTTCCCAGTCAGAGGTCTGAACATGTCCGAGTTTGTCTGTGACCGATCAGCAAGACCATATGTGTATGACCTCATCGCCGTGTCCAATCATTATGGAGCCATGGGGGTTGGCCACTACACTGCTTATGTGAAGAACAAACTGAATGGGAAATGGTATTATTTTGATGATAGCAACATGTCCTTGGCCTCTGAGAATCAGATAGTGACAAAAGCTGCTTATGTGCTGTTTTACCAGTGTCGAGATGATGAATTTTATAAGACTCCTTCACATACAAGTTTTCCTGAACCTTCTGATGGAGGGATGAGGCCCAGCGGCTCTCAGCAGGGCGTAGGGGATGACAAGGCATGCAGCATGGACACCAACTGATGTGGCCTCTGCTGCCCACTCACCAGGGGCGTCCCCAAGAGAACATCTTTTACACTGGAGACTGTAGTGCTCAGTCTAAAAACCAGATGAGAAAATTCCCTTTTACGAGTGGAAGAAAAAAATACCGTTTGCTCAGAAGGGTTAATTATTTTTCTTTTAAAATAGGTGATGAAAAAGTTCTGTAAAACCTATGGAGCTGTGGAAGGGGGTTGGGAGTGGGGGGCATTGATATAGTATGTCTGATGGGTTCCAAAGAACAGAGAAACAGACTGTAATCAAGAATGGGACGGCAAGGAGACCCAGCTCTCTGCTGCTGCCTGCCTGGATTTCTCATTCTGGTACTGGCTGCTGGACACCCCAGTAGTCTGCCAGCATAAACCAAGCCTCGAGTAAACTACATGTTGACCCCTTAAAAAAAATGTGCCACTGGGAGGGTTCACAGTCTTCATTTCTTTTAGGTTTCAGAAAATTATTCACTAGTCTTGCTAAGACAGGTGTCTCTCTCTAAGCCCCCCCCCCCCTCAAAAGCAGATCCATAAATAAGAAGACTTGTAAACTTTTCCAGTCCTTTCGTATTCCATCCATACCTGGGGCAGAAATGTGATTTTATCTGCTTCTAAAACAGAAGTATGAGGAAATTTTATATCATTTGCATTTAGATTTCTCCAGGCCCTGTGAAAGAAAAAATCATTTAAAAAATATTTAGAACCAGAGCAATAGTACAGCAGGTAGGGCACTTGCCTTGCACGCAGTGCACCTGAGTTCAGTTATGGTTCCCTGGGCCCCACCAGGAGTGATCCTTGAGCACAAAGCAAGGAATAAGCCCTGAACACCACCAGGGATGCCCCTTTACACCTCCCCCAGAAAGTAAAAATTAAAAAAATATATATAACAGAAACATTAGTACAAACTGACAAAATACAAATAGTTATCCAAACAACTTTGCCTTGTGTAACTTAATGAGCTAATTGTAGAACTTCTACTAGAGGAAAGAATGAAGGATTTTAGAAGCTATTCAGCAAGACTATAGGTTTGACTATGACCGCCTGCTAGGTTTTAAGGTGCTGAGAATGCATAGTAAAAGTACTACCCAGGGTGTCTTAGGTGCAATCTCCAACTAGGGTCTCTGTTTTCCTTCAGAATAAATAACCTCAGGGGCCATGACTGTTTTCTGGTGTTTTCCATCACAACTGCTCCATGACTCATAACTATGTCTTAGTCTCATGAACACAGAAGCAAGTTTTCAAATACTTCCTTATTGACCTTCAAAGATTTATGCAAGATAACCAAGGTACAAAGTGAAAAGAGCCTAGAGAAAGCAAGAAATACTTCATCTATTGTGCCAAACTCTTCAGATATTTCAACTTACTTGATATGGCAGCTGGTTTTAGTTTAGCTACAAATCTAGATAGAAGGCTATGTTTTGAGTCAAATCACTTAATTTTTTAATTTAGCTATCCTATCTTTAGCAAGTTTTGTTTTGTTTTTGATTGCTCAGTCCTGCCTCGGCTTCTTGGTATTAAAAGAGGAATCACAGGTTAACTTTAAATAGACTGCTAAGGGAAGAGCAACTTATGTCCAAGGTTAGATTTTTGGTACTAGCTACATTAATTAGTGATAGATTTTAATGACAGGCAAATCAGAAGATAAGAAATAGGACTATGTAATCCAGTTCTCTGTTCCATGAGAGATTTTTCAATAATTTCTAATGTTAGAAACCCTAGTTTTAATTTATTTATATTTTGGAGACATGTTTCCTTTCACTTTTACTCTTATTAAGGAAAATTACATTTTTATTTACTAGTATCTTACAAAGTCTCTCTTTATGCGTATTTTTAAATATAAGTAGCTGTTATCAAAGCCATTTTGTTGTCACAAAGGTAAGTTCTAATTATACTACATTTCCATTGAAGTACTTACAATTTTACGTACATAGTTCAAAATTTAAAATCCAGTTTAATCTTTGTTCAAATTGTGGGGATATAAAGTTGCTGCTACCATTTTGATTAACTTATAAAAAAATTGATATAACATCAACAACTTAGACAAATACTTTTGAAAATTAATAAATAAATAATTTGAGAGTTTATTGACAAAACTCAGACTTGTGTAAATTAAACTGAGTTTTATTTTTCAAAACTATTATGGAACTATAAAAAAAGTCTCAGAACACAAAATGTTTTCACATTAAATTTTTATTGTGACTGTATAGCAAAAAAAAAGACAAATGAAAAGTAGAAAAAAATCTTTTTTAAAAGTTTATTTTATATTTAATTGAGATTTTAGTTTAGTTTACAATACTATTAGTAATAACTTCTCCTCATTCGTATAATTCCAACACCGCACCAAGTGTACCCATCTTCCTCCCCCAAGAACCTTAATACCTGTTCCCCTCATCTCTTCCCTCTGATTTCACCTCCCAACTCATTGCTGCTACCTCACTGGGTATCTTTAACTATAGTAGTGAAAGTATCTGGTAGCATTAAGCATGTCCTATGAATATTTCAGAAAAGTTGAGTAAACTCTTGTTATGTCATCTGAAACAAATTCACTTCTTACCACTTCCAGGATTCACAATTCTAACAAGTAAAAAAAAATACATAATTATATTCTCTGAGCATGAGTGATAAAATAGGAAGTGTTTCCTATGACATTTATAATGATCTGAATGGAATTAGTTGATCATTTAAAAACTTAAAGCATACTCACGTGGCTTGTAAGAACACTAGTAGCAGAATCAACTCAGAAAACTAAAAACATCTATGCCTACACATATTTCTAGTTAAGCAATAAGTATTCCTTTGTCCTTTATAATCACTGAAAAGAATAATATTGTTAATTAATGGTGAATCATGCTCCAGTGATCTATTTATACTCTCTGGCATGATACTCTGGAGGTGGTAAGCAGCAAAGTATTGATAACAATACTGACTCCGCTTGGAAAGAGATTAAGAATCTCAGTATAATAACAAATATATATTTTCTTGTAGAAATATTTAAATTTTCTGTTAAAAAATGAAGTGGTTTTCTTTGTCTTTTTTTTTTTTTATGGCAACCAAATATCCTTTCCTACCCGTTAAGGCCAATACTAAATTTCCTTACTCAGGGTTAATTTTTCAGTTTTAACCATGTCTGTTTCTGAATAATTAAATATTTGTGTTCTTAACTTCTATTCACATGCATTCTCACCTCGAAATTTGACTTAAAAATTGACCATCGCTATTACTTCGGAGGAAGATGAATGTTGCCAAAATGTTGTAAAGACCTTTAGGTTTCACCAGGTATAGGATAACATTGGGTTTGTCCTTTCAGCCTTGCTGCAGGGAACTTAGTTTACCTTAAAGCAATGTCCTTTCTGTATGGACACAGGAAGACAGTTAATATTATGCTTTGTAACTTGGGAGCTGATTGACTCCAATAATATTTACACTTGTGCATCTGCTTTCTTGACTCATTTGGCCTTAGTTCCTAGCACCCCAAAAGCAGGGTCCCGACAAAGGGTGGAATGGACCCAGGGTAAGCTGTGAACTACCCTAGCATCGAAATGGGTCAGGTCAAAGTGCCACAATACTCAACTATAAGTTGAGAGAATGGTCATAGATAAATTCTGTCATGATCCAAAAGTAACGATGAGATTAGGACCCTGCTGGGGTTAGGAAGATTAACTTGGCCTGAGGACTAAGGTCTGGAATATATAGTGAGATGTCCTCAGGAAGAACCAAACTTTAAGTTTGATATATCTCTTATGTACTCATACAGAATGACATTGCTAGAAATGTTAGAAGTAAATTTACTATAACTATTTAAGTGTATTACTAGCTGAGGAAAGAAGAAAGTGCCACACCCTGGATGCGATCCCACCCTTGAGTGGATCTCCTAGTAATCTGGAATAATCTCCTGGAGGAGTGGTCTTACCCCCTTTGTTGATTTGTTAATGTTCATCCCACCTTTGTGTCACAACCCTATGTGATTGCTATATAAACTAAGACTGTAAAAGAAGCAGGGAGAAGATGGAGAAGACACAGAAGCGAGGGAGAAGACACAGAAGAAGACACAGAAGCAGGGAGAACACACAGAAACAGAGCACAGTGAGTAACCATCCCGATCTGGTCCATACACAGCGACTCTAGAGCACCTAACTCGAGCAGAGAGAGAGAGAGAGAGAGAGAGAGAGAGAGAGAGAGAGCCTCCCCAAGAACCCTCGAACAACACAACACACATCACATCACCCCCTTCCACACGCTCACATCTATAATTTTTACAACCAGGTAAATATTGTGTTTATAGAAGGCAACACTAGTTACCTGTCCAAATGTATTTCTCTTCCACACTTAAAAATAGGACTCAATTTTTGCTCGGAGTGACAGTGATATTTTCTAAAAATACTTCTTAATGCCCTCTAATACCAAAGGTAGCCCCATGACATATTCCAAAAGTAACCCTGTGGCTTATGTGGCCATGTGACATCTCGAAATTTCACAGTACTGACATCCCAGTAAGGGCATAGCAAATTAGATAGGAAAATTATGTAGAAGCTCAGTAAGCTCAATAAATAAAAAATATAACATGGAAGGTTCAACTAGCATCTAACAGCTCACAAATCCTCAGACTTTTTTCTTTTTGGGTCACACCTGGCAGTGCACAGGGGTTACTCCTGGCTCTGAACTCAGGAATCACCCCTGGTGGTGATCAGGGGACCATATGGGATGCTGGGAATTGAACCAGGATCGACTGCGTGCAAGGCAAACGCCCTACCCACTGTGCTATTGCTCCAGCCCCAATCCTCAGACTTTAGTAACACCATTGTGAGATGTATGTTGTGTTATAAAGAAATATAAATTATTGTGTGCCTGCTAAGAAGGGAGCATGTAGGAAACTGGGGATATTGGTGGAGGAAAGGTCACATAGGTGGTGGGATTGGGATTGGTACATTGCATACTTGAAATAACTGTATTATGAACAACTTTGTAAATCACAGTGTTTTTAGATAAACTTTCAAAAAAAAACAGTAGTAAAGGGTCAAAGGGAAACTGGTGAATATCTGCTTAAAAACATTGACTCTCACTTAGTAGATAGGGGGAAGCCATTGCATTTTGTTTTAGTATTTGAGGGGCGAGCCTCTCACAAGAGATACTCAGGAGATCTGGGGACTTGCACCTCATGATCACAGGACCATGTGCTGCTCAGGTTTAAATCAAGGCCCACATGCAAGGTGAGCACCTTAACCCTCTAGTATCTCTCTAAAACCCAAGAACCACCATGTTTATAATAAGACATAATGAAATTTCAAGTACTATCACAAAGGCATAGAAAATAGGTTAAAATAAGCTAATCTGAAATAAAAGACACCTACTAAAAATTATAGACTTTCAAGTCACAATTTATTCAGTCAAGTTGAAATGGTGGCAGAAGAAAATGAAAAAAAAAAACAAACATGTAGTCTTGATGTCAGGCTAGTAAGAAATTTTTATTTCTTTATTACGTCAAATTGATGGAAGAGTCACAGTAATTTTATATCTAACAGATATTGCTAAGGGGGAAATTATGTATACAGCTTATTATATATACACCTCTACCCCAGGCTTCAGAATTGCTCCTTTTGGATCGCATCAATTGAATGTTCTCCAGGTCCCTCAAATTAAAGAGGCTTATTCCTGGATTTTAAATCTGTTTTTTCTCTTGCTGTCTGATTTTTAAATAAATACTATGCATTTCTCCCTTTTTATTAAAAAAGTAGTATGTACTCTTTGATAAACACTTGGAAACATCACGATAGTTTGAAGTCCACTGTGAACTAGTGGTTTCTTTCTTGTATGTGAAGTTCTGCTTCTGTCTTGCAATATAAGGAGTCTATCTCTGTCTTTGGTTCTTGACATTTTGATTATAAATGTCCTGGTGTTGATTTGTGTGGGTTTATTCTGATCATTGTTCTTTGGACTCCGTGGGTCAGTGCTCCATCTCTTCAGCTTGGAGAAATTCTACCCATTTTTTTTTCTCCAACTAGTTTTTCTTCTCTCCTCCCACTTTATTCTCTTTCAGGAATTCTTATAATTCTGAAGTTGTTCCTCTGGACATTGTCAGTAATTTCCCATATATTCTCCTCACTTCTGTTTTCTATTTCCTCTTTTTGCTGGATATGTTTACTCTGTTTTCAAGTATACTGATTTGCTTTTTAGCTTCATCCATACTGCTTCTAAGGCTTGCTACTGTATTGTTTATTTCTGTTTGGATGAGTTATTTTTCATTTTGTTTCCATCAGACTCTTTTCATGTTTGTTGATTCTTTGCTCAAATGTCATTTTCAAATACCTGAGCATTGATATAATTGTTGTCCAAAGGTTGTGCAAAGACCTCCAGCAGATTACAGAGGTCTGTTGTCATTGGGGATCCCACTGACTTTTTGTTGTCATCCACTGGCATCTCTGTGTTCTTTTGTTTTGTTTTCCCTTTGTCTTAGATTTTACATTCACCATTGGTGAAGGTTAGACTAGGTCTGTGGTGTTTATGAGCAGATGGTATCTTGGGCTGCTGTTGTGAATGAACTCTTACTTGGGAGCTCCTAGGACCTTTGCTACCATGACAGGTGTGCTTAAGCCCCATGTTTTTTTTTTTTCACTGACTTTTTAAATTCTTTTTTTAAAATTTTTTTATTAGTGAATCACCGTGAGGTACAGTTACAAACTTATGAACTTTCATGTTTGCATTTCAGTCATATAGTGATCGTTTGCATCCCTCCACCATTGCCCATTCTCCTCCACCAATGTTCCCAGTATCCCTCCCACCACCCCCACCCCACCCCCCACCACCCTACCCTGCCTCTGTGTCAGGGCATTCCCTTCTGTTCTCTCTCCTTTTGGGTGTTGTAGTTTGCAATAGAGGTATTGAGTGGCCATCATGTTCGGTCTATAGTCCACTTTCAGCATGCATCTTTCAACCCGAATGGATCCTCCCAACATTCTCTACTTGGTGTTCCCTTTTCTATCTCAACTATCTTTTCCCCTAGCATGTGAGGCCAGTTTCCAAGCTGTGAGGCAGACCTCCTGGTTCTTATCACTACTAGTCTTAAGTGTTAGTCTCCCATTCTGTTACTTTATATTCCACAGATGAGTGCAATCTTTCTATGTCTGTCTCTCTCTTTCTGACTCATTTCACACTTAATATGATACTTTCCATGTTGTTCCACTTATATGCAAATTTCATGACTTCATCTTTTCTAACTGCTGCATAGTATTCCATTGTAGATGTACCAAATTTTCTTTAACCAGTCATCTATTTTTGGGCACTCTGTTTTTTTCCAGATTTTGGCTATTGTAAACAGTGCTGCAATGAACATACAAATGCAGATGTCATTTTACCTGTACCTTTTTGCCTCTACAGGATATATTCCCAGGAGTGGTATTGCTGGTTCAAATGGGAGCTCAATTTCTAATTTTTTGAGAATCGTCTATATTGTTTTCCAAAAGGTGTGAACCAGTTGGCATTCCCACCAGCAGTAAAGGAGAGTCCCTTTCTTCTCACATCCGTGCCAACACCAGTTGCTTTTGTTCTTTTGGATGTGTGCCAGTCTCTGTGGTGTGAGATGATATCTCATAGTTGTTTTGATCTGCATCTCCCTGATGATTAGTGATGAAGAGCATTTTCTCTTCATCATTCAGCCATTCGGATTCCTTCTTTGAGAAAGTTTCTGTTCATTTCATCACCCCATTTTTTGATGGGGTTGGATGTTTTCTCCTTGTGGAGTTCAACCAATGCCTTGTATATTCTTGATATCAACCCCTTATCAGATGGGTATTGGGTGAATATCTTTTCCCATTCTGTAGACTGTCTTTGTATTTTGGTCACTGTTTCTTTTGAGGTGCAGAAGCTTCTTAGTTCAAGATAGTCCCATTTGTTTCTCTTTGTTTTCACTTGCTTGGCCAGTGGCGTGTTATCTTTGAAGATACTGTTAGTTTCAATGTCGTGGAGGGTTTTGCCAACCTTGTCTTCAATGTACCTTAAGGATTCTGTTCTGATGTTGACATCTTTAATCCATTTTGATTTGACTTCTGTAAAGGTGTTAGGTAGAAATCTGAGCCCATTTTTTTTTTTTTTGCATGTAGCTGTCCAGTTTTGCCAGCACAATTTGTTAAAAAGGCTTTCCTTGCTCCACTTCACATTTCTTGCTCCCTTATCAAAGATTAGATGATTATATATTTGGGTGTGTGTCAGAATATTCAACCCTGTCCCATTGTTCTACGGCTCTGCCTTTGTTCCAGTACCATGCTGTTTTAATTATTACCACTTTGTAGTAGAGTTTGAAGTTCGGGAGGTTGATTCCTCTCATTTTCTTTTTCCCAAGAATTGCTTTTGCTGTTCTTGGGGGTTAAACCCCATGTTTTAATGATGATTTTTTTTATTCTACTAACATCTGAAGATTCCTATCAGGACTTTGAGAGTGTGTGGTGGCTGGACTACAGTATATCATGTGGCTGCTTATGTGGTTTGGCATTTTGAGGTTAACTGGCACACAAAAAGTCTGGTGTCAAGGCAGGTGTGCAGTGCATCTCTAGTACCTGGCAGTCTTCTGGAGTCCCCTGGTACTCCAGAGGACTGCTCCTGCCAATCCCTCCTGGATCCCCAACTACATTATTGTACCTAAGCCAGATGCACATTAGAATCATGTGATTATCTTTTTAATATTCTGAAGTGTAAGCCACTTCTCAAAATTCCTGGAAAATGTGGGTATCAGAAAACTTTAGATCTCTTCAGGTGATTCTAATTTGCGCTAAAATTTAAAAGGTTTCAAAGGGGGTTGAAGAGGTAGCACAGTAGGTAGGACTTTTGTCTTGCATGTGACTGACTCGGATTTGATCACATTTGGCCCCTGTGCACGTCCAAGAGTAATTCCTGAGTACATAACCAGGCTTAATCCATAAGCATCACTGGGGATGGCCAAAAAAACAAAAAATGTGGAAAAAATGAAAACTTCAATGAAGGCCATCTATAAAAGCACCTGGCTTATAGAAGATGCTAAATAAAATATTAAAATGTTGCTCATTTACTGAATGTCCATTCTGTGTCTTAAAATGTGTTCCAAATTTATTCTGATGTAGTAGGAGACTAATACCCAAGAATAGTAGTATATAATACCAGGAGGTTGGCTCCATAGCTTGGAGGCTGGCCTCACATGCTGGGGGAAAGTCATCCCAGATAGAGAAGGGAATACCAAGTAAAATGTGATTGGAAATCCCGCGCGGGGAGGGAGATGCGTGCTGAAAGTAGACTAGAGACTGAACATGATGGCCACTCAATACCCCTACTGCAAACAACAATACCCAAAAGGAAAGAGAGAGAACAAACTGGAATGCCCTGCCACAGAGGCGGGGTGGGAGGGATACTGGGTTCATTGGTGGTGGAGAATGGACACTGGTGGAGGGATGGGCTCTCAAACATTGCATGAGGGAAAAACAAGCACAAAAATGTGTGAATCTGTAACTGTAGTCTCACTGTAACTCACTAATTAAAAATTAAATAAATTAAAAAAAAGAAATATGGAATGTAATCAAGGTAAAGAGAAAATGAAGTGAAATTTATCAGCTACGCAGGTGGGTGGGGGGTGGGAGTTATACTGGGGTTTTTGGTGGTGGAATATGAGCACTGGTGAAGGGACTGGTGTTCGAGCAGTGTATAACCGAGACATAAGCCTGGAAACTGTAACTTTCCACATGGTGATTTAATAAAAAAATTTTTTTAATTTATTCTGATGGTTTTATTTGACTCATTCCTATGAGGTTTTCTATTTTACTATGTAGGAAACAAAGACACTTGCTCAGTATCAGTCATTTTCAAACTCAGGTTTGCCAAGGTCAAAGTCCATCCTTTTACACTATACTGCATTTGGTTATGGAAATCTTTTCTAGTTACCCTTTCCAGTTTCTCCAATCCTATAGAATGCATTTTATTAAACTTATTTTCTAAGCCACATCTGAGTAAAAATCAATCATAGAGTTGGGGAGATGGCATAAGCAGAGCACATACCTTTCATGTGCAAGGTTCTTCTGGGTTTCATTCAGCACCTCATGGTTCCTTGAGTACTTCCAGGTGTGGTCCCCACAACAGTAACTATAAATAAGGAGAATTAAATAGATGCATATATATATTTAGCTTTCTACACATATCTATTATAGTTTTATGATTCTCATTTTTAGCCAAAGAAAATTAGGATCAATTTGTATTGTAAATGAGATTGTAAATGTCTGTTATATATATTTATTGAGCTTAAATGGGAGATTATCCCTTTACCTATGAGGCCAGATATCTTTGAACATATTAGGAGCAGTTATATTCATGGATTTGACCTGAGACCCTACTCAACCATTTAAGAAATATATAATATTTGGTATAAATAAATTTTCATTGGTTTAAAAAAAACTAGCAACCATTTGAAAATTAATCACACATGTCTATACATTTAATATACCTTTATAATTGTTTTGAAACAAAGTTTTTAGTTACATTATGGTTATAATAAGGCCTATAATCATGACTCAATTCTCACATATTGTTAGAGTAGAACTCCATCTGTGGGTACTTAGAAATCGTGTCAATTTTTATCATGTAGTAAGATACAGTCAAATTATTTCCATAACTTTGGAAGTTACTCATTCCACATTTTCTTTATTATTTTTTGGCATATGAATCTATTTTATTGCTCTGAACAAATGTCTCTGTCTTGATAGCAAAAACATTTGCTTTCCTTTCATCTTACTTGATAATTTTGGAAGAACAAATTGACAACTCCCATGAATGATTCTGAGTTAACAGGATAGCATCTGCCACAGAGTGGTTCTTCATTTTAAGTGCATTGAGAAGCTAATTTCATTTTAAAATGAAAAAAATATTGCCTGATCTGAGGTGGCAATAAACAGGATCTAGCTTATGAAGTCTTTACCACTCATACCAGAGAACCTTAAATAGATGGTAGCAATTGTTAACCACACCAACAATGCATGTCCATGAATATGTCCCTGACCTGGGGGACCCTTCACTTACTTATTTGGTTCTTGATGTTTATATTTAAAAAATTTGGCATGAAATGAGATCTATTTTAAAATAATTAAATAGTGGGGTGGTAAATCACAACACATTTAATAATAATTTCATGTCAAAATTGGTAAACAAACTTAGTTTTATAAGAATTGTCCCCTAGGGACTGGAGCAATGGTATTGTGGGTAGGGTATTTGCCTTCTACCGTGGCTGACCTGAGTTTGATCCCAGCATCCCATTCAGTCCCCTAAGCAAGGCCAGGCATAATTCCTTAGTGCAGAGCTAGGAGTAACCCCTAAACACTGCTGGGTGTAACCCCAAAATAAACAACCAAAAGAATTATCACCTAATGTCAGTGATGCATGAGTTTATTTCTTTGTTGTTTGTATTATGAATTTTCTTCAACTAATTATTAGCATTCCTCTGGAGATTCATTTTTTACTACATGCTTACTTTATTGATTTTTTTACACAGAAGTATGCATTGTTGAAGATCTTTGGAAATTTATTTTTAGTGTTAAAACAATGGGTTTAGTAAAGTTACAGCAGATAGCATAAGGAAGATTAATAAAATCTTGCCAAATATTATTTCCAGCAAATAATTTAGAAAGATAAATTTTTAAAAGTAGTTACTACCTTGAAAGGAACATGTATGTAATTTCTCTTTCACAATTTCTTAATATAAGTGTTCCTTTGTGTGTATGTTATATAATTGCATATCTATGCTTGTCTTTAGAGAAATAAGTGGAATTTAGCAGCTTTTCATCCAAAAATAATTATAGAAAATTTATTTATGACTCCTATAACTTTTGGGCTGAGGAAGAATGTTTTTGCCAAAACAAAATGGATACTATGGAAGTAATTCTTTTTGTTGTTGTTGTTTTGTTTTTTGGGCCACACCCAGCAATGCTTTGGGCTTACTGGGCTGAGGAATCACTGCTGGCGGGCTCAAGGGATCATATGCAGTACCAGGGATCAAGCCAGGTTGGCTGCATGCAAGGCAAATGCCCGACCTGGTGTACTGTCACTCTTACCCCTTGAGAGGTAATTCTTTTAGAGAACAGCCCACTATCTTTTTTAATATTTCCTTGAGAAGAAAACATATATTGAGTGGCTGCTCTTATTGCTCTAGTTAGAAAAGAGAATGTGTCTCCCTGCTTTAGGTAAGGGAGTTAGAGTAGGGGGACATCTCTTAAGATTGGGTGGTCATAGAATGCCTTAAAGGCAGTAAATTTTAAAAGTGAATTCTGAAGCCAGAAAAGAAGCAACCAAGATGAACACAACAAACTCAAGACGCCCAGGCCATAATATAGGGGTTGGGTCCCCATCACCACATGCCGTGCCCAGTATCATACAATTCAGTCCCAGAGGTTACCCCTGAGCACCACTGGGGTGTCTCTGATAGTCCCTGTCACCTTAGGGCCTGAGTAACAACGCATACTTGGACCTTAATACTAAACCATCATCCTGGATGGTTAAGTAGTGAGAAGTGGAAAATTCACTTGAGTCTAAAATGAAAAGTAAAAAGAAAGAGTGGCATAAGTAAAAGTTGTAATGCATGTGCAATGCACAAGAAACATAATTTGGACCTTGTAGACATAATAAAAAGTTCAACTGTTATTTACTGGCTTGAGTTTTAAGTAGAGATTTAACTTTGCATTTTCCTAATCATTTAACTTTGATTTTTTAAAATTGCTTTGACCTCTATTAAAAAACAGAAATGACCAAAACCAGCTCAGAAGATAACTACAGATAAATCACAAAGATTAAAGATAGATAAGCCTGAAAAATGATAATTTAATAGTTACAAATGGCTTGAGAGGTTAATTCTTTCAAACCACCAGTGAATATATAGTGTTTTACCCCACCGATGCTGATTATTGAAAAACTGGAGTACCTTTTGAATAAAGTTATAATAGCCGTAATAGGAGACATGATGAAAGGAACCCCCAAACTATACTTTTAAGGTACCCATCAATAATTTAGCACATCAAACATTAAGGGATAAAAAGCATATAATCCTGTCAATTATTGCCAAGAGCATGTGATAAAAAATCAGTAATTATTCCCAAGAAAAATTCTAAATAAGATAGGAATACAGGAAAACTCCCCGGCAGATCTTAGTAACCAGAAGATATTATGGACAGGCTCATCCACTTCTACAAATGGACAGGTTTTTCTTTCTGCCCAGACTCTATTTTGCTGCAGTGACCACCAGTCAGTGACTATAGGTGTGGAGACCTGTAGTACCAGTTGCATGCAACTCGGTGTCAAGACCTTCTACTCACCTACATATACTTCAAGAGCTAATGCAATAAACAGTCCTGCTTCAACTACCTACCCCTGTTCTAGAAACCAGCCCATCATACCCTAGCTCAGCCCAGTATATCCACACCACCTTGGTAAGCATTTTAACAGTAGAGAGAGGCCGCCCTCTTCACTCTTACTCCATCTAGGAAAGTTTTCTTTTCTTTTTTTTTTTTTGCTTTTTGGGTCACACCCGGCAACACTCAGGGCTGACTCCTGGCTCTGCACTCAGGAATCACTCCTGGCGGTGCTCGGGAGACCATATGGGGTGCTGGGAATCAAACCTGGGTCGGCCGCGTGCAAGGCAAACGCCCTACCCGCTGTGCTATCGCTCCAGCCCCAATCTAGGAAAGTTTTTAGGGGCTTGATTAAGCAGATTTTTCTCAACCATGGCCCTATTGTCATTTTAAAGTAGGTAAGTCTTTGTGATGGATGCTGTCCATCCACTGGAAGCCATTTGGCAGCATTCCAGTGTTTCATCTGCTTGATGCCAGAAACACACAATTCTGCCCTGTTTATAACCAAAATAATGTTTCTAAGCACTGCTAAATATCCCCTGAGTAACCAGATCGCTCTAGCTGAGCACTCTTGGACTAGAGGGAAATGTCACAACTATGTTTCTCAATAATTTATAGTTTTGTATGGTTGCATTTATATCACTAAAATTTTAGTTGGGAGACAAAAAGGGAAACTGTGTGAGTCAGCTTAGATTGACAAAGCAAGATGTAATAGACTGAGAGATTTATGAACAGAAACTTATTTCTCACAGTTCTAGAGATCTGGTTTTGATCCAAGATCAGGGTACCAGCGTGGTCGCATTTGGGCACGAACCCTCATCTTATCTTGCAAACAGCTAACTACCATCTCCCTGTGTCCTCATGTGGCCTGATGGAAACAAATTTTGTTGTCTCTATTTTGCTTGTAGGACACCAGTTCTAGCATACAGATCTGTCCTCTGGGCTGGAGCGATAGCACAGAGGTAGGGCATTCGCCTTTCATGTGGCCAACCCGTGTTCAATTCTTCTGCCCCTCTTGGAGAGCCTGGCAAGCTACCGAGAATATCGCGCCCACACGGCAGAGCCTGGCAAGTTACCCATGAGTATTGGATATGCCAAAAACAGTAACAATAAGTCTCACAATGAGAAACGTTACTGATGCCACTCGAACAAATCGATGAGCAACGGGATGACAGTGACAGATCTGTACCCTATAAATCATTATTATATGATTATAATCTTATAGTCATAAGATTATAAAGGCAGTGCTGAAGAAGATTATATGAAATACTATCATCTAGGGCTCAGGACTTCCTCATATGAAAAAGTATCAAAATTGATTCACATCATTACTAAAGAAGATTACAGTGAAAAACTAATGCAACAACTAATTTATATTAATTTAAAATTAGAATCAGTAATATTATAGAAATCTTTTCCTTTATTGCTATTGCTTAATACATTTTGAATATTGTTAATACTGGAAAATAAAAGAAGCAATTTATGCCTGGGGAATGAACACATGAAACTATATTTTATTTGCATGGTTATATGCTCAGAAAATAGAATTATTTCTATCAGAAATAATGAAAAGAATTAGTAATATGACAGTCCAGATTTTAAATTAACTATTTGACCTTCTGCTTGCTGCTCCACCATTCAAGCTGAGGCTTGCTTCTGGGTGACATCACTGGGACTAATCTGGAACAGAAGCAGAGCCTCTCCCTAATGGCTACGTCTCAGCAACATCTGTACCTGACCTGTGCCACATCCATACCTGTGACAAATCCCACATTATAGACTCTGAAGTGACAAATCAACTCAGAAAACTATATGCTGGTAAGGTATTCTTCCTGTCATTTGGTGAAGAGGGGTACAGAATAAAGAGAGTAACTCCAGCCTAATCCCTCAGTACCTTCCTGGGGGTCTAACACAAAGACTTCCCCAGCCCCAGCAAAGCATGAGCACTAGAAAACCAATAGGGGAAAATACATAGTAGCCCACCAAGCTCACCAAGTAAAAATCAATCACTGAAGACATAAACATCACCAGTAAATTCTCAGATAATGTCTTTGGTGATACCATCAAGAGGATGGTCAATGGGTTCAAAGAAATGATAGCACAGGTAGTCAGCAAAACATAAGAAAGTATGCGTCAGAAAGATCCAACATCCATTCATGTTAAAAACTCTCACCAAAATGGGTTTTGGAGGAACTTTCCTCAAGATAGTCAAAGCCATCTACCACGACCTATGGCAAGCATTATCATCAATGGGAAAAAACTAAGGACCTTTCCTCTAAGATCGGGGACAAGACAAGGATGCCCACTCTCACCACTTCTCTTTAATATAAAATATTAGTAATTTTGATACTAATCCACTTCTCTGGAAGTACTAGCAATAACCATTAGGCAAGAAAAAGATATTAAGGGGATTCAGATAGGAAAGGAAGAAATCAAGCTCTCACTATTCGCAGACGATATGATACTATATCTAGAGAAGCCTAAAAGTTCTAGTAAAAGAATCTTAGAAACAATTGACCTGTACAGTAAAGTCGCAGGCTATAAAATCAATACCCAAAAATCCATGGCCTTCCTATATGCAAACAATGAGACAGAGGAAAGGGACATGAAAAAAGCAATCCCGTTCACAATCGTGTCCCAGAAAATCAAATAACTTGGAATCAGTTTAACTAAAGAAGTAAAGGACTTCTACAAAGAAGACTATAAAACGCTACTCCATGAAATAAAAGAGGACATGAGGAAATGGAAACATATCCCCTGCTCATGGATAGAGAGAATCAACATTGTCAAAATGGCAATATTTCCCAAAGCATTATACAGATTTAACACGATCCCTATAAGGATACCCATGACATTCTTCAAAGAAATGGATGAAGCAATCCTGAAATTTATATGGAACAATAAACGCCCATGGATAGCTAAAACAATTCTTGGGAAAAAGTTGATGGGAGGCATCACCCTCCCCAACCTTAAACTCTACTACAAAGCGGTAACAATTAAAACAGCATGGTACTGAAACAAAGGCAGAGCCGCAGACCAATGGAACAGAGCGGAATATCCCTATACACAACCCCAAATGTATGATCATCTAATCTTTGATAAGGGGGCAAGAAATGTGAAGTGGAGCAAGGAAAGTCTCTTCAACAAATGGTGCTGGCATAACTGGACAACCACATGCAAAAGAATGGACTTAGACCTTGACCTGACACCATGCACAAAAATTAGATCAAAATGGATTAAAGACCTCAACATCAGACCACAAACCATAAGGTACATCGAAGACAAGGTCGGCAAAACCCTTCACGATATTGAAGCTAAAGGCATCTTCAAAGATGACACGGAACTAAGCAATCAAGTAGAAACAGAGATAAACAAATGGGACTATATTAAACTAAAAAGCTTCTGCACCGCAAAAGACACAGTGACTACAATTCAAAGGCAATCTACAGAATGGGAAAGGATATTCACCCAGTACCCATCAAATAAAGGTTGATATCAAGGGTATATAAAGCACTGGTTGGACTCTACAAGAAGAAAACATCCAACCCCATCAGAAAATGGGCCGAAGAAATGAACAGAAACTTTTCCAAGGAAGAGATACTAATGGCCAAAAGGCACATGAAAAAATGCTCTGCATTACTAATCATCAGGGAGATGCAAATCAAAACAACCATGAGATACCACCTCACACCACAGAGAATGGCACACATCCAAAAGAACAAAAGCAACCGCTGTTGGAGAGGATATGGGGAGAAGAGGACCCTTCTACACTGCTGGTGGGAATGCCAACTGGTCCAGCCCCTTTGGAAAACAATATGGACGATTCTCAAAAAATTAGAAATTGAGCTTCCATTTGATCCAGCAATACCACTTCTGGGAATATATCCTGGAGGAACAAAAAAGTATAGTCGAAATGACATCTGAACTTATATGTTCATCGCAGCACTGTTTACAATAGCCAGAATCTGGAAAAAATCTGAGTGCCCAAGAACAGATGACTGGTTAAAGAAACTTGGGTGCATCTACACAATGGAATACTATGCAGCTGTTAGAAAGGATGAAGTCATGAACTTTGCATATAAGTGGATCAGCATGGAAAGTATCATGCTAAGTGAAATGAGCCAGAAAGAGAGGGGCAGACATAGAAAGATTGCACTCATCTGTGGAATATAGAACAGAGTAGGAGACTAATACTCAAGAATAGTAGTATGTAATACCAGGAGGTTGGCTCCATAGCTTGGAAGCAGCCTCACACGCTGAGGGAAAGTCATCCCAGATAGAGAGGGGAACACCAAGTAATATGTGATTGGAGATCCTGTGAGGGAAGGGAGATGCGTGTTGAAAGTAGACTAGAGACTGAACACAATGACCACTCAATACCCCTATTTGGAACCACAACACCCAAAAGAAAAGAGAGATATCAAATTGGAATGCCCCGCTACAGAGGCAGGGTGGGGTAGGGGAGATGAGACTGGGGTGGGTAGGAGGGATACTGGGTTCATTGGTGGTGGAGAATGGACACTGGTGGAGGAATGGGCTCTTAAACATTGCATGAGGGAAAAACAAGCACGAAAATGTGTGAATCCGTAACTGTACCCTCACTGTGACTCACTAATTAAAAAATAAATTAATTAATTAAAAAAAGAAAGTATGCGTCAGAATGAAAAACAATAAGGAATTATAGAAATGAAGGTCATGGTAGGTGTTATAAAAAAGTCAATAGAAGTTCTGAAGAACACAATAATAGAAGCTGATCAAAAGATTGAGGAGTCCCAAAAAATGAGAAAAAAGAAACTGCTAGAAATCAGAAGTTGCAAAAATAGCTTGAGAAGATATGAACAGCATACCATAGAATGATGGACTGGATTCAAGAAGAACAATATAAGAATCATCAGAAACCCTAAACAACATGAAGGCAAATGTGATGAAGAAATAATAGTTAAAGAAACTCATAAGAATTTCCCAGAATTGAAGATTGCAGGCTTGACCAAGATCCAAGAAGTCCAAAGGCTCCCAGCAAAAAATAGACTCAAGTAAGAAAACTCCAAGACACTCAAAATGACAAAATACTCAAAATGACAAAACTCTAAAGATAGAAACAGTACTGAAAGCAGTAAGATTATAAAAGGAATGTACATATAGAATTTTACATACAAAGGAAAGCTAATAATATGTACAGCAGATCTATCAACTCAAACTCTGAGACAGAGGAGTATGGAGGGATACAGTACAAAAACAATAAATTGAACACCTTACCAGGAATATTCTATGCAGCTAGCTGGGTAGAATGTTCAATCCAACTAGGTTATTTAAATCTTAAGATTTGAAGAATTGATACAGAGTTTCATGAACAGGTAATAAATAGCTCAGGGATTTCATAGCCTTGAAACCAGTTTTGCAAGCATTAAAAGAACTTCTCTCAGACTGGTGGGTGGGAGGCAAGTGGGGATGGAGAGGCATTGGTGGAGGGAGGTGGGCCCTGGCGAAAGGATAAGTATTGAAACATTGTATACCTGAAACCAAATCATGAATTACTTTGTAATTTCGCAAAGATTAACATTTACATCAACCAATCAATCAATCAATCAATAAAAGAGCTTCTCTTCTCTAAAGGACTAACTTCCCACCATGTGGCATTGAGTATGGCACTCACTAATGGTGCATATGGTTGCCCTCTAATGGATTAAGAAAGCTATGTTTACTCCTAGCTTGCTTAGTGACTTTATACATTTTAATGAATTTATGTCTTATTTATACTGGCTAAAATAATCAATCATCACAGATTGACTTCTTTTGATTTATTTTCTGATGATTCTACTTGATATTCCCTTAAGTTTTGTTGGAGCAAATGATATGAGATACATTTATTATATGCCTGCCAAAGTAACAGGCTGGGGGTGGGAGGGAACCTGGGGACAATAAGAGAGAGAGAGAGACACTTGTGGTAGGAATGCTGTTGGAACATTGTATGCCCCAAACAACTCTATATGCTTTGCAAACCATGGTATCTTAGAAAAAAAATTAAAAATAGCACTCATTTTTACTAATATTGTACAATTAGATATTTTAATGAAAAATCTCTAATTCATAATTTAAATGAAATGATCAACTGCACAATCTAAGAATTTAGAAGTTGAATTCAAGTGAAGAAAGTTCTAATATTTTATTGAAGGAAAAAAACAAGATGAGAAATAAGAGAATTCTTTCTACATTAACACATCAATTAATCTTAGTTCTGATAGGAATCTCAAAGTAATTTTTTCCACTTGGTCTAACTAAGCTTAAATTTTATATAGAGGGGCCAAAGAGATAGTGTAGCACTTACCTTGCACTCAGCTGACCCAGGTTCCATCCCAGGCATCCCAAATGATCCCTTGAGCCCACCAGAAGTGATTCCTGAGTATAGAGCCAAAGGTAACCCCTAAGAACTGCTGAGTGTGCCCAACAAATGAATCAAACAAACAAAAAAACAAATAAAACCCCAAAAATATATATAAGGAAAAATGTTAAGTATTATTACTTCATTTAGAAATACATCAAGGATAGAATTACCTGCTTTTAAAATTGCTTGAAATCTACTTAGAATCAAAACAGAAGTAACAGAAGTAACAGACAAATAATTGGTGTATCATCATTTCTAAAATAAACAATAAATTATAACTTTGACAATGTAATAGTGAAAAATTTTTTTCTCTTAAATGATGTTAGTATTCCTGCTTAATTATATGAGAATGTAGAAGTAGATTTTGAAGGCTAAGATGTAAATTTAAGAAAAGCATAAGACAAAACTGTCAAAGTAAAATTAGAGATTTTTCTTTTCATAGAACCTTGAACTAATAAAAGCATGATAGCAATGTCTTAAAATCTGTAGATAAAGATTGATTTGTTTATATTACATTAAGAGCTTTCAGCCAAGAAGAAAGCTATAGCCCTTGTCCAGGTAAGAGATAGGGACAAGAGTGATGGTAAGAAAATTGACAGATTTTATACATAGATTATGGTAAAACAATAAAAGGATTTTCAGATAGATTTGACTTAGGGTTGACAATTGAAAGGAAGTAAAATTAGTTCCATTTTTTTTTTTTGTGAAATCACTTCAAGGAAAAAAACGTGAAATTTCCCACAGATTAGATATAAAAGTGCATGCTTACTTAGAAAGAAACAAAGAAACCATGGCCATAACATATTTACAAATTATGAAGTGTTGCCAAATACTATAAACACTTCCAAAAGAAAAATATATATTCTTTTTCATCAATCAGCTGTTTGAAGCATTACAGGAATAAGCTCTTTGATGTAGCCTTGTATATGACAATGAATTTGTAAATAATTTTGTAAATAAAAATTTAAAAAACAATTTAATATAGTCTAATCTATCAACTTTTATTTTTATATTTTGATAACAGATATATTAAATGCAGGACATCACAAATTGATATATATATTATTTGCAGATGCACTTACTACAATTTTTAATTTGTAGTTCATTTTGGAACATTATGATAAATTTTATTTATAAAATTTTCATTTATAGCTGGAGAGATAGTGTAGTAGGTATGACACTTGTCTTGCACATGGCCAACCCACATTCAACCCCCAGCACCCCACACGACCCCCAAGTACCACCAGGAGTGATCCCTGAGTGCAGAGCCAGGAGTAACCACTGAACATTCCTGGGTGTGACTCAAAAACAAAAACAAACAAAAGAAATCTTTCAGAAATTGGATATTTATTTATAATTCTAAATGTTGATTAAGTATACTTGTGACAAGAAGAAACTTCTACTTTGACCAGGAATCGTTATGTCCCAAATGTTCTAATAGCTAAGTACATGCTTATTATTTTACTAAATTTATACACTAAGTATCTGGTGATTGGAAGGATTTTCCCATAGATTCACTTATGACTCCCCAAATCTCAAATATTATTTTTCAATTCATAATACTGCCAAGTGAAACAGGTCATATTCTTATTGCCATACAGCCATATACCCTGAACTTCTGTTCACAAAGCAAGATGAATCAGGATAACGAGTTGTTAGGAGTACTTCCTGATATTCCTTATGCTAGAACAACTAGTGCTGACTTAAGAGTACAGAAGTTAAGTGTCTCTGGGCAATTTCACTTTCTTTATCCCACAAATCGAAAACAAGCATATTTTGTATACAACTTCCGCAGAGCCAGATCTCAAGAGTGCCTGTGACAATGACATGAGGAGAAGGTGATTAAGAGGTTATCAGGGAAAACAAAAGATGTAGCTTTTACTAATTGAAGTGAAAATGTAATACTTTTACAAATCTTACAAAATTATGTCACTATATGAACAAATTATGTTCCAAGACCTTGGAAAGGGCTTCTCCAAGTTAGAGACACTGAAACTGGAGTTTAATTTTTTAAATTTGACAGAGAAATGTATATAAAACTACATTACAGGTTAGAGGAAAAAGAGGGGCTGTGTGGGTAGAAGTAATGAGAATATATGAAAATTGTAGCCTAAGTCGTAGTACACTGGGTAAGGTGTTTGCTTTGCATCGGCCAACCCAGGTTTGATACTGAGCACCCCATAGCGTCCCCCAAATCCTGCTAGGAGTTATTCCTGAGCATAGAGCTAGGAGTAAGCCCTGAACACTGCTAGTGCTCCCCTCCCCCACATCCCTAAAAGTGTCCACTGTCCACTGCACTGTCGTCCCATCATTCATCGATTTGCTCATGCGGGCACCAGTAACATCTCCATTGTGAGACTTGTTTCTGTTTTTGGCATATAGAATACACCACTGGTAGTTTGCCAGGCTCTGCCGTGTGGGCAGATGCTCTTGGTAGCTTGACAGGGTCTCCAAGATGGACGGAGGCCCTAAAAGTATATGAAATTCAAATTTGTGGCTTAAGTAATGCAAATCAAATCTTTGAGTAAAGACTTGTCCTTGTTAGAGGGTCAGGAAGATGCTCGAAAGTCTACAGGCCATGCCACTGACATGCATGAGGTCAAAGTTTGTAAGGCAAGCCATTTGCTTTAGAGTATAAAGCTAGATTATAGCCACCGGATATAGTATTGGTGGCTCTGGGCACCTCTGAGCCAAGTAGGACTGCATGGCTGGCCCACTCTCTGAACTTTCATACCCACATAGCTGGCCAAGAATTGCCCTGAGTGGTCCTAGGCCCCCTGAGCACTACTTGGAGTCTCCTCTCCAAATGTCTCCTTGTTTGAGGTTCATACGATAACAAATAGCTGCATGTGTGGCACCAGGAAGAGAAAATCTGCCTCAAATACCTGTTGCCTAGGAATGCATTTTTTCTGGGGATCAGATTCCCTTCCTCTTTTTAGGTCCACCAGTCAGCAAGATAAAATAAAACTTTATGTTTTTGTTGTTCTGTTTCTGGGCCACACCTTGGCAGTACTTACGGCCTGTTCCTCTAGCATTCAATGTTCAGGACTCACTCCTGGTTCTGCACTCAGGGACCACTCCTGTGGGCTCAAGAGACCATATGAGGTGCTGGGGATCCAACCCAAGTTGGCCAAGTACAAAAAAATGCCCTACCCACTATACTATCACTCCATTCCACCCCCCTATCAGTACTGGGGGACCAAATACGGGGCTGGAGGTGGGGGGGTTCAGCCACATGCAAGACAAGTGCATTAGGTCAGTCACATGCGAGACAAGTGCTTTGCCTCTTGTATTAACTTTCTGGTCCTAGAAAAAACTTTTTTACTTCTTGAGGCAGCATCATTATAGACCTTGGAAAGTTCTACTAATGTGATACAAACCAGGCAGATTAAAAACCATCATGAAAACTCAGAAAATTAAATTGCTGTCAGAATCACAGCCCCAAAAGCAGACCAGAATATGTGTACTAAACCTATGTAGGCTGATTTGTTGCTAATATAACATTTATGTAGAATCTAGGATCTTCTGAGACAATAGTCGAAGCTTCTAGGATACATAATTTTCAAAAACCACTGCTTGCTGAGACTGTGGTGGTTAGAGGAAAGAGAGGGGCTATGTGGGTGGAAGTAATGACAGATTATCCCTTTGATGACAGGATGGCCCTGGAACTTTGGTAGTGGGTGTAATAAATTCTATACATAATAGATATGTTAAGCTGTATCCCTGAAATTCTGTAATATTGTAAACTAATGATAATTTAATAAAAATATAAAAATAAAATATAACACACAAGATCTCAAAAAAGCAAAAATTGTGTTATTAATTTAAAAATATGAAAAAAATCCCTCTTCTGAGATATTACAGGAGTTAGGGTGCGTGTGTGCCTTGTCTTATTCCGGTACAGTCCCAGCAGGACATACTCTCACAAGCAACTCTGGGTGTAGCCCTGCTGGGTGGTCCTGCTGTCCCTCAACTTTGGACCCTAGAACTGATTGGTCAAATATCATAATGACTGACCCCTAGATTCCCTGAAACGTGCTTGGGTGGCCCCTACCGAAAACAACAAGACAAAACAAAAAGCAGCAAAATCAACACAGGATAGCAAACAGAAGAGAGAAAGTACTGACCACTCTGCATCCTTTACTTAAACTCCAAGAACCAGCCTTATAATTATTCCTTTAAAATTCTCACTTCTTTTGTGTTATATCTAGGAAAGTCTTGGGGTTTTTTTTAGTAAAAACAACGTATAAGTTACTCTTTCCCCATTTGTTTTCAAGGTCTCAGTGTTACTGGAGAAACTGTAGATCAGAATAACATATTCTAGACCACATCCTTGAATGGTTATTTAACATTGATAAAATAACTTACTCAAATTTTCTAGTTAATTTACATTTTCTCAGCAAATAATTTTAAATCTCCAACATCAGTCCCCTTTGCTCTAAGCTAATAACTACTTAGTATGTTTTATACAAAAATAGTAGTCCTACTCCAATATGAATTACTTCATCTTTCGATAAGAGCACCACCAAACTCTGTATGCATACATTTGCTTCCCTCCAGATATAATAAAAGGTTTATTGCTCCTGTCTTAACTCAACTTTTGCACTTACTTTTACCAAAAGGAATTTTAACTCCCATTTCCCACCCTCATTACAGTATTAATGTCTCCGTCACCACTGGATCCTTCATATCAGAATAAAGCATACTTTAGATTACCTATCCAAACAAACCAACAGAAAAGCAGTCTGTCTCAGCTACTGCTCATTTCTGTTCTTTCATAGAAAAAGAGCACTGACTATATTCATCACCTCGACTTCATCTCCCATTTTCTCATCAAATTGTCCTAATCAGGTGTTTCTCTTGACTCCCCTAATAAGATAGACCTTCACTAATGACCTCATCCTGAAAAAGCTAATAATGTTCACTTCTCTGAGATCATCTTATGTGAGCTCTTAGTACTTGATACCATGTACTGACCCTCTTTCTTGACATACATTCTTTACTTGGTTTCTAGGATATTATGTTCCTAGTCTTCTCTTTCCTCTTTTTGGCTTTTATCTCAAATACCTTTACCTCTTGTTTCAGACCTCTAAATATTATGCTTTCTTAGGGCTTTCTTTTTGACTTTCTTCTCACTTAATGATAATATCTAGGTAATTTCAGATAGTCAAAAACTTTAAATACCACCATTAGCAGATTACTCAAGTAATTCTGACATATTCTACTCTCTAGAGTTCTAAATACTTACATTCTACTTGACATTTCAATTTAGATATCTAGTAGGTAACTCAAACATGGCTAAATAGCATTATTACCAATTTGCTGCTTCAAATATTTTGTCTCTCATTTAACAGATTGACCATCTACTTAATTTCTCAAACAAAAATGTATATCTACATATATGATTTAATAACCTTAATTATTCTTTCTCTCACAGCCTATATCAAATCCAATTGTAAGTACAGGTGGTTTTCTGAGTACATCCTGAATCTACCCATAGCTATTATCTTCATAGGTTGACATAATCTACTTAATTTCATCTTCTACTTTATATTCTACATAACTTCAGATTACACATAACTTTATATTCTCTATAGATTCACATAATCTACTTAATCTTCATAGGTCTGCATAATCTACTTAAGTTCATATTGGTCCAAATAATCTACTTAATTTACATTTCCTTAACAATTGGCTTCCTGAATTCTCTTAATATTGAGACATGACTGTCAAGTAATTTTTAATGGGAATATTTTAAAATGCCCCAGGGTTACATATCACATTTAAGTATATGCTTTTATTTATTTATTTTGGTTTTAGGACAACATCCAGCTGTGCTCAGGTCTTATTCCTCCTAACTCTGTGTTCAGGGATTATTTCTGGTGCTCTAGGAACCATCTGTGTTGCTGGGGATCAAACCAGGCCTGGATATGTGCAAGGCAAGTGCCTTACCCCTTTACTATATCTCCAACCTTATGGGTATTTGCTTTTAAGGGGTTTAAAAAGATATTTTAGGGATGCACTTGAGGATCATACTTCAAATGTCATTCTGCATTGATATTATCTGATTTTTAAAATGTTTTTAAGAGACAAAGAGCAAGCAGAGAGAGTAATGGATAACCCATGATAAACTTTAAGTCCATGCAAAGTTCTTTAGAGTACTTTAAGGCATACATTTTCATGGACCTAAAGTTTACATAAATAATAAGGCAAAAAGAGGGGAATTTTTAAAGTTGTACTAATGAGAAAGAGGAACAAACAGGAAGGGGTAGGCCCTCTGCTTGAGACAGATGGTGATAACAGACGACAAAAAGAAATCAGGACCACTCCGTTCCCATTCTGCCTGTATTCTGCGTCAGAGACAATGATCTTTAGATGGGAGAGGGAGAATTCACTAGCTAAGAGGGAACTGATGTCAAACATAGGTGGGAAGCAAGAACAGCAAGTGCCCTAACGGAGACAAACTTCACTGTAGGGCTGAGCAGAACTGGAGGGTGAAACTTCTCAAGTAGCAGCTGTTATCTCTGGCAAATAGTATAGAATGAAGAGTTGTCACACGACCAGAGAGAAGGAAAATACAGTACAAATTTTCTATACGGGAAAAACAGTAATTCTGCAATTATAGATCACCAAGCCTGACATTAACCTCTGTGCAAAATTACAGAATGGATTATTAAGATGGATGGGGCTTAAAACAGTATATAACAAAAACATTTAAACTCTTATAAAGTTAAGTGGTATTCACTAAACCCAGCAAGGGCTTATTAAAATTAAACTGTACCAGACTAACCTCATTTTCTTTCAGGGTGGTTAACCACTATTGTTCAGAAGAGTTAATGTTAAGCTCTAGGTTAAAGGCTTTGCATGTGTTTTCACATTTGATCTTAAGTATTATTTTTCTTTATTTATGGAAGCTAGATAACAGATTTCGTGTGGTAAAAAGCCTGAGCAACAAAGTTAAATCTTGAAAACACACATTTAAGCATAAGAACCTGCATTTAAAAGGTTGTAATGTGCTTGTCAGCTTGACAGGTGGAGATAGGGACAGGCTTTAGAGGTGAAGAGGAAATATGGGAACACTGGTGGAGGGAAGTTGACACTGGTGATGAGATTGGTGTTGAAATATTGTATACCTAAAACTCAACTTTCAATAACTATGTAAATCACAGTTATTTAATTAAAAAAAGAAAAGAAAAAGTCATGCTCTTGGGGCTGGAGAGAGAGTACAGAGGGTAGGACATTTGCCTGGCATGTGGCCAACCTAGGTTGGATCCCTAGCACTGCATATGATCCCATGAGCTTGAAAGGCATGATTCTTGAGCACAGAGTCAGGAGTAAAGTAAGCCCTGAGCACAGTACGGTGTGGGTCCAAAATCACACAAAGAGTTGTCTTAGTCTTTTTATTATATTAACACTAAAAAGTATAGGATGGTGGTATCACTGGAAAACTATTGAAATTTTGCACCCAAATTATGTTCTTTGCAACAAGATTTTTGAAAGATAAAATAGATTGTGATATCATTTGGCTGGTCCATAAGTGATGGAACGACCATTTTCAAGGAGCGCTGAATAATGGGACACTATTGAGAAAGAAGTTTCCAGTGATCTTTCTCTTAGAAGCCTTATCCTTTTTATATGTTAAATTATTTGACATTTCCATAAACAACTTAGTGACATTAATAAATAGCATGTTAGCAAACAAATGGTTGGCCTAAAATTTGGTTGGCAAATATTTAAAAACGAATTAGATTTCCTAGAGCTTGGCATAGGTTAAATAAAACTCAGTGCAGTTTAATAAAAAAAAAAAAGTAAAATCTTTATGTAGATTTACCAGTCTATTCCAACTCACATGAAGAAAAATGAATAGCTGAAAGTATTTCATTAAATACCTTCTTTCATGTGGCCAGGCAAACTTATTGGTATCACACCCTTATAGTAGAGCATTTATTTAAAGTGATAAGGTCAAACAAGGAAGCACTAGGTTAATCACTAAAGAATGGAAAAATAACTCAATGCACTGAATGCATGCTTTGTATATGGAACACCCAAGCCACCACATGTACCATTAAGCATCACTAGGAGTCCCCATGAACACAAAACTACGAGTTTACAATCAGCACTACTAGGTGTGTCCCCATCCATAAAAAGATTATGTCATTGAATTGACTCATTATTAAAATGAATAAAGATCTCAGAATTTAAAGAAAAGAGTGCTAACAGTTAAGTTCAAAAAAGTGAAAGAAAATAGTAGACAACAAAGAACCTTGAAACAGTAATTACGAGAATTTAAAGTAGAAGAGTAAAATCAACTTTTTCTATTCTTACAAGAATATATATGAAATAGGAAATAGGAAATAAATACCTATTTTTCATCATATACATTCTCATGTCCTTTTCTTTTTTCATTCTCTCAATATAGATACAGACATAGATATAAATGTAGATGTGTATACACATAGAGTTCAATCTACAAATAGACTAATTCTCAGTTTTAGCACTTTATTTTTTGTTTGGGGGCCACATCTGGCCCTGTGCTTAGGTATCACTCCTGGTGAGGCTCAGAGGGCTATATGGGGTGCTGGGGATTGAACCTGGGTAAGTCAAATGCAAGAAAAATGCCCTATTCACTGTACTATCACTCCGGCCCCAGTTCTGACACTTAAAAAATCATGATCAGGTAGTTTTGTACTTCCATACATTATCTGGATGATGAAGAGATTCAGAATCATATCACATGAGAAATTAATGAAGTAATCAGGATACTTTCCCTAAATAGTTATTATTTTTCTGCTATAAAAGTAACAGGACTATACAGATAATGAGAACAAATAAAAAATCAGGGCTTTATTATTTGGGAGGTAATGTTATACTAAAAATTCAGATTTTACTGCCCCCACACCCCTGCTAAATTTCTCTCCTTTCCTGTCCTCTCATTACTATAATCTAGGGCCAAGGGTTTTCCTGTACCCCTTTGTTACCTTGCATTCCCTTGTCCTGTTATTCTATATACTGCAGATAAATGAGACCATCAGTTTTTGTTTCTTCTACTGCTTTTTCTCAATATTATAGTCTCCATTTCTTTTTTTATTATTTATTTATTTTTTAATTAGTGAATCACCATGAGGGTACAGTTACAGATTTATACATTATTGTGCTCATGTTTCCCCCATACAAAGTTCGAGAACCCATCCCTTCACCAGTGCCCATTCTCCACCACCAGTAAACCAGCGTCCCTCCCACCCACCCCAGTCCCGTCTCCCCGCACCCCAAATTGCCACTATGGTAGGGTATTCCGTTTCGTTCTCTCTCTTTGATTAGGTGTTGTGGTTTGCAATAAAGGTGTTGAGTGGCCATTGTGTTCAGTCTCTAGTCTACATTCCGCACGCGTCACTCCTCCCCCGAATGACCTCCGAACACATTTTACTTGGTGTTCCCTTCTCTGAGTTGTCCAGAATGAGAGACCAGCCTCCAAGCCATGGAGTCAACCTCCTAGTACTTATTTCTACTATTCTTGGGTATTAGACTCCTAGTCTATTATTTTATATTCCACAGATGAGTGCAATCTTTCTATGTCTGTCTCTCTCTTTCTGACTCATTTCACTTAGCATGATACTTTCCATGCTGATCCACTTATATGCAAACTTCATGACCTCATTTTTTCTAACAGCTGCATAGTATTACATTGTATAGATGTACCAGAGTTTCTTAAACCAGTCATCTGTTCTAGGGCACTCGGGTTTTTTCCAGATTCTGGCTATTGTAAACAGTGCTGCGATGAACATATAAGTGCAGATGTCATTACGACTATACTTTTTTGCTCCTCTGGGATATATTCCCAGCAGTGGTATTGCTGGGTCAAATGGGAGCTCAACCTCTAGTTTTTTGAGAATCATCCATATTGTTTTCCAAAAGGGCTGAACTAGTCGGCATTCCCACCAGCAGTGTAGAAGGGTCCCTTTCTCCCCATATCCTCTCCAACAGCGGTTGCTTTTGTTCTTTTGGATGTGTGCTAGTCTCTGTGGTGTGAGGTGGTATCTCATGGTTGTTTTGATCTGCATCTCTCTGATGATTAATGATGCAGAGCACTTTTTTATGTGCCTTTTGGCCATTAGTATCTCTTCCTTGGAAAAGTTTCTGTTCATTTCTTCACCCCATTTTTTGATGGGGTTGGATGTTTTCTTCTTGTAGAGTTTAACCAGTGCTTTATATACCATTGATATCAACCCCTTATCTGATGGGTATTGTGTAAATATACTTTCCCATTCCGTAGATAGTCTTTGTATTTTGGTCACTGTATCTTTTGCGGTGCAGAAGCTTTTTAGTTTAATGTAGTCCCATTTGTTGATCTCTGTTTCTACTTGATTGCTTAGTTCCGTGCTATCTTTGAAGATACCTTTATCTTCAATATCGTGGAGGGTTTTGCCGACCTTGTCTTCAATGTACCTTATGGTTTGTGGTCTGATGTTGAGGTCTTTAATCCATTTTGATCTGACTTTTGTGCATGGTGTCAGGTCGAGGTCTAAGCCCATTCTTTTACATGTTGTTGTCCCGTTGTGCCAGCACCTTTTATTAAAGAGGCTTTCCTTGCTCCACTTCACATCTCTTGCTACCTTATCAAAGATTAGATGATCGTACATTTGAGGTTGTGTGTAGGGATATGCCACCCTGTTCCATTGGTCTTCAGCTCTGCCTTTGTTCCAGTACCATGCTGTTTTAATTGGTACCACTTTGTAGTAGAGTTTAAGGTTGGGGAGGGTGATGCCTCCCATCATATTTTTCCCAAGAATTGTTTTAGCTATCCGTGGGTGTTTATTGTTCCATATAAATTTCAGGATTGCTTGACCCGTTTCTTTGAAGAATGCCATCGGTATACTTAAAGGGATCGCGTTAAATCTGTATAATGCTTTGGGGAGTATTGCCATTTTGACAATGTTTATTCTCCCTATCCATGAGCAGGGGATATGTTTCCATTTCCTCTTGTCCTCTTTTATTTCATGGAGTAGCGTTTTATAGTTTTCTTTGTAGAGGTCCTTTACTTCTTTTTTTTTTTTTTTTGCTTTTTGGGTCACACCCAGCGATGCTCAGGGGTTACTCCTGGCTTTGCACTCAGGAATTGCTCCTGGCAGTGCTTGGGGGACCATATGGGATGCCGGGGATCGAACCCAGGTCGGCAGCGTGCAAGGCAAACGCCCTACCCGCTGTGCTATCACTCCGGCCCCGGTCCTTTACTTCTTTAGTTAAGCTGATTCCAAGGTATTTGATTTTCTGGGACACGATTGTGAATGGGATTGCTTTTTTCATGTCTCATTGTTTGCATATAGGAAGGCCATGGATTTTTGGGTATTGATTTTATAGCCTGAGACTTTACTGCACAGGTCAATTGTTTCTAAGAGTTTCTTACTAGAGCTTTTAGGCTTCTCTAGGTATAGTATCATATCGTCTGTGAATAGTGAGAGCTTGATTTCTTCCTTTCCGATCTGAATCCCCTTAATATCTTTTTCTTGCCTGATGGCTATTGCTAATACTTCCAGTACTATATTAAAGAGAAGTGGTGAAAGTGGGCATCCTTGTCTTGTTCCCGATCTTAGAGGAAAGGCCCTTAGTTTTCCCCATTGATGATAATACTTGCCCTAGGTTCGTGGTAGATGGCTTTGACTATCTTGAGGAAAGTTCCTCCAAAACCCATTTTGGTGAGAGTTTTGATCATGAATGGGTGTTGGATCTTGTCAAATGCTTTCTCTGCATCTATGGATATGATCATATGGTTTTTATCGTTACTTTTATTGATATGATGGATTTTGTTGATTGATTTCCGAATGTTAAACCATCCTTGCATCCCCGGGATGAATCCCACTTGGTCATGGTGTATGATCTTTTTGATGAGTTGTTGGATTCTATTTGCTAGTATTTTGTTGAGGATCTTTGCATCGGTGTTCATCAAGGATATTGGTCTATAGTTTTTTTTTGTTAGTGGTGTCTTTGTTTGCTTTTGGTATTAGGGAGATATGTGCCTCGTAGAAACTGTTCGGAAGGGTTCCTGTCTTTTCAATTTCCTGGAAAAGCTTGAGGAGAACTGGCAACAAGTCTTCTTTAAATGTTTGGAAGAACTTGCCAGTGAATCCGTCTGGACCTGGGCTTTTGTTTTTGGGGAGACTTTTGATTACGGTTTCCATTTCCTTGATATTTATGGGCCTATTCAGGTATTTCAGGTCTTCTTGGTTCAGTCTTGGGAGATTGTAGGAATCAAGGAATTCGTCCATTTCTTTTAGGTTCTCTTGTTTCGTGGCATACAGACTTTCAAAGTAGTCTCTGATGATCCTTTGAATCTCCTTGGTTTCTGTTGTGATGTCCCCCTTTTCATTTCTGATTCGATTTGTTAGTGTTTTCTCTCTTTCTTTCTTTGTGAGTCTTGCTAGCGGTTTAGCAATCTTATTTATTTTCTCAAAGAACCAGCTCTTTATTTCATTGATCTTTCGGATTGTTTTTCAGGTTTCCATATCGTTAATTTCTGCTCTAAGTTTTATTATTTCTTTCCTTCGATCTGGTTTGGATTCCTTTTGCTGGTTCTCTTCTAAGATCTTGAGCTCTGAAGTCAAGCTATCTATATAGGCCCTTTCTTCCTTTCTGAGGAAGGCTTGCAGAGCTATAAATTTTCCCCTTAACACAGCTTTAGCTGAGTCCCATTGGTTCTGGTAGCTTGTGTCTTCATTCTCATTTGTTTCGAGGTATCTCTTGATATCTTCCTTGATTTCCTTCGTGACCCACTCGTTGTTCAGTAGTGAGTTGTTTAATTTCCAAGTGTTTGATTTGGTTCTCCGCATCTGTGCGTGATTAACTTCGATCTTCAGTGCATCATGGTCTGAAAAGATAGTTGATACAATTTCTATCTTCCCGATTCTATTAAGGTATAATTTGTGGCCCAGAACATGGTATATATTTTGGAAAACGTTCCATGTGCGCTGGAAAAGAATGTGTATTCTTTCTTTTTGGGGTGTATAGCCCTGTATAGGTCTATTAGCCCTGTCTCCTCCATTTCTTCCTTCAGAGCCATCGTTTCCTTGCTGAGTGTTGTTCTTGTCGATCTATCCAGAGGTGATAGGGCAGTGTTGAAGTCTCCAACTACTATCTTGGTGCTAGTTATGTCCTCCTTAAATTCTGTTAGGAGTTCTTTTAAGTATTTAGCTGGTCGTTCATTAGGTGCATGTACGTTTAAGAGTGTGATTTCTTTCTGTTGTACATATCCCTTGATGAATAGAAAATGCCCTTTGCTGCCCTTCTGATCTTTTTCAGCCTGAAATCTATGCTATCAGATACTAGTATGGCCACCCCCGCTTTTTTTTTTGAGGGAGCTGTTTGCTTGCAGGACTGTTTTCCATCCTTTGATTTTGAGTCTGTTTGTTCTGACTATTCAGATGTGTTTCTTGTAGGCAGCAGAAAGTTGGGTTTAGTTTCTGAATCCATTTTGCCACTCTGTGCCTCTTGATTGGTGCATTTAGACCGTTAACATTAAGAGAAATTATTATCATGGGATTTTGTGTCATTTTTCTGTAGGGTTTGTTGTTCTTGTAGGTTTTTTCCTTGTCTTATAGTAGCCCTTTGAGTCCTTCTTTTAAATTTGGTCTTGAGTCTATGAAGTTCCTGAGCTGCTGCTTGTCAGTGAAATAGTGTATGGTTCCTTCAAGTTTAACTGAGAGTTTAGCCGGGTAGAGTATTCTTGGTGAGGCATTCATTTCATTAAGTTTTTTCACTATATCCCACCATTGTCTTCGGGCTTGAAGGGTTTCTTCTGATAGGTCTGCTGTGAATCTAAGGGGTGCTCCTTTGTATATGATCTCCTTCTTTGATCTTGCTGCTTGCAGTATTGTGTCTCTATCCACGGCATCCATCACTCTGACTATGATATGCCTTGGGGATTTTCTATTTGGGTCCCTTTTAGCTGGCACCCTTCGGACTCCTTGGATCTGGATGTCTGCATTATCTAGCTCTGGGAATTTTTTAGCAATGATGTCTTTAATTGTGTTTTTTTCATTGGGATTTGTTCCGTGTAGTTCTGGCATTCCCATGATTCTTATGCTGTTTCTCCTGAGGTCATCCCCTAGAACTCTAATTCGCTCTAGAGCCATTTTGAAGTCTTTTGCCATTATTTGTTGTTCCCTATATGCTTTGTGCAGCTCATCTTCAAGCTCACTGATTCTGTCTCCGGCTGTAGTCATTCTACAATTGAGGGCTCCTACTGAGTTTTTTATTTCATCTACTGATTCTTTTAGTTGTGTGACTTCTGTTCGTAGCTTTGAGATTTCTGCTCTCATTTCTTCCTGGATTATCTTGGTGGAGCGTTCCAATGCTGCATCCATATCCTCCCTTAATTTATTGGAAGTTCGTTCCATAGTTGCTTTGAGTTTGTGAACCATCCTCACAATTTCCTCTCTGAATTCTTTATCCGAGAGGGCTCTCAACTGAAGATGTGGAACTATGCTCTTTTTACAAAGGACTTTTATGTGCAAGTTGATGTGTTCACTGACAGTTTTTGTGAAATTAGGATAGGCTAGGCTAGTTGACTATTAACATATAGTGACTAAAATGACGAGGGAATTCTTCAGAGTAGTGGGTTCTATCAATTATGGTCAAAGGACAATGCATGGAATGGTAAAGAAATAACTGCGGCCGCGTTAGTGGCCTGTGCTCTGAAAATACGCCACGCCTACTTTTGAGGCCACGCCCCCTACGGTGAGAACACGCCCCTAACCAGTAGAGTGGAGGGTGGTCAGGAACCGACCGCGGCCCAAAGGTGCCAGGTGGGGGTGGAGGCGTCGGGGCAAGCCCCAAACCGCGGGCAGGGAGCGGGGAGGGGGCTTCTCCGCGCTGGGCCGATAGTCTCCCATTTCTATCCAAGTTGCAGTGAACTACATCACTTTATCATTCCTAGCAGCTGCATAGTATTCTACTGTGTGGGGGGGCAATACCTTCATTTTCCACTAGCATTATGAGATAACAGCAGGGCTGGAGAGATAGCACAGCAGGTAGGGTATTTGCCTTGCATATGGCCAACCCAGGTTCAATTCCCAGCATCCCATATCGTTCCCCCAAGCACCGCCAGGAGTAATTTTTGAGTGCAGAGCCAGGAGTAACTCCTGAGCATCACTGGGTGTGAAACAAAATCGTCATTGTCATCATCATCCCGTTGATCATTGAATTTCTCAAGTGGTCTCAGTAACATCTCCATTCATCCTAGCCCTGAGATTTTAGAAGACTCTCTTTACTCGTCCTTTCCAACGAGGGAGGCTCTTTCAGGGTTAGGGGAATGAGACCCAGCATTGTTACTAGTTTTGGCATATGAACACACCATGGGGAGTTCGTGAGGCTCTCCCATGTGGGCAGGAAACTCTTGGTAGCTTGCCAGTTTCTCCCAGAGTGAGAAGTAGGCTATAAGATGTTGCTTCCGGGAGCTTGGTTTTAAGTCTCTGGATGCTGGCCGTTGGTGGGATTACACAATGCCGGGGCAGTCCCTGGGTGTGACTGCTTAGCTATTGGAAAATGGGAAATCTGGGTGGAAGAGGCCCAGTCCCGATCCAAGCAAGCTTGGAGGTCTCAGCCCCGGGTCCCACACACCTGGTTTCCCCTGCCAGTACGTTCATGTGTGAGGCTCATCTAAACGTGTGGAGAAGGGCCTTGAGCTTGGCTGTGGCTAAGGTTTTTGTGAAACAAAAAGCCAAAAAAAGGTAACAGGGGCAGGGACCAGGGATCTTGGGCACATTGGTGGTATAGATTTGTGGTATATGCATCTATCTAAACCACAGAGCCACCAATTCTATAATCATGGGGACCAACTATAGTAATCAAACTTAAAATGTGCTATTTTGTCTGAAGCAATAGTCCAGTGGTTAAGGTTCTTGCCTTGCATGTGACCAACCTGGGTTCAATCCCTGACACCCTATATGATCCCTCAATCCTACTAGGAGTAATCCTTGAACTCAGAACCAGGAGTGAACCCTGAACACTGCTGTGTGTGTACTTCCCCGCAAAAATTTTGCTTCTTAAAAGAGACAGGCTAGGGGTTAGGAGGAGGCTTGAGAGGGAAACCAGAGGCATTGATGGAGGGGAGTTACACTAGTAATGGTATTGGTATTAAAACATTATATGCCTGAAATTATATTATCAACGACTCTATATATTGTGGTGCATTAATTTTAAAAAATAGAATAAAAATATTTTTTTATTTAAAAAATTTCTGGTTTTAAATGGCTGGGTATAGAGTCCAACCTCACTACTTCTAGCTTTTTAACCTTGCTCATATTACTTAAGTACTCTTTGCTACAGTTTCTTTATATGTCAAAAGGTCAAAACAATAGCACATATGTCTTTAGGATTAAATGTAACTCAGCTGTATAAAACATAATATTGTCGGATGCATGTTAAAAACCTGATATATTTTAATTTTAAAAATACATTGAAATTGTCCCTCTTGTTAAAAAACATAAGTAATGATTATAATTTTAATGATGGTGCAATCATAAAAGGAAGTGATGGGAAGGAAAGAATGGTTACAGTAGGGCTTAGGGATTTGAATTTTTTTGCTTATAGTGGAATAAATATGGCTGAAGAAAAATGTACCACAATTATTCAAATTAGGATACCTTAAAATATTCAGTGAGGTCTCATAATCCATTCGGATTAAAAACAAACTGATCACCCTAATTATTAAAATGTGGACTATTAGGCAGGTAAATAATATAATAGGCCTGGGCAAATTTCTTGGACTTTTCATTAAAATGTCAAGGTATTGAACCCTCTTGAGAATATCTATCAGAAATACTATTAAAGTTTCCCTTTATTTTTTTATGAGCAGAGACAAAGATAGGTATATTAGAATAAAATTGTACTACCTGTCAAATTATCTGAAAGAGGAAACTGTATATACAAATAAAAATACTTATAATATGAAGTTAATTTTATTGTACCTCTTGGCAATATACACTTTATGTTCAATGCATGCTTTTTTCTATATTGTTCCCCTCACCCAAGACAAATTTTAGAAATAGATTCTTAATTAACAAAGAAAAGAACTAGAGTGCAGGTAACTGTTTTCTTCAAGTAGATGAAGTTTACTGTATAGATAGTAACTGGATATTCAATAAGATTTGTATGTCAAAACAAGGACAGAAATTTGACTAACAATATGTTTCAATTTTATCCTGGACTTTTTAACTGTTATGCTGGGAGATTCAGTTTCTTGGTTTCTTCATTTCTTGAACAATTTTGTTATTGTACACATATACTAATGTACCACTAGCTTTAGTGACATGAACTACGTACAAATAAACTAACATAAGAACTAACATGTACATATGTACTACTTTATTTATTTTATTTTATTTTGCTTTTTTGGTCACACCAGGCAAGGTACAGGGATTACTCCTGGCTGTGCACTCAGTAATTACTCCTGGTGGTGCTCAGGGGACCATATGGGATGCTGGGAATTGAACTCGTGTTGGCCCCATGCAAGGCAAATGCCCTACCTACTGTACTACCTCTCTAGTTCCCCATATATATTTCTTTATGCTACATAAGTATGTACTACTTTGTGCTAATTCTTTTCTAATTCCAGTGGGAAAAACAAGTAAATGTCATTGAATTATTAGAACTTGCATTCTGATTAGCAGACTTAAATAAATAAACAAAAAATTAATTTTACAAATGTTAGATGCTAGCAAAAAATCAAATATTGTATGAAGGTGGAAAAATATTATGTGGTTACTTTGGATTGAATGACCAGGTTGTTCTAAGGACCTAACATTTCAACTGTAAGATTAATAAGAACCATAAATGTGAGGATCAAGAAGGAAAATATCAAACTAAGAAAAGATAATAGCTAGTACAAAGATTAGAGAAGTCCATTTTGGCTGAAAGGCTATAGACAGGGTAAATAATGTTCATGAGAAGTTCAGAAGCAATAGGTGGATTTTAAGCAGAAGAATACAAAGATCTCATTGCTTTTATGTAGAGAACATATTCTAGAAATCAAGAGTGTAAGCAAGAAAAGTTTGAAAAGTTAAAAGATGTTAGTAATATTACTGGGAAAAATGAAGATAACTTAGAGGGAAATAGTAATGGATATAAAGAGAAATAGACTTGAGGTGATGTTTGAGTGTGACGCAGAAGATTAGAAGAAAAATGCTGAATGTATTTTAAACCTTTACTTGAGAAACTTGGTAGAAGTGATGCCATTTTCTGATTTTTGTGATTTTGGGAAAGGAATGGGTTTAGACAGAAAAATGAAAGTTCTTCTTATGGAAAAATTATTATTTAGATACTACTTATCCAAGAAATTCAAAACTAGGTTAGTAGTTGAATATATATTTTAGAAGAAAAGTGATGAATAGCAAAAATTGTTTTGAAGAACTAGGCTTCCTAAAGAGAATAAGGACAAGTAACCAAGCCAATAGTCTCTGATGAGACTATATAGGAAAAAAGAGGAAAAGAGTGTAAGATTATGAAAAATCCTAATGAGTTAAAGGTAGCAAAGAGTTCTGACCAGGAATCCAGGAGAACAATCTCAAGAAGGAGGGAATTATCAATTTTTATTAAATGTTACTGAGAAATGAGGTATGAGAACAAAGTAATGACCATTAGATGCAATGGTTCCTGTGGATTATGCATACTGAAAGTCAGTTAGATAAAACTAATGAGAAAATTTAAGATGAGGAAAAAAAAAGGAAATACTGGCGGAAGAAAGTGTCTCTAGACAATAAAACTATTAAAACACTCTAAAAACTAAACAGACCCATGCATTATGTAGGAAGAATTCAGTAAGATGCTCACTATGACATACAATGAAGGGATGACTTGTACGTACATCTGCATCTGAATTGGACTGGATAACCCTGGGTTATCCCTTGATAACCCTGGATATACTAGAGCATACCTACCTCACAGTATGCTCTAGTATTCTTTTATTCTATACTATTTATCTTATATTACTTTCTTGCTTGCTTAAACTGTCAGGGAAGTGTACCACCCTCTGATCTCTGTGCAACCTTATCAAAGATAGATAAATTATTTTCATTAGGCTTTATAAAACATCAGAAGTAACTCTTGAATTTTTATTACTTTCTCAGTAGATTCTATATTGGAAAAAATAATACAACTTTCTTATATTTTAGATAAGGCAATTAAGGCTCTGAGAAATAAAAGGGTTACTCAAATATAAAATTCAGTGATAATAGGAAAACTTGTTCTAGAAACCAACTTTCCTAGTTTCACTTATCATCTTATTACTTCTCTATTTTTGTCATACATTTTTTCTAATTTTTGTGAACAGTTTATATTAAGAACTTTACAAGTGTTGTTATTTAAAACAGGAAAATTTTAAAAGACCATAAAAGAACCCCACCCCAAGGAATGATCAAAATTCTCAGCACCAAAGAGGTGTTTGTTTGTTTTTTTTTCAGGAACAATCCGTGGACTTTGTCTCCAGGTGCTGGGTAATGGTGGGTAATGGAAGTATGTGGCTCTCCATTGAGTCTTTCTCTAGTAATTATCATCATGGAGTTGGGCAGACTCAGCAATGATTAATCAGTAAGATGGAAGTCAAGCAAGAGCAGGGTGGAGGGCACAGTTAAGCTGCACTGAGCATGAGCCGATGACTAAATGAGGGGTCCCTGATAATTAGTTCACTAAGAAGGAGAAAGCCACCAGGTGGTTTCCCAGACAGGTCATCCTGATATCAGTAATCTACAAGTTAATAATGGACTGCTGCTGCACTATCATCTTGCTCAAGGGGCTCTTTGAAAAAATCTGCTAAGTGAAATTCTCACAATGGATGGTGTTTCAGTCATGTTATCTGATCATGCACTTGGCTGAAAAGAAATTTGGATCAAAGTAATAATATATGCCAATTTATTTAGAAAAAAATTTTATTAATTTGTTCAGGGACTAGGAAAAAGAAAAGTTAGAAGATCGGTGTCTCTTCCATTCATTAGCACTATCCATGTCTTTATGGATTATTTGATCCAGTAGTGGTATTTTGCACAGCATCACCTAAGAGGTCCATTTGATCACCAAAAGGACATAAAGGTGAATACATAATCATGAACCTCAGGAGTCCCCACTTTGACAGAATAATAAAATATCCTATTGGAAGTACCATTTGAATATGACATTCTACAAGAATGGGAAACTCATGCTCTAGAACCTAATTAGAGATAGCACAAATGGGTCTGACACTCAAGGGAAAAATGAATAGGAATAGTTTTCTTTGCCATCCCTCTAAGTTACTAACATATTAAATTTATGCTTCTGATTTATAGAACTGTAGATGACATTGGTCTAAATGTTCTGCTTACTAAATGGGGGGTATTTGATTAAAAGATCTGAATCCCATTAAACTATATTTTACATGAAACTATATTTTAAAATTGCCATTGTCACTTTTGAATACTCATGACAAGAAGAAAGCAAAGAATGTAGTACATACAGAAAAGATCCCCATGCTTCATATTCGGATTATCAGATAGATGATGATGATGATGATGATGATGATGATGAACTCTAATTATCTGACAGAGGTAGGACTACTGGTATACAATGCAGGAAAGGAAGACTATGTTTGGTGCCTATTCAATCCATGAGAGATTGCTTTTGGTATCTTACATGGTTCATTTTGACAATGATTGAATAAATGCAACAGTCTTGGTCTATGAAAGCTACAGTGACCAAAAAAGTCCAGACCCATAAAGTATGAGGGTTAGGGTTATTTTATTATGTAAACCATCTAGATCAGCAAAAATGATAGAAAACAGTGAGTCAAATGTTGAATTAATGGCATAGAATAGATACAATGAGAACTAAACAAAATATGTAAGGGAATTCAAGTGGTACAGGTATTGGCTGTAGCCAAAACAATTTTTTTTCCCATTTGGATACTCCTTTAATGACTGAGGAACTCATTGTCTCCATTTCTGATAGCTTTGATCATAATTGAGCTCCTAACTGTACTTCTGTTTGTGAATTCCCCTTGACTGAAAAGACCTGCCTTCCCTACGCTGGCACTTACTCCAAGGATACAATTTCTGAAAATAAGTATGTCAGGGTATTAGCCCCTTTGACAGGGAGAGGGACAATTTTAAAGGGCCCTCCTATCTCCAGAAATCTCTTGGTCTTCACTGCAATTTTCTTGTACTTCCACACCTTCCTCAATTCAGCCTACACACTTAGCTTGCACCTAAGGGTTGGAATATGGTTGATTATGAAAACAATCACCAATAAAATTACTGTATACAAAACTCCTGTAGAATCTATTTCTTGGGGATAGGGTATTCAAAACAACATATGGCATGTCCATAATCACTTCTATCTCTTGTCATCCCGTTGATCTTTGATTTGCTCGAGCAGGCACCAGTAATGTCTCCATTTGTCCCTGTCACATGCTAGTGTAGCCCAATGATATCTGCTCTCTCCAGGAAAACGAAGAGCCTCAAATCATTGACTCAGGGTTTTGACAAAGAAGTCTGACCATCTCGTTGGTGGGTGGCCACACCGTCTTTTGACATCCTGTGAAATCCAGTTGGTAACAGCTCTAGTCCAGCAGTCATCTCTGAATCACATTACGCATCTGGCCTATCTGATTTTTGACAATTTGGCAAACGAGACAGCATCCCTGATTCTTGATCGTCCACAGAGTTCAGAACTCCAGATTCCTTCTCTCACTTGAGTGAAACGTGATACTCCCAGCATGGCTCTTTTGATTCCTCTTTGAGATACCCAAATAGAATTCTCATCCTGTTTGCATAGGGCCCAGGTCTCTGAGGCGTATGTTAGTGCAGGAAGAACGGCGGAGTCAAAAAGATGTGTCCGGAGCCAGTGGTTCCTCGTCCTCTTAACCACTTCTTCAACGCTCTGGAAGGCGTTCCACACTGCTCTCTTCCTCCTGCACAGTTCTGACTCAAGTTGTTTCTCATGTTGAGTTCTTGACCCAGGTACAGATAGTTGCTGATGTCATGGATGTCTCCCTTCTTGTACAACAGAATGGTCCTGCTGGTTTTCCATTGGGATGGAACCTTGCATATGGACAGGTAGCATGTGAAGAGCCGAGCCAGTGTATTGACGAGTACTGGCGGCAGATTTTTCAGGTGTTCAGGGTGACCTTGTCTAGACCGGTGCTGTATGCATCTTTACCAACGAAATGGCATGTCGGATTTCGGAAGGGAGGATGTTGGAAAGGACATATCCATCCTGCGGAATTTGGTATGTGGGCAGGTGGACGTGGCTGTCAAGAGATCTGAGAAGAAGTCATGAATAATCCTCTCCTCCTCCTCCCCTTCCTCCATGTAGAGCTTCTCGATTTCTTCATCATAGTTGGATGTTGGTGCGCAGATGACGAAGATAGAAACTGCCGTCAGTGAGCCACATCTATTCAAGCATAATGTCCATAATAATATTTTCTATTCATGAAAGTAATAATGTAGCAGAATAGTTCATGAGGTTGAAGAAATTTATTTAGTACAATTGTGAGGGACTGGATCGATAGCACAGTGGATAGGGCTTTTGCCTTACACTCGGCCAAACCAGGTTCGATTCCTCCATCCCTCTTGGAGAGCCCCACAAGCTACTGAGAGTATTCCGCCTGCATGCCTGCAAGCTACCCATCCCCTATTCGACATGCCAAAAACAGCAACAACAAGTCTCACAATGGAGACGTTACTGGTGCCTGCTCGAGCAAATCCATGGACAATGGGACAACAGTGCTACACTGCTACAATTGTGAGATGGTAGTTATTACTTTTATAAAGTAAATCCATGCATGTATAAATGTAACACACCCTGAAAAGTATCTAAAGGTAACAAAATATTTTATTTTTGGGTTTTCTGAATTTTGTGTTTTTATTTTGAGGCCACACCTGGTAATGTTCAGGGCTTATTTCTAGTTCTGTACTCAGAGATGACTCTTGGTAGTGTTTAGCGGACAATTGTTGGTGCTGGGATGGAACCAGAGTTGAACATTTGCAAGCATCTTATCTCCTATACTATCTCTCTGGTCCCTATGAATTTTTTGTAATCAACACTAGATATCATTATGTTTTGCTCACATAAGATGTTATTTTAGTAGAAACATAAAATTATAATATATCTATAAAATAGAGGCATGTTTACTAAGTGGAGAAAATGCACAGAGTTCAATGTGGTTATTCTATTACAGATGACTGTTGATTTAAGAATGAATGAAACTGTAGTATGTCTCTCTTCCCAGATTTGTTTATTGGACTAATTAAAGTGACCAGGTATAGTAAATACACCTATTGAAAAATCTGGATCACATGGTCATGCTTATGTTCAATTTTTGAAGAACTATTAGATTATTTCCCAAAGCAGCTGCAGGATGTTATGTTCAACAGCCATAAACCACATGATTTTTCTATCCTAGTCTCAGCAGATTTCTCTTAGTGTCTGAATATTCTGCCAGATAGAAATTAGTCATTTCTTTCAGATGGAACTGTGTAAAGTCCCAACCAAGGGAAAGACAAGGGAAAGTCAAAAGAATTTGGCTGGTTCCCAAGACTTCATTCAAAAATGATGAGTCAGGCATCACAGCTCTTCAAGACTGAGGCTCGGTTCATAGAACATATCTCTCTCTCCTCTTTTTAGCTGCTAGATGCATTCATTGGCTCAATCAATTCGAGTCACTAAATTAAAAGTGGTAACTATTATTCTTGATTTACACATCCATTTGAATCTCTCAAAGAACGGGAGCCTTATTAGCAACTAAGTTATTTTGGGAAGAAAACCAAGTATTAATTAAAATCAGAAATTGTTAAAGTTGTTGTTCAGTCTGAGATTGTTTTTACTTGTTTTAGATTTCTATACATAAATTCTGTAAGAAGGTGATACTTGCTTTTCCTTTCTCTTCTCCTAATGCAAGATAACCCTAGAATTTGTCAGGAAACTTTCTATATATTTTACTGAACATAAAATTCAGCCCCTAGGTTCTTGACAGCAATTCTCATTATACTTAAAGAACTTCTATTTCTTATAAACATTCTCCAGCACAAAAATTTTAATGGAAAAATTGCAATTTATACAAGTGGCATCAAGGAGCCCAGTGGTTGCAGTGCCTTTAACAGTTTCACAGAAAATGTAGAAGTGTTCATCAAGTGGGTGTTTCTTGATCAATTCTAAATAAAGCCCAAATGAATCACATCAAAATATATTTTCAGTGGAGATATTTTTGAAGAGGTTAATCAAATGTAGTTCAAGCAATATGCCTGCATTTAATGTGATTTTGACTTCACTAATTTGAAGTGATATATGATAAAACATTAATAAAATATTTATGCTTATGTTTTGCAATCATTTTTATCTCTTCAAATTACAAAAGAAAAAAATCACAAAATTTAAGCCTGACTAACTCAATCAATTTTGAGCTACATTTTCTTTTTTAAAAATTTTAATTTTTGTGTCACTGTGAGATAGCGTTACAAAGCTATTCATGGTCTGGTTTTAGTCATACAGTGTTCCAACACTCATCCCTCTACCAGTGTACATTTCCTACCACCAATGTCCCCAGTTTCCCTTCTGCCACCATTCCTCCACTTCAGCTTGTCTCAAATGCTGGGGGAGAAGGCAATTGGGATAGAGAAAGGACCACCTAGAGCTACTTTTAAGTATTTTCATTAGTAAGTGGCAAAGTAACTGGGAAACAACAGACCATCAGTTGTCGGATCAGTTGAAATTTAGTCTTTAAGATATAGAAGTTTGAAATGGGCTAGGACACTGTTTACTGAGCTGAGAAAATTCTTTGCATGCAGTAGGCTTGGGATCAATCTCTGAACCTTGTGCTCGCAACTCCCCAACACAAAGCCTGGAGTACCTCTTAACCATGACAAAGTTCAACTATAGAAAGGAAGGAAGGAAGGAAGGAAGGAAGGAAGGAAGGAAGGAAGGAAGGAAGGAAGGAAGGAAGGAAGGAAGGAAGGAAGGAAGGAAGGGAGGGAGGAAGGAAGGAAGGAAGGAAGGAAAGAAGGAAGGAAGGAAAGAAGGAAGAAACGAGGGAAAGAGGGAGGGAGGGAGCAAGGGAGGAAGGAGGGAGGGAGAGAGGGAGGAAGGAAGGAAGGAAGGAAGGAGGGAGGGAGAGAGGGAGGGAGGAAAGAAGGGAGGGAGGGAGAGAGGGAGGGAGAAGAGGAAGGGAGGGAGAGAGGGAGGGAGGAGAGGAGGGAGGTGAGGGAGGGAAGAAGTGAGGTTTTTAGAAATGTATCATTCACATTAGTGCAATTGCTTTGGCTTTATATCATCACTGAAGGAGAGTTTCTTAATCTCTTAAAATATAGATATGCTGCATACTATATATTTACTAACAATTATATTAATATGTTCCAGACATATTTCTTGGTCAGCAGTTAAAAAAATTCTGGCTGAACATCAGACTTATTTATAAGCCATATTTTGTCAAAAATATCACAGAAATAATATTTACAATTTTCTCTAAATACATTTACTTGTCTCACATTGCAAAAGGCACAAAACTTTATGCTTGGAAAAGTATTTCTCCCACCCCTAACTTCCAACAACCTAGCTCTTATTTATATGGATGAAACCAATATTATCAACTTCTTATGTAACCTTTGAGAGATATCATGCATACATAAACAGGTATGTGTATTAATACTTTTTAATGCCACTGGAAGCAAATGATACACATTCTTGCATTGCTTAATTAATATAACATTTTGAAGATTACCTATAGTCATACAAAAAGTTCTCTTTTTCATTTATGCATTCTATATTATTGCATGAATGTATCATAGACTGCGTAACTAGTCTACCTGTGAAAAAATCTTACATTATTTTCAGATCTTTTACTTTTGCATTTTTGTACTGTTGATGGCTAGTATTTTGCCTTATCACTGATGTAGTTCTCTGCATGCTAAATTTTGTTGCAGTGGCTTGCAATTGTATTTTTTAACTTCTTCAATTCCATTTTTATAGACTCTAATACCCTTAATCCATTCATTCTTGAGGTGGTTGTTTTGTTTTTATTGTCATTGAGTGGAGGGTTGATTTGAGACCTCCTTAATGAGGCTTGAGGCTTTATTTGAACCCTGTGATTTCCCAGGACTTCTGCCCTTGTCTGTAGGTGAATTATTTTGTTTCCCCATTGTTCTTAATGATCTGTGGGTGCTGAAGTTTGAGCTTCATATTACTACTGAACTGAGAACTGATCTGTTCTGTTATTTTTCAGTAAAGAGTTACTATTTATAATCTGTTAATCCAACAATTTATTGTGCCCTTAAGATACTATTTCAGGGGCTGGAGCAATAGCACAGTGGGTAGGGCATTTGCCTTGCACATGGCCGACCCGGGTTCGATTCCCAGCATCCCATATGGTCCACTGAGCACCGCCAGGAGTAATTCCTGAGTACAAAGCCAGGAGTAACCCCTGTGCATCGCCAGGTGTGACCCAAAAAGAAAAAAAAAGATACTATTTCAGCGATCAAGCAGGGGAATATCTAATTACTCCCGTTTACATAGCAAGTTTATTATGGAGGTTTTTGAGGACAGATATCAGAATTTACAGTCCCATAGAGTTGGTGGGGTGAAAAGTGGAATTTTTAGTGTCCATATGGTTTTAGGCTTTAGAGCTGATGTTGTGGGTCACAACACAAGGGGGATAGGGCCAGGGGAGGTTTGGAGCCCTTATCTCATCTAGGTGACAAAAGAGTTGAGTTTCAGCATTTCACATCTGTGAGAGCAGATCCTGAGTTCGAGAGCTGTTTCGGGGGGGGGGGGCGTCTCTGATCCACAGGACTCATGGGAAAAATTTTTTTTGTTTTGTTTAAAGTAAGTTTTTTATTTTATTTTTTAAATTTATTTATTTTTAATTAGTGAATCACCGTGAGGGTACAGTTACAGATTTATACACTTTTGTGCTTATGCTTCCCTCATACAAAGTTCGGGAACCCATCCCTTCACCAGTACCCATTCTCCACCACCAGTAAACCCAGCATCCCTCCTACCCTCCCCAATCCCATCTCCCCCCACCCCACCCTGCCACTGTGACAGGGCATTCCCTTCTGTTCTCTCTCTCTAATTAGCTGTTGTGGTTTACAATAAAGGTGTTGAGTGGCCACTGTGCTCAGTCTCTAGCCCTCATCCAGCCGGCAACTCCCTTCACCCACATGGCCTTCGACTACATTATAGTTGGTGATCCCTTCTCTGAGTTGCCCTTTCCCCAGAATGTGAGGCCAGCCTCCAAGCCATGGAGTCAACCTCCTGGTACTTATTTCTACAATTCTTGGGTGTTAGTCTCCCACTCTGTTATTCCATATACCATAGATGAGTGCAATCTTTCTATGTCTGTCTGTCTCTTTTTGACTCATTTCACTCAGCATGAAACTTTTCATGCCGATCCATGTAAATACAAAATTCATGACCTCCTTTTTTCTAACAGCTGCATAGTATTTCATTGTATATATGTACCAAAGTTTCCTCAACCAGTCATCCGTTCTAGGGCATTCGGGTTTTTTCCAGATTCTGGCTATTGTAAACAGTGCTGCGATGAACATACATGTGCAGATGTCGTTTCGATTATACTTTTTTGCCTCTCTGGGATATATTCCCAGCAGTGGTATTGCTGGGTCAAATGGGAGCTCAATATCTAATTTTTTGAGAATTGTCCATATTGTTTTCCAGAAGGGCTGAACCAGTCGGCATTCCCACCAGCAGTATAGAAGGGTCCCTTTCTGTCCACATCTTCACCAACAGCGGTTGCTTTTGTTCTTTTGGATGTGTGCTAGTCTCTGTGGTGTGAGGTGGTATCTCGTGGTTGTTTTGATCTGCATCTCTCTGATGATTAGTGATGTAGAGCACTTTTTCATGTGCCTTTTTTGCCATTCGTATTTCTTCCTTGGAAAAGTTTCTGTTCATTTCTTCGCCCCATTTTTTGATGGGGTTGGATGTTTTCTTCTTGTAGAGTTCAACCAGTGCTTTATATACCATTGATATCAACCCCTTATCTGATGGGTATTGTGTAAATATCCTTTCCCATTCTGTGGATAGTCTTTGTATTCTGGTCACTGTATCTTTTGCGGTGCAGAAGCTTTTTAGTTTAATGTAGTCCCATTTGTTGATCTCTGTTTTCACTAGATTGCTTAGTTCCGTGCTATCTTTGAAGATACCTTTATCTTCAATATCGTGGAGGGTTTTGCCGACCTTGTCTTCAATGTACCTTATGGTTTGTGGTCTAATGTTGAGGTCTTTAATCCATTTTGATCTGACTTTTGTGCATGGTGTCAGGTCAAGGTCTAAGCCCATTTTTTTGCATGTGGTTGTCCAGTTGTGCCAGCACCATTTGTTAGACTTTCCTTGCTCCACTTCACATCTCTTGCTCCCTTATCAAAGATTAGATGATCATACATTTGGGGTTGTGTGTAGGGATATGCCACCCTGTTCCATTGTTCTACGGCTCTGCCTTTGTTCCAGTACCATGCTGTTTTAATTGTTACTGCTTTGTAGTAAAGTTTGAGATTGGGGAGGGTGATGCCTCCCATCATATTTTTCCCAAGAATTGTTTTAGCTATCCTTGGACATTTGTTGTTCCATATGAATTTTAGGATTGCTTGATCCATTTCTTTGAAGAATGTCATGGGTATCCTTATAGGGATCACGTTGAATCTGTATAATGCTTTGGGGAGTATTGCCATTTTGACAACATTGGTTCTCCCTATCCACGAGCAGGGTATATGTTTCCATTTCCTCATGTCCTCTTTGATTTCATGGAGTAGCATTTTGTAGTTTTCTTTGTAGAGGTCTTTTACTTCCTTGGTTAAGCTGATTCTGAGGTACTTGATTTTCTGGGGCATGATTGTGAATGGGATTGCTATTTTCATGTCCCTTTACTCTGCCTCATTGTTTGCATATATGAAGGCCATGGATTTTTGGGTATTGATTTTGTAGTCTGCAACTTTACTGTATAAATCTATTGTTTCTAAGAGTTTCTTAGTAGAGGCTTTAGGCTTCTCTAGATATAGTATCATATCGTCTGCAAATAGTGAGAGTTTGATTTCTTCCTTTCCTATCTGGATGCCCTTAATCTCTTTTTCTTGTCTAATAGCTATCGCAAGTACTTCCAGTACTATATTGAAGAGGAGTGGTGAGAGTGGGCATCTTTGTCTTGTGCCTGATCTCAGAGGAAAGGCCCTTAGTTTTTCCCCGTTGAGGATAATGCTTGTCGTAGGCTTGTGATAGATGGCTTCGACTATCTTGAGGAAAGTTCCTCCAAACCCCATTTTGGCGAGGGTTTTCATCATGAAAAGATGTTGGATCTTGTCAAATGCTTTCTCTGCATCTATTGATATGATCATATGGTTTTTATCTTTACTTTTGTTGATATGGTGGATTATGTTGATTGATTTCCGAATGTTAAACCATCCTTGCATCCCCAGGATGAATCCCACTTGGTCATGATGTATGATCTTTTTGATGAGTTGTTGGATCCTATTTGCTAGTATTTTGTTGAGGATCTTCGCATCGGTGTTCATCAGGGATATTGGTCTGTAATTTTCTTTCTTAGTGGTGTCTTTGTTTGCTTTTGGTATTAGAGAGATGTGTGCTTCATAGAAACTGTTTGGGAGAGTTCCTGTTTTTTCAATTTCCTGGAAAATTTTGAGGAAAACAGGCAACAGGTCTTCTTTAAATGTTTGGAAGAATTCGCCAGTGAAACCATCTGGGCCTGGGCTTTTGTTTTTGGGGAGGTTTTTGATTACAGTTTCAATTTCCTTAACATTGGTGGGTCTATTCAGGTATTTCAAGTCTTCTTTGTTCAGTCTTGGGAGATTGTAGGAATAGAGGAATCCATCCATTTCTTTTAGGTTCTCCTGTTTTGTGGCGTATAGACTTTCCAAGTAGTCTCTAATGATCTTTTTCATGGGAAAATTTTAAAGTATATATGTTCCTGAGACCTCTCATGGAAGTTCATAATCAAAATCAAAATCAAGGACCAGGGTTTGGAAATATGTACTTAATTTTTTAGATAACGTGATTTACAAAGTTATTTCAGGTTGTTGTAAAGTTGTTTCAAACAAGGTTTCAGACAAACAGTGTTTCCACCTCTAATCTCACCAACCTCCAACTGTGGCTCCAGTTTTCCTCACATCCACCCTGATTTCTTTTATTTATAAATATTTATTTATTTATATTGACTTTTTGGGCCACATCCAGTGATGCTCAAGGGTTACTCCTGGCTCCACTCATGAATCACTCCTGGACCTCCTCTTGGGGGACCATATGGGATGCTGGGGATTGAACCTAGGTCGGTTGCATCCAAGCAAATGCCCTACTCACTGTACTATCACTCCTTCCCCCCACCTGATTTCTTGACAGATACAGTTTTAAGTATTGTAATTTGTGTCCCAGTTTTTTTAGTCTTGTAGGTCCTAGTGATTTAACTATATTCAGATAGTTTACCTCTACATTTTCCAGATGACTGTTGTCAGTCAATGCAGCATCTTTCTGCAGGATTGGTTCTGGGGAATTCTCTACTCTGGGTTATCTATTCTCATTACCACTGCTTTTAGCAGAGCATTTCACTAAAGCTAGAAAGCAGAGGTCACATTTTCTGACAAGAGCTTGATTCTGCATGATTCTAAGTAAAAAAAGATTTATACAGCATTTCTGTTTGATTTTTAAAAATTCCTTTAATATTAATTTTTAGTTTTATAGTTCAATTTACTTTTTTATTTGCTTGCTTGGGAGCCACACTCAGCAGTACTAACAGGGCTTTTTCCTGGCTCTGTGTTCATGGATGGGCTTGGGGAATCACATGGGGTACCAGTGATAGCTGTGTGCAAGGCAAGTGCCTAACCACTATACTATTGCTCCAGACTCTGTTATTAATATATTTTTAATTTGATTAAATAACCATGATTTACAAATTTATTTACAGTTGAGTTTTAGACTTACTAAGTTTCAGTACCAATTATACCACCAGTGTTTTCTCCCAACCAGGGTTCCCAGGTACCTTCCCATCCACCCCCAGCCTTTCACCTTGGCAGGCATATTGTTAAGTTTAATTGTTGATTTTTAGTGCTTTTGACTCTGTGATTTGGATATCCAGCTCTACCATTCCTTTACACCACCAATATACTCAATCTCCTTGACTCATGCTCCCCAATGCTTCCCATCTATCTCTTCTTCCCTGCCTCAATTTCTTTTCTTCTCTGCCCATCTCTTCCCTGTTATCTGGGGCCAACGGTGATCTAGAAATTCCCCTTTAAAAATTCCCCCCATCCAGTTATTCTATGTACCTCCTAAAAGTGAGATAATCCTGTGTTTCTTCTTCTTCTTCTTCTTGATTACTTCACATTTAACATGATTATCTTCCAGTTCCATCCATGTTGCAACAAATTGCATAATTTTATTGTCCCTTACAGCTGCATAGCATTTTATTGTGTTTGAGTACCACATCTTCATTATCCACTTATTTATCATTGGACACCTAGGTTGATTCCCTGTCTTACCTGTTGTACTAAGTACTGCAATTAACAGTGGTGTGCATATGTCCTTTTTGAATGAAAGTTTTTTGTGTCCCTAAAGTAGATATCTAGCAGTGAAATCTTAGGGTTATATAGCAGCTCAATTCTTAGTTTACGGAAACATCACTTGTATCACTTGTCATCCTGTTCATCTTCGATTTGCTGGAGCGGGCACCAGTAACGTTTCCATTTGTTCCTGTCGGGTGCTAGTGTAGCCCAATAGTATCTGCTCACTCCAGGGACACGAAGAGCCTCAAAACATTCATTCAGGGTTTTGACGAAGAAGTCTGACCATCTCGTAGGTGGACAGCCATGCGGTCTTTTGACATCTTGTGGAATCCAGTTGGTAACAGCTCTAGTCCAGTGGTCATCTCTGAATTGCATTATGTGTCCGGTCCATCTGATTTTTGATGCCTTGGCAAATGAGACAGCATCCCTGATTCTTGATTGTCCACAGAGCTCAAAACTCTGGATTCCTTCTCTCACTTGAGTGAAACTTGATACTCCAAGCATAGCTCTTTCTATTCCTCTTTGTGATGCCTGAATTGTCCTGTTGTCCTGTTTTCATAGGGCACAGGTCTCTGAGGCATATGTTAGTGCAGGAAGAATGGCGGAGTCATAAAGATGTGCCCGGAGCCAGAGTTTCTTTGTCCTCTTAACCACTTCTTTGACGCTCTTGAAGGCGTTCCATGCTGCTCTCTTCCTCCTGCACAGTTCTGGTGCCAAGTTGTTCCTCAAGTTGAGTTCTTGACCCAGGTACACATAGCTGCTGCATTCGGAGATGTTTGTTCCATTGAGAGCAAATGGAACATCAGGGACTAGTTCGTTTTTCATGAACATCGTTTTGCTGAGATTCAGCTGCAGTCCGACCTTTCCACACTCGCTGTTGAAGTCAGCCAGCATTTGTGCCACTTGGCTAATGTTTGGCATTATGAGAACGATGTCATCAGTGAAGCAGAGGTGATGTAGTTGCCGACCGTCTATCTTCACTCCCATTCCTTCACATTCCAGTCATCACATGACATTCTTGAGGGTGGCACTGAAGAGATTTGGTGAAATGGTATTACCCTGTTGAACCCTTCTCTTTATGTCATTGATCACTTCCTTGTAGAATGGTGAGATCCTAGTGGTGAATCCGTAATACAGCTTAAGGAGGATCTTGATGTACTGAGTTTGAACGCCCTGTTTGGCTAGGGCTTCGATGACTGCTTCAGTCTCAACAGAATCGAAGGCCTTTATTAAATCGATGAACATTAGACAGAGCAGTATCTTGAACTGTCTCGAAACTTCAACGGGCTTGGTCACTGTGTGGATATGGTCCATCGTGCTGAATTCTTTTTGGAACCAGACTCGCTGCATGGTTGTCCTTCGTCTAATGTTCTGTCTATTCTATTCAGGATGACTTGAGTGAACAACTTGTAGATGACAGACAACAGGCAGATTGGACAATAGTTGCCAATGTCATGGATGTCTCCCTTCTTGTACAACAGAATGGTCCTGCTGGTTTTCCACTGGGACGGAACCTTGCATATGAACAGGTAATGTGTGAAGAGCCAAGCAAGAGTATTGACAAGTACTGACGGCAGACTCTTCAGGTGTTCGGGTCTGACCTTGTCTGGACTGGGTGCTGTATGCATCTTTACCAATGAAATGGCGTGTCAAATTTCAGAAAGGAGATGTTGGAAAGGACATATTCATCCTGCAGAATTTGGTATGTGGGCAGGTGGACGTGGCTGTCAAGAGATCCGAGAAGAAGTCATGAATAATCCTCTCCTCCTCCTCCCCTTCCTCCACTACGGAAACATATTTTTAAAAAAATAATTTCCTGTAACATGCTTCCTAGTATGGCTCTGCCACCAGTTAATTTGTCTTATATCGCACTCTCAGCAATACTCAACTCTTCTACTTCAACTCCCCACAGCCATATTTCTCCTGACAGTTAATGATTCTAATAAGAAGCTGGAGCTCAGTAAAAATAATGGCTGCATGGACGCTTAGGGTTGGTGGAGCCATTCCTGAGCATATATTTTGTATATCAGGCTTATGCAGCCTCCAGGTTTGGAGATGTCCCATTCCCGCATACCAGAGCCATGTTGGTAGAGGCTCAGTGTCGCTGGGGCTCCATCTGGAGAAGGCGTGCCAGCTGTACCTCCTCCGTCTGGCCCCCTGGTGTTGTTGGCCCGGTCTGGGGTCCAGAGCGGCCCAAATTCTTCACTGCTGATTATGGTGGGAAGGTGCCGAGGGCAGGTCGAGGGCGTGACTTCTGGAGGCCGGGGCTAATCTCCAGCTGGGCTGGCGCCGCCCCATTTCCGTGCCCCCCTCGGTTTGGAGGTGTCCCATTCCTGCATACCAGAGCCCTGTTGGTGGAGGCTCGGTGTTGCCGGGGTTCCATCTGGAGAAGGTGTGCTGGCTGTGCCTTCTCCGTCTGCCCCCCCCACCTGTTGTTGGCCTGGTCTGGGGTCCAGAGCGTCTCCAGCCAGCGGTGCCCGCCGAAGCGGCCCAAATTCTTCACTGAGACCCTTATTTTTTAATCTGCAGTCCAGGGCGCAGGCTCTGGGTTTACATATGCACGGTGTGTGCTGTGCCACTGAGTTACACCCTCGGCCCTCCTCAATTTTAGGCTCTAAGCAGGGTAAGGAACAGCCCGTTGGGGTGTGCAACTTTCCCGTCCTCATTCTTCCCTTCCAGGGAGTGGGACCTCACCGCAGTTGCGGCGAGTACCGGGACTATGACCGCACCCGCCAGGAGTGCTTCTCACCCCCGTGCCACGAGCTCAGGCCCCCGCAGAAGCGCATGAGGCGAGACTGGGATGAGCACAGTTCTGACCCGTACCACAGTGGCTCCCTATGATGGGGGGCGGGGGCCCCACCTACGGCCCCCCTCAGCCCTGGGGCCACCCAGACGTCCACATCATGCAGCATCATGTTCTGCCCATCCAGGCCAGGCTGGGCAGCATTGCCAAGATCGACCTGGGTGTGCCCCCGCCTGTGATGAAGAGCTTCAAGGAGTTTCTCCTCTCCCTGGATGACTCGGTGGATGAGACGAAGGCGGTGAAGCGCTACAGTGACTACAAGCTGGACTTCCGGCGGCAGCAGATGCAGGATTTCTTCCTGGCGCACAAGGACGAGGAGTGAGCCAGAACTGGGAACTACATCCGCTCATCGATGGACCTTGGAGCAAACCCATCTCCACCCCCACCATACCCAACCCAAACATGAGCCCTGGGCTGAGCTGCGCTACCCGGCCAGGCAGACAGGCAGGGCACCACAGTGCACAATGCAGTGGTCTAGCTGAATGTGATCGCTCAGGCAGCTAGTCAGTCAGAGACCCCCGCAGACTCCCGCGGGACTGGGGCTTCCGGGCCGGGCGTCCCAGCCAGGAGCCAGCCGGTGGCCCACCAGTCAGCGTGGGCCCTGGGCGCCGCTAGTTAAATCTTGAGCTCTATTTGACCAAGTGGCCAAGGTTCCAGTCTAAGTACCACCCAGATGAGGTGGGGAAGCGAAGGCAGGAGGCCCGGTGGGCCCTGCAGAACCGCCTGAGGGTCTTCCTGTTCCTCATGGAGACAGGCTGGTTCGATAACCTCCTCCTGGACATCGACAAAGCTGATGCCATCCTCAAGATGCTGGACGCTGCTTTGATTAAGATGGAAGGAGGGACAGAAAATTACCTACGCATTCTGGAGCAGGAGGAGGAGGAGCAGGCAGGAAAACCTGGGGACCCCAGCAAGAAAGAGGAAGGCCGGGCTGGCCCAGGCCTGGTAGATGCAGAACGCAAGGCCAATGACAAGGAGGACAAGAAAGAAGAGGGCAAACAGGCTGAGAATGACAGTTCCAGTGAAGATAAGACCAAGAAGTCAGAGGGCGAAGGGGACAAGGAAGAGAAGAAAGAGGACTCGGAGAAGGAGGCCAAAAAGAGCAAAAAGAGGAACAAAAAGCACAGCGGCGACGACGACAGCTTTGATAAGGGCAGTGTGTCTGAGTCGGAGTCGGGCTCGGAGAGTGGCCAGGCAAAGGAGGAGAAGGAGGAGTTGGAGGAAGCATCGAAAGAGAAGGAGAAGCCCAAGGAGGAAGAGCGGGAGAAAGCCAAGGACGGGGCCCCGGGCTGGAGTGTAAGCCTAGGCCCCTTGCACAAGACCTGCTCCCTGTTCATGTGCAACAACGCCCCCAACATCTCCCGGGCCGAGATCATCTCCCTCTGTAAGAGATACCCAGGCTTTATGCGCGTGGCCCTCTCGGAGCTGCAGCCTGAGAGGAGATTTTTCCGGCGTGGCTGGGTGACCTTTGACTGCAACGTGAACATTAAGTAGATTTGCTGGAATATGCAGAATATCCGCCTCCGGGAGTGCGAGCTGAGCCCCGGGGTGGACAGAGACCTGACACTCCGAGTCCGGAACATCAATGACATCACCCAGCACAAGCAGATCGTGCGCAATGACATCAAGCTGGCAGCCAAGCTGATCCACACGCTGGACGACAGGACCCAGCTCTGGGCAACGGAGCCCGGCACGCCGCCTCTGCCAGGGAGCCTGCCCTCGCAGAACCCCATCCTGAAGAATATCACCGATTACCTGACCGAGGAAGTGAGCGCCGAGGAGGAGGAGCTGCTGGGGAGCAGTGGAGGGGCGCCCCCCGAGGAGCCGCCCAAGGAGGGGAACCCTGCTGCGATCAATGTGGAGCGGGATGAGAAGCTGATCAAGGTCTTGGACAAACTACTCCTGTACCTGCGCATCGTCCACTCGCTGGACTACTACAACACCTGCGAGTACCCCAACGAGGACGAGAGGCCTAACCGCTGCGGCATCATCCACGTGCGCGGGCCCATGCCCCCCAACCGCATCAGTCACGGCGAAGTGCTCGAGTGGCAGAAGACACTCGAGAAGAAGCTGACACTCCTGCTGAGTGTGTGGGAGTCCCTGTCTGAGGAAGAGGCCCAGAAGATGGGGCGAAGAGACCGCGAACAGGAAGGGGAGAAGTTTGTCACCTCTAACACCCAGGAAACTGGGCAGGGATAAGTGGCTCTGCCCTCTCAGTGGCAAGAAATTCAAGGGCCCTGAGTTTGTGCGCAAGCACATCTTCAACAAGCATGCCGAGAAAATCGAGGAGGTCAAGAAGGAGGTGGCGGCGTTCTTCAACAACTTCCTCACTGACGCCAAGCGCCCGGCTCTGCCTGAGATCAAGCCCGCCCAGCCTCCCGGCCCCGCCCAGATACTCCCCCCAGGCCTGACTCCAGGACTCCCCTACCCGCACCGGACTCCGCAGGGCCTCATGCCTTATGGTCAGCCACGGCCCCCCATCTTGGGCTACGGAGCCCCGATGGTCTTTGTAGCTGGTGGTGTCCGCCCCGCAGTCCCCACAGGAGGGCCTCCGTACCCCCACGGTCCCTACGGTGCTGGCCGAGGCAACTGCGATGCCTTCCGAGGCCAGGGAGGCTATCCCGGCAAGCCTCGCAACAGGGTGGTTCGTGGGGACCCACGGGCCATTGTGGAATACTGTGACCTAGACGCTCCAGACGACGTGGACTTCTTCTGAGCGCCTGGCGTCTCACTCTGTACTGACTGCCGTGCCCCAGCCAGCTCAATTTTTGTACGTTCAGCCCTACTGCCAATCAATGCACTTCCACGGGGGGGGGGGGGGGGGGGAGGGGGGAATGATGGCTGCAGTTTGTTTAATAGGAAACACCATAGTGGAGATACTACTCAAATTCCCCGTGTACTAACTCACACTGTGGAGAAAAGCTGATTTTGATTCTCCAAGGAAAATCTCATAGACAATCTCAGTATGCATTTGATCAAGATAGAATGATTTCATTTTTATTAAATGGAAAAATCAAAAGGTTAATGGTGACATGCCTATATCTCATATCTTTCCTCCCCCACGTAAGTACACATATAAAACATGGTTCCCCTCACCCCAGCTCCTAGAAACATGTAGTACTCGAAGTATATTATTCAGTGGCTTCTACTTTTTTTTTTCTTTTTGAGTCACACCCAGCGTTGCTCAGGGTTACTCTTGGCTCTGCACTTAGGAATCACTCCTGGTGGCAGTTGGGGGACCGAACGGGTTGCCAGATATGGAACCCGGGTCAGCCACGTGCAAGGCAAACGCTGTACCTTCTGTACTATTGCTCTGGCCCTGGATTCTATTTATCTTGAAGCTTCCCCAAGTATCTTACTCAGTTGTGGGAAAAGTTTTGAACAATGTTTTGAGTAAATGTGAATTTAACCACACATAACGTTCCTAAGAAGATATAAAAGTAGTTTAAAATACACATACAGAAGCATTTAGAATTAGGGAGAGTGTACAATGTGAGTTATTCCATTTATTTAAACCCCCACTTCTAATCCATTCCAAAACCAAATCTTTATTCTTGCATATTTGCTTCCCATCTCTCTCTCTCTCTCTCTTTCTCTCTTTCTTTCTCTCTCTCTCTCTCTCTTCCAGCTCATTATCAGTGGGAAAGCATAAGTGAAATGGTTCAGCAGCTGAATTTGCCTAAAGGCCTTGCAAGTAGATTTAGAGCCTTGCTCTAATTGACACATTGTTTCTGAATAATTTGGAAAAAATTAATCAATTGTATAAAACAAATAAAATTTAAAAATGTGTTTTATTTTACTGCTTTAGAAACTAATGGTCCATGGATTCTCAGCATGTTAATCACTGATAATAACCTTTGAGATGAATTTTATAAAAGCAGCAAAGGAACTGACTTATATTGATTGGTTTTCTATACAGATCACTTATACTTATAAATGTAACCATATGTTCCCATTTTGTAGATGAAGAGATTGAGGTTCAGACACTAAATAATTTACCCAAATTATGCTTCTGGTTAGTGGCATAGCTAGGACTGAAAGCTAATTCTGCTTCCAAATATTGTGTTAATTCTATTGAATCATATTAACTATCTAGAAAAATTATACAATTTAGAGACATTACAGGCAAAATAATCAGCATATTTAGATAAAAATCTATTCAGTGTTTCATTATGAGTCTCCAAACTAGATAATTGTGGTGATTCAGTTTCCTAGACAAGTATTTTTGTAACTGAATGGATAATTATTGAACCATAGTTGTGCTATTAGATAATTCAGATTGCATACTATTGAAGAGAGTAGCAGTTCTAGATATAGTACTACTGTATATGAATAATACATTGAGTTTAGTTAGGATAGTTTTAGCTATAAACAAATATCACGATTACTGCCCTACAGAGAATGAGACAAACAAACACACAAGGACTATCCAAGAGTTAGGGTCTTCTGGGAAACCATAAGCACACAGGCTGGTCATTTATTCAATGCAATATAACTCCCCTCCCCTGGCTCTTAACATGTGAGCCTTTGTTTAAGCTGGCAGAGACATTAAGGACTGTTAGTTAAGCACATCAAAATTTAACAGGTGCATGAAGAGCAGAGAGGCTGGACTATTTCACAGTAGGTCAGCAGGTACTCTTAGAGTATAGAGTGAACTCGGTTCCCTAGTCTATTCATGCCTACTCTTTTCTTTCCTGAGCATGTTTGCTGTCCTGACATATTCTAAAAAGACAAAAATGTATTATCCAGATGACTATCCCAATATTAGGGTTTTTGTTATGATGAAAGTAATTCCCACAACCGCGTATAAGAGCTTCCTAAGGAAGTTTAAAAATTTAAAGATGCTTTGAACAATTTTTGTTCATGTATGTTCCTATAATAAATTTAATCAACATTCATGGGCAGATAGTTTTAAATATTGGTTTTAAATACAGATAACCAATACACAATGTCTCCTATAATAACATCACACAAAAAGAAATCAATCTCAATAAGACTCCATTAAAAAAAAGACTGCATATCTCAGTTTTAGAATATTGATGTAGACTTTACCTAAGTGATGTATCTATAACTTACAAAACCTAAAGCAATTCTAAAGCATAAGATTTTTATAAAGTCAAGAAGATAATTTTTTCCAAAGGTACAGACCCAAACTATTTTTAAAATTTTAAATTATTTTTTTAATTTATTTTTTAATTAGTGAGTCACAGTGAGGGTACAGTTACAGATTCACACATTTTTGTTCTTGTTATTCCCTCATACAATGTTTGAGAGCCCATCCCTCCACCAGTGTCCATTCTCCACCACCAATGAACCCAGTATCCCTCCCACCCCTGCAGTCCCATCCCCCCACCCCACCCCGCCTCTGTGGTGGGGCATTCCAATTTGATATCTCTCTTTCCTTTTGAGGAAACTATTTAATGACCACAGAACATCTCGTACATATTCTCTAGTCACACACACACACGTATATATATATATACATACACACATATATATTGACATATATATATGTAGATGTGCATATGTGAGTGTATGTACATATTACACATAAGCATGATGTCATCTTTCACCATTTATTTAGACAAATGAAACATCAGTGCATGGCCTGACCTGTATACTGCTTTTCTACTTCTCTTCCAAGTGCTGCACATTATTGTCCTAATTTGATGGAATTGCAGGAATATTATTTTCATTACTTATTTATGTATTTGTAAACAATTTTGATATCACCATTTTAATTTTGAAATATTTTAATGTATTTAAAATTATGGTATTAACAAAACCATTCATGTTCCTGACTCCACTATACATCAAAATTAATGTTTTACTATACTTTATTTCATTTTCAAAATTTAAAACAGTTTTCTGTGATAAATAATGATGATGAAACTTTCATTTTTTATTGCAAATATGAAATATTCAATAGGTATTTTGCTCATTACAATTTTAGAAAACTTTACCCGCTAAATTTCTTTTATTATTGAGTTAGAGAAATTACATATTGTTAATAAAGATCCTTTGTCTGATTTGCTATCATTTAATTTCATAACTGTTTTTTATTGAAAATAAATCTTTATTTTGATGAAACTCAAATTGTCATTCAAAAAATGTTATTTTATGTCATAGTCCCCCACAGGCACTATATTTCATTGTTAAACATTTTAATTATCCATTTCAATTATTTTGCATGTGGTTTGAAGTATTAACACAGGCTTATTCTTTTTCCTATACATATTTCTAATTATTTAAGCACTATTAGTCAAAAAGACTGCTCTATCCCTCAGTGAATTGCTTTGGCAATGCTGAAGAAAATCAGCTGACTGTTGAAGTAGTAATGTATACCTGGGCTCCTTTCACATACACATTAGACAATTTGTGAGAGATCTATAAGTCTCCAAGGCTCTATTTGCCATAAGTTGTCTTTGTGACTGATCTGCAGATAGAATAATTTTTATTCATCAGTCTTTAAGTCAGGAAAAATATGAGCATTCTAGAATCATAACAACAATCCCATGAATGCACAGGGTTTATGAGGCATCTCTAACAATAAGGAGCTATAACAGGAATCAACAATCAACTGCTCCCCTAATACCCATTTGAAGGAAACTTTGTGTCACTAATTACATAACTGCCTGGAAAGATGATGAGGGGAAAGAGGATAACCAGGGAGGTAACTCTTGCTGAGCTATACTTAGCACAGGAGAAAAGGAAGCAAAAATTACAGAATCTCAATTAAAAAAATTTATTTTTAAGGAAGGGGATAAAATATTAAAGACAAAGGATATTACTCTGTGTCTATGCATTTTAGTTACAGTCAACCTTGTCATCAGTATACATAGCCAATCTTTTATTAAATATTTATTTTATTTCATTTTTATAAAGTTTTACACAATAATTTATTACATTCAATATTCCAACACCAATCCGACCACTATTACACCTTCCCACCACCATTATTTCAAATTTTCCCACCACTATCCAAGCCTACTCTCAATTATTTAGCAGGCCCTAAATAATTTATTTCGTATTGCTTAGTTTGAATAATCCACTGAATTATATTTTCTTCTAGAGTTCTCTTTCCTCTCTTTTGCAAGTTGCAGGCCACTATATGAAAACTGTGCAGTGGTATGACCACTGTACTAAAATCTCAACTAGGTTAAGAGTTACATTATGAAAACATATGTTCTGCAACAGGTTTGCTTTCTTTAAAAAATTTTTTTATTCATTCAAGCTACAGAGCCTGAGAACTGGTCTACCGAAATGACCTTTCCATGGTAGGGAAGTTGGAGTGGGTAGGTTGATGGGGACAGTCACTGGTGGAGGGTGTGGAGTTGAAACATTGTATGACAAAACCCTCTAGTTATATTGTTAATCATGGTGCCTCAAATTTTAAAAAGTTAAATAAATAAAAAGGAAACTTCCTTAAGGGGTAAAATTTTGAGCAGCATTTACTGTCACTGTCACTGTCATCCAGTTGGTCATCGATTTGCTCGAGCGGGCACCAGTTTTTTGGCATATCAAATACACCACGGGTAGCTTGCCAGGCTCTGCCGTGCAGGCAGGATGCTCTGGGTAGCTTGTTGAGCTCTCTGAGAGGGGCGGAGGAATTGAACCCTGGTCAGCTTCGTGCAAGGCAAACACCCTACCGCTGTGCTATAGCTCCAGCCTAAGCAGCATTTAGTATTATATATACTTAGAGCAGTTTATAAAATAATTTAGGGAACAAGAAAATTCTTCCTTACATTTTATTACCTTAAAAACATTTTAATTGAGGTAATATTATAACAGTGTAACTGTATGTTTTAGAGGTACAGTGATGCCACATTATGCCCACTACCAGTATCCCTTCAATACAGTTCAGTTAGACCCTTTCAATTCACTCCCATTCTCTTGAAAACCTCATATCTGTTGTTAGAGTCATGAGAATATTTTTAATTAGACATTGTCTTTTCTGATGATTTGCTTCTTTACATACCACATGTAAGTGATATTATCCTACATTTGCCTCTCTTCTTGTCACTCATTGCTTGATCTCCTCAAGTTCCACCCATGTTGTCTCATAGGAACGATTTCTTCTTTTTTGTCTGCTCCATTGATTTATTTCTTTATATCCCACATGAGTGAGATCACATGGTATTGGTATTTATCTTTCTGACTTATATCACTTAGTATTACACCTTCAACTCCATGTCATCATAAATGACAAGAATTTCACTTTTCTTATAGCTGAGTAGTATTTCATTGTACATATATAACATCTTTAGCCACTCACCTGCTTTAGGGCACTTTTCTTTGTCTATAAACTAATGTAATTGGTATTGCATTGCATGCTTATATTCTATCAAATTAGTGGAGTTTTCTTTGTTTGTTTGGGTTTGGTTTGGGGGCCACAATAGCAGTGCTCAGGGGTCAATTATGTTGGTGTCTAATTTGGTCAACTGAGTGCTAAGCAAGGGCTTTACTGTACTATCTCTTTGGTCCTCAAATAAGTGATTTTACATATTTTTGGATACATATTTAAGAGTGGAATTACTTTTTACAATAGGGTAACTCTATTTTTAGCATCTTGCAGCACTTCCATACTAATTTCTAAAGAAACTGAACCAGTTTATATTTCTATTGAGAATGGGAATTCCATTTCCTCTACAAGACCCCAGAACTTGTTTCTGGTTTTTATTAATAGACTGCTATGAGATAATGTCTTGTAGTTTTGGTTTGAATTTACCTGATAAAAAATTATGTATGATAAACATTTTTCCATGTACCTACTGGTTATGCTCATGCCATACCAAGCAGTATTCAGGGGTTATTCTTGGCTCTCTGCTCAGGAATCACTACTGGTGGGCTAGGGAGACCATATGTAGTGCCTCAGATCAAACTAGGGCAAGGCAAATGGGTTAACTAGGGCAAGGCAAATGCCCTCCCCATTGTACTGTCTCTCTGGCTCCTTTTTCATCCTATTTTTAAAACTAATTTTATTATTTTGAGGTAATATGATTTGCAATAGTGGTAAGGCTTATGCATTGGTATACAAAGTTCCTGCACTTCTGCCATCACCAGAGAGCTGAAGATCCTCCTCAGCATCCCTTATGTCATGTCTGTTCTATTCTATCCTCCCTGGTCTCCAGCTCTTTGTCTTGGTACTATCAATTCTCTTCTCAGAGTTCAAGGGTTTGTTTTCATTGTTCACTGTAACTTCTTTCCTTTTCTTTGTCTCTATATACAACACATGAGTGAGATCATAGGCATTTGTTTTTCTATGTATTTTTAATTTAGCTTAACATGATACCCTCTAGGTTTATACAAGTTGTAGAACAAAGAAATATTTTACCTTTTCTTCGAAATGAGTAGTATTCCATAGTTTATGCATATCACAATTTCATTATCTACTCACCTGACTTCAGCATTTGGGTTGTTTCCAGATTTCTCGATTTTTATAAGTAGTACTGCAATGAAGTAGGTGCAATAGATGTACATATATCTTTTAGAATAAATGCTATTGCGTTATTTGACCCAGAGAAATAGATCAGAGGTCTAGATCAGTTGCCTTATAAACATATGGTCACAAGTTCAAATTTCCAATGACCCATACAAACTGATATGTTCCTGGCAGTTCTTCTGTTTTAGTCTGGAAGCTCTGTTGACTGAGATCCCAGCACCACAAGCCGTTTCTGGCTACATATAGTTCTTATATGCACATGTATATCAAAAGATCTGCACTAAGTCATTAATCACTGGATAATGCAATGTGACATTCTTTTTTTCCTTTTCATTGTTTATTTTTATACAATGTATTTCATGTGGAGTGATAGCACAGTGGGTAGGCCAAACTTGCATTTGGCAGACCGGGGTTCAATTCCTTCTTCTCAGAGAGCCTGGCAAGCTACCCGTGGCATATTTGATATGCCAAAAACAGTAACAATAAGTCACACAATGTTGATGTTACCGGTGCCCACTCGAGCAAATCGATGAACAAAGGGATGACAGTGCTACAGTATTTCATGCAGTATCTCTATAATAATGAACATTTAAGAAAAGTTATGATCATGTTGACTAAATTATTTGATCAATTCATCTAAAATATTTCTCAGGGTTTTGTCATCCTTGTCACCTTCCCTGACTGAACTTGTCATTATTTTAAAAATTAGATTGCCATTACTTTGTTGTTTACCTCAGGTGTAATTTTATTGGTAGAAAGTAAAATTTCTGAATTGAGACTGAATGATACTATAATGTATAGGGCATTTACTTTGCATGTAGCTGCCTGATTTTAATCCTGGAACCCCATATGCTCCCCCAAGCCCACCAATAGTGATCCCTGAGCACAGAGCCAGGAGTAAGTCCTGAGTACTACCTAGTGTTCCACCCTTGCCCCCCTCCAAATAAAACACCAAACAAACATATAATCAATCAAACAAACAAACAATACTTCTTAGTTGACCATGACTACCATTAAGATTTATTGCCATTTTTGGAAACTCAATTACATTGTTGACTGTTCAAAATAGTGTGCAGATATATAGAAGAGAGGATAACTATTTAGAATAGAAGATAAGAACAGGAATCTGGAAATCTCAAGAAAATTTATTTAATTTTATTAAGTCTCCTTTTTAAAATCTGTATAGTGGACAAAATACTAGAACCTGTTTCATGTTGTTAACTAAATGAGATAACAGAAAAAGATTTGAATGCTGTGCTTGGTTAATGCCATGTTACAAAAAATTAATTTGAGCTATTATTTCAACTGTTTTCATTAGAACTGGTGTATTTTTAACAATTTTTTAAAAAAATTATCACCAAGATATTCGTTGAATCAAAAAAGATCAAAAAATTTTCAGGGACTGGAGAGGTTGTGCAACAGATTAGTCACTTACCATGCATGTGACCAACCTGAGTTCAATCCTTGGAACTGTTAAGAGTGATCCCTGAGTAAACTGAGTGAGCCAGGAGTAAACCTTCGTCATAGTAGATGCATCCCCCAAACCATAGCATATCACAGCAAAACAAACCAGTTTTAAAAAATAGTAATTTTCTTCACCATTGGATTTCTAATTTTTATGCGCTTTGGACACTTCACATTCTTTTTTTTTAATTTTTTTTGGTTTTTTTTTTTTGGCTTTTTGGGTGACATTCAGTGACGCACAGGGGTTATTCCTGGCTCTGCACTCAGGAATTACCCCTGGTGGTGCTGGGAATAGAACCCAGGTTGGCCGCGTGCAAGGCAAACGCTCTACCTGCTGTGCTATCACTCCAGCCCCCGAACACTTCACATTTTTTAATTTAATCATCAACACTAGATCCTTTGGATGTTCAAGATAAATGAGACCCATGCAGTACCCACTTGATTGGAATAAACCCACTAGACATTTGGTTGACTTAGAATCTTGTCAGAAGCACAAAATTTGTTTTGTGTAAGGCAAATATAATCACCATTGGCTAATGAAATCTGATTTTAAAAACACAAGAATCAAAACCTCTAATTTGGATGAGAGCATTCATTAAATAAATAGATGCATCTGTGTGAGTAGTAAAGTGATGGAAAATCTTGGGGAATGAGCACTGGCGGAGGGATGGGTGTTTGATCATTTTGAGATTGTAACACAAACATGAAAGCTTGTAACTATCTCACGGTGATTCAATAAATTTAAAAAAAGATTAAAAAATTTTAAAAAAGTAATTGATGTCCATCCAAACTCTAAGTAATTAGCTCAAGGGAAAAATACAGATAAATTAAATTTATTTCAATATAAAACCTTTTCTTAGTGCTATAAAAATCACCTTTTTTTGCTGCATACTAATTAGGATTATTTCCACTACAAGTTTTACAAACCCAAGAGATTAAAATAGTGGCGTAATATACTAACTTAGCTAAGTGGACATACAGAAGAAGGGTGGGTAGACTTCTGTTGTGACTTGATCTGGCAGTGTTATTTCTGTCCCAAATATTCTTCCTCTGAAATGGCACTCTCATTGTTAACCTGGGTATAGACTCTTCTTATATTTGTCATCTAGAGGTAAGAAAACATTTCCCAGGGACACTCAACGTGTTCTCCTTGTCCTCATTTGCCAGTGTTGTCTTAGTCCCTGTTCCTAAGACAAAAATTATCTAGAGACTAGATTATAGCTGAAGTTCATGGCTTCAGCTAAGGGACCTGTGGATAGATGAAAATAGTCAAAAAATGAATAGTTCAAAAGTTTTCTTTAAAAAAATGGAGTCTCGGTGGAGCAGGGAATCATCATATACTTTATATAAATTTTAGAAAAGTACTTTTTTGTATAAAACTTGACTTTTAAACAATTATGAAGGAAAAAAAATACAACCCTTTTCCTCTATGTTTTTTCCCTTTCTGGAAATGACAATAATAAATTTGACTGAGAACAATAAAGCTTTTATGTATACTAATTCAGCCAGGTTTTAGAATTATCAAATGACTGAACATTCTCTAGTTGTTTGGGAAAAATCTAAGTGGCAATTTTCTTTACTTTTTAGAACATAGGATTTTTTTCAAAAAGGAAATGCAATCTGTATATAATAACCTAGACTTTAGAATGTTGTTATATAACAGCTATTTGATGTTTGACAAGTTTTTGACACTCTTTAATGAGCTTGTTTTTATCTTTAATCTTAGAAACAAATTTACCATGTAAAAAAATCTGAGCATCCACTATGATAAAATCAGTATTTCAGTATTTTATTCTTGAAGAGGTAAAGTGACAAATTAATTCAGCACGACATTTAATTTTCTTAACTTAAAAATTATTTACTTATACTAGTTATTTTAGTCTCAGTAATTTTTCTTTTATTTCCTTTTATCATTTAAATCTTAATTTGTTTATGGTGGGGCAGGCTAAGGCCATGCCTAGTGATGCTCAGGGGCATGTCTTGGCTCTGTGCTCAGGAGTGACACTTGGTGGTGCTTGGGGCACCGTATGTTGTGCCAGGATTTCTATTTGTTTAAGACAATGATTTGCCAAGTTATTCAGAGTTGAGTTTTAGGCGTGCTCAGTTCAAGCACCAATTCTATCACCAGTGTAAATGTCCCTCTACTAGTGTCCATAAGTTCCCTTCCACTTCCCTCACCACCCAGCCTGCTTCTTTGATGGGCACATTAAGTTCAGTTATTGTGGTTTGAATCTCCTGCTTTCATTGTTACTGATTCTATTTTGCCTATATAGCTGTACCACTCCTCCACATCATCATTGTATATTTGGACAGGTATTTGAACAGAGTAAGCTGCTTGCAGAGTTCCAGAGCTGCTTACAAGGTAAGTGTTTACCTCAATACTCTCTCTCTGCCAAAGATACTGTCAAAGATACAAAAATACTGCCAATGATAGGGTTTCGTGCATACAGCACTCTAACACCACACTCCCCCACCAGAGTATCAATTTTCCTTGACTTTTGTCTCAGTGTCCACTACTTAAGCCACCACCACCACCACCACCATCCCTCCACCCCAGGAATAAGCTCTGAGCACCACTAGAAAGTCAGGAAAACTATTTTGCCTCTCAAAATCTCCTCAGGTAATTAGATTCAGTGAATTCTTTATTCATTTGATAAATACTTAATATCAGATGATTTTGTACTGGGAATTAAAGAAAAAAAGATTTTGGAAGCCCAAAAGATGGAACAAGGGTTAAGGTGCTTGTTTAGCATGTGGCCAACCCCAGTTCGATTCTTGGCACCACATGATCCTCTGAGTAGAACTAGGTGTGCCCCAATTAATACCTGGACCTTGCCCAAGAAATTCATGGTAACATGACACATACTGACATATAAAACAAAGGAATTTTTAGAATTGGTTAAGTAATATAGCACTGCACTGTCATTCTGTTGTTCATCTATTTGCTAGAGTGGGCACCAGTAATGTCTCCATTGTGAGACTTGTTACTGTTTTTGGCATATTGAATACGCCATGGGTAGCTTGCCAGGCTCTGCCATGTGGGCGAGATACTCTCGGTAGCTTGTCAGGCTCTCCAAGAGGGATGGAGGAATTGAACCCGGGTTGGCCGCATGCAAGTCAAATGCCTTACCCGCTGTGCTATTGCTCCAGTCACAAGTACAGATATAGAGATGTGAATAAGGTGTTTGGAGTTACTTAGAAGTGTAGTAAATCACCAGACGGTCAGAGGTAGTTAAAATAAACATTTTCTTGAAGGTGGTGATATTTAATAAATATTGAGAGCCAGGCAAAAGCACATGGGAAAGGAGGTGAAGACATTTAAAAAAATAAGAAGATAAGACAGTGTGCTCAGATGCAGGAGGTGAGAAAAAGCCTAGTAGAAGGGAAATTTTGAACAATTCATGTTACTGGTGAAAAAAATTATAAAGCAGGAAGTGGAAATAGGGAAATGTGTAGTGGTATACAGGAACTAAAAAGTAGTGAACAACTTTCCCAAGAGTAAATGAGGATTCATGAGAAGATGTTTAACTATAAGATTGAAATACATCAGTTTTTCTAACTTTTAGTTCTAATCTTTAATTCTACTTGTGGGTTTCATCTTTAATACTTAAAACTATCTAAAAGAAATGATCTGCAGTTTATCTCTCCAGTTTTTACCATCCTGTTCTCACAACCACTAAATACATTAGTACTCTCTATCATTGCACTATTATTATTATTATTATTATTATTATTATTATTATTATTATTATTGTGGTGCTTGGGAGTTCAAGATGCCGCTCTATCTAACTTTCATTGATTTAAAGAAGGCCTTCCATTCTGTTGAGACTGAAGAGGTCATCGAAGCCCTAGCCAAACAGGGTGTTAAAACTCAGTACATCAGGATCCTCCATGAGCTGTATTATGGATTCACCACCAGGATCTCACCATTCTACAAGGAAGTGATTCATTGACATGAAGAGAGGGGTTCAGCAGGGTGATGCCATTTCACCAAAACTCTTCAGTACCACCCTCAAGAACATCATGCGACAACTGGAATGGGAAGGAATGGGAGTGAAGATAGACTGTCAGCAACTACACCACCTCTGCTTCACTGATGACATCGTTCTCATAACACCGAATATCAGCCAAGTGGCATGAATGCTAGCCGACTTTGACAGTGAGTGTGGGAAGGTCGGACTGCAGCTGAATCTCACCACAACAGTGTTCATGAAAAATGGACTAGTTCCTAATATTCTGTTTGCTCTCAACCAAATGAACATCTCTGAATGCAGCTGTTATGTGTATCTGGGTTGAGAACTCAACATGACAAATGACCTGGCACTTGAACTATGCAGGAGGAAGAGAGTGGTGTGGAACGCCTTCAAGAGCTTCAAAGACGTGGTTAAGAGGACGAAGAACCTCTGGCTCCAGGCACAACTTTTCAACTCCACCATTCTTCCTGCACTAACATCCACTTCAGAGACCCGGGCCCTACAAAAACAGGATGAGAATGCTATCTGGGTCTCCCAAAGAGGAATCGAAAGAGATATGCTTGGAATATCACGATTCACTCAAGTGAGAGAAAGAATCCGGAGTTCCGACCTCTGTCGATAATCAAGAATCAGGGATGCTGTCTCGATTTCCAAGGCATCGAAAATCAGATGGGCTGGACATGTAATGCAATTTGAAGATGACTGCTGGACTAGAGCCATTACTGACTGCATTCCACAGGATGTCAAAAGAACATGTGGCTGCCCACCTGCGAGATGGTCAGGGTCTTCACCAAGACCCTGAATGAACAGTTTGAGGCTCTTCATGTTCCTGGAGCGAGCAGACGCCATTGGGCTACACTAGCATGTGACAGGGAGGAATGGAGATGGTACTGGCCTGCACTTGAGCAAACTGATGAATAACGAGATGTCAAGGGATCAAGGGAAGTGATTGTGGTGCTAGGTTATTATTTAATCTAAGCTTCTCATTTTCCCTCTTCTAATTGAGGTAATGTTATTTGCAACACTGTAAATTATGTGTCATGAATACATCATTCCAATAGCACTCCCACCACCACTGGAGTTCTTCCCCACCCAATCCCCATCCCCCTGCTGTCCCAAGGTAAGCTGAGTTCTGTTATCTTTGGCTATTTGTTGCTTTCTTACTATCTCTCTTTTCTTTCCTTTTCTTTTCTTTTGTTTTCTTTTCTTTTCTTTTCTTTTCTTTCCTTTTCTTTTCTTTTCTTTTCTTTTTGTTTTTCTGCACACATCTGGCCGTTCTCAAGTCATATACTGGCTCTCTGATGGCACTCAGGGGAACATATGCATTTCCAAGGACTCACTGGCATCAGCAGCTTTCAAAGCAAGTGCTTTGTCCCCAGTGCTATCATTCTGGATCTGCTCCCTTATTATGGTTCTTTATATCCCACAGGTGCAAGAGATAATATCCCTCTTCTGACTGACTTTACTCAGTATGATATCTTCTACTTTCATGTGTTAAGCTTTTTGTTATTCCTGTAAAACAAAATAGTTTTGAAACTTTTCTCTTTTGAGAAAATACAATTGCTATGAATTAGTAGAATTTTTGTTGAGTTATGTAAGTCCCTGTTGCCATTGATTATGTGACATCCAGTTTAATTTTGTTTCATTTTTATTTCACATTTTCCTATATAGCTCAAACTTAAGATTATAAGAGGTGAGGCTGTGTAAAAAATACAAAAACGCGAGGGCACGGAAGGGGGTGATGTGATGTGTGTTGTCTGCAAGCTCTCGGGGCAGCTCTCTCTCTCTCTCTCTCTACCTCTCTCTCTCTCTATCTCTCTCTCGCTCTCTCTCGCCGCTCACATTCGGTGCTCTCGAGATGCTGTGTATGGACTGGATCAGGATGGTTCCTCCTCGTGCTCTGCTTCTGTGTGTTCCACTGTGTCCTCTTCTGTCTGTTTATCTACCTCTGTCTCTGTCTCTGTCTCTGTAGTCTCTCCTCTGGTCTCTTCCGAACTCTCTGTCTCTGCTTCTGTGTCTTCTCCTCTGTCTTCTCTCCTATTTCTGTGTCTTCTCTTTCTGTGTCTTCTCTTCGCTTCTGTGTCTTCTCCCCACTTCTGTGTCTTCCCTTCACTTCTGTGCTCTTCTTCTGTGTCTTCTCTCTTGCTTCTGTGTCTTCTCCCCTCTGTGTCTTCTGTCTTCCTTCTGTGTCTTCTCCCTCGCTTCTGTGTCTTCTCCATCTTCTCCCTGCTTCTTTTACAGTCTTAGTTTATATAGTAATCGCATAGGATTGTGACACAAAGGTGGGAGGAACATTAACAAATCAACAAAGGGGGTAAGACCACTCCTCCAGGAGATTACTCCAGATTACTAGGAGATCCACTCAAGGGTGGGATCGCATCCAGGATGTGTCGCTTTCTTCTTTCCTCAGCTAGTAATACACTTAAATAGTTATAGTAAATTTACTTCTAATATTTCTAGCAATGTCATTCTGTATGAGCACAGTAAGACATATATCAAACTTAAAGTTTGGTTCTTCCTGAGGACATCTCACTATATATTCCAGACCTTAGTCCTCAGGCCAGGTTAATCTTCCTAACCCCCAGCAGGGTCCTCACCATTACTTTTGGATCATGACAGAATTTATCTATGACCATGCTCTCAACTTATAGTTGAGTATTGTGGCTCCTTGGCCTGGCCCATTTTGATGCCAGGATATCTCAAAGCTTGCCCTGGGTCCATATCATCCTTCGTCGGGAACTTGCTTTTGGGGTGCTAGGAACTAAGGGCAATTGAGTTGAGAAAGCAGAAGCCCAGGAGTAAATATTATTGAAGTCAATCAGCTCCCAAGTTACAAAGCATAATATTAACTGTCTTCCTATGTCCATACAGAAAGGACATTGCTTTAAGGTAAACTAAGTTCCCTGCGCCAAGGCTAAAAGGACAAACCCAATGTTATTCCACAGGGCTGGAAAGATAGTATGGAGGGTAGGGTTCTTGTCTTGCACAGGGCCAACTCAGGTTAGATTCCTGGCACCCCATGTGGTCCTCTGAGCCTTCCAGGAATGATCTGTGAGCATAGAGTCATATGTAAGCACTAAACCCTGCTGTGTGTGGCCCCAAAACATAAACACACACCAAAAATAATTAACAGAGGTATTGGTTGCCTTTGCTCCCTCTAATATATACAAAATTTGGGGTATTAAAGCATTTCTATTAAAAATATTAAAGCATTTCTATTCTTGAGAGCCATATAAGGTTTTCTTTTATAATAATTTGTATTAAAAAGAGTTGATTTAGAGCCTGTAGGTGATCCTGGGAGGGGAGGTGTTCCCGGCGCGCCTTCCGCCCAGAGATGAACCAAGAGCCGCGGCACGAGAAGCAGAGCCTCCCGCCTACTGACTGTGATCCTGAGGTCTCCTAACCCATTTTGGCACCAGAGCAGATTCTTGCAGCCATCCATTTTGACTGTGAACTGAGCTAAAATATTAGAAACCCAAAACCGCGCGGCCGCAATAGTGGCCGCGCGGACTCAAAGTCTTCACTTTTACCAAGGAAGAGAAATTATTAGATGATGCTTATTCAGCAGGCCTGATTGTTGGGGAAAATTTCCAATCAACAATAGTGAGTTCTGTATGGAAATATGAAATGTACTCAATATATAGAGAGAATAATGGGAATATCATCAGCTACTTAGATGGGGGTGGGTTGGGAGGGGGGTGTATTAGGGTTCTTGGTGGTGGAACGGGTGCACTGGTGAAGGGATGGTGGTTTAATCAGTATTTGACTGTGACTTAAACCTGAAAGCTTTGTATTTTTTTTGTTTTCACGGTGGTTCAATAAAATATTTCTTTAATAAAAAAATAAATAAATAAAATAAAATGTTGTCTACAAAAAAAAAAGAGTTGATTTAATAAAGAACATTAAGAAAAAGTAAATAAACAAAATAAAAATGAAATTATATATCTAAGAGTTGGGTGATTTTTAATGAACTATTTAACTTCCCAAACCTTATTTATTCATATGTCAAATGGAGAAAAGAATGAAAACTAACCCAGATGGTTATTATAAGTGAATTAATATGTAATAATTGTTTATTTATTGTTAAATATCATTTAAATATCATTAATTGGTCCATATTTTAATGTACATTTTATTAATGTTTAATTTGTAATATACCTACATACTGAAAAATGATTACCTGAAACTACAAGAAAAATTGAGTTCATAAAAGATCATTTTAAATAAAGGTGAAGTGTTAACTATCCATCATGGGGTATTTATTTTAGCTTATTATGATCTATTCACTTAGATCTGTTCATCTGTTCATCTATGCTATCACTAGAAAAATAAGAACTGCCTTGAATATAGATGTAAAGGCTAAAACCAGAGTGGTGATATTGAGCAAAAGTACCTTTGGATATGCCAAAACATTATCATAGAAGATGTCACATCTCTGAGAATTTTATAGAAAAGAGATATCATACCCAGTCCTACCTGTCTTGCCACCAGATTTTAGAAGGGAAAAACAAACGATCTCCTTTAAGTTACTATCACTTTGAGTTTCCCTTATTTCCAAACTAGGGATTAGTAAAATCATCCATAGGTGATTACAGTATAATCATGAGGCGTGCTATGTGCTTCCTAGGGGAAAGCAACCTTGGATTAGGTTGCAAATAAAGAAATGATATGGATTTTACTTTAAATACATAAGGAAGTAAAAAAGGGTGGTAACAAGGTTTAATCTTTTGTTGCTTTTTTTTTTTTAATTGGGGAGAGGCATTCTCTGGCTAGCTCAGAGGTACTAAAGGGCTATTCCTAACTCTGTGCTCAGGAGTGATTCTTGGCGTTCTCAGAGGACTATAGTGAGCAGTGGGGATTGAGCTTGGGTTGGCTGCATGTCATACAAGTACCTTACTTCTTGTACTACCTCTCTAGCCCTAAATAAAATTTTAATAATTTGTCAACAGTGCAAAAATGACCATATATACATATAGAGAGCAAGGAATTATATGTAGCATACCATGTAATATTACTAAAACAGAAACACAGGGACAGAAAGAAGAAAAAAAAATAAAGTAAGGTAAGCCAGAAAGGTTAGAAAAATCTTTACCGAAGTAATGCAGCAGCTTATCTTTGAAAGATAAGGGTGGCAGACTGGCAAAAGAAAGTAGCCAGGACAAAAGAAGCAACTAGAACACAGATGTTGAGATAAGAAACTGCCCAAGTTTGTGTCACCGCTTTGTAGAAATGCAAAGACCTAAGTTTGGTTCAGGTGTGTGGTGCACTCTGGAACCTGGCTAGAAATGATTCTAACCTTGTTAGCATCAGATCAGGGATAGACTTGATGCCATGCTAAGAATTAACATACTGTGGTGCCATTAGTCATCTTCAATTAAGGAAGGAACATGATCTAAACTGTAGTTTGGAAAAGATCACATTGATATCAAGTGGATAATGGTTAACTATGTGAAACAAGAAGCCATTACTATGATCCAGAGAATAAAAAGGAAAGCCATGTAAGCAAAGGTAACTGATTGAGAGTGAAGGGATGAAACTGAAAGTCCTTGGCTTATTTCCAAACACTTTGATTTATGCTCCATTTCACAAAAGGGGCTTCAATTTAATCACCTGAAGAATCATTCATAATTTGCTTTTTCATAATTTCATAATTTGATATTTTGTTTGACATTGATTGGTGATTCAGTTGCTCTCATCTGTCCAAGATATCACAGGTGGCCCCCAAAATTATGCCAGGAAGGGCTTGAGATATACTTCTTATCGCTTCTCAGCCTTTTGGCTAAGATCAAGTGAAGTGTAGATATACTTCTTAATTATCAGACTGAGATGGTTCTATTTAGAAGGGATACTAAGATGAAAATGTAAGTCTCCAAATGCATAGAAAATTGGTCTTTCTGGTTCCCTGGTAATAGAGTTAACAAAACCCCCTCCTATTTTTTGCAGTACTTGAGAGAAATGTTTCTAAAACAACAGTAAAATCTCAAAAACTCTTTAAGAGAAGATAGATTACAGTGAGAAACCATATGACATGAATGTGAAAGCTTACAGTTATACTTGGCTTTGCCTGGTGTTGTAAATGACCAAAACTAATCAGGTCCAGAAGAGCATTCAGTAAAGCTGCTTTTCTGACTCTATGTCTCTGCCCTTCCTGCTTCTGCCACTGAGCAGATTGCAAGAGTCTGGTGCCAGCTCTACATTGCTTAATAATAATTCTCATTAGCATGCTGCCTTGGATGTGTATTGCGGAGCAAAATTTAGCTCCTCCTCGGTGTGAATCAAGAGAAGAACCATAAAATTATCAGAGTGTGCAAAGGTTTAAAGACTTCAGATAGTGAATACTTTGTATTGTACCATTTCCTTCTTCCCTCTGACATGGGTGGCACAAGCAAAGAGAAATTTTAATACCAAACTGAGAACGTGTTCTTTTCTGCTTCTTCTCTCAAGGTCTCAGTTGTTTGTGGTTTTCTGATAAGTTTTAAAGGTCTGTGCTGTGTCCAAGCTCAGCGACCCTGCAGAGAGGATGCTATTAGCTCCGGTCTAAGCATTTGATCACACGGCAATAAGCCACGTGTATCAGCAACTCCATGACTTTCCTGCAGTCGTTCACATTAGCTTTCGCTATGAGAGTGAACGGGATGCTGTTTACTCTTCCTGCAGATGCCAGGGTGACTGAATGACACTCTGAAAAGACACACACAACCTTGCACATTCACAGCCTATTTAACAGGGGCCATATTTCCCACAAAGGCTTTCACATGCCATCTGCTGTCACATGATGCCACGTGCCAGGTCCTTATATGAAATGTATGTGATCACTCAGTTTCTCACTCTTCCTTTAGAAACAGCAAATTGAACAAGACATTAAGGAGGCTTCACACTAAAGGAATTATGTGCATATAAAATGGAGTGAATTAAAAGGAAAATTTTACTGTAATTGGCTAGCTGCAAAATGGCAATCGTGCCTTCTTATGAAAAATTTAGAGATGTTATCAGACTTAGGGATTAGCAGAAAAGACACTCATTTTTGTGAATTGACTTATCTCTCCAAAAAAACTTTGGAAAGACAAGGCAGTCCAAAGCACATTATGATATTTTTTCCCTTGTGTTGGCATACAATTCTTTCATCTGATGGGATGCTAAACTGGGTGGTAAAGCAGCACCACACTGTCAAACCACAACTGACACAAGTAGAAGAGAGAATTGGTGTAAAGCATGGCTGGCAACAAATGAATTAGTATATCCTGCCTGGTCTCACTCTTGAAGGATGGCACTTCTTTGTTAATTGAAAAGAAATGCAAAATGGAGGAAGTAGTGAAAAAGACGATTTTAATAAACTAAAATGAGAGATTTCTGCCTCTTCTTTCTCTCTTCTTTCTGACCTATTGCAGCACACTCCAATGTTTCACAGTCTTACATTTTCATGTATTATTCTGATACTGTCTGTAGGGAGCCCAGAACAGGCTGCCAGAGACAGTCTGTAATTGAAAGTTCTTTCAAGAGAAGGACTTCTATCAGACCTGCCGAGGGAATAGGAGCTCCACCTGCTGACTTTTTTATGTTTGCCGACTCTGAAAGAATGAAAAGCATAAAGAAATTGAATGGCAGTTATTTCTTTTATAATTTCTCAGTGGAAATACGATTTTCAAAATTATTGATAAGAGGCACCAGTCTAAGCAGGGGCTTTCAAGACAAAATTGCAATCTATAGCTTGTTTTAAGATGGGGATTATGTTTGACTTCCCTGAGCTAGTCTAAGTAATTACTTTAATCTGTAACAACATATAAATTCATAAGTTGTTGCCACCAGGGCTCTTAGGGAGTACTTGACTTTTTAAATTTTGCATCTCTCAGCTATAAATTTACACTATGCTGCTGGTTTACATGTGTGTTGTTTGAAGACACAGTATTCTCTTGTTATAGCAAGTTTGAAAGAAATGCTAGATATTTTCAATCTGAGGAATAAAGATCAAGTCCTAGTAAAACATTACTGTATTCAATAGCACAGGCATTATATGATTATTGTCAGCATTTCAGAGAGAAGCTTTGCAGCTCTAAAATAAGCACAGCAAAAGGTAAGCTATTCATTTGTCTTTTCCTCTATGAAAATAGCCAAGGAGACTCATGAAGTGCATTAGAAATATTGCTAATTTCTCAACTCTCTGTACCATGAGATTCTCAAAAGCAAGGGCATATCCTATCTCCTTAAAGTCTCAGTGTTGTGGACTTAATTCCTTTTTTAGATTTTTCTCATTAACAAGTAATGAGCTAGTTACTCATCAGATAAAATTGGGGTGGGGGGAATGAACACTTTATTTATATCTTGGGTTTATCTTATATTACTCTTATGAGTGATTACAGTTAACTCCTTTCCCATATATACAAGCCACAGGATGTAGCAAAGTTATCCACTCTGACCCTCTGTCAGAAGATCAGATTATTCTAATGGAGGTTCTTGTTAGCTAAGTTAGTTAGTATTCAAGTATCCCTGAAAAACTCCCCATTGACATCTCTAGCAGCACAGTATGCACTCCACGAGCTGCCAACTATCTCTGCTTCAGTGGTGACTCAAACCTGCTCCATCACCTGGGCCAATCATAATTCTACTCTGAGATTAACAGGAAAGCAAGAGGAAGATGCCATCTCCATTTTCAGGAAGAGGACAGAAAGATAGAATTGTTGGAACAGTTGATGTTCAGTGGGAAATATGTCAGCAGCCTTGACCCTATTCCCTGTTAAGTGGTGACAAGTTGGCTCAAGTTGGAAAAACAAGATAGACCAAAACAAAGTCTTCTAGAGTGATAGAAATGAGAGCTGGGGGGTGGGGGGTGGGGAATCCCAGCATCCTCTTAATCCCATCCCTGAGGCCCTGATTCCTACATCACTTCCTTGCTTTCAGCAAGCATTGACTTGTCACATTCCAGGAAATCCCATTTGGGGAGTATGTAGTACTTATAAAGTCTTTCAATTAGTAATCAAGAGGTTTGACTACCACAGGAGAAAGTGGAACAGAGAAATTTCCTATTTTTTTTTAATGGAAGAGTACTGCTATTTATTCAGCCATTGATTAAGCTGATTGAATTCAGCATGAACTCCACATTATTTTTTTATTTAGAATGTTAATTTTGTTATTATTATCATCATTATTATTATTAATCACTGTGAGGTACAGTTACAAAGCTTACCTGTTTGAGTTTCAGTCATACAGTGATTGATCACCCAACCTTCCACTAGTGCACTTCTTCCACCACCAAGGTCCCCAGCATCCCCCCCACATTCCACCTTTCCCCATGCCTCTATGGCAGACATTCTCCCCCACACTCTCTTTTGTATTGCTTGTTATGAATAGCATAAGATGTTGTGTGGACAGAAGAGCGTCCCTGTGTTCCTGAAATTCTAAAATTTTAGATAATTAGGGTCTGGGGAAATCTCTGCAGCGAGCTGCTTTGTTCAGAGATTCGGAGGTGTTGTATGTCTCTGGATCATGGCTTTTAAGGAGCTCAAGCACAGCCACAGGCAGTTTGTGGGCGTGACCTCCAGGGTCCCGTGGGGACCAGGGGATGAGAAGGACCTGTGGCCCATTCCCCTATCCCTTGAGTCTTGGAGTTTTCAGTCACTGAACACACACATCTGCACTTCTCATTGGGTTCTGGAAGTTGGTGGCCACCAGGGTCTTTAGGGGGCAGGTGGAAGGATGATGCCTGCCCCATCTGAGGTACCCCGGTGAAATTGGCCTGGCTTAAAGTCAGGAGGCATCTCTTCAGCGAGCTGCTCAGTTTGGAGATTCTTTTCTGTGTCTCTGGATCATGGCCATAAAAGGAGCTTAAGCAGCAGCCACAGGCAGTTTGTGGGTGTGACCTCCAGAGTCCCACGGGGGAGGGGGGATTAGAAGGACTGGCCCATCCTCCATCCCTTGAGGCCTGGAGTTTGTCATCACTGAACCTGTACACCTGTACTTCTCCTTAGGAAGTTGTCGCCGCTGAGATTTTTAGGGGGCTGGTATTCTAGTTGTTTTAGCAACAAAACTAGCATCTGTGTAGTATTTTACCATTTCAAAGTATTTTCATAATTTGTTTCTCATTTGGCCCCATAATAATTCTGTGAAATGAAAATAATACAATGTACCATTAGACACATGGAATGGTCAATGCAAGTTTTTACAGTGGTTCTGGAATTTTACTGGAAGCCTAAAGCTGAGCACAAAAGATGCTAAAGCGTTTTACATTCTAAATTCAAAAGATTACTAGTTTTGGGAAAAGCACTTCCCCTTTTCACAGGCTTATTGTAATGGGTTAGTTCAGGGAATTCACATAATGAACCCCAAGTACAAGGAAATCCAAAGAACCACTTGTAATATTGAGGCATCTGTAAAAAGCACATCTTTCCAGTTGGACATTTTAATTCAACAGCAGTCCTGTCTTTCCATCTATACTAAACAACCAGCATACAGGAAAGAAAAATAGACCAAGTCTATGCTCCAAAGTTACAAACCAAGGTAGAAGTTGAGCAGAGACTTGCATATGAACCCTTGATATGAACACCTTAGTATGCATCAGAACCATGGTGTATATGCATGCTCGCGCGTGCGTGTGCGTGTGTGTGTGTGTGTGTGTGTGTGTGTATTTAATCTTGTTTAAACAGATTAGGGGACCCTCCACCTAGAATCTCCAGCCTTGGTTCAGAAAGTCTGGGGAAAGGACCTAAAATTCAGTATTTATAACTCATTTTCCTGGTGATGATGATACTCTTTGTCTGAAAACTTGTCTTTATATAGACCATCTCATTTGAATTCTAGACTCTCTGGACACATAAGCCCTTTAACAAGGCACCAGGGAGTATTCATTACCTGTCCCACTGCAATATTGGTAGCTCACCATTATTCTGAATATTCTGGAATCTTCTCAAAGGAAGATTTTATATCAATAGAGTCTTTTGGTATGTCTTTGCAATTTTACACTGTGGATTAAAAATATAACAGAAGTTATTCTAGATTGAACCACAAAAATCTAATTCTGGAATGAAGATTTCTAAACCTAAAATTTTATGTATATTTTAATTAAGGAGAGCATGACTTCAGAGCATGGCTAAACAGTAGCCATATACAAGGGAAAGATAACTTTGGTTTTCCACTTAAAATGTACATCAGGGGGAATAAATAAAGCAGAAAATAAACAAGATGAACTCAAAATACTGTAGCAAATGTTGGGCTGAAACACTGCCAGGTGTGGAGGTGTAGAAAAATGAACACACATTTTGGTGGCACAGCATAAAACTGTTTAAATCCTTCTGCAGAAGTTTCTCAAAACTGTAGTTTTGACATGGATCTATGAGAGAGTTACTGAATTTATCATGGAGAGAACTAACAATATTGTGTGAGAATTGCCCTGTCCATTCTCAGTTGTTGTATAACTTCTTGATAACATCACCTCCACATATGCCAAAAACATGGAATACAGAAATAAATTCAGAAATTCATTTCTACACAATAAAGATGTACCAGAAGGTGTGAATTCTCAATAAGTGGAAGTTAGCTCATACTCTCTTAACAAAGTAATATTCCTACAAAAGACTCAAAATGTATATTTTTGAGTATATGAAAATTTGCACAGATGTTTAGAAATACAATTTTTTCTTTGAACATTTTTATTAAGTTTAATTTGCAACAAATTCAAAAAGGTATGATTTTTGATCAGTGTTGGTGGCAGACTATAATTCAAGGTGGGAGAAGCCAGTGTACACATATAAGGCAATGACCAGCAGCTTTGAAATGATAGCTTCTTGAATCTTCATTAATGACCACGAAAATGGTGAAAAGCAGAAGTGGAAGCAGGTGCTCCCATATATGTTCAATGGCAATAAAATTAATGAACTATTGTAACCTCAATTAAATACTAACTACTGTGTTAATACCAACCTCAAGCTTCTGATTACAGAACTCATGGATGATCAGGGGTAAGGGAAAGTAGGGAAATGTGTTTGCTCCTCAACTGGGCTTTGTGCCCCTTATTCACTTAGGGGTCACGACTTCAACTTTCCAAAAAGTGTGGAAGGAAGAAGGAACCACTTATGGAAGGAAAGAACCAATAAATGAAATTTTCCTTTATTTTTTTTCTTGATCTATCTTTCTGACCATTTAATTTGCGGTTTTGTTGTAACAAGCAATATGAAGCAATTTTGTGATATCCAAGAGGGAAGACTTGGGGTGAGGGTGGGAAACAGAACACTGGTGGAGAGAAGGTCACACAGGGGGTGGTATTGGTGTTGGAACATTGACTGTCCGAAACTATATTATGAACAACTTTGTTACTCGTGGTGTTTAAATAAATAAAATAGTGCAGTTTTAGAGGCTGTAAAATGTAAAAACAAAACAAAGTAAAACAAGGCCTCCTTCCAAAAGTTACATCTCTTGAACACACATATCACATCATCTGTCTCTTTGTTTGCTCTTCAAGGTCTGTTCTCTCTTGAATATGTATTCCTTTTGCTTCTCCCTTCTCACATATTTCTAAGTTAGTCTTGTTAAATAAAAACTCTCTTGTTTGACTAGTTCACCCCCTCTGAAATTCTCCCCTAAGAGGGAGGGTAACCAACCCGAAACATCTGTGATGAAGTTAGGACTAACTTTCTTTTCCTGCACTGGCCAATTTCTCTCTCCAGCATGAGTCCACAGCTCTCCCAGAACTTGTGCTGTAGGGACTTATTCCCATGCCAGGCAGAAGAGTGAGCTTCAGGAGCAGTTTAAAGACTGCCTTGTGGGCTGGAGAGATAGCACAGTGGGTAGGGCGTTTGCCTTGCATGCAGCAGCCGACCCGGGTTCAATTCCCAGCATCCAAGATGGTCCCCTGAGCACTGCCAGGAGTAATTCCTGAGTGCAAAGCCAGGAGTAATCCCTGAGCATTGCTGGGTGTGACCCAAAAAGCAAAAAAAATAGCAAAAAAATAAATTAAAAAAATAAAGACTGCCTTGTGTTATATCTATGTAATAGCTTAGTTTGGATCACTGTCACTGTATCACTGTCATCCTGTTGTTCGTTGATTTGTGAGAGCAGGCACCAATAACGTCTCCATTTGTCCCTGTTACGTGGTAGTGTAGTCCGATGGCTTACTGCGGGCTCTTTCAGGGTCAGGGGTATGAGAACTGTCATTTGTTACTTGTTTTGGCATATGGTGTATGCCACAGGTAGCTTGACAAGCTTAGCCGTGTGGGCAGAATACTTTCGGAAGCTTGTCAGGCTTTCTGAGAGAAACAGAGGAAATACTGCATAGCTCTTTTCCTGGAGCTTTGTTTTTTAATCTCTGGATCTTGGCCTTTGATGAGGTTACATGACACTGGGGGCAGTTTGTGGGTGTGACTGCCAAGCTACTGGAAAACAGGGGATCTGGTGGTGGAGGCCCAGTCCCGATCTGAGCAGGCTTGGAGATTTCAGCCACGGGTCCCGTATACCTAGGTTCCTCTACTGGTTCTTTCATGTGTGAGGCTTGTCTGAGCATGTGAAGAATGGCCTTGAGCATGGCTGTGGCTGGGTTCTGGAGGTTTTCAGCTGCCAGTGTTCTGCTTGGGACAGGGAGGGAAACTCAACCTACCCCCCTCTGAGGGGCCCTGGTAAAGATAGCTTGATGTGGGGGCAAGATAGTTTGGATAGTTATTTAAATTTTAATAATATTAATTTTTCTAGTTCATGAGAATGGAATTTTTTTAATGTCCTAAGTTTTGTTAATGATTTAAAGTTAATATTGCATATGTAGAATACTGGATGGAGAAACATAATATAGTAAAGGGGGTATGCTTACATCACCATTGACCCCAGTGTTTAGAGAGGAAAGGACAGAGAAGAAAAGAAATGAAAGAGGGAAGAGGAGAACAGAAATTAATGGGTAAACATGTATCAAGGCTTCAGTTATACTGGTGATATGGGTGAATGGCATAGCCATATATCCAAACACAGACTCAATAACACCAAAATGTGAGATTTAAACCACAACCTCTGTAACTCTGTAATGTGTCTGTCCAGTCTTACTAGCTTCTGTCCAGTTGGCAGGTGGGGATTAAGAATGGGGAGGGAATATGAGAACACTGGTGGAGGGAAGTTGACACTGGTGGTGGGATTGGTGTTGAAATTTTATATGCCTAAAATTCAAATATCAATAAATTTGTAAATCACAGTTCATAAAAAAGGAAAGAAGAAAGAAAGAAAGAAAGAAAGAAAGAAAGAAAGAAAGAAAGAAAGAAAGAAAGAAAGAAAGAAAGAAAGGAAGGAAGGAAGGAAGGAAGGAAGGAAGGAAGGAAGGAAGGAAGGAAGGAAGGAAGGAAGGAAGGAAGGAAAGGAAAGAGAAAAAAGAAGAGTGTCTTGTGAAACTGGCAGGAGATGAGCACATCTGTGTCCCATAGGTGCTTGTAGCTCAATTTCTCAGTCCTAACCCAAGCCAGGCTTCTCCACAAGTGGCCGAAGAGGGTTGCTCAGAGAGTGGGGAGCTCTCTTTTCTTGAAATTACCTCCCTTGCTCCCCACTTTACAGAACTACTGGCAACACTAATCATTTTTTCATATTTTATACCCAATCCTCTATTTCCAATGAAAATTCAAGTAAAAGGCAGGCTTACTTGCTTCTTATATTTTATTTTATTTTATTTTTTTTGCTTTTTGGGTCACACCCAGCGATGGGTGTGATGCACAGGGGTTACTCCTGGCTCTGCACTCAGGAATTACCCGTGGTGGTGCTCAGGGGACCATATTGGATGCTGGGAATCGAACCCAGGTCGGCTGCTGCATGCAAGGCAAACGCCCTACCCACTGTGCTATTGCTCCAGCCCCATAGCTTCTTATATTTTAAAATGACCCCTTTCCTTCTGTTGTAGACAGCTGAGGGCTGGTGGGCGGGGGGCTCACAACCCCCTTACAACCTCCCAAGTAAGTCCGAGTGAAAAAAACAGTCTTGCTATATCTCCAAAATAGACTCATCAACACTGAAAACATGAGATCTATGTGGCAAAAAGGGGAAGGAAGGGGACAGTGCAGTGACAGTAGGGGATGTTGGGAGGGGTTGGGGTTGGAGGGGTGGAATAGTGAAACACTGGTGGAGGGAAGTTAACATTGATGGTGGGGTTGGTATCGAAATATTGTCTGCCAAAAACTCAGCCAATAATTTTTTAAATGTGATTCCTTAATGAAGTAAAACATTACTTAAAATATATAAATTTCAGCAGTTTTGTAAACCATGGTAACTTAAATAAAAATTAAAAATAAGGAAATATTTTTTTAAAAACCCCTTGTTTCCCACCTCAGCTGCTTCTGAAATTTCTCTCTGTGAGGGAAAAGTGAAGGACTTGGAAAGTCTGTACGGAGGCTGGGCCCTAACTGACCAACTCCAGGCATCCTTTTGAATGCTGGTGGTCAGGTGGGTTGAGTAGAACGGTGGTGGAAGCACTCTTCTTTCTCTCATTCCCCACTTCACTGAGCCACCTGCAATATAAAATGACAACTATGAACAGACTATAGTGAAGAACTTCAACAACAAGGAGGCAACCCTGAGAAAATCTGCGGTTCAGATGAACTCCCCTGGAAATATATCTTTTGTAGTCATTATGGAAAACTTCAGTCTCTACCAATATAACACATGCTTTCCCTTAACCCTCTGAAAAGTTAATGGTAATTACAGATCTCTAGCTAGGAATTGGGATGCTATTGTGACCAGAATACAGGACTAGTCCACAACAGAATAAAAACATAGCCAGCAAATTCTAGTGGGCAGAACTAAACACAGGCAGCAGAAACTAAAGAGGGAAAATGCAGACTTTAGACTGCGAAGCAGAGCAGTCATCTCTCCAGGAACCAGTGACAGGGCTCTGTAAAGCCATGGGCATACAACCTGGACTATATACACAAAAAGATCTGGTCATGCTGGAAAGAGCTAAGGTCTCACTGCCGGGGTGTACTGGGATGCAGTGTCAGGATTGGAGATGCCGACTGTAAACGACACTGTAATGAGCTTGGGTGAGGGATTCCCATCAGGGAAGGGTTTGAGGTTACTGGCTAGATGTACCTTAGTCTGTTGGAAACGATTTGTCTACCCCAGGAACACTGAGGTTGAAGGCAGAGATCATTGAGTAAGATTTCCAATACTATTAATCTCCTGCAGTGTGAGAGCATGGGGGTTAAAGTCCCCATGAAACTAGGGGTTTCCAGTGCAAAGGTTTGAGGTGGCATCCCCTCCTGCTCTTTAGGGATTCTTTGTAGCAGGTCATAGAGGTAGAGTCGCCATGCAAAAATGGAAAAGTCATCTCTGGGAAGCTTAGTCAGAAGAGACTAAGAATCTGTTGAGAGAAAAGACCAATCTGAGAAGAAGAATGTTAGGGACACCCAGCTCTGGTATTTCTCTCACCTCATAGTCTGTTGCTAATAAGGATGCGAAAGTAAGGAATGCTAAGTTTCAATTCCTAAATAATCCTCTTGAGGGTGTTTGGGAAAGATAATAATAGTACTAATGCCTCAGGCTCAAATGCATACCTGAAGACCTGCACTTCAGCTCCACTTCTCAGGAATGTCCTGCCCTAGCTTCAACTCCAGGAAGACTTGTGCTCTCATTTTAGCTGAGCCCCACACCCTGCTCCTTAGCCTGCAGAGAACTGTCTCACCCATGGGAACCATGCCAGAGATTGAGCCAAGTCACAAAGGTGGTGAGATTAGTATTATTATAAACAACACTGTAAATGGCAGTGTTTAAATAATGTTTCAAACGTTTAAAATAAGAAAAAAAATGGGAAATGGGGAATGGTGACTCATTTGAGAAAAAAGCGAATGAAGTAATTCAACCAGACCTGCCCTCATTGGCAGTGATCTCTAGAGACTGAAAATTTTAAGTAGTTAATGTAAAAGACTTTGGCAAAATCCACTAGCACTGCTCCTCCCTAGATCTCCACAGGAAACTCCCATGTCTAAGAAATTGTTAATTCCCTCCCACAGAACCAGGAGAGCTGAAGATGGTAACATCTCACTGTCTTAGGTTTATAACAACTTGACCATAATTTAACTTGCCAGCTTCATACCAATAAAGCACTTTCTTGACCCATTCTCCCATAAAACATACTGGGAACAGAGTCTGCTATGGAAGGTGGGAAGTGGGGCTATGTCCTAATTGGCTGACAGGGCTATTTTTCCCTATGGACTATTTCTTCCTGTCTTAGTCCTACATAATTTTCTTCCCTAAAAATTTTGATGAGTCAAAAAACTCAGAAAAAAGCTGAAGAAAAAAATATTGATCAACTATGTGTGTGTGTGTGTGTGTGTGTGTGTGTGTGGCCATTTCTTTGTGGAACACTGGCATGTTAGAACCAAGTTGGATTCAAAATAAATATTCTTAGGTATGGACCTAGGCTAGCTAGCAAACCAACAGGACAAGCTACATCTTCACTAGAGATGAGTAATACGTAACCCAACAATCTTAAAAGTCTAGGTGCTTTATCTATTTGTGGGCTTATTAGATGACAGTAAGCTGTATGTTCTCTACACTGACTACTGAGCCTATAAGCACTGTAGCATTGTCGTTCTGTTGTTCATCGATTTGCTCAAGCGGGCTCTACTAATGTCTCCAATGTGAGACTTGTTGTTACTGTTTTTGGCATATCTAATACTCCATGGGTAGCTTGCCAGGCTCTGCTGTGCAGGCGGGATACTTTCAGTAGCTTGCTCAGCTCTCTGAGAGGGACGGAGAAATCAAACCCTGGTTGGCTGTGTGCAAGGCAAACACCCTACCCATTATGCTATCGCTCCAGTCCACTGATCCTATAAAGAAATAGAAATTCTCAATCTATATATCTTATTTAAAAAATGAAACGTTTCCAACACCTGAAATTCTTAAGTTTCAGTACCTATATTGTTTAGTAAGGGCTGTGGAACTAGAGTTCCAGCGAAAGTGAAATAATTGACCTCTGAAATTGTTGCAGGCCAAAAATCAACTTCAGTTAGAAATTCAGCTATTTTATAAATAAAGGTGTAATTTCAGCAACTTTTGTACGTCTGTACAAAATGATCAAAATTAAATTAAAAATTTTTGAGTGTATACAAATGGCAGCTCAAATGTTTTCTTTCACTGGCAATGCCAGAGACTCGGTTAAGTGGGGAACACGGTAGACAGACTCAAGAAGAGTGCTTCCACCTCTCTGCTCAATTACCTGGGCCACCAGCTCTCAGGGAAATGCTTGGTCTAGACCAGATCAGTCCTAACCTCTGAACAGACATTATGGGTTTCTTGCCTTCCCCTCACAGAAGAGAATTCCAGGAGTAGCAAATGGTGAAGCAAGAAACTCATTGAAAGTCACTTACAAAGATATAAGAGAAAAGAAATACATATTTAGGAGAGAAAACACGGGTTTCTCCAGAGCAAAATAGGCAAGCAAAGAAACATCAAGATTGGCAAGTGAGATATATACTCAAGAGAGGGCCTGAAGAGCAAGTCTTTTACTTGCACATGCTAGGCCTGCTTTTTTTTTTCTTTTTGGGTCACACCCGGTGATGCACAGGGGTGTTACCCCTGGCTCTGCACTCAAGAATTACTCGTGGCGGTGCTCAGGGGACCATGTGGGATGCTGGGAATCAAACCCAGGTCGGCCACATGCAAGGCAAGCACCCTACATGCTGTGCTATCACTTCAGTCCCCACATGCTAGACCTGCTTTCTACAACTTGAGATATCTCCCTGCCCCATAAACCAGCTTTTTATCCTGGTCAGGACTATCCCTGACTATTCTACTCATAGCATATAGTAAATAATCCATTCACCACACATTTATTGGTGCTTCTCAAATATAAACATGCTACTTGGGTTCATCAAGCATAGTCCCTGCTTTTATGATATGAAGATAAGCACCCACATCCAGTTATTTGGATTCACTCTGGAGAGGTGTATGACTGTTCTTTTTTTTTTTTTTAATCTTCTTCGTTGGTTTTAGTGTTCATTCAGAAGTATAAATCTATGTAATAAGTGAGTCCCAATGGGTGGGTAGAAATGGGCTACTGATACATAGGCCTTTATTTATTTATATTTTTGTAGTAGATTTACAAATACTTATTAGAATCTATTTTAAGTACTGTGATTTATAATACTGTTATTGTTAGGGTTTCATGCACACAGCATTCCAGCACCATACCCTTCATCAAAGTGTCTATTTCCCCTCCGCCGTTGTCCAGGGTACCCTCATTCTATTCTTCTTCATCCCCGTGCCTGGTTAGCTCCCTACTGGAGATAAGTTCTTTGTTTTGCTGCCTTTGGGCACTTGTTATTTCCTTCTATGTTTCTTTATATCCCACCTATGAGAGAGATCATTCTGCAGCTGCCCTTCTGACTAACATCACTCTGTGTGATACTTTCCAGATCCACCTATGCAGCAGCAAATTGTATGATCTCATATTTTCTTATCATTTTTATATACTTTATGATATTTAAATGGTTGAAGAAACTAAGAAATTTTTAGCAAATAGGAACTATGGAGACAGCTCAAAGAGGGAATACAAATTTTGCATGAGGCCTGGATGCAATCTCTGGCAACACAAGATTCCTTGAGCATTGCCAAAAGTGACCCCTCCCTGAGCACTGAGCTAGGAGTAGCCCCCTGAGCATCACCAGGTGTTGTCCCAAACCTAATACATATCACTATGTATAGTAATAATAACAAACTATGTAAAAATAGGAATATTTAAATATAGTTAAAATCATTAGGAGGCAAATCATTGCCATATGTTATAACATAGGGGTTGTATATTTGACCATACATCTCTGTGGAAGAGTGATAAGACAAAATATGATCTATAACCTAAGGTAAGTGCTTCAAGCAGTCTTTTTCAGAAGCTCTTTTAGTAGAACATAAAATAAACTTAAGAAACTAAGGGTTTCTGAAAAGTCATATTCTAATTCAACATTAGTCTCCTCATAGGAAGTTGATTTGAACCATAAAGTAACTGAGGGATGGAGCCCAGAATTTTTTCTTGCCATCTCCAAATAAATCAGTAGTAAGTCATAAGCCTGTGTAGAACATACTGCTTAATTGCATAAAGTGAAAAATTAAGTGTCTTCCCAACTCGTGTTTATAGCAAGACTCTGCCTGTTGAAGACTCCTGACTTTGTCACTCTGCAGATTATGTAGAGTGACAGTGCAAAGATAAGACACTCAAGTCAAAGGATCTCCAGAAAGGCTGATAATTTCCTTAAGCCCCACAAGAAAAAAAAAATGACCTGCAAAGTTTTCCCCAGGTAGAGAAAGTGCCAAGTTCCTGCCAAGCTTTCCCCCCGTCTCTCTGGGTTGCCTCTCCAGTGCCTATGCCAGATGCTGTTTTCGTTGCTATCATTATTTTATTTCTGTTTCTCAGAGGATAGCAGAATGCTGCCAACCTGCTTCTGTCCTCCTAAGACTCTCATCTCCCTGTTCTCTAACATGCCTTCTATCCAGCCTCTAGCCCATTTTTTTTTCTCTAGCTTTTATCTCATTTCTCATTCTCCCTGAGGTTTTAACTATCACATCACTCACTTCCTGCTGCAGTTGCTAGCACTGCTCTCCACTGGCATTCTGACTTTCAGCACCAAACCTTTCTAGTAAATTCTGATGGTCTTAACTGTGATTTTTCAAGCACTTAAACTCTATCATTGAATGGGTTTGCTGGATCTCTGTTAAAGGTTTGAGTACATGTATGAGGTACATTTTCATACTCCATCACAGGTTTACTTGTTATCATTTGCTGCAGGAGTTTGGCTCCTCGGATACTCCTCCCTGGTACTCAGCCTCTTCTCTTTAATACCCTCTGCACCCTATTTTCATTCACATATGATGTCCTTATCTCCTTCAAATTCCAACAATGGTTTTATTACTTACTTTCTTGCATAAGTTTTGAAGCAAAGGACTTTGAAATTAAATGCCTCGAGTGTGGAGGCAGGTGTGTACGTGACCGTGCAAATCACTGACAATTTTGAGCCTTTATAGTCAGAAATAACAATGACACTTATATCAATGTTGTAAGAATTAAAAGGGACAAGTCATATAAAATATACTGTATAGTATTTGTCATATTTACTTATAACATCAGCTGTTGTTGTTATTCTTGATTATTAATCTATACTCTCTCATGATCTATCTTCAGATTATTATCTCTATAAATTTCATGTCAATTATCTGTGTAAATATTTCCTGTGTAAATTCCATATCACAAGTATACGAACAATCATCACTTTCGATAATTTGTCAGTTAAAAGAAGATCTGTCACTAATCAGGAGTTTCACATCATAGTTTCATGTCTTGCCTCCATTTTCAGCATAGCATGGTGTCTTTGCTGTTCGTTCTGTTCTCAGTTCATTTACAAAGACTGTCCATCTTTTTGTTGCCAGTGCACACAGCATTACATTCCCCCACATTCCCATGAAGAATTCTGTCACACGATCCCCAACCCCTACCAAAATCACAATCCCTCAGAGATCAAGCTTTCATTTCTCAAAACTGTTAGTCTCTTTATAAAATACATCTTAAAATTTTTAAGCCGAATATCTTCCACATTATTTTAGAGTAGTGCTAAAATAGATTAACAAAAAACCCTCAAATTTTAGCCCATGGATTAAATTGATAGAAATGTATTTTTCTGTCATCTAATACCCTAGAGATAAGAATGTGTTCCAGAACTTAGAACCACAAGTTTCCTGTGACCCTGCATTTTTTTCTGTCCTGTTTTATCTTCTGGTTTCGTTCACATATTCAAGCCTGATGTTATTTTATCTTAATATGTAAATTCCAGAGGAAAAGTAAAATTCCAGAACAAATGGTTTCATTTTTTTTTTAAAAAAAAGTGATTTTACAGGAGTTTTGCATGTTAGCAATGGATTCATTGGCCAAAACTGAGTCAGTACCTAGAAGGACATATTTCACAAAAGTCTGGGCAATTCAATTACCAGGCAGCTCTCTACTGCTAAAAGAGGGAGAATAGATACTGGGGGTGCTGAGTAGCCTCTACCTTATACACACATGGTTAAAAATTCAACAAGACTGGAGGGGTGTCTTATGGAAGCAACAGTCATCTTCTCCACCTTTTCTCACTTTCATTACTTCTCTCCAAAGAAATCTATAATGGATTCCATCTCTGTTGCTTTTTTAAACTATCCTAATAGTCACTTATTTGTGTGTAACTTGTATCTTAAATAGTTGAAGTACTCTTTCAAACTAGTACTGTCTCAACACCATATCTTACTGATTTTCTGCTAGGTACTTTATATTCTTGCTGAGGGCAACTGACAAAATTGGATGAAATACAAAAAGCATCTTCTTGAAAGCTTCAAAGATTTGCCAAGTCTGGGGAAGCAGCTGCAAAGCGAAACCACCCTTTTGGTGATGTCTCCAGGGTGGACAAACAGAAGCTGAAGACTGAACCCTGCCAGGAATAAGGATTTAATAAATCAAGTTTCCTTTTAGTTGAAAATTGAAAGGACTATTCCTCCAGCTTCAACAATGATTGCAAGAAAAACCGTTGTATAAGATTTGTAGTCAGCACTCAATGGTAACGCAAACTCAAACTTGTGTATTATATTCAGATATTCTTGGGAGGTAATACCTACCACTGTTTCACTGTTTGCAAATGCAAATAAATACCCTTTCAGGAGAAAAACATTATTATCATACCAGGGTACAACGTTTCTTCCAGATAATTTGTAAAATATATCTCTCCAAAGGGTTGGAGAGATGGTACAATGGTTAGGATGCTTGTTTTGCATACAGCTGACCTAGGTTTTATCCCTGGTTATCAAATATGGTCCCCAATACCCACCAGGGGTGATCCCTGAGAGCAGTCAGGAGTAAACCCTGTGCACCACAGGCTGTGACCCAAAGACAAACAAACAAAAATCAGATCCAAGATGAGTTACCATAATAATCAGGGATGGCTCATAAAGTAATTATGCTTGCAACATTATGCAATTAAGTCCTAATTTTAAAATATCAGAAATGAATTGGAAATTCTAAAATGTAATCTAGCATAACAAAAAATAAAATATAATATATAATAGTCATTAAAGATTTGCCTTCAGAAGAATTTAATGTAACTAAAATAAAAATCTAAAACCGGAAGTCAGAAAGAAAGAGAATATTTAAAATGTAGCACAAAGAGATAAAAGAAAACGAACTATAGATGAGAGGGGAAAGGACATCCGATATGTCACTGAGTTCTATCCAGAAACAGGCAGTTTGAGAGAATGGGACATAGTAAAATCAGAAATAATAACCCTGAATATTTCAAACAAAAAATATACAAATATACATCTTAAGGAATTTCAATAAACCCTAAGAAGTATAAACCAAAATAAACCCACAGACATTTTAATGAAAATAAAGACAACCACTGACAACAGAAAATATTTAAAACAGCATGAGGAAAGAAGAAAATTGCTTTCAAAAGAACTGCTGGACTGTGAACTTACTGCCTTGCAGTAGTAAGAGAAGCAAGAAAACAGGACAGTGATATTTTGAATTAACAGTAGCATTTGATACGGTAATAAAATAAGTTGTTATTTGTAGTAGAAGTACTTCAAAAAGTAGTACAACTTGAAAGTCAGCAGAGACAAAAATGGAAATATTCAAAAAAGGATACAAATAAAACAACTGAGATAACATAATACAGACTTATCTATGTCAGTAATTACATAAAATAAAAGAACCAAATATTCAATTTGAGTGAATAAAACTCAATTACACACTACTTATAGAGACATATTTAAAATATAAGGATATTGAATATATATGATTAAAAGGAAAAATGAATTACTTTAAACACTGACTGAAAGGAATCAATTGTAGGTATTGTGTAACAGAATGGACCTCAAAAGTAGAAAATTAGCATTGATTTACAGATTAGCATAGACAGCATCTACTCTACAGAGAAAATGTCCTATTGATCAGAAGACCATAGCGATTTATACTTGAATGAGCCTAAAAAGTGAAAATAATGCAAGTTTTGTCATAATAAAAAATAGAACAATAAAATAAAATAATTTGACAATTATCTTGAGAAATTTTTAAGACCTCTTTGTTTAAAGTAAAATAATAAAACATAAAAATGAATAGGTAAGAGTTAAAGAGTAATTAACTAAATTATTATTAATAAAAGTTACATAATAGACACAGATTTGGAATGCAAATTTTTCAAAAACAGAACCATAAATTTATCAATGAAATTTACTTTCAAATGTAACAAAACTACAATAAAATGATTAAAATACAGAGAAAATTCCTACAAGTTTAGAAATTGAGAAATTTACTTCTAAGTAATAGGTCAAAGAACAAATTACAATGGATATTAAAAATAATTTCACATAAAATATGAAAAAACAGTAAATGAAACTTACTGTGGTGTGTAAAGCACTTAATTCAGAACTTAAGAATATATGTTTGATAATCTAAAGCTTCAATAACAAAGAAAATAAAGCTAAAAAGTCAGTGACCTAAATACCCTCATAAGTAAGTTTATTAAAGAATAATGAATTAAAAAAAAGAACAATGAATGAAATTAGAGGAATGATCACTTTGTATCACTTGTAGTCCTGTTGATCTTCGATTTGCTTGCACGGGCGCCAGTAATGTCTCCACTTGTCCCAAACGCGTTCCAGTGCAGCCCAATGATATATGCTTCTCCAGGAACAGGAAGAGCCTCAAATCGTTCATTCAGGGATTTGGTGAAGAAATCTGACCATCTAGTTGGTGGGCGGCCATGAGGTCTTCTGATGTTTTGTGGAATCCAGTCGGTAATAGCTCTAGTCCAGTGGTCATCTCTGAATCGCATTACATGACGGGCCTATCTGATTTTTGATGCCTTGGCAAACGAGACAGCATCCCTGATTTTTGACTGTCTATGGAGGTCAGTCAGAACTCCGGATTCCTTCTCTCACTTGAGTGAGACATGATATTCCCAGCATAGCTCTTTCAATTCCTCTTTGGGATACCCGAATAGTATTCTCATCCTGTTTGCATAGGGCCCAGGTCTCTGAGGCATATGTTAACCACAAGCTAACATCCGAGCTCACAAAGCTGTGCAGAGATGCGATAAAGAAAGACCTCAAAGAGAGAAGAGCAGCAGTGTTGACCAGTGCAGCAGAAGCCGAAAACAGTATTCACAACACTCGCCTGTCCTTCGCCAACTACAAGACCAAGATGACTGCCCTCAGATGTCCCGATGGATCTATCACATCTTCCAGAAAGGCAATGGAGAGGATTATTCACGACTTCCACTCAGATCTCTTTGACAGCAATGTCCACCTGCCCACATACCAAATTCCACAGGATGGATATGTCGGTCCCAACGTTCTGCCTTCTGAAATCCGACATGCCATTTCGTTGGTAAAGACTGGAACAGCACCTGGTCCGGACAAGGTCAGACCCGAATCTGCCGCCAGTACTCATCAATACACTGGCCCGACTCTTCACACGCTACCTGTCTGAATGCAAGGTTCCATCTCAGTGGAAAACCAGTAGGATTGTTCTGTTGTACAAGGGAGACATCCACAACATCCACACAGTGACCAAACTCATTGAAGTTTCGCTAGAGTTCAAGATGCCGCTCTGTCTAACGTTCATCGACTTAAAGAAGGCCTTCAATTCTGTTGAGACTGAGGTGGTCATCGAAGCCCTGGCCAAACAGGGTGTTCAAACTCAGTATATCAAAATCCTCCATGAGCTGTATTGTGGATTCACCACCAGGATCTCACCATTCTACAAGGAAGTGATCATTGATGTAAAGAGAGAGGTGCAGCAGGGTGATACCATTTCACCGAAACTTTTCAGTGCCGCCCTCGAGAACATCATGCGACGACTGGAATGGGAAGGAATGGAAGTGAAGATAGACGGTCGGCAATTAACCACCTCTGCTTCTCTGATGACATCATTCTCATAGCACCAAGCAAACTGGTCCCTGAAGCTCCATTTGCTCTCAATGGAACTAATATCTTTGAATGCAGCAGCTATATGTACCTGGGTTGAGAAATCAACATGAGGAACGACTTGGTGCCAGAACTGCGCAGGAGGAAGAGAGCAGCATGGAATGCATTCAAGAGTGTCGAAGAAGTGGTTAATAGAAAAAAGAACCTCTGACTCTGGGCACATCTTTTTGATTCCACCGTTCTTCCTGCACTAACATATGCCTCAGAGAGAAATGATAAGGGAGAAAATAATAAGGAATGGAACCAAATTTAACATAAAGAAGGCACACACTGTATACCAAAATTTGGTTCTTTGAACAAGCTGATGGAAGAGATAAAGTCCTGGCAGAATTGATTTAATGAAAGAATAAAAGGCATATAAACATGCATCAGAAATGAAAAAGGGACTACCACTACATGTTCTATAGACATTAAAAAGATGACAATAGGATGTTATGAGTCATTCTATGCTAATAATTTTTAAATTTTAGACAAAATGGATGGGCTGGGGCGATAGCACAGCATGTAGGGCATTTACCTTGCACGCGGCTGACCCAGGTTCAATTCCTCTGTCCCTCTCAGAGAACCTGGCAAGATACAGAGAGTATTCCACCCTCACAGCAGAGCCTGGCAAGCTACCCGTGGCATATTCGATATGCCAAAAACAGTAACTAGTGTCACAATGGAGATGTTACTGGTGCCCATTCGAGCAAATCAATGAACAACGGAAGGACAGTGCCACAGTGCTACAGATAAAATGGATATTTGTGGACAAATTTAACTACCCATTAAAAGATGGTTACTGTGAATAGTTATATATAATTGACTCAGCAATTAAAATCCTTCCCAGAAACAGACCTCTAGACCATTCAGATGGATTCAATATCATCAGTCATTTAGGAAGAAATTATTGTAGATTTAAAAAATTCTTTCAGAGAATAAAAAATGGTACATTAAGAAAATCACTTAGTAAGATTAATATAATCTGATATTAACTGCAGTGAGAGAAGAAAAGCTAAGAGCCTTTCACTCATGAATGCAAAAATCCTGAATGAAATATAGGTAAACAACTGACTACTTCATTTCCCAGAATTATAAGGCACAGAAGATACCCAGATCACTCTTGGATCCAGAATATAGGAGGGGAGAGAGAGAAGAAGAAACTGAGGGGTGATTAAGAGATTGATCTGGAACGATGGGGAGCAGTGCTCTAGGAGATTCAAGTGCATAGGTGGTGTAGAGAAGTGGCCATAGCTAATACCTAAACCAGAGTCAACAACACTGAGAACAGGGGATCCAATATTTAACAACCAAACTTTAAAATATGCCTGTCAAGGTGACAGGCTGGGACTGGGGTCTGGGGCAGGGGTCTGGGAGGGAACCTGAGAATGCTGGTGGAGGCGAGATGACACTGGTGCTGGAATAAAGTATGCCTAAAATCCAATTATGAATAACATTTTAAATTATGGAGCTGTAATAAAATAAATTTTAAATTGATATAAGGCACAATATCAGTAACATTTAATTATAGTAAGAGAAACTTAAAAAAATTTTTTTGAGCAAAAGACATTTTATTTTATTCATTTTTTTAATTATTAAAATTTATTTATTTTTTAATTAGTGAGTCACAGTGAGTGTACAGTTACAGATTCACACATTTTCGTGCTTGTTTTTCCCTCATGCAATAGTTGAGAGCCCATCCCTCCACCAGTGTCCATTCTCCATCACCAATGAACCCAGTATTCCTCCCACCCCCACAGTCCCATCCCCCCACCCCACCCCACCTCTGTGGCAAGGCATTCCAATTTGATATCTCTCTTTCCTTTTGGGTGTTGTGGTTTGCAATAGGGGTATTGAGTGGTCATTCTGTTCAGTTTCTAGTCTACTTTCAGCACGCATCTCCCTTCCCGCGCAGGATCTCCAATCACATATTACTTGATGTTCCCTTCTCTATCTGGGATGACTTTCCCCCAGCGTGTGAGGCCAGCTTCCAAGCTATGGAGCCAACCTCCTGGTATTATATACTACTATTCTTGGGTATTAGTCTCCTACTCTGTTGTTCTATATTCCACAGATGAGTGCAATCTTTCTATGTCTGTCCCTCTCTTTCTGCTCATTTCACTTAGCATGATACTTTCCATGTTGACCCACTTATATGCAAAGCTCGTGACTTCATCCTTTCTAACAGCTGCATAGTATTCCGTTGTATAGATGTACCAAGGTTTATTTAGCCAGTCATCTGTTCTCGAGTACTCGGGTTTTTTCCAGATTCTGGCTATTGTAAACAGTGCTGCGATGAACATATAAGTGCAGATGTCATTTCGACTATACTGTTTTGTAAGAAACTTAAAAAATTTAAAGGCAATTTTCTCACAAATGATAAGGAAAAATTTTTGCAACAATAGAATTTTGTTTTGTTTTTGAGCCACACCTAGCAGTGCTCAGAGTTCACTCTTGGCTTTGCACTTAGTAGTCACTTTTTCCAATGTTCAGGGGACTGACTGGGGTGCCGAGGATTGAACTTGGGTCAGTGGCATGCAAAGCAAGTGACCTACCTGCTGCACTACCTCTCCAGCATCTACAACAAAAATTTTTACAGGAAAAATTTGAAAGCTTTCTTAATTAATATTGGACAAAGTAATAGAAGAAAGATACTATCCTTTCAGCGTTATATCTTTGCATTTTATCTGCAGAAGTACTGAGACTAGAAAAAATTTTAAAAGGATTGGAAAAGTGAAGAAATTTTATTATTTGTAAAATATATTATGCATTTGTAGAAAATTTGAAATATGAATTTAAATTATTTAAAGGAAAGTCATAATATCTTTCTACTTCCTACCAAATCTACTCCTCTTTCCCTTGTATCTGCCCCCTTGTCTCTCCCTCCTACCCCTTTCTCCTCAGGTAACCTTGGTTTTATTTCAGAGTTTGAATAACCAGACAAAGACTGCTTTTTTTCTTTTTTTGGTCATCAATTTTATATCCTCCTTTTCCACACATGGGTGCAACCATCCATTACTTGTCTTTTCCCAACTGACTTCACTTTTCATAGTTTCTTTAAACTTTTTCCATTTTAGTTTATTTTTTATTGAGTTTTTTGTTTTATTAAAGTTTTTGTTAATGTTCAGTTCACATGGTTACAATAGTGTTGAAGTTTATAGTATTGAGATACAATGTTACTGTACACCAACACCTCTACCAGTGTCCATGACTAGCCACCACTGTCCTCATATCACCTCTGGTCTTCATTCTTTGCTCTCTCCCCACATCCCAAAGCTGAAAATAAGTTATTTTTTTTGTGGTGGTGGTGGGGGAGGGTCACACCTGATAATGCTCAGGGCTTACTCTTGACTCTGCGCTTACGGGTCACTTCTGGTGGGCTCAGGGGACCACATGAGATGCTGGAAATTGAACCCAGGTTGGGCACATGGAAGGCTAGCACCTCAGCCTAGCTGTGCTATCTCTTCAGACCCATGATAAGTATTTTTACTTCGTGGGTGATTTGCAATCATGTAAGTGATAGTTGCATGCATACATTGTTTCCACACCCCACCCACCACTACTCACTTCCCTCCACCAATGTCCCAAAGGCCTCTCCCATCCACCCCCAAGCACCAAACTCAGATCTATGAACCAGCTCTCCATTTTTGTTGCCTTTAACTGCTCATTGTTACCTTAACTTTGTGTCTTTACATCTCACATATGAAATATGTTCCTTTTCTCCTGACAAACTTCACTCAGAATAATACTCTCTGCCTACATCCATGTAAGCTTCTTCCTTTTTCAAAATGAAATTTTGTAGTGGGTCACAACAGGCGGTGTTGGGGTTGCTCCCGGCTCTGCACTCAGGAATTACTACTGGCAGTGCTCCACTGGTCAAGTGGGAAGCCAGAGAGAGAACCTGTGTTGGCAGCATGCATGGCTAGCACCTTACCTGCTGTACTATCTCTCCAGCCACAGTTTCTTTTGTAGCAAATGACATTAAATCATTTTTATGGATCAATAGTGTTATATTATATAATTGTACCATGTCTTCCAAAGCCAATTATCTATCAACAGGAAATTTAGTTCCTTCCATATTTTAACCACTTTAATGCTATAATGAATATTGGGCAATATATGATTTTTTCTCTTAACATTTTCATATTATTTGGATACTCAAAAGTGGGATTCTTGGACCTCTATCTTTAGCCTCAGAAACCTCCATAAAGTTCCCCAAAATTGTCATACCAATTTTTATTCCCACCAGCAGTACCCAAGAGTTCTTTTTTCCCAATTCCATCTCCAATATTTGCTTGCTTGATTACTTTTGGGTTGGGGGCCACCCCCAGCTGTGCTAAGTTTTTATTTCTGGCTCTGCACTCAGGGAAACACTCCTGGTGGGGCTCAGGAACCATATGAAATGGTTGAGATTGAACTGTCAGCTGTGTACAAGGCAAGTACTTACTCACTGTACTATCTCTTCAGCCCCTTCATAAACACATTTTATGTTTGTTGTTGTTTTGATGTTGTTGCAGTTTTTTTGTTTTGTTTTGTTTGACTTTGGAGTCACATATAGCAGTGCTCCTGGGCTATTCCTGGATGTGCTCAGGAGTGCCCCCCCCCAACGTGCTTGGAGAATCTTATGTGATGCTGGAGGTTGAATCTAGGAGAGCTACATACAATGTTAATGCTGCTTTTGGTATGTTATTCTGACATGTGAAGTGAAATATCACTGTGTGGTCTCTTCCTCCATCCCTGTAACCAGTATTGTGTATTAAACTCAGAATCTCACACATGAGATCCTGCCCCTCCATTGTGGTCTTTTACTTTAATACTAATTTTTATTGTCACTTAGGTATCCTGGTTACAATACTGTTAACGTTTATGGCATTGATGTCAGAAGTTATTGTACCCCAACCCTCACTGCTAAAGTGTCTGGACCTACCCAGGGCACCCCGAAATGAAGCAGGTCAGCCCAGTGCCTGCCCAAACAGAGCCCAGGCAGCCCGCTTGCTCCCACATTGCAAAATCGCTGCCAGATCTCCAGCCAGTTTCTGTTGTCTTGGACTGAGCCTCACCCAGAAATTCACCTGCTAAAAATTTGTGTATCGGGTCTTTGTGACTAAAATCTCCTGGCTTTCTCAGTGTTGGGATGGGCTACCTCCCCCAATCTCCCTATACTTCCAGAAGCCTAGGCAGTCACATTCACACCCCAAAGTTGCCACCCAGTTAAAAACTTAACTCCATCTGTATCACCCAGTTAAAAATTCTGGACTTTCTGGAGCATGCTCACTGACATCTACAAACTCTACAACAGTGATAATCCAGTAGTACACCAGATTGAATGAGATGAAACATAGAAGGCTACTAATCTCGACTAACACAGAAGGCTTAACCTGAAACAATTTAGTAATCCATCCTACAAGGACTTAATATCATCATTTTAAGATACAACTATTTACACTGATTTTCTTCCAATAAAATATTTTTTGATTGTTCTATTAGCAATTTGTTGATAAAAAGCAGTATAAAATAAATATAGTGGGCCTGTTATGGAGGCAGACTTGAGGGGTGATTGGGAAAATTGAAGACAATGGTGGAGGGAAAGTGACAGTGGTGGTGAGATTGGTGTTGGAATATTGAATACTTATAACAAATTATCTTATCATGAACAAGTTTTCAAACTATAGTGTTTATGTAAAACATAGGGGGAAAATTTACATAACTAGATGACAAGAAGGCTGGAGTGATAGCACAGAGGGCAGGGCGTTTGCCTTGCATGTGGACGTCCTGGGTTTGATTCCTCTATTCCTCTCGGAGAGCCCGGCAAGATACCGAGAGTATCTCGTCTGCACAGCAGAGCCTGGAAAGCTACCGATGGAGTATTCCATATGCCAAAAACAGTAACAATGAGTCTCGCAATGGAGGCGTTACTGGTGCTCATTCAAGCAAATCAATGAGCAACGGGATGACAGTGACAGTGATACAGTGAATGACAAGAAAGGCATAAACATAATGAGATCCAAATATGAAATAAAATTTAATGCCATATATCTTAAATTCCAGAGTTGAAAACATATATGTGAGAATAAGCATTTTATTATAATGTATTAAAGAGTTTTATTTTCCTTGTTTACATAGGTTAAAATCATATAGCAATCACAAATCAGCTTTAACTGGTGCATTTTCTGATCATTCTTTTTGCCATTTCTCAAGGTTTTGTTGGTAATATAAAGTAATATAAAGTAAATTTCTTATGTGCCTAAGGGGGCAGATTGGGGATGGGAGGGAAAATGGGGACGTTGGTGGAGGGAAGGTCACACTAGTGGTGTGACCTAAATGCTAAATGCCTGAAAAAACTGTACAATAAACTTTGTAAGTCATGGTGTTTTTAATAAAAGTAAATTTTATTAAGTGTCAAAGACTCTCCACTTCTGTCCAGATGTTGCTTCTAGTTCATCTCTTTATTACCCTCACCTGCTTGGTAATTGATGCTTTGTAATACAGAATCAAGTTATTGTTCAATGCTATTTGTCTCCTTGCTTCATCTCTCAACATACAACAGATGGGTGGCATCATATAGTACTTGGCTCTCTTGAAAATATTTAATCAGGATTCTTTGGTGTCTGCTTCTTTATATACTGACACATATTTAAGTAATTGGAGGTCTAGTTCCAACATAAGGTTAAATGGAGAAGGGTGGATATCATAGAGAGTACCATGAATTCATGCTACTGATCTATCTGAATTGAGTGGAAACTAGTTCTGTAACTGTCCTCTTGTCTAGGATGATTGCACAGTCTGGACTATTCAGGCTGCTTCTGGTTATCAGTTATAGTCCCTCTGTGGTCTAGTCCTGATTTTTAGGTTCCATCAGCCACACTTTCAAAAGCCTTCAGAAAGAAGAGGAGATATCTAAGAGTTTCAGATCTGGACTCTGGTCCTATGTAATAGTAGTCACAGGCAGGCACGGCTAGGATGACTCTCAAAATCAATAAGTGTATTTTAAAAATCCTCCCTTATAAACTGAAATTGCTGTAGATGCTCTAGGTTCTGACTATATCCAGAAAGTTCTGCAAGTGAACTTAATTCCAATGGTTGCTCCAGATGTGCATAAACAGGTATTCTGCATAGTCAAACATCAGGTAGTGAGAAAAACCCTTGTTTTAACTTTACATTGCTGTACCAACAAAACCTGAACAGGTAGAACTTGTTTAGTTACTGTCCCAGGCTCAGTACCCAGGACAACTTACTATACCCAGGACTCATGGGCTAGGTTGTTGGTCCCTGCCTTGGACAGTGGCTTACCCAGCAGCCACAGAAATAGGCACAGATTCTCAGGAAACCCAACACCGGGGATACAGGCAATCTTCCCTTCCACTCAGTCCTGGTGCCTCAGCTGCTTCTCAGTCTCAGTTAATAGTGTTTGTCTGCCCCTTCAGCACTGAACAACGGAACTCTTCTCCTGCAACTTCTCTGCTTACAGGTTAAAAACCTCTCTGTTTTGTGCCTGGAATGCTTCCTCTAGCAAGTTACAGCCAGCCTTCTGGAGGAGCACAGTGACCTTAACCCACAGGGAAAAGTGACCTTGTCCCTATAGTCTCTGATGTCTCACACAGCCTTTCCATGTGAGTATACTGCTCCTGTAGCATCTAATCCTAGTAGAAATTTATCTAGTTAGAATTCCTACCCATTCAACTTCTTTTATCCCCCTGTAATTCTTTCTTGAATTTACTCCAAATGCAAAATTTTAGTTGTTATAAGACTTATTAGGATTAGCTATGAAAAAAAAGAAAATCATTGGTTAAGCATAAGTTACTTTATTGCTTACTTCAGGCAATCACAAGCTGTGCAGAGAACCGATAAAGGAAGACCTCAAAGAGAGAAGAGCAGCAGTGTTGGCCAATGCAGTAGAAGCCTGAAAAAGTATTCGCAATACTCACCTGTCCTTTGCCAACTACAAGACCAAGATGACTGGCCTCCAATGTCCTGATTGATCTATCACATCTTCCAGAAGGGCAATGGAGAGGATTATTCACAACTTCTACTCTGATCTCTTTAACAGCCATGTCCACCTGCCCACATACCAAATTCCACAGGATGGATATGTCGTTCCCAATGTCCTCCCTTCCGAAATCCAACACACCATTTTGTCAGTAAAGACGTGTACGGCACTCAGTCCAGGCAAGGTCAGACCAGAACAGCTGAAGAATCTGCAACCAGTATTCATCAATACACTGGCTCAGCACTTCAAATGCAACTTGTCCGAATGCAAAGTTCCATCCCAATGGAAAACCAGCAGGACCATTCTGTTGTACAATAAGGGAGACATCCACGATATTGGCAACTATCACGCAATTTGCCTGTTGTCCATCATCTACAAGTTGTTCACTTGAGTCATCCAAATAGAATAGGCAGAAAACTAGATGAAGGACAACCATGTGAGCAAGCTAGGTTCTGAAAAGGATTCAGCATGATCGACCATATCCACACAGTGACTACTGAAGTTTTGCGAGAGTTCAAGATTCTGCTCTGTCTAACATTCATCAACTTAAAGAAGACCGTTGATTCTGTTGAGATTGAAGCGGTCATTAAAGCCCTAGCCAAACAGGGTGTTCAAACTCAGTACATAAATATCCTCCAAGAGCTGCAGTACGGATTCACCACCAGGATCTCACCATTTTACAAGGAAGTGATCATTGACATAAAGAGAGGGGTTTGGCAGGGTGATACCATTTCACCAAATCTCTTCTAAACTCCTAAATTCGAGAACTTCATGAAATGACTGGAATGGAAAGGAATGAGAGTGAAGATAGACGGTCAGCAACTACACCACCTCTGTTTTGCTGATGACATCATTGTCATAACACTAAACATTAGCCAAGGGGCACAAATGCTGGCTGACTTTGACCGTGAGTGTAGAAAGGTCGGACTGTAGCTGAATCTCACCAAGACAATGTTCATGAAAAATGAACTAGTTCCTGACGTTCCATTTGTTCTCAATGGAATGAACATCTCTGAATGCAGCAGTTGTATGTACATGGGTCGAGAATTCAACATGAGGAACGACTTGGTGCCAGAACTGCACAGGAGGGAGAGAGCAGTGTGGAATGCCTTCAAGAGCATCGAAGAAGTCGTTAAGAGGATGAAGAACCTCTGGCTTCGGGCACATCATTTCAACTCCACCATTCTTCCTACACTAGCATATGCCTCAGAGACCTGGGCCCTATGAAAACAGGATGAGAATGCTATTAGGGTATCCCAAAGAGGAATCAAAAGAGCTATGCTTGGAGTATCACGTTTCAGTCAAGTAAGAGAAGGAATCCAGACTTCCAACCTCCATCGACAATCAAGAATTCGGGATGCTGTCTTGTTTGCCAAGGCATCAAAAATCATATGGGCCAAACATGTAATAGGACTCAAAGATGACTGCTGGACTAGAGCTATTACTGACTGGATTCCACGGGACGTCAAAAGACCATGTGGCTGCCCACCTACGAGATGGTCATACTTCTTTGTTAAAACCCTGAACAAATGGTTTGAGGCTTTTCATGTTCCTGTTGTGAGCTGATACCATTGGGCTACACTAGCATGCAACAGGGACGAATGGAGACATTACTGGTGCCCACTCGAGCAAATCGAAGATCAGTGGGATGACAAGTGACTCAAGTGATACTTTATATATAATATTTACTCCCAATAATCACTGAAGACATTTTTTTTTATTCACTCATTTTGAAGTTTAAGGAAACCAGAGTTTAGAGATAGACCAAGATGGAAAAGGGGAAGCTAAATAAAAAGTAGTTTATGGAAGAATTGATCCACAAACTCAAGTATGGCTCACACTAAAATCACTGCAATTTGTATTTCAATTTATGCAAATATAAAAGTTAAAATGCACACACACACAAAACTACCTTGTGTTTTTAATCTTCTAACTCTAGGAAAGTATGCTTATATCATTTTTTTTGAATTATGTTTTGTTGTTGTTGTTAAATTCATATTTACCAATTTTTATACAGAACATATGTTGAACTTTCCAACATATATGTGTGTATGTATTATATATACATTCTCTCAGCACACAACATATTTATTTAGAGCACTCTGGAGTTTATAACCTAGTTACATAATTTTTCCCACAAAAATTACAGCTTTTCTGATGGTTTAACAAAGAAATTCAGGACACTAATTATTTATATTTGCATTGCAGTGTTTGTTTTTATATTAAACCCCTCAATATTGAAGAGAAAATAAAAATTAAAAACTTTCCTTTGTAACCTTTAGAGTTTAGTAGAGTTCATTTGGGATTTAAAAATAATCATTTATGAAGCTGATTCTTGAATTGGTAAACACTTTGCATAAAGTTAAATCAGTTCTGTCTGTTCTAGGAGTAAAAGGAGATTAAATTAAACAGCTGTGCACATCTCTTGCCTGAAGTGACAGGAATAAAGAATAGATTGTAGCTGCTTCTCTTCTCCCAGTAAATATCCTCTTTTGACCAAAATTATAGTATTAGACTATCTCTGTGTAAAACACAAAAATAAAAAGGAAAGGAACGCGGGCGGTGAGGCAGGTGAAGGAACGGAAGAAGGCCAAACTGGTTGCTCGATCGGTTTATTTCATGTCCATCTTTATTCTCATCTGATTCTCCTCCTCTTCCTTCTCCCCCATCCTACTTCATTCTCTCTCTCTCGATCTGTGACTCTGGCCCCCGTGGACCTGGCCCCCGTGGATCTGGCTCCCCAACTCACTCTTACAGCCTAGTTAAATCTCCACAGCATGAGGGGGTTGGGGCATACACATAGGTGTGGTCAGCAATAGGGTAAGGTTCTTTTCCCACAGGGGATGCTACTCCTAGGACTTAATTCTCTTTCAGCAGGAGGATCCACCCAAGGGCAGAGTCCCATGAATGTGTTTCTCTTCTCCTCAGCCAGCAAACATATAAGAATTCATAATATTAATCATTTTGTATGGGCACAATAAGAGATGCATTAAAGCTTATAGAATTGCTCTCCTGGGGCCATCTCAATCTCAGACTATAGTGCTCAGGCCAGATCAGTCTTTCCTATCCCTGGCAGGGTCCCAGTCTCATAATTACTATTGGATCATGACAGCATTTGTCTATGATCAAGCTCTTAACTTATAGTTAAGAATTAGGCACTTTGGCCAGGCCCATCTCGATGCCAGGGTAGCACATAACTCACTGCTTGCCCTGGATCCTTCCCGTCCCACGTTGGGGACCCTACTTTGGGGTGCTAGGAACTGAGGGCAACTGAGGCTTAAGTGGAGAAAGCAGATGCCCAGGAGGGAATAATATTCGAGGCCAATTAATTCCCAAGTTACAAAAACATAATATTGTCTTCTTGTGTCTATACAAAAAAGACATAGCTTTAAAGTAAATTATTCAAAAGGCATAAAGAGGAGAGAAAGGCAATGTTATAATATTCAGTGTCCTAGGAAGTTCTGACCTTACAAATTAGCAGTCATATTAAGGGAAGAGCAGATAAACTGGTAGAAGTGGTTACAGATAAACAAAGGAATGGGAGTGACTCGGGAGCACTTTGATGGGTGTGACTGATAAACCTAAGCTCCTAGTGGCAAGGGGGAAAGGACAAACCAATGATATCCAACATATCTCAATCTTTAAAAAATTTTTTTAAATAGTGAATCACCGTGAGGTACAGTTTATATACTTACAAACTTTCTTGTTTGAATTTCACATACAATGATCGAGTACCCATCCCTCCACCAGTGCCCATTTTCCACCACCAGTGATCCTAGTACCCCTCCCCCTCCCCCACTCCCAGCCCATCTCCCCCACCCTGCCTCTATGTCAGGGCATTCCCTTTTGTTCTCTCTCTCTCCTTTTGGGTGTTGTGGTTTGCAATAGAGACATTGAATGGCCATTGTGTTCGATCTATAATCTACATTCACCACGCATGCATCTCCCAACCTGGCGGGTCCTAAAAACACCCTTTACTTGGTGTTCCGTTTTCTCTCTGGGCTGTCTTTTCCCCCAACATATGAGGCTGGCTTCCAAGCCATGGAGCAAACCTCCTGATCCTTATTTCTACAATTCTTGGGTGTTAGAGACTACCTCAATCTTGCAGACCATATTTCTGAAGAACCTAAAACTTAAGCAGATACCTAGTATCTTTAAAAAATATTAAATGTTCAGGCCAAAGAGTAGAGGGATTAAGGCACTTTCCTTGCACACAGCCAACCCCAGTTTAATCCCCCAACACCACCAGGAGACACTCATGAGTCCAGGAGTAAGCCTAGAACACTAGTGGGAATGGCCAATAAAAATTTAAAAAAAATATAATACTCAATTGAAAAGTATTAAAATACAACATGTAACACAATTTCATCCATATTTGTTATGTAAAGAAAATATGACAAAATAAACTTTTAAAAAATTGTTCATAATTTATTACATCCAATATTCCAACACCAAGGTACCTTCCTACCACTATTATTTTAATTTTCCCAACTTCCTCAAGTCTGCCTATATGGCAGGTCCTGAATAATTTATTTTATATTGATAATTATAATTTGCTAAAAATGATTAATAAATATTCCCTTGGAAGAAGCGTGTGAATATTGTTGTATCTCACCACGGAGACATTAAGCCCTTATAGAAGAGATTATTAACCTGTTGTTACTGGCTAAGCCTTTATGCTTATATATTTATCTTTTTTAATGATTTTTATACATTTTATTTTCATAAAGTAGTTCACAATAGTTCATTAGAGATAATACTCAAACGCCCACCCAACCAGCGAGCATCTTCCCACCACAATAAGAGGAAAGTTTGTGAAGGTTGTTGATTTAATTCTGGGGCCACTTAAGCCCATATAAGAGAATACATGCAAGTATGTTAAAACCAAACACATGTGTGCTGCTTTAGGTACATCAGTGGGCTAGAGTATAAAAGGTCCAGGACATTCTGTGTCACTGTCTTCTGAGAGCTTTGTTTTATAGTCTCTGATCTTGGCCGTTGATGAGATTACATGGAGTCGGGGCCAGTTTGTGGGTGTGGCTGCCAAGCTACTAGAAAACTGGGGGTCTGGGTGGAGGAGGCCCAGTCTCGATCCGAGCAGGCTTGGAGATCTCAATCCTGGGTCCCGCACACCTGGGTTCCTCTGCTAGTTCCTTCATGTGTGAGGTTTATCTGAGCTTTGGGAGAATGGCCTTGAGTATGGCTGTGACTGGTTTCTGGAGGTTTTCAGCTGCCAGGGTTCTGCTTGGGGCAGGGAGAGAAACTCAACTTGCTTCCCTTGGAGGGGACCCCGGTGAATAAAGCCTGGCATGGGGGCAGGAGATTCTGCTGTTTATATTTTCTTGTTCAGGACTGGTTGCCTTCTAATTTACATCCCATCCAATGTGGTGCGCTATTCCTGGTTCATTAGTGGTATAGAGTTTGATATAGAGCATGCAGCGACATGCTCCAAGAATTAAAATATTTTGAATGGGGTAATACAGCTGGAGTTAGATTTTTACTGGATGGTGGCTTTGGATGCCCTGGATAACAGAGCCTGGCATGAGGTCCAGAAGTATCTCTGCAACTTATTGATCTCTTTGGAGATTTATTTATGAGTCTCTGGATCATGGCCCATTAATGAGCTTTTTTGGCCCAGAAACAGTTCATGGGTGTGACTGGACAGGTTTCCAGAAGAACAGGGGGATGGGGGAAGGTAGCCCATTCCCAACTTCATGAAAGCCTGAGGATTTTAGTCACAAAATTCACATACTTGAGGTTTTCATGAGATCAATTCCTGGATGAGGCTTGTTCTGAGCAGTGGAGTCTGACTGTGTGCATGGCAAGAGATTATGAAGTGTGGAGGTTTGAGTGGAGGGCTCACCCACCCCCACTCCAGGTTGTTCTGGGAAACTATTAGACTTTGAGAGCAAGTTGTAACATAAAGAAAGGGGGAAAGGGTGGATAAATGGAGTAAAATATATGGAGAAGAAAAAAATTAGATAGTTAGTGGTGAACATACTGTAGCACATACAGATGCTGGCTCATAATGATGTACACCTGACACCTATATAATATCATAAGTCATTGTTACTTAAATTAAACATTAAAATATAGTATTTGCATGTCTTAACTCAGCATTTATGCCCAGAAAAAAATTACCTAACTCTGAAACTTAAAAGTAGTGTATATATAAATATCTCACTCTCATTCAATAACCTTTTAAATTTCTTACTGTCTCCCTATTTTTCTCCCCACAGCCCTAATTCTCGTTGTTAAGAAAACAAAACAAAACAAAAATGAGCAATCCCTCGCCCTATTTTTTAAAGTTCCAGCTTGTTCTGTTCTTCATAACAAGGCCAACCCTCAAAGGAAATAAGTTACCCAGAACTTGACCATTTGGGGTATTATCAAAACCTGTAGACTATAAAACCTGTTGCTAATTTTAAAGGATTAAAGGCCTGAATGTGAATCTAGATAATGAAACAACATCTCAGAACAAGTGGAACTTTCCTTAGAACTATAAAGGCAAACTCACAGTGTAACACAGGAAAGATCAAGAAACATCAATCATCAGAAACTAAGAGGTTAAAACATATATTGAGTTAAAACAATATATATTTGTCCTCTGATAGTAGTGAAGGTTGGAAGCCCAAAATGGACTCACTAGGCTAAAGGTATTGTCAGTGCTGCATCACTTTTGATCCTCCAGGGGAGAATAGATATTTTTGTACTTTCTAGAATTTTGAGGTTGTTCACAACCCTTCACTAGCAACCTCCTTGCTCTAGCATCATCAGGATAAGTCCATCTCACATGACATTCTCTTTGATTCTCTTTATGACATCTCCTTCTTCCATTTGTATAAAAGACTTTACAAATTTACGTTGGGCTCACTTGGATTATTTTTTAAATTGGGGCACAGATTAACAACTTTAAATTCTGTATGTAACTTAATATCTTTTTTCAATGTTACATAACATAGCTTTAGGTTTTAGGGATTAGGATCAGTTAATTCTGTTATTCCTTCTTGAGAGCCGGCAAGCTACCAAGAGTACCCCACCTGTATAGCAGAGCCTGGCAAGCTACCCGTGGTGTATTCGGTATGCCAAAAATAGTAACAAAAATTCGCCTGACACTGAAAGAATCCCCAATATGGCAGCATTAAGAATGAGATGCTGATAAAGTCTCAGGGACAAACTAGACTGCCAAAAACAAAGAGAGACTAAAAAGGCTGTCTGTACTTTCAATGCATGTACTCTGGCATCAAAAGCACCTATCAAGGACCTGATGGTTCAAGCGCAGAAGATCAAGTACAACATCATTGGTCTGACTGAAAAGAGAAGGCATCAATCACATCACGCCATTTTCGACATGAGAAAAGAACTGTTCTTTGGAACATGTGACAACAGAGGCATTAGTAGCATCGGTGTCCTTGTCAACATGAACTTGGCCATGAGCATTGATGCATTTGAATGCCTAACAACTCAAATCAGACGATTACATTTGAATAGATGTGGCTTACCGCCGGCAGTTTCTATCTTCGTCATCTACGAACCAACATTCAACTATGATGAAGAAGAAATTAAGAAGTTCTACATGGAGCTGGAGAAGTTCTATAAAGAAGACAACACCTTCTACAAGATCATTGTCGGAGATTTTAATGCCAAGATAGGACCGAGAAGGTCACCCGAAGAACTCCACATCAGGACCCATGGCCTAGAATGGAACAAACAGGGTGAGAGACTGTCTGAGTTCATCATGTCGACCAAGACTATCCATAGTAACTCACAGTTCCAGAAGGCCAAATATAAATGTTGGACATGAGAGTATGCCAGTGGACAGTTACACAACGAAATTGACCACATCATATTAATCGAAGGTTTTGCCTGATCAATGTCGCTGTTGTCCCAAAATTCCAAACGGGATAGGGCCACCATCTCCTTTATGCAAAATTCCACTTCACAGAATAGAGAGAAAGGGCAGCAAAGTTTAAGTTTAAGAAGAAAGCTCCCAGAATGCCCACCAACTGGGCGCTCTTTGGCACTATTGAGGCAAAGTGGGAAGATGCCGTCATTGACAACATCGAAAAGGAATACGATCAACTGGTTCAGCACCTCCATGACTGCGCAAAGAATGCCGAGAGTGGGAAAACCACAAACAGATGCTTGTGTTTGGAAATTCTCGAGCTCATTCCCCAACGTGGTTTGGCACGAGCCTCAGGCAACCACAAGCTAACGTCAAAGCTGGTAAAGCTGTGCAGGGAAGCAATAAAGGAAGATCTCAAAGAGAGAAGAGCAACAGTGTTGTCTGATGCAGCGAAAGTGGGAAAAGTAGTCATTTGCAATGCTCACCTGTCTTTCAGCAAGTACAAGACCAAGATGACTGCCCTCTGACGTCCTGATGGATCTATTACATCTTCAGAAGGGCAATGGAGAGGATTATTCATGACTTCTACTCAGATCTCTTCGACAGCACCTGCCCACATACCAAATTCCAGGATGGATATGTCGTTCCCAACATTCTCCTGTAGAAATCCGACATGCCATTTCATTGGTAAAGATGCATACAGTACTTGGTCTAGGCAATGTCAGGCCCGAACACCTGAAGAATCTGCCACTAGTACTCGTCAATACACTGGCTCGGCTCTTCACACACTACCTGTCCATATGCAAGGTTCTGACCCAATGGAAAACCAGGAGGACCGTTCTGTTGTACAAGAAGGGAGACATCCACGACATTGGCAACTATCACCCAAACTGCCTGTTGTCTGTCGTCTACAAGTTGTTTACTTGAGTCATCCTGAATAAAATAAGCAGAACACTAGATGAAGGACAACCATGTGAGAAAGCCAGATTCCAAAAAGAATTCAGAACAATCGACCATATCCACACAGTGACCAAGCTCATTGAAGTTTTGCAAGAGTTCAAGATGCCGCTCTGTCTAACATTCATCGATTTAAAGAAGGCCTTTGATTCTGTTTCAACTGAAGCGGTCATTGAAGCCCTAGGGTGTTCAAACTCTAATACATTAAGATCCTCTGTGAGCTATATTATGGATTCACCATCAGGATCTCACCATTCTACAAGGAAGTGTCATCAATGTAAAGAGAGGTGTTTGACAGGGTGATACCATTTCACCAAAGCTCTTCAGTGTCATCCTCGAGAACATCACCCAATGACTGGAATGGGAAGGAATGGGAGTAAAGATAGACAGTTAGCTACTACACTACCTCTACTTCGCTGATGACACCATTCTAATAACACCAAACATTAGCCAAGCGACACAAATGTTGGCCAACTTCGACCATGAGTGTGGAAAGGTCGGACTTCAGCTGAATCTCAAGGAGACAATGCTCATGCAAACAAACTTGTCCCTAACGTTCCATTTGCTCTTAATGGAATGAACATCTCCGAATGCAGCAGCTATGTATACCTGGTTGGAGAACTCAACACGAGGAGCGACTTGGTGCCAGAATTGCATAGGAGGAAGAGAGCAGCGTGGAACGCCTTCAGGAATGTTGAAGAAGTGGTTAAGGGAACAAAGAACCTCTGGCTCTGGGCACATCTTTTCAGCTCCACTGTTGTTCCTGCCCTATCATATGCCTCAGAGACCTGGGCCCTATGAAAACAGGACAAGAATGCTATTCGGGTATCCCAAAAAGGAATCGAAAGAGCTATGCTTAGAGTATCATGTTTCAGTCAAGTGAGAGAAGGAATCCAGACTTCCAACATCCATAGACAATCAAGAATTCGGGATGCTGTCTTGTTTGCCAAGGCATCAAAAATCAGATGGGCCAAACATGTAATACGATTCAGAGATGACCGCTGGACTAGAGCTGTTACCGAGTGGATTCCACGGGACGTCAAAAGACTGCTTTGGCGGCCGCCCACCTACGAGATGGTCTGACTTCTTTGTCAAAACTCTGAAAGAATGGTTTGAGGCTCTTCATGTTCCTGGAGTGAGCAGATACCACTGGGTTACACTAGCATGCAACAGGGAGGAATGGAGACATTACTGGCACCCGCTCAAGCAAATTGAAGATCAATGGGATGACAAGTGATGCACGTGATTTCTGTTATATATCAAGGACCCTACTTTAATTTACTTCATCAAACCTTGGTGAATAGAGTTTATTTTTATTGTTCTCATTCTTCTCTTCAGGTTTCTCACCTCTTAAATATTTTTAGAAGGAAGAAATCTCCCCTTAAAAAGTATTATTTTAAGTAGTGTTTTGTAAAGTTTAGAATTTACTGACCCACTGTCTAAACTTGTTTCCTGGAAATTACTTTAACATAAGTATTGTATCAAAAATTTACCATTAGGGTACTGGGAGATAGTATAGCTGGTAAGGTGCTTGCCTTAGACACATCTAATATGATCCCTTCAGTCTAACAGGAGTGATTCCTGAACTCAGAGCCAGGAGTAACCCTGAGCACAGATGAGTATGTCCTTCCCTCCCCCAAAAAAACAAGAATAAGAATTAATCAATAAATGTTTATTGTATATACCTAGCTTTTGTGTAATGAAGAGTTAAATGATACTTCATTTACCTTAATGAAATCTATTTTCATGAGACTTCACTCCTTACTGTTTACTTCATGGTATTCTAATCAGTTTATGCTATTTCTATTTTGTTACTTTTTTATTTTACTTCATTCTTGCATATAAATTGTTAGTAGTTGCCATGGCAATTCTAATTGATTTCTTTCTGCTGTTTTTTCAGGCTTTTAAAAAGATTTGCACAGTACATCATTCATATTGTTATTTTTATCTCTGTAAATTTGTAATGGCGTATCAAAAAAAAAAAAGCTGTGTAACAAGAACATTGCTTGTTACTTAGCCCAGTGTTAAAGGCTTTAAAGAACAGAAGAAAACCGAGGAAGAAAAGGCAAGCTGGGAAGGATAATGAAATTGAGTCTTGGAGTTTATGGGTGAAAGTATATTGTGTACAAAGGGACAAGTTCAGATATTTGAGTGAGTGACCATGCAAAGGTGAGTGATGTACTTTTAGAACAGATTGAACTTGACAATGAGTTCTGAAGATCAATAAATGGTGGAGGAAGGGCAAATGAGGAGACAATGTCTCTATTTTTTTTGTCTTTCGGTGCATGCATCTCAAAAGCTTCTCTGTTTCTGCTTACACACATGTACATGCACACACAGTCATGGGAAACATAACTATAATTATTGTCAGCATATGCTCACATACTTGTTTCATTAAACCATTTGCTTGTTTTTTCCTAAGATAATTGTATAAAACATCTGCACTTCTATGTGTATTACAGCCCTGTTCACAATAGCCAGAATCTGGAAACAACCCAAGTGCCTGAGAACAGGGGAATGAATAAATAAACTACTGTATATCTACACAATGGACTACTACACAGCTACCAGGAAAAATGAAGTCATGACATTCGTCTATAAATGGATAGACAAGGAGAGCATCGTGCTAAGTGAAATGAGTTAGACGGAGAGGGACAGATCTAGAATTACTGAATACATTTGTGGGATATAAAGGAAAAAACAGAATGAGGCTAATACCTCCACCATTTATTGGTCTTCCAGAACTCACTGACAAGTTCAATCTTTTCTAAAAGTTGATCACTCACCTTTGCATGGTCACTCACTTAGGTATCTGAACTCTTCCCTTTATACACAATATATTTTCACCCATAAACTCCAACACTCAATTTTAATTGTCTTCCCAACTTGCCTTTTCTTAGAAGCGAAGGGCAAAAGGATTGATCCATGGTTGGAAGCTTGCCTCAAGTGCTGGGGGGAGAAAGCAGCTGAGATAGAGAAGGGCCCACTATGACAGTAATATCTGGAAATGATCACTCTGGATAAGAACTGCATGCTAAAAATAGGTAAAAGAACAAACATAACAACCTCTCAGTACTTGTATTGCAAACCATAGTTCTCAAAAGGAGAGAGAGAGAGAAAGAAAGAGAGAGAGAGAGGGAGAGAGAGAGAGAAAGGGAGAGAAAGAGAAGTGCCTTCCATAGAGGCTGACTTATTAGTGGGAGAGAAACTGGAGACACTGGTGGTGGGAAATGTACACTGGTAGAGGGATGAGTGTTGGAACATTTTATGACTGAAACCCATTTGTGAGCAACTTTGTAACTGTGTATATCGTGGTGATTTAATTTTTTAAAAAAGGATGCTTTGTGCCTAATCTTTGATAAGAGAGCAAGAAATGTGAGGTGGAGCAAGGAAAGCCTCTTTAACAAATGGTGCTGGCATAACTGGACAACAACATGCAAAAGAATGGGCCTAGACCTCAACTTGACACCATGCACAAAAATCAGATCAAAGTGGATTAAAGACCTCAATATCAGACCACAATCCATAAGGTACTTTGAAGACAAGGTCGGCAAAACCCTCCACGATATTGAAGCTAAAGGTATCTTCAAAGTGACCCGCAACTGATAAACCAAATGGAAACAGAGATAAACAAATGGGCCTACTTAAACTAAGAAGCTTCCGCACCGCAAAAGATACAGTGACCAGAATACAAAGACAATCTACAGAATGGGAAAGGATATTCACCCAATACCCATCAGATAAGGGGTTGATATCAAAGATATATAAGGCACTAGTTGAACTCTACAAGAAGAAAACATCCAACCCCATCAGAAAATGGGGTGAAGAAATGAACAGAAAATTTCCCAAGGAAGAGATATGAACGGCCAAAAGGCACATGAAAAAATGCTCTGCATCACTAATCATTAGGGAGATGCAGATCAAAACAACCATGAGATACCACCTCACACCACAGAGACTGGCACACATTCAAAAGAACAAAAGCAACCGCTGTTGGTGAAGATGTGGACAGAAAGGGACCCTTCTACACTGCTGGTGGGAATGCCAACTGGTTCAGCCCTTTTGAAAACAATATGGACGATTCTCAAAAAATTAGAAATTGAGCTCCCATTTGACCCAGCAATACCACTGCTGGGAATATATCCCGGAGAAGCAAAAAAGTATAGTCTAAATGACATCTGCACTTACATGTTCATCGCAGCACTGTTTACAATAGCCAGAATCTGGAAAAAACCCGAGTACTCGAGAACAGATGACCGGCTAAACAAACTTTGGTACATCTATACAACGGAATACTATGCAGCTGTTAGAAAGGATGAAGTCATGAGCTTTGCATATAAGTGGGTCAACATGGAAAGTATCATGCTAAGTGAAATGAGCCAGAAAGAGAGGGACAGACAGAAATATTCCACTCATCTGTGGAATATAAAATAACAGAGTAAGAGACTAACACCCAAGAAGAGTAGAAATAAGTACCAGGAGGTTGGCTCCATGGATTAGAATCTGACCTCACATGCTGGGGGAAAAGGCAGCTCAGAGAGAGAAGGGAACACCAAGTTAAATGTGGTAAAAAGTCCCGCACAGGAAGGGAGATGCATGCTGAAAGTAGACTAGAGACTGAACACGATGGCCACTCAATACCCCTATTTGCAAGCCACCACACCCAAAAAGAGAGAGAGAACAAAAGGGGTTCTCCCACAGAGGTGGGATAAGGTGGGGAGGGATGGGATTGGGGGTGGGAGGGATACTGGGTCCATTGATGATGGAGAATGGACACTGGTGGAGGGATGGGTTCTAGAACACTGTGTGAGGGAAACACAAGCACGAAAATGTGTAAATCTGTAACTGTACCCTCACGGTGATTCACTAATTAAAAAGCAAATATATTATAATAAAAAAGGATGCTGTGTTTTGATAAACTGCCTTCTTATCCTAAGGATCATGAAAGAGAAGATGGAAACTTGATGATCTACAATGCATTTTATTTGATATCAGATTAAATTTAACATTCCAAAAGCTCACTGTTTTTGGTTTGACTTACATCATATTCTTATCTTATATTTATATAATATAATATAATATAATATAATATAATATATAGTATCATCAAATATGAAAGTAATGGCCAAAGATTATAGTGAACTGAAGTAAACTTAAGAGAGACAATCACTAAGATGTCTGCACAATAGTTAAAGATTTCTTGTAAATTTGTCTCTGAGCTTCCTCTTGGCCAAAACAAGGAGGGAGACAAGAGGAATAATGACTCAAAGTGCCTTGAGGGAACTGTTCATCAGGTATGTCCGCTAAACAGTTTTTCTAATAATTGAGATAGATAAGAAATACATCCGGAGAAGGGTATGTTTTAATATAATGGGTGGTAATCTCAACAATATCCCTGTAATATGAAACAGTGAGTTTCACATAACCACTTCTTAAAAACTTCTATCAAAGTCAAATATCCTTGTCTTAAAAAATCCTGGTGATTCAGGAGATTACTCTATGTAACAGTATTTACATACCCAGCATATTTGTTTTAGACAAAATTTGTGCCAATGCAATTGAATGGTAAAATCAAGAGAGCTTAGGAAATTTTACCATGTATGTCCTTTCATATTTTCACTTTCTAACAATGAAACATCATCTCTTTCCAGTGTACGCTGATGAAAAAAGATCTCAAGGGCAATAAACAAGATTTATCTGAGAAACCCATTGTAAAAATTACATTACACAGGCTATGTGAAATATGCAAAAGCTTTGGAAAATAAATGCTTAGTGTAATCCACCATAAAACTTTTAGATAAATTATTGACCCTGTTCTTCTGGTACAAGCCTAAATGTGTTTCCGATAAATGTGTTTTATTATGTTTTACTTTATAAGACCACCCTATTATAAATTCAGGATGGTTAAAAGAAAAATTTAAGATCCTCTCTTCCTTTGGCAGTCAGAACAAGGTTTTTAAAACTAAAAACATATGTTTAAATTTAGCTCCACATGTGCCAGCTAGTTATTGACTGATTACTGACATGTGTTTAAGCTCTAGGGATCTCTCTCTCTCTCTCTCTCTCTCTCTCTCTCTCTCTCTCTCTCTCTCTCTCTCTCCCTCACCCACCCCCTCCTTTTCTCATCAAGATGGCATCTCTGTCTCTCTAACATACACACACAAGGGTGCACATCTACGCATATGTATACATACTGCTTATTTAGAATTCAAATGCCTAGAAGCTAACTGGCCCCTAATATTCAGAGCAAACAATTTCCTTGATGAGATAGCAGTATAGAATGTTGTATGTAATACCTTACCTGGTGTGTGTGCACGTGTGTATGTATTATGTATGTGTGTGTTTGAGGGCCATACAAAACCAATCTCATTCTTGCCAAATTATGAATAGCCCTTGAACCTGTTTTTGTTAGCAGAATGTTTTCCTGTGAATATTGCTCAGTCATCTCCATGACACACTTAAAAACAGTGAAATTTTTAATCAGTTGCTTTCCTAGGTAGGTGGGAACAACCTTATGCTCATGGGATAATTTTAGCAAATTGCAGAGGCAAAACAGCTCTCAAAATAATTTAGTTTTCCTTCTCCAGGTTGCAAATCCTAGACCTGGTGGCCATTACTATGGTCATGGGCTTTGTAGAATCCCAAGAGTATTGGTCAAAGGCTCCAGCTGGGGCCTTCTGAAATCTACTACCACATATTTGATTTGTGAGAAGCCATGTTGTCCATGCAGTTTGACCAAGTAGTTGATGAGGCAGTACATGAAAGTGGACCCATTCCTGAGGAACTCATGGACTTTCTGACAGCATTTCTGCTTAAAATACTCTTACCGCATTTTTTTTCTCACTTAGCTTCAGAATTGCATGAGGTATGAAAACTCATATTTATTTTCTAGTTCCTTCTTCACTTTCCCTCTCATAGGTGAGTTCCTTTTGTCTTTTCATCCTGTTTTGGCATCTGCTTCTTGGAAGAGCAGGTCTAACATATGATAGTGTTTCATTTTTAAGGTAGGTTATGTTACCTACACTTAAGAAAATATGTTTTTATATGAACTAGGACTATAGTTCTAATTTAGCCTTCTAAAGAAGGATGTGTAACAATTTAAGCATAGCACTGCCACACATCCATTTGTCACCTGGGTAAAATCAGATTAAAATTTCTTATAAGTTGTTTTCCAAAAGTAATTCTTAATTTATTTTCTTGTCCATGAAAACTTTTTTAATCCTAACATCATCAATATTCAACCTAGTCTTCCTGTAAATGTTGTTTTGTTTTCTAGAAACCAATTTACATAAAAAACAAATTGTCTTACAAATCATAACAGCAAATTTTGTCAATTAAATTACATTCTGTGTCTTCAACCTGTCTTTCTTTTTTAAAAAAAAAAATTTTATTGAATCACCGTGAGATAGTTACAAGATTTCATGTTTGGGTTACAATCACACAATGATCAAACACCCATCCCTCCACCAGTGCACATTCCCCACCAACAGTATCCCCGGTATACCCTCCCTTTCCCACACCCCCCTTGCCTCCATAGCAGACAATATTCCCCATATTCTCTCTCTACTTTTGGGCACTATGGCTTGCAACACTGACACTGAGAGGTCATCATGTTTGGTCCATTATCTACTTTTGGCACCCATCTCCCATCCCGACTGAAACCTGTCTTTCATGTGATTGGCAATATTGTCAATATTCAGCCATATCACTGTCACTGTCATCCCGTTGTTAATCGATTTGTTCGAGCTGGCACAGTAATGTCTCTCAATGTGAGACTTATTGTTGCTGTTTTTGGCATATTCAATATGCCACGGGTAGTTTGCCAGGCTCTGTCGTGCGGGCGCGATACTCTCTGTAGCTTGCCGGGCTCTCCAAGAGGGGCGGAGGAATCGAACACGGGTCAGCTGCATGAAAGGCAAACGCCCTACCGCTGTGCTATTGCTCCAGCCCATTCAGCCATATAGTGTTCATTATATGATGGATACATCCTGAAGTAATTTGAATAGGTAGAATGCATTTAACTCCATGCAAATAAATGGGGTCTTCTGAAGTAAAAAGCACTAAAATTCTATTCTGTATTTAAATTGATAATGGTCTGAAAATTAGGTAATGGAGACATATGGAGGCCCAAAGTTTATCTTTTAGTATTTGGTAGAACTTGTCTCTAGACCGTGGTGATATGTATTCATCCAAATCAAATAAGTACAAGTACAAAATTGGAGAATTCTAGCTATAAGTCCCAGTAAGGACTTTATGATAGATCCAGCGCAAGTTTTAAGAACAAGTTCACTTCCAATTGAAAGGATCAGCTCTGTTCTGATTCTCATAACTGAGACAAGTTTCTCTTCCTTTCTAGGGGAGAAGTTTAAAAGGGAAAAAAAAGAAGTTTTCTTATGATTATAAAAAGGACAAATTTTATGTGAGCTATGGGGGGAAATCAGAGAGAGGGAAATAGTTGATTCTACAAAAATCCCAAGTCCTGATCTACCAATGGAATGCTCAATATCATTGTTTATTTGTTGGGTGTAGAACATCACTGGTCACCTTAGCTGTGGACCAGCTAGCATAGCTATTGCGCAGAAAACAAAATAAAGTTTGCTCTCCTTCATTTCATTGCCAGTCACATGTTTCAGAACAATTCATTCAAGATTCACATAAAGTTAGCTATGGGCTTTTCTAAATAGAGCTCTTACATCTTAAAAATAAATCTAAGGCTTTTAAAGCTCTGTAATTATCTTGTCTATTATCTCATCTGCTGCTTCATCTTTCATTCCCTCCCTTGATCTTTTTATCTGTATGGGGGTTTGCCATTTTGCATAGCTTTTAAAGCAAATTCTGGATATTTTCAGAGATGGGGGCAGGAGAATAGATATGTCACAATTTGTGTTACTTACTCATTTTTTTCCTCGAAATTAACTCCTCAAGCACCTGATGAGTAATAGGCACCTGGGGATTTAGATTTGGAAAAGGAATCTTTATTCTATCTTTTTATTGCTGTGGACACACTTGTGGATCAAAGTTTTTATGGCTTCCTTCTCTGCAGCACTTGAATCTTTATTTAAATCAAATCTTTAAAATGATCCCTGCAAAATAAAGTTATTCTTTTGATAGAATAAAAATGTGCAGAATAATTGTGTTTTGTCTTAGAAAAAGTCATATTTGACATAATTATTACATAAATAAATGTAAATTTATGCTTATCTTTTGGATTTAAAAAGTATTATACACTTATGCAAGGTTTAGAAATTATAAAAATATATAAGACCAAAGAAAAATATATAAAATGTTAATTATTATTTGATGCAACTATTATTAACATTTTTGTATCTTTCTTTATAGTGTTTTATATCACACCCACACCCACACATACACCAAATGTTTGTTTACAAATTTGGTTCATATTAAGTAGAGTTTTGTATCCAATTATTTTCATATTGCAAGCATTTTCACAAATCATTATGTAGACATTCCCTCTCGGAGAGCCCGGCAAGCTACCGAGAGTATCAGGCCCGAGCGGCAGAGCCTGGCAAGCTACCCGTGTGTATTGGATATGCCAAAAACAGTAACAATAAGTCTCTCAATGAGAGATGTTACTGGTGCCTGCTTGAACACATTGATGAGCAATGGGATGACAGTGACAGTGATTATGTGGACATTAAAATGCATTTTTGGATGATAGGCATACATAGGAATTTATCATCAATGATTTAACCAAGCCTCTATTTTTTTTTTTTTTTTGCTTTTTGGGTCACACCCAGCAATGCACAGGGATAACTCCTGGCTCTGCACTCAGGAATTACCCTTGGCAGTGCTCAGGGGACCATATGGGATGCTGGGATTCGAACCCGGGTTGACTGCATGCAAGACTAACGCCTTACCCGATGTGCTATTGCTCCAGCCCCCTAACCAAGCTTCTCATAAATATTATCATCACCATCATCATCAATCCTCCCATTGATTTTCGAATTTCTCGAGCGGTGTCAGTAACATCTCCATTCATCCTAGCCCTCAGATTTTAGAAGCCTCTCTTTACTCTTAAACAATAGATTATATTATCCTGATATTTTTACTAGTGTAAATAATGCTCTAATGAATATTCTTATACCAAATTGTAATAAAATATTGTTCACTTTTTTATAACAAAAATTTTAAATACTGCATTAAAAGTTACTAATTTTTAACATCAAGTGATCAGATATTACCTTACTTTTTTTGTTTGTTTGTTTGTTTGTTTATTTTTTGGGTCACACCTGGTGATGCACAGGGGTTACTCCTGGCTCATGCACTCAGAAATCACTCCTTGCGGTGCTCAGGGGACCATATGGGATGCTGGGAATCAAACCCGGGTTTGAAGCAAGTGCCCTATCCGCTGTGCTATCGCTCCAGCCCCATTACCTTACTTTGGAAGAGCTCTACCTGCTGACACTTTCTTTCTGCTCTGGGGATTACTGGAGAGTCAAATCGTAGCCAAAAGATTCTGGCAGTATAGAATCAGGACAACATGACATTTCATTTAGTTCAGAGTTAGGCCTAATTGTAATTTCTTCATTTGAATTGGTGTTTTTATAGCAAAAATTGTACTATCATGAACATTTTTCATACTGTAGTAGACATGGCTCTTGGCTTACAATATATGACATATTATAAAGTATTTTCAAGTACTTTATATGCTTAGATCTCTCCATACAATCAACAAAGAGCTTAATTTGTCCCAGCTGAAATGTCAGCTAAAGAGCCGCTGCTGGGCCTAGGGCTTTGAGAGTAAAAATGTGCTGATGTAAACTTAACCATGGTCTAGAGACCAAAGCAAACTGGAGCCTGACATTTACTGAGCATCTGGCCTCAAGTAAGACATTTACATGGACCAAGTGAAGAGAAGATATTGATTGCTCAGAAGTAACTTCAATAAATATTGCTATCTTTAAACATGCTTATTTTTCATGTTTTATATATGTAAATCACTATATTCTTTGACTCTTCTGTTAATCTGATGGTTTCACTATATTTTTATAGTAATGAAATATATATGTATATGTAATGTAATATATAAATATATATTTAATGTAATATATATTACATGAGGAATCAGCAAAGGAAAACTAGGGTGATTCACAAGTAGGATGTCCATGTTGTCTTTATAGTTCAACATGAGTAGGCTTGACTGTCTTAAGGAGAAACAGGAAAATCAGGCATTCTAGTGTGTAGCTCTTCTGAGGCTAAATAAGATTGATTATTGTAAAAAAGACAAACGCATGCGTGTGCGAGGAACAGGGTGATGTGTGTGTTGTGTTGTTTGCGAGCTCTGGGGCATCTCTCTCTCTCTCTCTCTCTCTCTCTGCTCACGTTTGGTGCTCTGGAGCCACTGTGTTTGGACTGGATTGGGATGGCTCCTCCTTGTGCTCTGCTTCTGTGTGTGCCACTGTGCTCTCTTTTGTCTGTTTCTCTATCTTTGTCTCTGTCTCTGTAGTCTCTCCTCTGGTTTCTTCTGACCTCTCTTTGTCATCTTTCCTCTGGTCTCTTCTGATCTCTCTTCTTCCGATCTCTCTCTTTGGAGCCTTTCTGCTTCAGTCTCTGCAGCCCCACTCGCTCTCACTTCTCACTCGCTTTGTGCTTTCTTTCCCCTGTTTTTGGCTCCAATGATTCTCTTTCGCTCTGTGCTCTGCTTCTGTGTCTTCTCTCCTCTGTGTCTTCTGTCTTCCTTCTGTGTCTTCCCTCTTCTTTCTGTGTCTTCTCCCTGTTTCTGTGTCTTTTTTTTTTAATTCTTTTATTGATTCACCATGTGGAAAGTTACAAGGCTCTCAGGTTTAAGTCTCAGTTATACAATGCTCAAACACCCATCCCTTCACCAGCGCACATATTCCACCACCAAGAATCACGATATATCTCCCCCCTTCCCCCCACCTCCCCAGCCCCCAACCCCGCATGTGTAACTGGTAAATTTCACTTTACTTTCACTTTACTTTGATTACATTCAATATTTCAACAAAAAATTCACTATTATTGATTTGGAGTTTCTCCCCCCTAAAGTCGATATGCTGAAAAGAAAGCATTTGGTAATTTGTTTTCCATTGCTGAGAATGAAGAGATATGAGGTCAGGAGGCCGCACTAGCAGCAGCATAGTTTTGGATTTCTGTACTTTAGTATTTTAGTAACTAAGTCCAGAGAAATGTCTGCCAGGAATCGCAACATTGTAAGCTTGTACCTCTCAGCTTCTTTATATTCCACATATGAGTGCGATCTTTCTATATCTGTCTCTTTCTTTCTGACTCATTTCACTCAGCATGATACTTTCCATGTTGATCCACTTATATGCAAATTTCATGACTTCATGTTTTCTGACAGCTACATAGTATTCCATTGTGTATACCAGAGTTTCTTTAGCCAATCATCTGTTTTTGGGCACTCTGGTTTTTTCCATATTGTGGCTATTGTAAACAGAGCGGCAATGAACATGGATATGTAGATGTCATCTCTACTATACCTTTTTGCCTCTCCGGGAAATATTCCCAGCAGTGGTATTGCTGGGTCAAATGGGAGCTCAATTTCTAACTTTTTGAGAATCGTCCATGTTGTTTTCCAAAAGGGCTGAGCCAGTCGGCATTCCCACCAGCAGTAAAGGAGAGTCCCTTTCTTCTCACATCCACGCCAACACCGGTTGCTTTTGTTTTGGGGGATGTGGGCCAGTCTCTGTGGTGTGAGATGACATCTCATTGTTGTTTTGATCTGCATCTCCCTGATGATTAGTGATGTTGAACATTTTCTCATGTGCCTCTCAGCCATTTGGAATTCTTTTTTGGAAAACTTTCTGTTCATTTCATCACCCCATTTTTTGATCGGGTTGGCTGTTTTCTTCTTGTGGAGTTCAACCAGTTATCAACCCTTTATCAGATGGTTATTGCATAAATATCCTTTCCCATTCTGTGAATTGTCTTTGTATTTTGGTCACTGTTTCTTTTGAGTTGCAGAAGCTTCTTAGTTTGAGATAGTCCCATTTATTTATCTTTGTTTTCACTTGCTTGGCCAGTGGCGTGTCAGCTTTGAAGATACCTTTGGCTTTAATGTCATGGAGGGTTTTGCCGAGCTTATCTTCAATGTACCTTAAGGATTCTGGTCTGATGTTGAGGTCTTTAATCCATTTTGATCTGATTTTTCTACATGGTGATAGATGGAGGTCTAAGACCATTTTTTTGCATGTAGCTGTCCAGTTTTGCCAGCACAATTTGTTAAACATGCTTTCCTTGCTCCACTTCACATTTCTTGCTCCCTTATCAAAGATTAGATGATCATATATTTGGGGGTGTATTTCTGCTCTAAGTTTTATTATCTCTTTCCTTCTGCCTGGTTTGGGCTCTTTTTGTTGGTCCTTTTCTAAGGTCTTGAGCTGTGAAGTCAAGTTATTTATGTGGGCCCTTTCTTCCGTCCTGAGATATGCTTGCAGAGCTATAAATTTTCCCCTTAAAACGGCTTTAGCTGTGTCCCACAGGTTCTGGTAGCTCATGTCTTCATTCTCATTTGTTTCTAGGTAACTTTTGATTTCTTCCTTGATTTCCTTCCTGACCCACTCATTGTTCAATATCGAGCTATTTAATTTCCAGGTGTTTGATTTGGTTTTCTGCATCTGTCCACGATTAAGTTTTATCTTCAGTGCATCATGGTCTGAAAAGATAGCTGGTACAATGTCTATCTTGTTGATTCTGTTGAGGTATGCTGTGTGACCCAGCGCATGGTCTAATCTGGAAAATGTTCCATGTGCACTGGAAAAGAATGTGTATTCCTTTTTGGGGGGATATAAAGCCCTGTATAGATCTATTAGCCCTCTCTCTTCCATTTCTTCCTTCAAATCCAGTATTTCCTTGGTGAGTTTTAATCTTCTTGATCTGTCCAGAGGAGACAGAGCGGTGTTGAAGTCTCCAACTACTATTGTGTTGCTCGAGATGTCCTTCTCAAGGTCTCTTAGCAGCTGTTGTAGGTATTTAGCTGGTTCCTCATTGGGTGTGTAGACATTTAGGAGTGTGATTTCTTCCTGATGTACACATCCCGTGATTAATAAAAAGTGGCCTTCACTATCCCTTCTAATCTTTTTCAACCTGAAGTCTATGTTGTCTGATACTAGTAAAGCCACCCCAGCTTTCTTGAGGGAGTTGTTTGCCTGCAGGATTGTTTTCCATCCTTTGACTTTGAGTCTGTTTTTGTTCTGGCTATTCAGATGTGTTTCTTGCAGGCAGCAGAATGTTGGGTTCAGTCTCTGAATCCATTTTGCCAGTCTGTGTCTCTTAATTGGTGAATTCAGACCATTGACATTAAGGGAGATTATTGTTATGGGATTTTGAGCTATCTTTGTGCAAGGGTTTGTTGTGCTTGTAGGGGTTGTTCTTGTCTTACAATAGCCCCTTTAGTGCTTCTTTTAGGTTTGGTTTTTGAGTCTATGAAGTTCCTGAGCTGTTGTTTATCCCCAAAGTAGTGTATGATTCCTTCTAGTTTGAATGAGAGTTTAGCCGGATAAAGTATTCTTGGTGAAGCGTTGATTTCATTGAGTTTTTTCACTATATCCCACCATTGCCTTCGAGCTTGGAGGGTTTCCTCTGATAGATCTGCTGTGAGTCTAAGGGGTGCTCCTTTGTATGTGATTTCCTTCTTGGAACTTGCTGCTTGCAGTATTGTGTCTCTCTGGATGATGTCCATCATTGTAACTATGATATGTCTTGGGGTTTTTCTGTTAGGATCTCTTTTAGCTGGCACCCTTCAGGCGCCTTGAATCTGTATGCCCGCATTGTCCAGCTGTGGGAAGTTTTCCGCAATGATTTGTTTGACTGTGTCTTTTTCGTTGGGGTTGGTTCCCTGTGTTTCTGGTAGTCCAATGATTCTAATGTTGTTCCTCTTTAAATCATCTCCTAGGACTCTGATTCTGGCTAGAGCTATTTTGAGGTCTCTTGCCATGGTTTGTTGTTGCCTGTAGGCTTCTTGCAGCTCATCTTCAAGCATACTGATTCTGTCTTTGACTGCAGTCATCCTATTGTTGAGGGCAGCCAGAGAGTTTTTGATTTCATGTACCAAATCCTTCATTTCTTTTTGAAGGTTTTTTATTTCTGCTCTCATTTCTTCCCATACTTTGTCGGCTGTCTGATGTATTGTTTCCGCCAGGTCTTCCTTGAAGTTGTCCATCTTTGCATTGAGTTCATTGAACATGTTGAGGATTTCAACTCTGAATTCTTTATCAGAGAGGTCAACTTTATCATTGAGGTTTCCGGACTCCTTTGATTGTCCTCTACTTGCAATGGGGATTTTTGCTGTTTCTTCATGTTGTTTTGGTGGTATGAAAGAGGGCCCTTGAAGATGAGTATCCCTGTTTCCTTTTGTTGCGAAAAAGGATTGTGGATAGGCTCAGTTAATAGTGGTTGCCTTTTTACTTGCCGTTTGTAGAACCTGGTCTCCTACTGAGATGTTTCCTTCAATCCTTCTGTGAAGTCTTGTGTTTTATTGTCCTGCTGCTTGCGAATAGCTAGGATGTTAGTCTTGGATAGGATGTTGAGGAAATTATCTGCCGCCGCGTTAGCTTTGGCCGGCTGGTAATGAGGCTACGCCCACTGACGATTAGGCCACGCCCCTTTCCCCACAACCCGACAGCTGTCAACGGGCTGGGGGTGGCGTGCCGGCCACTCGGTGGGCAGTCGGAAGGGGAGGGAAGCCCGGGGTGCTCAGGGCCGCCTGTTTCTGTGTCTTTTCCACTTTCTCCTACAATCTTAGTTTGTATAGAAATCACATAGAGTGGTGACACAAAGGTGGGTTGAACATTAACAAATAAACAAAGAGGGGTAAGACCACTCCTCCAGGAGATTAACAACATCTCATCTAAGGAGATTACTCCAGATTATTAGGAGATCCGCTCAAGGGTGGCTTCCAAAGAAGGGTGTGTCACTTTTTTCCTTCCTCAACTAGCAATCCGCTTAAATAGTTGTAATAAACCTACTTCAAATATTCCTAGCAGTGTCATTCTGTATGAGCACAGTGAGAGATATATAAAACCTAAAGTTTGGTTCTTTCTGAGGACATCTCACTATATTTTCCAAACCACAGTTCTCAGGCCAGTTTAGTCTTTCTAACCCCAGCAGAGACCTAGTCTCATTGTTACTTCTGGATCATGACAGCATTTGTCTATCACCATGCTCTCAACTTATAGTTGAGTATTGTGGCGCTTTGGCCTGGCCCATTTCAATGCCAGGGTAGCTCATGGCTTGCCCTGGGTCTATTCTGTCCCTTGTCTGTTCCTGCTTTTGGGGTGCTAGGAACTAAGGGCAACTAAGTTGAGAAAGCAGATGCCCGGGAGTAAATATTATTGGAGTCAATCAGCTCCCAAGTTACAAAACATAATATTTACTGTCTTTCTGTGTCCATGCAGAAAGGACATTGCTGTAAGGTAAACTAAGTTCCCTGCGGCAAGGCTGAATGGACAAACCATTGTTATCCTACAAATTATCTCCTTCAACTTTTGCCTATAGGAATGTTCCTCAACCAGACCTAAAACAACTGCAGGTACTGGAATAAAGATTCAAGTACAAAGGCAAACAGATAGTCAATGAGATGAGGAGGATTCTAAATTCTTTCAAATGAAAACTGCAAGTCATTCATTTCTTCAGCAAATATTTACTGAGCATTTATTACATTATGATGATACTAAATTGCCAATATAGTTAGAGGCATAAGCAAGACAGATAAGACCTATTCTACTTTTAAAACTAATGACTAAATTAAACATACACAAAGGCAGTACAATTTGAATTAATGATAAAGGCTAGGAAGAAAAAAACAGTAAGGGGATAGAGAGTGAGAAGAATGCTACATTAGTCAGGAGGTCAGATCTGATGACAATAAGAAATAAAGATTTTAGGAAGCCCAGAGGAAAGGTTTTCTGGGTTTGAGGAAGTACAAGACCAACACTTCTGGGGCTTTAACATATATGCCACTCCAGACAGACAAAGAAAGCATGAATTAAAATGCTAAGAAATTAATCCAAAGAAATGGAGGAAACCACAAAATGAGTGCAGTCTTTCTATGTCTGTCCCTGTCTCTCTCTCTGACTCATTTACTTAGCATGTTACTCTCCTTGTTGATCCACTTATATGCGAATTTCATCTTTTCTGACAGCTGCATAGTATTTCATTGTGTATATGTACCAAAATTTCTTTAACTAGTCATCTGACTCGCTCATTTGTGGAGTATAAAGTAACATAATGGGAGACTAACACCCAGAGATAATAGAGATAAGGGCCAGGAGGCTCCATCACTCCATGGCTTGGAAGCTGGCCTCACATGTGGAGGAAAAGGCAGCTGGGATATAGAAGGGATCACTAAGTGAATGATGCCTGGAAGGCTCACTCGGGATGGGAGATACATGCTGAAAATAGACTATAGACTAAACATGATGGCCATTTACTACCTGTATTGCAAACCATAACACCCAAAAAGAGAGAGAGTAAAAGGGAATGTGCCTGCCACAGAGGCAGGGGAGGATAGGGTGGAGGTGGCAGCGGTGGGGGCAGGGAGGTGCTGGAACTGAGAACATTGGTGGTAGAGAACGGGCAATGGTAGAGGGATGTGAACGCGATCATTGTATGACTGAAATATAATCATGAGAATTTGTTAGTCTGTAACTATCTCATGGTGATTCATTAAATTTTTTTTTAAATTTAAAAAGGAAAGAAAAGAAATAGAGGAAATCAGGATTTTCTAAGTAATAGATATTCAGACTTTATTACTGTATGGAAAGTCTTTGTAGGATTTGATCTAGAGTAACATAAGTTGAAATAGAAATGGAAAGTAAAACTTTGGCTGCCACTTGGTGGGTAAGAACAGAAGCAGATAGATCATTTGGTTGTCCTGGAGAAGATAAAGTACAACATGAACTATGTTAGAGAACAACCAGTGGGTTGCACGTTTGGAAAAGTTTCCAAAGATTAGATATGGGCTATGAAGAAATATGTAAAAATCTGAAGTAATACCATGAAGTATAGTGTTTTACTCAGAAGCTGATGAGATGGTGATGTCATATAGTGAAAGAGGGAGTCCTAATGTAAGAATAGACGCAGACTGAAAGGGAATTAAAAATGCAAGTTTTTCTTCTTTTGGGCCAGAAGTGCTCTCTTACAGTGAATCAAAGTGACCAACTCAAAGGCAAAGAGGAGAGTCCCCACTGTGTGTGCTCTAGGCCTTTTAGAAAACAGAGTTGTTCCTTTGGCCACAAATATGTGGATCTAGAGGAAAGATGATATTGTGGATATAAAGGGAATGGACATTGTTCAAAAAGGAATGTCCCACAAATGTCCCCATGGCAAAGCTGGAACAATCTAGTCTTTCCCAGCATGCTGTTGGCACTGTTGTATACAAACCGAAAAAGACAAAACTCTTGCCAAGAGAATTAATGTTAAAATTGAACATAGCAAACACTCTAAGAGTCAAGATTACTTCCTGAAACTGTGATGGGGAATGATCAGGAAAAAAGGAAACCAAAGAGAAAATGATTTGGGTTCAACTGAGGAGCCAATACATTGTTGTTGTTCAAGATACAACCCAAGTGTATCTCTGGGCCCTCTGAACACTGCACGGGAAGATCTTCCTGCAAATAATCTGCTTTGGCTGCTGCCGAGATGTGATCCCGGGTCACGCAGCTGCATGAGCGTGAATCCAGACCCAGCAAAACGACTTTCGGCATGGGCAGCTCCTCGCAGAATGTCTCCAGTATGAGAACTAAGCTGAGGCCCCGTGCCTGCCCAGGAGGGGAAAGGTATTTCTCTCTCTGCCTCTTCCTGTCCGGGGATGAAGGGCGTGGTGACCGCCATATTATGATGACCACAGATGGGGTTTGCAAGCTTGCAATGATCCAATATCTGGAAGAAATCTCCCTGGACTTAGTTGTTAAAGTACAGAAATCCAAAACCGCGCTACCGCGCGACCTCATTTCTCTTCACAGCAGGTCTGACGCTAGTGGGGTACTCCTAACAATAATAGTGAGGTTTGTGTTGAAATATTGGATGTAACCAAAGTAAACAGAAAGTAAAGTGTAACTTATGAGTTACAAGGCGGGGGAGGGGGGGCGGGGGGGCAGGATGAGAGGTGTACTGTGTGAGTTTTTTTTTTGGTGGTGGGATATGGGCACTGGTGAAGGGATGGTTGTTTCAGCATTGTATAACTGAGACTTAAGCCTGAAAGCATTGTAACTTTCCACATGGTGATTCAATAAAATAAAATTCTTATTAAAAATTAATTAATAAATAATCTGCTTTGAACATGTTAAATTTGAAATACCTATTTGATATATAAGGAGAACTAGCAAATTTACAGTTATGGACATTTTTGGTTGAATGTCAGAGAGAAGTAAACATTTGGGACCCAAACACCACCTATATTAAAATATAGGTGGTGCTCAAATCTATTGCATCCACTGAGAAGATTTAAGAAGACAATGTGGATAGAAAAGAGAAGAGACATAAGAGGTAATCTTAAATCCTGGCAGTGTACTAGCCTTCTAAGTAAGGTCACTAAGAAAAATTGTGTGGGGAGCTGAGAAAGATTTGGAACAGAGAAGTAACCAGCAACATCTGTAAGATGAAAGTCATTGATCACTCTCTAGTCCAAAACATTATTTTTCAGAGTAAAAGGGAAATTTTTAATAATCCTTCCAAGACAGTATGTGTGAACTGAAAACTGTCCTGTGAAAACAGTAATATAAATTTACTCTAGCCACTGGTGACTCAAATTGGTTTCAGGAGTTATAGTGATGACCAATCTGGCGTGGGGTTAAGATAGGAGAAGAAATGAGAACAAAAAATATTGGCAATCCTTTGGAGAAATTTCACCAAAAAAGAAACTAGCAAAAATAGATAGCATGGCTAAGAGAACATATGAAATCAAAGCCATTTTTAAAGGGGAAATATTATAGCATCCATGTGTACTAATGTGATTCTCTCCTGTGATTTGAGTCTAGAAAGAACTCTAGTTCAACTGGCTCAGGAGAGAATACCAGAGTTAAATTGCTCAGATACCAAATTACCTTCTTTCCAGTTTTTCTTGAAACTGCTTTAAGGCAGTGATAACAGCAAAGATCGTTTTCTCTCTTATGAATTAAATTTCCATTTCTCCAGCCAGCAAGAGTTGCTTAAAGACAATTTACTCATCTGGAAAATAGTGTCTTTGTGGTCGTATGCTTCTAGTTACAGCAGACACTGGCCCACGGCAATAGAATGATAATTCAAGTCCCCTTTGGAATTCTTCAGGGTAATAATTATACCTGCTAAGGCAGGTAGGTCCCAGGTCCTCACCAGTGGAAGCTGCTGTTCACATTTCTACCTTACCACCTTGCATGCTGCTACCACAGCGAGAGACCAGTGACACTTCAATAAGCTCAGTTTTCTGTAAATTAGTTCTGTACATTGTTAAAATGGGAGTCCTGAAGAACAGACATTAAAATGGCATGAAAGTAGCAATTTGTGGATGCTGTGCTACAATAGAGTTTAAAGAACTGGTCAAAACATCCCTAGTTATTGATACTATATAGAATATTCTGCAATTTAATGACTAAATTTGACAGAAGTAAATTGTTCTTATATCCATGAGATCCAAACTTGTTTCCCTATTCTCAATGGGAGTAAAAGCAAGAAAAGGTGCATTTTATAAAACTCCTGTAGATAAAATCAGTTCATGCCAGTAGCTGAGAAATAGAGTCAAATGACAAAGACTATGTGACTCTATGCTTCCAATAGCATTTTGTTTTCACTGAAACATGTTCTTTAAACTTTCAATTTACTTGCTATTATTGTTATTGAGATAATATATTAACAATTGATAATGTGGTTAATGTTTTGCATTAGGCATATAGTGTTGCTTTAACTGTATATGACCAAAGTACCAATGTCCCTCCACCACTGTCTCTAGTTCCCTTCCCACCTACCTTTGAACTCCTTACTACCACCCCTTCCACCACCCCAGTGGCTTTGGTTCCTTATTTCTAGTGTTAGAATGTAAGAATTTGTGTTCAATGAACACTGCTTATTCCATCACTTGTTTTCTTTATAGTCCACATTCAAGTAAAACCATCAATATTTATCTTTGTTCTGACTTATTTTATTAACATAGTACCTCTAGTTCTATCCTTGTGGCAAATGTAAAATTTCTCATTTTCATAGCTGAGTAGTATTCCATTATGAATATCTACCACAACTTCTTTATCCATTCATCTATGCTTAGGCATTTAGGCTGTTTCCAGACCTTCAGTACTGTGAATTGTGCTGAAATAAACATAATTGCATAAAAGATCAGAAACACGATATCTTTCTGATCTCGTGTTTCATGTTCGTGATATAGATATAAAGAAGTGGAATTACAGGATCACATGGCAATTCCAGTTTCAATTTTTTTGTGATTTCTTCAGACTGTCTTCCATAGAGGCAGAATCAATTTACAATCCCACACAGTTCATGAAGTTTCCCTTTTTCACTGCATCCCTGCCAGCACTGATTGTTTCTGGCCTTTTTATATATAGGCCATTCTTCCTATATATAGGTCATAGCTGATTGTTGCTTTGATTTAAATTTCCCTGGTTATCAATGATGATGAGAACTTTGACTCTTTATCCTGTGGATACTGCCAACTGTGAATCTTCTTTAGTAAATGTCTTTTCAGCTCCTATTCTCATTTTTGATAGTGTTGGTGTTGTTGAGTTTTGTGCGTACTTAACATATCTTGGATATTGGTCCCTTGTCAGATGTATAGTGTGTGACTATTTTCTTCCATTCAGTACTGTGTTTTATAATTTGAACTGTTATTTCCCTACCTACCACAGAAACATTTTATTTTCTTATTTTTGCTTTTGTTTTCTTTGCCAACAGAAATCAAATTTTTGAAGACAAATCTTAATCTGCTATGGAGAGTCCTATCTGTGTTTTTCTCATTGTGTTTTTATTGATTGGGCTTAACATAAAATTCTTTACTCTATCTTGAATTATCTATTTTCTATAGTGAGAAGTAAGATCAAATTTTCATAATTTGTTTGTGGATGACCAGTTTTCAGAGCACCATATTTTGATGAGGATTTTCTTACTCCACTTTAATGATCTTGGTTTCTTTGTCATAATTTAACTGTCAATGTGTAAGTGTTTAATTCTGAACTTTCGGTTCTATTTTATTTGTCTGACAACCTGCTGTCATAGAAATAAAAGCAGTGCCATACGGTTTTCATTATGATAGTTTTGTAGTATTATTTAAATTTATGAAACATCTTGTCTTCTGTCTACTTTTTTTTTGTTTCTTCAGGATTGCTTACAGGGGGATTTTTGTGATTTCATGCCAATTTTAGTGGTATTCATTCTTTAAATTGACACAGTTTTAACTTTCAGAAAAGCATATTAATAAATACGAGTAATGTAATTCAAAGAGATTATTACAGGGCTTAAAGTGTTTGCCTTGATTGTTACCAACCCTAGTTTGATTCCTGGAACCATATATGGTCCCCTGAGAACCTCCAGTATTGACTTTTGAACCCCTAAGCATAGAGCTAGGAGTATGCTATAGTATAAGGCCAAAAAACAAACAAACAATATCTATTTATCTATATTTTATATATGATATCATACCAAATTCTCATTTAGTGTTCAGGCTTTGATGATTAGAAACCAATGTAGTAGGAGCCATTTCCTAAAGATGCCACTCAGAATTTATCTGTAATCTGCTGACATAGTGATCATATGAACCATTACTGAACACAGAAACAAGGTTATTTCATTATTCTTGAGCTCTATGAGCTTGTGCTTTGAGAGGCTTCCTACTTTTTCTTACATATATTAAAATGTTATCACATTGAATGTTATATATTTAATACTTACTGCTATAATGTTATAAATCTGTATAGAGAAGTTTGGTTGAGTTGACTTAATGGCACAATATAAACATTTAATTGAATAATCATTACTTTATATGCTACTATCTTCTTTGTATATTGTGGAACTAATAAAGCATGTTTTACATCTTAAATATTTGTGTTGAAGCTTATTTAGAAATTTGCTAATTTTTATTTTGCATAATTTTCAGAGGCAATGAGTATTTTTTGGATGATGTCTCACTTTTTATTTCTTTTCTTTTAAAGCTTGACACATTTCTCCTATGTCATTCAATTATTTAGTCATAAAACAAATATTATTAAATACCTGTGGAGTTGCACACAATGCATGTTTCACTGAAGAATTAATGAGAATGAATAAGAACAATGCTTGCTCTGAAGAAACTATTATAATGGAAGACAAATATAAAATACATATACCTGGTATTCTGCAAGTTGTTTGATAGAGACGGTATAGGTTACAGTGAAAAACACAAAGGAAGAGTCAAAACTGCCTAATTTGGAGTACAGAGGACAGGAGAGGGTAGCTCACCAAAAGTAAAATATGCAACTATTTATTTGGAATACATTTGGGCATTACGTCAGGATCCTCTGAGAGCTGTATTGCAGGTTCACCACCAGGATCTCACCATTCTACAAAGAAGTGATCATCGATATAAAGATCAGGGTTCGGCAGGGTGATACCATTTCACCGAAACTCTTCAGTGCCACCCTCAAGAACATCATGCGATGACTGGAATGGGAAGGAATGGGAGTGAAAATAGACAGTCTGCAACTACACCACTTCCACTTTGCTGATGACATTGTTCTAAAAACACCAAACATTAGCCAAGTGGCACAAATGCTGGCCGACTTCAACCTCGAGTGTGGAAAGGTAGGACTGCAGCTGAATCTTACCAAGACAATGTGAGAAACGAACTAGTCCCTGATGTTCCATTTACTCTCAATGGAACGAACATCTCCAAATGCAGCAGCTATGTGTACCTGGGTCGAGAACTCAACATGAGGAACAACTTGGTACCAGAAGTGCGCAGGAGGAAGAGAGCAGTGTGAAACGCCTTCAAGAGCGTCAAAAAAGTTGTTAAGAGGACGAAGAAACTCCGGCTCCGGGCACATGTTTTTGACTCCACTGTTCTTCCTGCACTAACATACGCCTCAGAGACCTGGGCCCTAGGAAAACAGGATGAGAACGCTATTCGGGTATCTCAAAGAGGAATCGAAAGAGCTATGCTTTGAGTCTCATATTTCACTCAAGTGAGAGAAGGAATCTGGAGTTCTGACCTCCATCTATGATCAAGAACCAGGGACGCTATCTCCTTTGCCAAGGCATCGAAAATCATTTGGGCTGGACATGTAATGCGATTTAGAGATGACCAATGGACTAGAGCTGTTACCAGCTGGATTCCACGGGATGGCAAAAGACTGCAAGTCTGCCCAGGTCAGACTTCTTTGTCAAAACCCTGAATGAACAGTTTGAGGCTCTTCATGTTCCTGGATCGAGCAGAGGCCCATGGGCTACACTAGTACGAGACAGTGATGAATGGAGATGTTACTGATACCTGTTCGAGTAAATCAAAGATCAACAGGATGACAAGTGATATAAGTTATACACATTTGGGCAAGGGCATTCTAGGCAGTAAATAGTTATATAAGTAAATTCATTCAAACAAGAAATATATTTTAAAAATATTATTGGATTAATGCCCTTATACTCATTAAAGATAAGAGCAAAATTATAACATTTTTATTAAATTAAATACTTAAAATTAAAATAATGTATGTTTTAATGCACTGGCTTTTAAAGTTTTAAATATTTTAAAGTACCTCAATGTTCTGGAAAACAATCATAAAATGTTAAATAAAAACATGTATCTAGGGACATACAGCTATTTTGGGGCCTCAGGCTCCAGCATGACTTGGCATAGAACTATCAGATCTGTTTGGATTAAAAATTTTGACATTTTTTTCCCAAATGCCCAGTAGATATGTGGATAAAAAGGTAGGATACATAGACACACAATATAATAATACTCCGTTATTAGAAAGGATAAAAATATTCATTTTGCCTGTTGTCTCTTAAGGAAGAGAAAAACTTTAGGTAAGAAAAAAATGAAAGTCTATTGTAATAACTTTTATTTGACATGGTAGAAGCCTATAGAAAGGTAAGAAGAAGGAATGAAAGGCAGAGTCTGAAATAAGAAGTTATTAATTCAGTGTAATATTTTTGGAATTATGGAATATTCCACCACATTTAATAACTAGAAGGTGGGATATCAAGTGATGCATTTTTATAGCAATGTAATTGTCTTAAAACTGCATATATATAAAGCTTAAGACAATTTTCAGTGACAACTCTTTGTCTATCCCAAGGTCTATACTTTCATCTATAAAGTACTAAGATACCATGTCCAGGGTTTATGTATTTTCAAGACCTTTGTAAATGTTTCACAAAAACAAGTGAATTCTAATGAAACATATACAAACAAGGCTTACAAGTATCCCTTAACTGACTTCGCTGAGGTTCGAAAGTCTAAGACCAAGGAAGAACTCAAGCTTTCAGAGGAACTGCTCCAAGTCAAGATGGAGGAAGTTACTGATATTGTCCAATGGAGAAAAGACCAAGAAACAAGGCTCCTTCTATTGTCTGTATTCAGTTGCCTCCACAGTTATCAATCACTGAATTAAACAAGACTTTGAAAAGACTTTCAAAAAATTAAAGCATTTATTATTTTGATTAGGACTGGAGCAATAGCACAAGGGGTAGGGCGTTTGCCTTGCACATGGTTGATCTGGATTAGATTCCTCCGTTCCTTACTGAGAGCCCGGCAAGTGCTCACTTTGGCAGCACATATACTAAAATTGGAGAGCCCGACAAGCTACCGAGAGTATCTCGCCCACTCGACAGAGCCTGGCAAGCTCCCCGTGGCATATTCGATATGCCAAAAACAGTAACAACTCTCACAATAGAGACGTTACTGGTGCCCGCTCGAGCAAATCGATAAACAATGGGCCGACAGTGCTACACTGCTACATTATTTTGATTATTGAGTTATCTAGTAGACCCTTACATTTGTATTCACCTTACTTTAATTTAAATCCTGGGGGGAAATTATTAGATTTTTATTTTAAAGTCTATTCTTTACTGGTCTTCAGTAGGATGTTGGAAAGGGTGGTTCTGGGAGAGAGGAAGGGTAAAATGGGGAGGGACACTGGGACACTGGTAGAGTGTGGGGGCTGTGATGGTTTATACTAGAAATCCTGCCATCAACAGTATTATAAACCATTGTGCCTAAAATAACATAAAATTTATAAACTCATAAAGATAAAAGAAAATCTCCACTTTTTTTGGTCAAAAATTAAAGATCACGCTCATAATGTTTAGTATTAAATGAAGAAATTTCGGTTGTGACTGTACAGCTCCCCTTTCCCAAGAATCCCTTTTAAGCCTTGTCTAATCACGACATTTTATTCCATCTCATGTTTTAACCTCTCTCTCTCTTTTTTTTTAAATATAGGAGTACTGCTATTTATTCAACCATTGATTAAGCTGATTGAATTGGGCATGAAATCCACATTACTTTTTTTTAATTGAATCACCATGAGATACAGTCACAAAGCTTTCATGTTCAAGATTCAGCCATACAATGATCTAACACCCATCCCTTTACACTTTCCACCACCAATGTCCCCAGTATATCCCCCTCCCCATCCCAGTCCTCACCCTGACTCCTTGGCAGGAAATTTCCCCAATACTCTCTTTTTGGGCATTATGTTTTGCTTGAATTCTTCCACTACCAATCAAGCCTGCCTGTCAGAGGCAGATGCTAGATCATTTATTGTCCATTGTTCATTTTGAATATCATGGGTGCCACAGGCACGCGCTTCTGGAATCCTAGATTGTAGATGGTTGGGTTCCAGAGAAATTTCTGTAGGGCACTGATCCATTTTGGGATTCAATTTGTCATCTCTGAACCAGGGTAGTTGGTGCACTAAGATGGCACCTGGAGGCACATTGTGGGTGTGACAGCCAGGGTAACAAGCGGATGGGGAGCCGGGGAGGGACAGCCTGGAGCCTCTGCTGCCATGCAGCATGGAAATTTAGTTCTGGAACCCACATGCCTAGGCTTTGCTGTGGAAGGTCTTGTTTGTCTGGATTCCATCTGGAGTAGGTGGGGAGAGTGCACCTGCTCCATCTGGAGTGCCCCTGTGAAATCGGTTCAATATGGGACATGGAGAGATCTGCGGCTTTGTGGTGTCTTCTGGGACTCAATGCTGTGTGTAGCTTTTGATCTCTTTTGAGATTTATTTATGGGTATCTGAAACAAGGCTAGTAATAGAGTTTATTGGTTGGCGCTGGAGTTGATTCATGGGGATGACTGCCAGTGCTTCCATGTGTATTGGGAAGTGGGGGGAGGTAACCCACCCCAACTCTGTGAAAGCCTGGAGATTTCGGTCGCAAAACCTGCATACCCAAATTTTCAGGAGATTATATCTTGGTGAGGTCTGTCCTGAGAGGGTGGAGCCAGGTTTGGGTATGGCGGCGATTTTGGATTGTGGAAGCAAGTGGCCTTAGGGAGCTCTGTTTGGGCAGACACAGGCCAACCTGACCCCCTTCAATTTACCCCAGTCTGTTCAACCATGCGAGACTCCTAGATTAGCTGTGACTTTTGATCTCTTTCAAGATTTATCTATGGGTGTCTGAAATAAGGCCAATAAATGAGTTTGTATAGCTGAGCCAGAGGTAGTTTGTGGGTGTGGCTCCCACATACCTAACTTTTGGCAGTTTAATTTCTTGGTAAACTTGGTCCCAAGTTGTTGGGGTTTGGCTAAAGGCACAGTGGCAATTTGGGGGTGTCAGGAACCATGAAAGAACCATCAGGCTGCTGATGCACTCGTCCGCAGATACAGATTGACTTGTTGGTATAGATGTACTATGCAGTCGCCAGGAAAAATGAAGTTATGAAATTTGCTTATGGATGTAAATGAAGAGTATGCTAAGTGAAATGAATTAAAAGGAGAGGGACAGACATAGAATAATCACACACATTTGTGGGATATAAAATAACATAGTATGAGACAAATACCCAAGGACATTAGAAACAAGGGCCAGGAGGACTGAAGCCTACCTCAAGTACTGGGGGAGAAGGCAACTGGGATATAGAACGGATCACTATAAGAATTGATGGAAATAATTACTTTGGATAAGAACTGGTGCTTAGAGTAGGTAAAAGAACTAACATGACAACCTCTCAGTACCTGCATTACAAAGCATACTGCCAAAAAGTGGGGGAGGGGAGAGAAGGAGGGAGGGAAGGAGCAAGAGACAGGGAGAGAGAGACAGGGAGAGAGAGAGGGAGTGAGAGAGGAAAAAAGAGAGAAGGAGGGAGGAAGGGAAGGAAAGACAGGGAGAGAGACAGAGAGAGAGAAGGAGAGAGAGAAGGAGGGAGGGAGGAAGAGAGAGGGATAGAGAGAGGAAGAGAGAGAAGGAGAGAGAGAAGGAGGGAAGGAGGGAGAGACAGAGAAAAGGAGAGAGAGACAGGGAGAGAGAAAGAAGAGAGAGAGTGAAGAAAAGTGCCTTCCATAGAGGCAGACAGAGGGTGGGGGTGTGCGTGTTGGTGGGAAGGAAACTGGGGACATGGGTGGTGAGATATGTACACTGGTGAAGGGACGGGTGTTGAAACATTGTATGAGTGAAACCCAATCAACTTTGTAACTGTGTATCTCATTGTGATAAAAAAAATTATTATTTAAGTATAATATATGCTGCTAAGGCCCATATCTCCTATTTCCCTGTTTCTCTCAGAATGTTATAAGCACAGTACTTATTCAAATAAATAAATAAATATCTGTTGAAAAAACTTGAATCATCAATACTTGAGTATTGCTCCAAAGCAGTGCCCTTAATAATTAAGTCAATTAAAGAGGCATTTAAATATTTTTCTCTTGAGTGATTTTTAAGGTTAGTATACTCATCTATCTATCAAAGGTGGCAAAAATGACTTCTGGGGGCCTTTACAACAACATGATTAACAATATTTTTTTTCAGAGAAGAGTTTTATATATGTTCCTGCTAATGGCAATAGAACTTCTCTTGGGGCCCTTTTCTCTTTTATGTGATTACACTGATATTTCACTGAGAAAAATGAAATTACTGCATCCCAGCTGGAAAGTTCTTTTGAATTTATAAAATGCAGTGATTGCTACAAGACTATAAAGTTGAAGCAGATAACTTATCTAATCATCTATTGATAATTTTTTTATAGTCCTTACAATTTCCTACTGTGGTTAAGACTGTCAAAAATTTGGCATTAGTGTGACCTATGGCAACTGAGACTCATAGCAAAAAGATAATTATAGCTATAGAAATATCTAAATTTAGTGTATCTGAGTGTGTGGCTTTATATATTTTCTATTTGTGGTGATATCTTGATGCATTGTCTGAGAAATTAATCCTATATCATCATTATTTTGCACAAGGGAATTTTAAAAGAGGCAATTAAAATTAAAACAGAACTAGGTCACTCTGCATCAACCCTCTGCCTCTGCCTCTTCCTCTTCCTCTGGCGACACTCAGCCTGCACAGTGATGGCACTGTCATACGAGCCTGAGAATAATAACAAGATCCAGATTTTTCACTTCTTGGGGGTAAAAATCATAATATGTTTAAGATACCTTTTTTCACTTTTATACAATTCAGATCTGAGATCTGAGTGTAATTTTCAACTGATAACAGCAATTGATCTCTAAAGTGGGAACTTTAAACAACCTAAATGGGAAATTGACTTGGTGGGAGAAATAGGGATTTGGATAATAATGACTCAGATACTTTAAGCTAAAAAGCTGGTGATCTTTCTTCTGTACTGGTAGAACATTTGAAAAAAAAAATTTCCTGCCTTTTTTTGCAATGCAGGAAGTGTGCTGGCTGAGGCTGTAAGTTTAGGAGAAATTGGGGCTAGATCCACAGTACTAGTATAAGGTGCTTCCCTTGCTCAGAGTCAAAACAGATTCCATCCCTGGGGCAATATATAGTCCCCTAAGTTTTCTGGGAGTGGTACCTGAGGACAGATTCAGGAATAAGCACTAAGCACTACTGACTGTGGTCCAAAAACAAACAAACAAAACATACACACAAAAGCAAACTGAAAAAAGGATTAGGGAAAATAGCAGCAAATATTTTATATATCATCATGTACTAATTCAACTCTTTTAGCACATCCTATTGAAGAGACAACCTCAGACTAGAGCTGTTCTGGCTGAAAGCAGAGAGGAAGGAAACACTATTAAAATTTCGTTTTCCTTGAGGCACTCTGATTTCATTTATTCATAGCTGATTTTCAGGCAGACAATGCCCCAACACCAATCCCACCACCATTATTGATTTTCTTCACATTGGCCCCCAGATTCCCTCCTACCTTTGTACCTCATCCCCCCAGTCTGCTTCCTTGAAAAGCACATTTTTATATTTGACTATTGTAGTTTGGATATTATGCTTTCAGTGTTGTTGGTTCTGTGGTTTAGACATACATATACTAAACCTTACACCACCTGAGGCCCGGCCCCTACCTCTATTATTTCCTGTCCACCTCTTCTAACCAACCCCAGTTTCTTTTCTTCCTTGTCCTTCTAATTTCAATAGTCTTGGGCCCAGGATAACCTAGGTACCTGCCACTGTCGTACCTCTCATTCCCTTGTCATGTTAGTCTATATTCAACAGATAATTGAAATCAGTAGGTATTTGTACTCTGACTCACTTCACTGTCTTCCAGGAAAATCTGTGGGGGACAAATTATGGAGAAGGGAGTCCTGAAGCTAACAGGTTCTACAGAAAGCAATTTAAAACAGTTGAGGGCAAATGGTAGTAGCAGATAATGGTGCTCCATGAGAAAGAGGTGCAGTGGATCCTGAGAGAGGTGAGTCAGTGATGTTACCTCTGCATGGGAATCTGTGGACTGTAAGCAGTCGCCTATGGGGCTAGGACCAGAGAAAATGGCAAAATATAGAGACTTGTATATAAAAGAGAAAGTTCTTGAGGCTTAAAACCTACATTGGATAGGCCTTTGTTATATGTGTTGAACTTGGACTTTACTAGAATCAAATAGGGCAAAGCTATAATGCATTTACAAGGATTTGTATATCCAAAGAATTTCCCTTTCTCTAAGACTAGCCTTAAACAAATACGACTCTATGAATCCCTAATACTACACTGTGGTTTCCAAATTTATACCAACAGGGTATTGGCTTGAGAATTCTGTAGTAATAGAAAGAACAACTTTACCAAGTTACGAGGATGATGAACACAACAGGGATCCAGAAAAATCCTTACAGGGAGAATAACAAGATTCAAGTTAATCGACAAACCAAGGAAACTTATCCCATGACAAGACAGGGAATTATAGTTATATTTGTTTAATTTCCTTGGGGGTGGGGTGGGGAGGGAGGTACACACAGCAGTGCTTAGGAGTTACTCCTGGTTTTTCACTCATGCTCTTATTCCTGGTAGTGCTCGGGAAACCATATGGGATGCAAGGGTTGAAACCTAGGTGGTCTGTGTGCAAAGCAAGGCACCCACCCATTGTACTATTACTCTAGCCCACACCTTGTTTGATTTATTTTAACTTTTATTTTATTGAATCACCGTGAAAAAAGTTACAAAGCTTTCAGGTTTAAGTCTCAGTCATATAATGATCAAACCCCCATCCCTTCACCAGTGCACATGTTCCATCACCAAGAACCCCAATATATCCCCCCCACCCCCACCCACCCCCACATGAGTGGGTAATGATCTTCACTTTATTCTCTCTATACTTTGAATATTTTCAATATTTCAACAGATAACTCACTATTATTATTTGGAATTTTCCCCCAACAATTAAACCTGCTGAAAAGGCATCATTTGATAATTTGTTTTCCGTTGCTGAGAATGAAGATTATATGAGCTTGCATGGCCGCGAGAGCGGCTGTGTGGTTTTGGATTTCTGATATTTTAGCTCAGTTCACAGTCTAGATGCATTTCTATAAGAAGTCACTTAGTGCCAAAATGGGTTAGTAGACCTCCTGGATCATAGTCTTTAAGGAGCAGAGGGGCCGTTTTCGTGTGCGGCTGCTCCGGATCTCATCTGGGCAGAGGCATGCTGGTAACACCCCCATCCCATGATCTACTGCACGTCACATCACTGCAAACTCATACCTCTGGGTAAAAAAAAATCAATGCCTTGTTTGATTTCTATGAAAAGCTGACAGTTGTATATACCTCATACCCTCCTTTCTGACTGGGAGTTTGTTGAAGGGATTATTTGTATCCTGCTGTTTCCACCATTTCAAATTGATTTTCATTGGTTTACATTGTTATAGAATTTCAGAGGTAGGGCTTAATACCTCTGGATATGTATAAAATTCAGCACAGTTCAAGTGCTATTCCACCACCAAAATGGTCCTTCTGTCTATTCTGTTCATCCACCTTTCTTTCCTTCCATACTAACTATAAGTATTTTTTAATCACATAGAAGAATTTGTTTTGTAAGGTTTTGACAGTTTGTTTTTTATTTATATTGCACATCAATGAAACTATCTAGTAATTTTTAATTTTTTCCCTAAACCCAGATACCTCAAGTTCTATCCATTTTGCCCCAATTGACACAGTTTTATCTCTTGTTCACTAGTGTATATGAAAGGCATACCATGTGTTCTTACAGATGAGGAGACCTATATCAAACCAAACTGATAAATAGCATTCTGTCTTTACCTGATAAAAGTGATACCAATCTCACTTAGAGAGCATTTTAAGCTAAATGCAAAAAATACAGGACATTTTGACATTATCTTGTCACAATGGTCTTTTCTGGAAAGAAATAGATGTTTTGACTGAAAAAAAGGAGATCTAAACTTCAACATTTTAATTTGAAAAGGTACCTGTCAAGGTGGCAGGTGGGGATGCTGAGGAGTCAGGGGTAGGAACATTGGAACCCTGGTGAAGAGGAGACTGGTGGTGGGATTGGTGCTGGAACATAGTATGATTAAAACCATAATATGAATAACTTTGTAAATCAGGGGGATTTAATAAAAATGTTTTGAAAAGAAATTGGTGTGTTGATAATTATATACCAACTGGAGTAAAGTTACATATACAGAGAAATTTATTATAACTTTATATAGGTTAATCATCATCATCATTCTCATCATCATCATCATCATCATCATCATCCCGTTGATCATGGATTTTCTCGGTCTCAGTAACTCAGTAACATCTCCATTCATCCTAGCCCATAATAATATAAATAATATAAGTAATGATGTTATTTATATTACATATAAGTAATAATATTATCCCTTTACTATAAATTCTCTATGTGGTTTGATTCTTTTTTAATTTTTTATTTTATAAAGTACTTCACAATATATGACCACATCATCTAACATTCAAACACCGAACCCACCACCATTGCATCCTCCCACCAGCATATTTCAGATGTTTCCATCCCGAGCCCCAACCCCTGCCCCAAAGCAGATCCGAAATAATATATTTTGTGTTGTTTGCTATGAAAAACCACTGAAAATGCTACAAAAAAGTTTACTTAGAGAAAAGAGTGTGAAGATTATTGTATTTCACCCAGGGGCCATTAAGCCCTTCTACAAGAGATCACCAACATGTTGTCAAAGGTTGAGTCTTCTGTGCTTATATATACATATATACATATATATGTGTATATATATGTATGCATGTATATATATGTGTGTATATGTATGTAAAAATATTTCCCTCTAAAAATGGCTGCCTCCTACTTTGAACCCCATCAAATGTGGTGTGATACTCCTGGAGTATGGGTAGGGTGTGTGGTATGGCCATGCAGTCCAGGAATAGGTTCACTCATGAGTGAGACTCGGTGGGAGCCTGTGGAGAGTGGCATGAGCATGGTGGCCATTGAGTTCTGGAGATTTTTGGCTGCTGGGGCTGGGTCCCTTGGAGTGGGGAGGCCTCTCACTGCCCCATTCCAGGGAGCCCCGAGTGAAACAGCCTGGAGCAGAGTCTGGGGTATGGTTATGGTGAGTAGTATATTATGCTCCCTCCCGGGAGAAAGGGACATGCGATTCTACTCACTTGATTCTTTTTTTTGTTTTTTGCGTCACACCTGGTGATGCACAGGGGTTACTCCTTGGCTCTGCTCTCAGGAATTACTCCTGGAGGTGCTCAGGGGACCATATGGTATGCTGGCAATGGAACCTGAGTTGGTCACGTGCAAGGCAAACACCCTACCCACTATTACTATTGCTCCATCCCCTCTAGTCACTTGATTCTTAAAGAATGATTTTTAGGACAAGAAATGACTAGAAAAATGAGGGTGGCCCCAATATTTCCTAGCATGTTTGTTCATGTTAGCAAGTAAAATGAAAGTGAAGTGATGAAGATGGATGTCAGAATTTCACTTGTTTATTAAGATTGTAATTTCAGAAATTTTGAAATATTGGAGGAATATTTTCCTGCTTTTTTTTTTGTCTCTCTTATCCAGGGCATTTTCACAAGATATGTTTAGGTTTCATTTTCATTAGCAAAACTGCTTTCATCATTCTTAAGTAAAAATGACTAACAATTCAACAAATCAGGTCCTGATTTTATAGTATTAGCTGATTTTTTCCATGATAGAAAAAAATCCCACTGATTTTAGATATTACTTAGTTGAATGGCTCTATGTTATATCTTTTAAAAGTTTCTCTACCACATTGATGTGATATATGCATTTTCAAGAGCACAGTTGATTGAAAAAGTAGTAAAATGATTAGAAAGTGATGAGTCTTGAGAATAAGTTACTCTTGTTTTTAAAATAATTTATTCTACATTTATAATGTTTGAGTACTAAAAATTACTGTGTATGCCATAAAGTCAAAAAATCCTGAAATGTAACAATTGACTTTTGTTGAAATTCTACATATCTTATTTCTAAATCATTGGAAATAAAAGTGTATCTAAATGACAGGTAATCAAAGGAATAGACCTCGATAAACACTATTGTATACCTGATAGCTACTATTCTATTTTTCCCTGCTAACAAATTTTTTATTTTATTGGGATATTTTGCATTTTTAAATTGCATATTTAAAATTAAAAAGTGCTATTTTGGCCTTCCATGCAATAGGGTAGCATATTACAGCTAAATTACAGCTTTAACTAATAAAATGTATGTGAATGACACCAAGTGAAACTTTATACAATCTCCTTAAAAGTGGGCAGAAGGCAAAAGAAAGAGAGAGAGAGAAAGAGAGGAAGGGGAGAGGAAGGGTGGGAGGTAGGGGGTGGAGAGGGAAACTGGATATTGGTGATGGGAAATGTACACTGTCGAGGGGGTGGGTATTGGAACATTATGTAACTGACACCCAATCATGAGCAACCTTGTAACTGTGTATCTCACTGTGATCCAATCAAAAAAAATTTTTTAAGTGGGCAGAATACATACCTATATTTGTCTTTTGTCCTTTGCTCTTCCCATTTTTATTGGTAAGGTTGTTGATATTATGTTGCAGTCGCAAATTGTTTCTCATATATCAGAGGCTTAACAGAGCAGTTTACTGCTCTCTCTGGCATACATATATTACTCTGTGACCCGAGTGCAGGGGTTCTGCAACACATAGAATCCTCAGGTGACAGGGCTTTCAGCCCCCAGATGAAAGAGTCTGTTTTCCTCTATGAACTATTGGTCAATGTTATTCATATGGCTCTGTCTAATAATGCTGTCTAACTGTGTGTCAGGTTATGGGGGTACCTTTATTGGATAAGAAAAAAGAAAATCTAATTTTTTTAAGGCCATTATTCTTGGATTTCTGTTATTATCAAATATAATGTCTAAGCAACAGAACTGATACTCATTTTGGTAAGTTTACTATAGATCCAGCCAGTGACATGTTAATGGCATTATATTCAAATCCATCTAAAACTAAACACAAGACCAGCCAGGGAAACAAAGTGGAAATGTATAGAGCCAATATCTTTACCCTCTCTGAGGGAGATATGCATCTTAATGAAACACTCTGGTAATGGTGAACTCCTAAAATAGTGCCCAGCATGAAGAACACAGTTTTTACATGATAGATCATTTTAAACATTAACATGGTTTTCTCTTTAGCCTTTCTGAGTAAAATACCTTTATCCTAATCAGCCCCGGGCATCCATCTGCCTAAGAACAGATTAGAAATAAAAGCAAAAGGTATGGGAGGAGAAAGAGGAGGCAATACTCAGCTCTTGACAATGAGAAATCGGATTGTGCAACAAGACAATGCTCTGCAAGCCAGGTTATTTTCTTAAGAGGGGAATTTGCCAAATTCCTATGTGTCCTACTTTGCATATCAAGGCCAAGCCTGTCTTTAAGTTTGATATGCAGTCAGAAATAAAGAAAGATATGGCAGTGTATTAATGAGAACATTCACCCATCTGGTCCCTGAAAATAGTAAGAGAGGGAAGGAGTCAGGAAGGAGAGATGGTGTCACCAGATAAGAATGTGCTGAATTTTGTCCTCCCAGGGTTTAGGCTAAAAATCAGAGGGAAGTGCATCAAATCGGTGATGACAGAAGTTAAAGCTGGGACACAGGCACAGAAACACACCAGCAGGGTGGATGCAAACAGTGCCTGGATTTTAGCATTTCCAACAATTCTTCATTCCCAGGCAGGGCAGATAAGGAGTTGAGCCCTGTGGGCATTCTGTGGAAGGTTAGCCGGAGTTGGGAGTGAATTGTGACTGAGAAGGGATGCAGATCAGCAAAATGAGATGATTTGAATCGGCAGGTTTTGAATGAGGCAGTGAGGAGACACCCAACAGTAAGGTGCAGGTGCATTACCTGAGTTGAAGAATGAATTCTTAGGGCCTGGAGAAAGAGTACAGAGGGTAAGGCATTTTGTCTTGCATGTGGCCTACCCTGGGCATGATCCTGAGTACTGTGTATGTTCCTCTGAGCACTGCCAAGAGTGATCCCTGAGCATAGAGCTAGGAGTAAGCCCTGAGCACTGTCTGGTGTAGGAAAAAAATGAATTCACTTTTGCTATACCCAGCAATGTGCAGGGCTAACTCCTGGCTCTGTGCTCATGATTCACTCCTAAAAATACTCAGACAACCACGTGAAGTGTGTGTGGGGCATGGAATCAAATCTGGATAGGCGTGTGCAAGGCAAGCACCCTGCCTGCTGTTTTATCTCTCTGGTCCCAACAGTGAATTGTCAGCCTAATCAGTAAAAAATGCCACCTTCAGAGTCAGAGTGGCAAAATAAAAGTCAGAGAAGCAAGCAAACAGAATCTCAGAGACCTGGAGAATTCTAACCGTTGTATACCCAGTGGATAGGATATCTCTTTCCTATTCGACTTTACACCCCTAAGAGATGAAGGGGCTCCCTTATTTCTAAGCAAATAAATGTCATTGGGCAGAAAGAAGATGAAAAGAAAGCATAAACTCTTTGAAAACATGCTTTACTTTTCCTAACGGGACTAAACATTACTGAAAGAGACCACTTTAATAATAGGACTAGGTTAATTTTCGGGGGGGCGGGTTGGTCTTGTTTTGCTTTTGTTTGTTCAGGAGCCATACCATACCCAGGGTACTCAGTCCTCACTATTCCCTGAGCTCAGGGAATCAATCATGGAGGGTCTCAGGGGACTATATATGGTGCCAGAATTTGAACACAGGTTGATTGCATGCAAGGCAAGTGCCCTACACCCTGTACTATCTCTCTGGCCCCCAGACCAGATTAATTTAATCTTAATTATATTTGTTTATTTTAATGCCTATCAGTCAATTGATTTATGTTGATCTCAGGTAGAGTAAGTTACTATAGACAAAATAGAGGAAATAGCCTATTCTCTGTCGTGGTATGAGTTAAATTTTGTGAGTTCACTGCAGAATATTTCTGTTGTCAGCCTCTCCTAAAAAGAACAGTTTTCAAAGTAGGCTGCTGCTCTTTTCAGGGATGTAAGATCAGCACATTTCCCCCTTGCAGGGCACTTTGCTCACAGGCAGAGATGTTCTATTGTGTTCTGTACACTTGTAGTTTATAAGTTCCACATCTCTTCCTCCTTCCAGTTACTCTAATTACCTGGTGAATTATCTTGCATATATTAGTAAATAGCCATGTTTTTTCATTGCAGGTTCTAGTATAAAATAAGTCATGATTTCTTGCTCAAAAATTAGATTTTCAAGACAGCTACTACAGAACATTACAATGTGAATCTTGAAATTGTAAGACTCTATGAGAGATGAGGGTATAGTGCCGCCATCAGGTCAACCTGTACCTGTGGGGCAAGTGCATCAGCAGCTTGATGGTGTCTTCAGGCTTCCTGATATCCCAAAATTGCCGCTGTGCCTTTGGCTGGACCCCAACAACTTGGGATCAAGTTTGCCAAGAAATTAAATGGCCAAAAGTTAGATATGTGGGAGACACACCCACAAACTACCTCTGTCTCAGCTATATAAGCTCAACATAGGCAGGGGAAGGGTTGGAATGGAGGAGGGGGAGGGCGCAGCAATACTGGGGATTTTGGTGGTAGAAAATGTGCACTGGTGAAGGGATGGGTATTTGATGATTGTATGACTGAAGCTCAAACATGAAAACGTTATAACTATATTTCATGATGAATAAAAAAAGGGGAAAATAATAACAAAATAATAAAATAAAATTAACATTCAGAATAGAATTTAAAAAAAAAGTAATGCAGAGATCGGCCACAGTCCAAATCACAAGGCTGTTTCTTCTTAAAGGGAGCATAACATGAAGCCCCCATAACCATGCCACTGGACTCCATGCTAGGCTGTTTCACATGGGGTGCCCCAGAGAGGGCGGGTGAGAGTCCTCCCCCTCCCAAGGGATCCAGCCCCAGGAGCCAAAAACCCCCACAACCCAACCACCACCACGCTCAAGGCCGCTCCCCATGCACTTGGGCTGAACCTCACATATGAGTAAACATTTTCCTGGACCACACGTCTGCTTTTGCAGCCACACGACACATCATAAAACACACCCTACCCATTCTCCATAATTACCACACCACATCTGATGGGGTTCAGATGGTAGGCAACAAATCATAGAGGGAAATATATTTATTTGTATATATATGCATATGTATATATTTTCATATATATATATCAAAGCTCACATCACCCAAACTTTAACAACATGTTAGTGATATCCTACAGAATGTCTTAATGGCTCCTGCCAAAATAGAACAATCTTCACACTGTTTTCTATATGAACACTTTTTTGTAAACATGTTCAGTAGTTCTTCATAACAGACAATACAAAATATACTATTTTGGTGTGCTTTGGGATAGGGATTGGGGCTTGGGATGGAAACATCCCGAATTTGGTGGTGAGAAGGTGTAATAATGGTGGGATTGGTGTTTGACTATTGAATGTAATCAAACATTGTGAACTAACTTATAAAATTTTTTAAAAAATTAAAAGTAATGTGGGGGGGGGCTGGAAAGATAGCACAGAGGGTAGGGTACTTACCTTGCACGCGACTGACCCGGGTTTGATTCCCAGCATCCCATATGGTCTCCTGAGCACCACCAGGAGTAATTCCTGAGTGCAGAGCCAGGAATAACCCCTGTGCATCGCCAGGTGTGACCCAAAAAGCAAAAAGTAAAATAAAATAAAATAAAATAAAAAGTAATGTGGAGTTCATGCCCAATTCAATCCTCTTAACCAATGGCTGTATAATAGCAGTGCTCCTACATAAAAAAAAAAAGAGAGAAACTTTATGAGACTACAGAGATATCATGCACTGAAGCCAACCCTGACTGAGTACCTGTGTGTATGTGTGTGTGTTAGTTGAGAAATGCAACATGCATTTCTTAAAGAACTATATCGCATAATTAAAAGATACTGTTTTTTATTCTCCTTCCTCTTTTTTAAAGCTCAGCATGAGGCTCTACTCTTTTTGAAAATGCAACCATTTTTAGCATTTTAACATTTCAAAGAAAGTATGAACCTTTGTTCAAATTCTGTTCAGTGGTTGTGGGATTGTAGGTACATCGCTTATTTTCTCTTTGCCTCACCTTTCTTATCTGAAAAATGGGGGTCATAAAAGTATTCATAGACATAGTTATTACAATTTTAATTAATGAATAGAGATTTATTCTTAGTACCTACAGATAGCATTCTTACATAGTAAGCACTTTGTAAGCTGTTACAGTAAAAAATTTAAGGATTTATTATGTGAGAATTTAATCCCATTTCAGTTCCCAATTCTAAAGTAGAAATTCCAAACCTTCTCTAGAAAGGAAACATTTATGTCCAGAAGACTACCTTGCCCCAAAATTGTATGTATATATGGGAGTCTCCCAAGATGTTAATGACTGGAACAGAAGACTTTCTAATGGGGCAAGAGAGGATACCTGATGTTGACCCTTCCCCATTTGCATTGAAGGTTCCTGCATGTATTGAATAAACTAAACTAAACTAAACTAAACTAAACTAAACCCCCTCAAAGGCCAAATGCCAGTTCATTATATCAGTTGCCAAGGTTCTGTAAAGGATGGGAGAATTGTAGGGAAGACAATACCAGTTGGCTTACAAATATCTAAATGATTGCTGATAACAGGATTAAAGTCTTAGGGTTAGGTGTCCATCTCAACACCATGGAACTTGGAAAAGTCATAATTTGCAAAGTCTCAAGAGATGGTGTGTGTGTTGGGAGGGGGACAAAAGATGGGGTTATGGGGGTGACAGTGGAGAGGGAGAAGGAGAAGAATTTTACCATTTACTCGCACATGTGGAATCCAGATGATTGCCTTAAAGTTTCTTTATTCGAACCATCAAGCATCCTTTGATTCTACAATCTGCCTCAGGTGGACATCTGGTGTCTTTGTTTCTTGTCTCCACCCTTCACCTTGCCTTGGGTCTTCAAAGTCAACTTTTAATGGACTTCTTTTGTGTTTTTTCCAGATATTCCACAATAAAGAACCCAGGAAGTTATGGTTTGGGTGAGTCAAATTTTTTCTCTAAATATTTTAATGTATACATTTATTTGTAGTCTTTTTCAAAAACTTGGTCCAGGATTAGCAATATGGCTCAAATGGCAGAGCACATGCCTCACACATGCAAAGATCTGAGTTTGACCTCTAGTGTGTCAAGCTCCCCCTGACCCCAACGCCCGCACCCTGGAGGCTCCTCAGAACCACTTGTCCTGAATGCTGAACTTAGTTCTATAGGACCTGGTTGGGCATGGCTGGAATGACCCATCTTTGGTTCTCAGCACCTCAAGGTGTGGTTCCTATCTCTAGCAAAAAATCTTTCCATTTACCTCCGGAAAACTTCTTATAAGCTACCAAGGTAGGAATCTAAATGTTAACACAGCCCAAAGTAAAAATTATCATAAAAATGTGAAAGACTATTAGACTTGGGGCAAGAGTATAGCAAGTAAACTTGCCTTGCATGAGACAGATCAGTGTTCAATCCCTGGCACCCCACATAGACCTTGAGCCCACTAGGAGTGATCCCTGAGTGAAGAGACAGGCGTAAGCCCTGAGCACTGCTGGGTGTGGTCCCCAAACCAAAATCCAAACGGAAACAAAATAAATGCAGCCTCTGTTAAATGAGGCAGTAGGTGATGGCCACTCTTTTATAGAGATATTTGACAGGCCTTCTCCCTCTTTTACTCCATGAAGAAGGCAGATGGTGATTGATAGGGAAAAAATTCACAGCAATAAGAATTGGTGGGAGTACATTGGGTCACAATGAAAACTAAATAACGATAGGTAGGGCCAGGCTAGGTCATGTGTAACTGATGAACTGAAAAATCAGCAGCAACAACTTGAGTGCCTTAGGAAGGAACCAAGTCCCTATGAAGCTTGAGCTTTAGAGACTTTGAAAGAGTAACACGAGAGATGACAGAGCAAGAGGGTTGCAGCCAATCCAGATTTGACCCCCGTGTCTTGAGCACCATCATGAGTGCATGAATGCAGAGCCAGGAGTAAGCCCTGAGCATCTCTGGGTTGCCCCACTCCTCCAGGAAAAGAAAAGAAAACAAAAACAGCAGAAGGGCACCTCCAGAAATGGCTCATTCAGTGAGAATGAGAAAATGAGATCAAGAAAGTAACACAAAGAGAGAGAGAGAGAGAGAGAGAGAGAGAGAGAGAGAGAGAGAAAGAGAGAGAGAACTCTTTCTCCTTTTCAGCTGAGATTATTTGAAAGGAGCCTTTGCAGCAACTTGAGGGCCTTCAGCCAGGCCTGACCATTGCAAGCACAGCAGCCCTGCATACCGCAGACCACTAGGACCATACCCCAAGGAGCTCAGGAGTCCGTGCAGTGCCAGTCTCGGTGCATTTAGCGTCCTGGGCATGTTCTCTGGTCCTCTGAACACTCTCTCTCATCACCCCACCCACCCACATCTAAAAGGATTTCCAAGTCTGTAGGCCTTCCATTTGATATTAAATTTTCTTTAAAAATTTAAAAAGATCACTACTTTTGACACAACTGCATAAAAAATTCCTTGTAAAACTGCACAGTTTTATGTAAAATTTTACAATCTTCCTGAATGGATTTTTTAGTATTTTCAATAACAGATTTATGGCAGAATTTTTCCTAGGTCTGAATTATCTGCTTAATATTAAAATGATTCTTATAGGGAGCCATCTGTTGTAAGATCAGGCATGGAAATTCTTTACAGGGCTTTGCATCAACTCTCATTCCAATCTTTGTCATGCTTCAAATATCCTGAGGCACTCGTGTTTCCATTTAGAGAAGCAAGGTGAAGGACTTAGAGGCAGGACATAATGTCTCCCTGATTATTCAGTGACTGTTACTAAAAACACTCTGTTCAGCATATGGTTTTCTGACTTGTCTTTTGCCGTAAACTACCCACAACATTTTCTTCTACTAGAATATAACAATACCCTGAGAGAAAGGACCTTTTGAGAATATTTGAACCTCCTGTCACAGCAAGTATTGCTCATTGCATTAATAAACTTGCATATTTTCCCCTTCAAAATCATAACGTATTTGAAAAATAATAGAGAAGAGCTCAGAATCCCATTCAAGTGGCAATGTATGTGTCTAGCAAGGCCTGCAAGGCCCTGAGTTCTGCAGGCCCTTAAACTGAAGCACCCCCACCCCACCCACTCACTAGAATCACCAGGGTTAGCTTTGGTATCCCCAAAACACCAAAACAAAGGTAAACATTGCACCACCTGATTGAGCATCACTAGAAGGTGCGACCCCTACATATATATATATATATATACATATACATATATATGTATATATATAGTGACAGTGTATATATATACATATATATACACACATATATATATTACTGTCACTGTATCACTGTCATTCAGTTCATCAATTTGCTCGAGCAGGCACCAGTAACATCTCCATTCATCCTAACCCTGAGATTTTAGCAGCTTCTCTTTACTCTTCCTTCCCAACAGTGCCATATTGGAGGCTCGTTCAGGATCAGGGGAATGAAACCTATCATTGTTACTATTTTTGGCATATTGAATATACCACAGGGAGCTTGCCAGGCTCAGCCGTGTGGGCACGATACTCTCGGTAGCTTGCCTGATTCTCTGAGGGGGACTATAAGAGGGACTAGACTATAAGAGGTCACGCCAGGGGCAGTTTGTGGGTGTGACTGCCTAGCTACTGGAAAATGGGAGATCTGGGTGGAGGAGGCCCAGTCCCGATCCGAGCAGGCTTGGAGATCTCAGCCTTGGGTCCCACACACCAGGGTTTCTCTGCCGGTTCCTTCATGCGTGAGGTTTTCTAAGCGTGTGGAGAGTGGCCTTGAGCATGGCTGTGGCTGGGTTCAGGAAGTCTTCGGCTGCTGGGGCTCTGCTCTGGGCTGGGAGGGAAACCCAATTCAACCCCCTTCGAGGGGCCCCAGTGAAGACAGCCATGTGTGAGGGCAGGAGACTCTGCTTTGCTCTCTTCTGGGAGCTTTGTTTTATACTCTCTGGATCTTGGCCATTGATGGAATCTTGGCCATATATGGCGCCCGGGGCAGTCTGTGGGTGTGACTGCCTAGCTACTGGAAAATGGGGGATCTGCGTGGAGGAGACCCAGTCCCTATCTGAGCAGGCATATATATATATATCACTGTCACTGTCATCCTGTTGCTCATCAATTTGCTAGAGTGGGCACTCCTAACATCTCCATTGTGAGACTTGTTGTTACTGTTTTTGACATATTGAATATGCCATGGGTAGCTTGCCAGCTCTGCCATGGGGGCTAGATACTCTCTGTAGCTTACTGGGCTCTCCGAGAGGGGCGGAGGAATTGAACCCAGTTGACCATGTACAAGGCTAATGCCCTACCCGCTGGGCTATCGCTCCAGCCCATATATATATGTGTGTATATATATATGTGTGTGTATACACACACATATACACATACCTACATATATGTATGTATATATACAGATATATACATACATATATGTATATATGTTTCTTGTTATACTCCTAAGAACAACAATTAGAAATGAATCAAGAACACAGAATATGAACGAGCCCCCAGAGTAACAAAGACAGGCACCTCAGATTGAAGGTGCCTGAAAATAACAAGGAGATTTATGTTTCTATGGACAGAGGTGAGAAGGAAAGAGGCATGGAGGCTACTATTTGGGTTAGGGATAGGTGACAGGGCAACCAGTCCTGACTGGGTCTCTGCAAATAGTCTCAGCAAACAGGTCCCTGACTGGGTCCTTGACTGGGTCTCAGCAAATAGGTCTCTGACTGGTACAGAGGTGCATGCTCTAGACTCGGTATGCTAGGTTTCTCCACACAGAAAGGCAAGAAAACAGAGAAAGGAATCTAGACTATGCTTCCCTTCTTCTATCCCTTTACATCAGTACTGACTTCAATGAAGTGCAGACAATCAAGAGGCTGCCAAATCTCAGCCTGGAAACACAGCAAGAAGGGAGTGCCAGGGAGCCAATCACAAGAATCAGAACTTCCTTTCATGTCCAACCCCAAAGCACATTCTCAGTACAGGTTGGTGCCTTCTCTCTTGTCTCCCATGTCTAGCCACTGCAAAAAAACAAGGAATTGAATTTAATCTAATTTAATCTAGTCAAATATAGCACCACCTGCTGGAAAAGTCATAGTAGTTTCATTCTAAATTATGGATCCAGGTAAAATTAAGTAGATACATAGATACATAGAGAGATAGGTGGCAAACATACATCTCCATTTTTGGATAGGTTGTTGTTGTTTACTTTTGTTTAATATGTATAATGAATATTACCTATTATCAAATGAATGATTTCGGTATACTTTCACCCATTCAGTAGTTTGTCTTTTTGTTTTAATAACAGTTTCTTTTACAGTACAGAAGTTTTTTAGCTTGATATAATCCCATTGGTTTATTTTTTCTCTTTTTTTTCTTGCCAACACTGTTAAGTTGCTGAAGAAACAGTTAAACCAATATCACAGAGTATTTTGCCAATGTTTTCTCCCATGTATTTTATAGATTTTATTCTAATATCTAAGTCTTTAATCCATCTTGAGTGGACTTTTATGCATGATGTGAGATAGTGATGGCCCAATTTTATTCATTTGCATGTAGCTAATCACTTTCTCTGGCATCATTTTGAAAAAGATCTTTCCTTTCTTTATTTTATATTTTTGGTTCCTTTGTTGTAAATGAACTAAGAGTCATTAGCAGAGAATTTATTTATATAGCTGCATAGAACAACCACCTGATCCAGAATTTCAGTCCTTGTTATCTATACTAATTATGCAAAAAACTAACTTGCATAAGTGTGGAGTTGTTGATCCATATATGTTGTAATTTTTATTTCATTTCATTTCAGTAATTTTTATTTCAGTACTATTTACAATAACTAACAACTCAAATGCCCAATGACACATGAGTGAATAATGAAATTCTGGTACATAAACACAATGTATATTGATCAATGATTAGGTAAAAATTTAATCTTGCTTTTTGTGACAGCAAGAATGAGACAGGAGGGGGTCAATGCTAGCCAAATTCAAAGGAGAAATACCAATATCAAACAGTCTCATTCATAATGAAAAAAGGCAACTACAAATATAAAAATCCAAGAAAAACAAACCCTTAGGCTCTAACCACAGAGCCAGAAATAACTCCTAAGCATTGCTAGGTGTGATCCAAAAAGCAAAAACAAACAAACAAATAAAAAACAAAATTAATGATCTCAGAAATGTGAACAAAAGGTTAATATTGAAGTTTTAAAAAAATTTCTTTTTAATTTTTTTATTGAATCATTGTGAGAACAGTTGCAAAGCTTTCAGGTTTAAGTCTCAGTCATACAATAATCAAACACCCATTCCTTCACCAGTGCACATGTTCCACCACCAAGAACCTAAGAATACCCCCCCAACCTACCCCCCAATCCTGTCTGCGTGGCAGATGATTTTCACTTTACTCTCTCTTTATTTTGATTACATTCAATTTTACTTGGAATTTTCCCCCCAACAATCAGACCTGCTGAAGAGTCACCTTTAGATCATTTGTTTTCTACTGCCAATAATGAAGAGCATATGATGTTGCATGGCTGTGACAGCGGCTGCGCAGTTTTGAAATTCTGGTATTTTAGTAATTAAGTACAGAGGTATTTCTGCCAGTAGCCACTTCATTCTGATATTTGTTTGTGTGCCTCTGGGATTATGGCTGTTCAGGAGCAGAGGAGCCATTCATGGGTGGCCGCTCAGGGTCCCCTCTGGGCGGGGAGCAGGGCTAGTTCCACCCCTCCACATCGTGAGATTTCCCACGTGCCCCATCACTGCAAGCTCCTACCTCTCTGTCCAATTGTCTCTAAAAGGTAGCGGTTGCCATGCTGCAGCAAAGGGGAAAAGGCCAAAGGACAAAAACCCTTCCCCTCCTGGGGCTGCACAGGGCTTTAGCTTAGTTCACAGTCCAGGAGCTTTTCTGCCAGCAGACGCTGCGTTCTGAGATTGGTTTGTGTGCCTCTGGGATCATAGCTGTTCAAGGAGTGGAGGAGCTGTCCTGAGCGTTTTTTTGTAGATCTGGAGCCACGTTTGTAGAAGCTCATGGTCGCCGGGATTCCATCTGGAAAAGGCAGGGAGACTGCAGCTGCCCCATTTGGGGTACCCCGGTGTTACTGGCTCAGTTTGGGGTCTGGAGCATTCTCCAGTGTTGTGGTGCCTGCCGACCAGGATTCTTCACTTAATATTGAAGCTTTAGGTAAGAAAAATAATAGATATTTAGGATGGTATATACTCCATGAAAAGAATCCTAGAGAAAGTTATGGAGACAGGAAATCAAATGGAAAATCAAATCAGTCAACTAAAAAAATGTAATGTAAAACAGATTTAGGTGGGAGGAGATTAATAGATATAAAACAATGAACAAACTACAAGTACTATTCAATTCCATTAGGAAAGGTCACATTAGGATCATGGATAGGCCAGAAAGAGAAGAGGAAGATCAAAACACTTAAGATAATAGTGGAAAATTTTCCAAATTTGGGTTTTTGCTGTTATATCTGCTGGGGAACCACATCCAGTTTGCTCAGAGACTACTCCCAGCTCCATGCTCAGGAGTTGTTCCTGGCAGTGCTTGGAAAACCTTGCAATGCTGGGGATCAAATCTAGATCTCCTGCATGCAACTATCAGCCTATTGAGCTCTCTTTCCAGCCCACCAAGCCTGGAAAGGGAAGTGCCTGAAGCCAACAGATTTTCTGGCTATTTAAATGCAAAGAGACCTATACCCAAGGAAAGCAAAATGCAATAAAACTGTCAAAACTTCGAGACAAAGATACTGAAACCAGTGAGGGCAAAATAGGTAGTTCCTTTCTCCCATTAGACTTTTATCAGACTTCTCAGCATAAACTCTAGAGACCAGAAAAAAACCAGAATGATGTATTCACAATATTCAAAATTAAAAAGTACTAGCCAATAATACTATATCTTATGTTACACACAATCACAAATAAAGGAGAAACACAAGCCTTCACAGATAGTCAAGGGATAATTTGGGACTGTCATCCCGTTGCTCATCGATTTGTTTGAGCGGGCACCAGTAACGTCTCTCATTGAGAGACTTATTGTTACTGTTTTTGGCATATCCAATACACACAGGTAGCTTGTCAGGCTCTGCCGCGCGGGCTCGATACTCTGGTAGCTTGCCGGGCTCTCCAAGAGGGGCAGAGGAATTGAACTCGGGTCAGCCAGGTGAAAGGCGAAAGCCCAACCACTGAAACAATTGCATCTTGAATGACAAAAGTAGGCTTTCAAAGGTAAATTTAGTACAGTAGATATACATGTTGATTCTCAGTGGTACACCCTTGAAACTTACTTAAAATCATAATGTAAGGTCAATAAACAAATTTTAGAAGTTCAGTGCACCAGAAAAGTAAAATTTAAATAGAAATAAAAACTTCACCTCATCTTTCCTGAGTAATAGTATGTCTGTGATAATTATTTTGCCAACTATTATATAACAGACAGCTATTATATAACCGGTAACTTCTTTTTATATCTATAATATTTTATAGTGCTTGAATCCTAGCTCTGGACTAGGTAGGTGCTACAGATAGTAGAAGAAAAACTTCACAAGCAGCATTGGTGTGGAGAGTTACAACATGTTTATGGAGACAAAACTTATATGTCCACATTTTTAAAATGAAAATTAGTCATAAAATTGTGTAACATAATTAAGTACAGAATACAAATTATACAACAGGTAACTATTTTCATCTGACATGCACATCTTAAATCACTGGGCCAGAGGTACCTAGAAAGTATGTTGATAAAGATTATGAGGCTCATAAAAAAATACTACTACTCAGTATTTATTTCTGCTCTACATATGAGAATAGTGATAATGGGCCATCAGAGCCACTTATTTGCCATCTCTGACCTATTCTTTTTTTCTATATTGCTATTATTGTGCTTATTAATAATCATTGTGAAATGTAGACCTGGGGGCAAGCAAGCAAAATAAAATTACCTTCTTCATCTGGGAAAAACTTGAACTTGACCTTACACTGTGAATATAATTAACATTATCATGTTAATAACATTATTAACAATGACAATAATAGAAGCAACATTTGTTATACATTTGCTACATTGCAAGCATCTCTATAGATACTTTGTAAACAATAAATAATTAATTTCATTTAATTATCCAAAACACCCCATATTATTCTTTCAACTTCAGACAGAAGACTAAAGCTCTCAGAGGTTAAATAAATTTGTGAAGTTCACCCTAATATTCAAAGTATACTCACTAATTTGTTCATTTAATCATTTTTTAGAAAAGGACTTGTAAAACTTTCAAGTTTTATTAAGATATAAATGATAATATCTGATCACGCATTGATTTAAGGTAGCATCTCTCATTTGGGGCCATGTGGCCCAAGTGTAAGGCCCCAGGATATTCCAAGGAAAACACGTAGATAAGGGGCCTTAGCATGAGACTGAGGGGGGCTAACTGATAAGATAGAGGGCCTACAGGAAGGAAAAAAGATTAAAAGGAGATCACAGGAAAACACTGAGAAACACTTGCTTAAGATATGCCACATATATACATCAGATATGCCACATATGCCACATATGTACATACATGTGTATGTGCTCATATAAATACATATAAATATGAAATTATCACCTTAATAAGTTTAACTTGTTCTTGTCAGTTTAGAGTTTTTGTTTTTTTCCCTTATGCATGGTTTTCTTTTTAAATTAAATAGATTAATGAAGTGCCTAATGTAGAAAGATGAACAAAGACAATATTTGGATTTTCTCTGTTGTTCATTTGAATTGGAAACTGTCTAATTTTATCTCACTTCATCAATACATTCAATTAAAATCCCGTTGAATTTACTGAGCACTTTTATGTGACATGTTTGGGGGGGTTCAGATATATGACAGATTTTCCACCATATAATCCAACAGCACTCTTTTTTTTTTCAGAAGCTGTCTACACAGATGATCACTCTCTGGCTGATACATTATTCGGCTCATGCCTGAACACTAAATTTTCTTATTTTCCATTTCCTCTCTGGCCACTCTTTCTGTGCCAGTGACTGGCATTTTATTCATTACCATATCTTAGTCCACGTCATTTTCTTTTTCTGAATATATGCTTTCCAGTTCAGGGCCTTCTAGTAAGAATATAATGTAATCTACAAAGAAAATTTTTGAATGTCCTAGTAGTTATGATAAAAAATAACCCTTGAATACCTACTATGAAACGCACTTGTAGTATTTGATCTTTTGATATATTGTTGAATTTGGTTTGCTAGGATTTTGTTGATGATTTTTGCATCAATGTTCATCAGTGGGGCTGGAGTGATAGCCACAGTGGATAGGGTGTTTGCCTTGCACCGGGCCGATCCAGGTTCAATTCTTCTGCCCCTCTCAGAGACCCTGGCAAGCTACTGAGAGTATTTTGCCCACATGGCAGAGCCTGGCAAGCTACCCGTGGTGTATTCAATATGCCAAAACAGTAAGAACAAGTCTCACAATGGAGATGTTACTGATGCCTGCTCAAGCAAATGGATGAGTAACGGGATGATAGTGATACAGTGATACAGTTCATCAGTGAAATTGGCCTGAAGCTTTCTTTTTTAAATAGTACCTCTGTTTGCTTTGGGTGTTAGTGAGTATTGAGTGGCTTTATAGAAGTTGTTAGAAAAGATTCCTGCTTCTTCAATATTTTGAAAGAGTTTGAGAAGTATAAGTAATAAGTCTTCATTTTTTTTTAAGATTTGATAGAACTTACCTGTAAACCCACCTGGACCAGAGTTTTTATCTTGGGGAGAGTTTTAATTACTGCTTCAGGTTCCTTACTTGTAATTGGATCATGTTGTATACTTCCTCCTTGTTCCATTTTGGGTGTTTATATGCATCTAGGAATTCATCCATTTCCTCTAGGTGCCCCAGTTTGTCAACATAAAGTGGTTGTAAAGCACTCGCAAAGCTGTGTACAGAAGTGATAAAGGAAGACCTCAAAGAGAGAAGAGCACCAGTGTTGGCCAATGCAGCAGAAGCTGGGAAAAGTATTTGCAACACCCGCCTGTATTTCGCCGACTATAAGACCAAGATGACTGCTCTCCGGTGTCCTGATGGATCTATTACACCTTCCAGAAGGGCAATGGAAAAGGTTATCCACGACTTCTACTCAGATCTCTTTGATAGCCATGTCCACTTGCCCACATATCAAATTCTGAAGAATGAATATGTGTTCTCAGTGTTCTCCCTTCCAAAATCCGACACGCCATTTTGTCAGTAAAGAAGTGTATAGCACCCGGTCCAGACAATGTCAGACCCAAACACCTGAAGAGTATGCTGCCAGTACTCATCAATACACTGCTCAGCTCTTCACAGGCTGCCTGTCTGAATGCAAGATTCCGTCCCAGTGGAAAAGTAGCAGGACCATTCTGTTGTACAAGAAGGGAGACATCCACAACATTGGCAACTATCACCCAATCTGCCTGTTGTCCATCATCTACAAGTAGTTCACTCAAGTCATCCTGAATAGAATAGGCAGAACACTAGATGAAGGACAACCATGCGAGCAAGCTGGGTTCTGAAAAGGTTTCAGCATGATGGACCATATCACTTGGTGACCAAACTTATCGAGGTTTTTTGAGAGTTTAAGATGCCGCTCTGTCTAACGTTCATTGATTTAAAGAAGGCCTTTGATTCTGTTGGGACTAAAGCGGTCATCAAAGACCTAGCCAAACAGGGTGTTCAAACTCAATACATCAGAATCCCCAGTGAGCTGTGTTACGGATTCACCACCAGGATCTTACCATTTTATAATGAAGTGATCATCAACGTAAAGGGAGGGGCTCGGCAAGATGATACCATTTCACCAAAACTCTTCAGTGCCATCCTCAGAACATCATGCAATGACTGGAATGGGAAGGAATGGGAGTGAAGATAGACGGTCAGCAACAACTCCTCCTCTGCTTCACTGATGACATCATTCTCATAACACCAAATATCAGCCAAGCAGCACGAATGCTAGCAGACTTCGACCGTGAGTGTGGAAAGGTCGAACTGCAGCTGAATCTCACCAAGACAATGTTCATGAGAAACAGACTAGTTCCTGATATTCCATTTGCCCTCAACGGAACTAACATTTCCAAATGCAGCAGTTATGTGTACCTAGGTCGAGAACTCAACATGACAAACAACCTGGCACCTGAACTGCACAGGAGGAAGAGAGCAGCGTGGAACGCCTTCAAGAGCATCGAAGAAGTGGTTAAGAGGATGAAGAAACTCCGGCTCCAGGCACACCTTTTCGACTCCACCATTTTTTCTGCACTAACATACACCTAAGAGGCTTGGGCCCTATGAAAACAGGATGAGAACACTATGCGGGTATCCCAAGGAGTCGAAAGAGCTATGCTTGGAGTATCACGATTCACTCAAATGAGAGAAGGAATCGGGAGTTCTGACCTTCGTCGATGTTCAACAATCAGGGACTCTGTCTTGTTTGCCACGGCACTGAAAATCAGATGGGCTGGGCACATAATGTGATTCAGAGACCGCTGGACTAGAGCTGTTACCAACTGGATTCTACAGGACATCAAAAGACTGCATGGCCACCCACCTATGAGATGGTCAGACTTCTTCATCAAAACCCTGAATGACTGATGAATTTCACTTCATTTTCTCTTTACCTAGATTACATTCCATATTTCCACACAAACTCACTATTGTTGTTGGAGTTTCCCCCCAAGAAAGATAGCCCTACTACCAAGGAAGCATTTGATAATTAGTTTTCCATTGCTGAGGATGAAGAGATATGTAGCCCCACTGCTCCAAGTACATAACTCTTCTTTTTTTTTTTTCCTTTTTCCTTTTCCTTTTTTTCCCCCCTCATCCTCCTTCCCGTGCCTCATAGTATGGTGGACACCACGCCGCGTTTCTCCCCGAAAATGGGAAACAACCAGGAAAGAGGGATATTTCCTCTTCTCTGCTGGGGGGTGGGGGGGGGGCGAGAGGTATACTGGGGTTTTGGGTGGTGGAATATGGGCACTGGTGAAAGGATGGGTGTTTAAATATTGTATAACTGAGACATAAGCCTGAGAACTTTGTAACTTTCCACATGGTGGTGATTCAATAATAATAAAAAAAAAACCTGAATGAACGGTTTGAAGCTCTTTGTATTCCTGGAGTGAGCAGAGGCCACTGGGCTATACTAGCACAGGACAGGGATGAATGGAGATGTTATTGGCACCTGCTCGAACAAATCGATGAACAACAGGATGACAAGTGATACAAGTGATACAAGTTTATCAGCATAAAGTTGTTTCTGGTGTTCTTAAGATCTTTTGTATTTCCAAGGTGTCTGTTGTAATTTTTCACCTTTCATTTCTGATCTGATTTATTATTTTTTCCATTTTTCCTTGTGTTAAGGGTTTGTTGAACTTATTTATTCTTTCAAAGAACCAACTCCTGCTTTTGTTGATCCTTTGTATTGTTTCCTTGATTTCTAAATGACTTATTTCTGCTCTAGTTTTTATTATTTATTTCCTTCTATTAGTTTTGGGATTCATTTGCTGTTCCTTTCCTAAGTTTTTAAGATGAGTGTTTAGCTAAAATTTGAGATTTTTATTCTTTCCTAACGTAAGCCAGTTTTGCTATGAATTTCTCCTTTAGTACTATCTCTGTCATGCCACTTTTGTTCTGGACGTTTGATTCTTCATTCTCACTCATTTTGAGAAATCTTTTTATTTCTTCTTTTTTACCTCTATTATCCAGTTGTTATTCAGCAGAATTTTGTTTCATTCCCAGGTATCGGAGCTTTCCCCCTTCTTTTATGGTTAATTTCAACCTTCATTGCGTATGGTCTGAGAAAATACTTGATAAAATTTCTATATTTGAGACTTTATATATGTTTGTGTTAAGTCCTAGAATGTAGTCTATCTCTGAGAATGTTCCATGTACACTAGAGAAGAATGTGTATTCAGCTTTTTAAGAGTGGAGAACGGAGAACCCGTTATATAATAATTAACCCCAGCTTTTCCAGTTCCTCATCTAGGGCTCTTGTTTCTTTACTTATTGTGACTGGTTGATGTATCAATACAGAAAGTTGGGTGTATATGCAAATCAATTAATGTAAAACACTTGTCAACAAAAAGAAAAAGTTTTATATCAGTGGATGCAGAGGAAAACATCTTTTGACAAAATGTAACATCCATGATAAAAACCCTCCACAAGGTAGGGATAAAAGGGATTTAAAAAAAAGCAGGGATAAAAACCCTCCACAAGATAGGGATATCCACAAGATAGTAAAGGACATTTACAACAAATCCACAGCTAGCATTATATTCAACAATGAAAACCTAAAAGACTAGCAACAAAGGGTCTAACACAATGGGGAGAACTGTTCCACACAACTGTGTTTTGATGAAACGGTTTTGGGCCCTTGGGGGAGGGAAGAGGATAGAACTGCTGAGGGGTGTGGTGTTGGAATTATGTGCATGGGAAGCCATTAGTAACAGATTAACAAATACCCCATTTGCTGATGACTCCAACATTTTTATCTCTAAACCTCCACTCAAGATTCTGATTTGATTCCTTTTTGAAAATTTTTATTTAAAATTTTTATTTTAAATTTTTATTTTTTATTGAATCACCTTAAATTACAAAGTTACAATGATATTTAAGATTCAGTTTCAAGTGTATATTGTTTCAACACCAATCCCTTCATCAGTGTCCACTATCCACCAGTTTCTTTGGGGGGGCAATAGGGGGGTGGGGAAGGGGCACAGCTGGCAATGGTCAGGTCTTACTCCTGGCTCTTTGCTCAGGGATCAGTCCTGGTGAGGCTTAGGGGAGCATTTGGGGTGCCAGGAATTGAACCTACGTCTTCCAGGGCCTGCCACATGCAGGCAAGTGCCTTACCCACTCTACTGCCCTTAAAGACAATCTTAGATATCTCAGAGGCATTTCTACTCGATGTTTCTAAAAATGAAACTCTAATTTCCCACCACATATTTAATCCTCTTAATTGCTTTGATTTTCTAGTGAAATAGATTCGGAATGAAGATTTGCATGCAGGAGGCAGTGAGCGAGGGTTCTTAAGACCAAGATCCATGAGGAAATCATAGAAGCAGGAATATTCAACGGGCAGTTTAATTGCTTCAGAATCGAAACAAAGACCTTAGGATTCCATGGGGAAACTCTAGTTATGACATTGGGGTGGGGGTGGGAGGATGGTGCTGTAGAGTCAGGTTTCTCAACCCAAAGCAAGAGGCTAAGCTTTTGTAACCACACCAACAGTGGTTGACTATGGGCTGTGAATGAGGAGTATTAACTTGCCAAAGGGCAAGTCTCTGAGACCATAGTGTCTGTAATCCACTAACATTTCCTATAGGGGTGGGCTAAGGATCACAGTTTGGGGGAGAGGGGTGGCGGTGGGGTCTATTAATCATGACTCAACATCAATTATGATAGTCTCTTCAATCTTAGTAGTCATAATCCTCACTGTTTTCTAAAAGCCAGAAAGTAACATACTTACTTCCCACTTTCTACTTCATCCAAAATTTATAGGATGATTGATAGAAACAGCTTTTATGCTTTCACACCACGGTTCCTCTTTATTTACAATTTTTGTACTGTGAACTCTTTCATTCTTTCTCTATGCACCCTCTTTTCCTTCTTCCTAGAATCTCTACCCACTTACCCCACAAACATTATTTTGTGGGTAGATTCCCAAGTGGTACTCAGGAAATCTGAGGTCCCATTACTGATTTTTGACCAAAGAGACTTGTGATTCATTGCAAGGACCAGAGTATATCGTGTTGGTCAGTCTCTGCAATGATGGGAACATCTGAGCTATGCAGGGGGCCTAGATGTAAATAGGATTACACTTAGTGGTGCATGGGGGACCATGTGGTGACCAGAATCAAACCCTGGTTGGGATAATGCTAGATATGCTTAATCTATAGATCTCTTTAGTAGTTATATTCTCCAGAAGGACTAGTGCAATAGCACAGCAGGTAGGACCTTTGCCTTGTGCGCAGCCAACCCGGGTTTGATTCCTCCATCCCTCTCGGAGAGCCCAAAAGCTACCGAGAGTATCCAGTCCGCATGGCAGAACCTGGCAAGCTACCCGTGGCGTATTCAATATGCCAAAAACAGTAACAAGTCTCACAATGGAGATATTGCTTTTGCCCACTCGAGCAAATCGATGAACAACGGGATGACAGTGCTACAAACAGATTCTCCAGAAGACTTGGTCTGACCGCCTTGTTAGAACTAAGTCATGCCAGGGCCAGAGAGAGATTACAGAGCTCAAGGTTCTGGTTTTGCCTTTAACTGACCCCTGCTAGATCCTGGGAACCATATATGGTGGTCATCAGAGCTCTGCCAAGAATGACCCCAGGACAGAGCCAGGAGTAAGTCCTGAGCACTGCTCCCCACCCCAAATGAAGTCATTTTAGTTAATAATTACTTTATTTTTGTATGATTATTTTATGTCTCTTCAACTAGAATCCTAAGCCTCATGAATATGAGTTCGATCTTGTATGTCTTTTTCTTATAAGCTTCGACCCCTAGCATCATGCTTGGCATTTTTAGGCTCATAATCTGAGACTATGGAACAAATGACTAAGAAAACAATTTAGTACGAAAGGAAAAAAAGGATAGTGGTCATAAGTAAAGATGAAATGGAGGGAATGGGCTAAGGTCATATGAGAGCACAGAGCAGAGACATGTAATTGAAGGAGCAGAGGGATATTCCTCAAAGGTGATAGATTAGCTGGATTATAACCAGGTTTTATGAATCAACTGAATAGAAAAGGAATAAGGTGACAGTCCATAGTAGAGAAAACTACAGCCTCAATTTTTTTTTTTTAAATCACAGTGAGATACAGAGTTACAAAGCTGTTCAAGGTCTGGTTTCAGTCATGCAATGTTCCAACACCTGTCCCTTCACCAATGTACATTTCCCACCACCAGTGTCCCCAGTATCCTTCCCACTGCCCCACTCCTGCCTGCCTCTATGCTCTATGGCAGGCACTTTCTCTGTCTGTCTGTCTCTGTATGTGTCTCTGTCTCTGTCTCTCTCTTTCATTTGGGGGATTATGGTTTGCAATACAGATACTAAATGGTTATAATGTATATCCCTTTACCTACTTTCAACACTCAGTTTTTGTTCACAGCAATCATTTGTCATGATTACTGTCCTTCCTCTATTCCAACTGCCCTTCACCTCCCACACACTTGTGGCATGCAGAAGCCACTGACTAGTCCTCTGGCCCCTGTTTTCCTTTTTCCTGGCCTTGGATTTTTTTTTTTTCTGTATGTGCATGGGGGCTGGCAGAGGGAGTGGATGCCACACCCAGTGCCACATCCTGGCTCTGCATTCAGGGTTCACTCCTGTCAGACTCAGGGGATCATAGAGTGTCCTGGGGATTGAAACTGGGTTGAACAGGTGCAGCAGGTGCCCTGCCTTTTGTACTATCACTCTAGTTCTCACAGCCTTGTTCTTAATGTTTCCCACATGGGTCTCCTTTTTTACTATTCTGGAATGTAGAACCACCATCCCTTTTCATATGCAGTCATTTTCCTCTCAATATTCAAACATTCAAGTTCCATTGCAGACATTTCCTGCCCATAAGATGCCTTAAAAAAACCAACAATAGCTAAGTTAGAAACACTACGAGGTCATGATTAGTGTTTCTTTGTTGCTATGAGATATTACCCTAAATCAGCCACTTTAGATAATTCCACAAAATCACCTGTCAACTCACTCAATTAAAACATTCCTTTATAAATGATTCACTCAACTATCTGCCTTCTAATTTTAATTAATGATAATGTGTCTCAATTGAGTGGTCAATTCAAAAACAGTTAAGTAAATTCAATCTGAACTTTTCAGTAGTTGCTTAGTAAATTATCAATATCATTTACCTTATTTTCTTAGGGACAAAAGTCCTATCTTTTGTACTGTCATTTATATCAAAATAAATAACAGGAAAGAAATAGCAACCTAATTTAGTGCTTTGGGTACTTTTTGTCTGTTTTCAAGGTCACTCACAATATTTTATCTACTCAAAGCTTTCATTTGCCTTGTTAAGGTTCCTTTTATTTTTATCTATCTGAGGCCAAATCTGAGAAGTGAGAAATCCAAACACTTGTAAAATGCAAAGATGTTTTCTTTTAGTAAGGTCCACTCTCTGATACAATGAAGAAACATTTTGTTACTCAACAGTCGCTTAGACAAAAGATTTGTGAACTGACCCAATTCACAGCCTGACTCCTCTATTCACAGGACATGGAGTAGCTAGTACTTGAGCTTTAGCAAATTCATCTACATTAACAATTACAGAAAACAGCTTTTGCTCCTCTACATTTTTATGAAAAGAAGAACATATATGTAAAGAGGTCTGCATCAATGCTTTACTCTATCAGCTTAACCTTCATCCATCAATTTAGTAGTGAGCTCAAATTCTATAGTTACTTTTTACTGAGTTCCCCTTTTACTGAAAGTTGAATCTTTTTTAACTTCCCATTATCTAGCTTAGTGAACATAATTTAGCAACATCTTCCTTTTCTCTGTTCTAGAAAGATATAATTCTCCTTCCAAGCAAATATCAAAGGTGCTAAACACCTTCTGTTGCTTACTTCACATATTTAACTCCTTACCTACTCCTAAGCATTTCTAGCATAATTGCATTTCCAAGGCTCTGTTTTCCTTTACCTCTGCCCACACTTTTTAACATGTATCAGCAAGCATGTCAAGTTCTTTCATCCTCTCTGCTCACATTCTACTTTTATGTCCTATACAAAATAGGTTAAAACAGTGTTTCTCATATTTCCTTACCACTTGGATTATGTCATCACTTTAGAAGATATTTGAGACACCTCCAATAATTCCACATGCAAATCAAATTCCCTGTTTCAGAATTCTCAGTATTATCCCGTTACCTCCACCAAATGATTCCAAGGCCTTCTACTTGCCTTTGTTTCGCTTTAAATTCCATAACCATGCTGTTTGGCTGAACATGGAGGGGGGCATTATTCCCTCCAAATCACCTACTCTTTTCTGGTATGCGTTCTTGCTTACTTGCCAACTGGAATGATATAAAAGGATTTTCCGTGAATGGAGTCTCTCATTCTTTCCAAGTTTTTCAAAGAACTGCTTAAGGTTAAATAATTTTTGAATTAGGTTAGGGGAAGCCACTATTCAAAGATAGACTTAGCATTCCTTAATTGATTTTTATCCTTAATTCTTTTTTTCCACTAAAACCTTTGCATAACATGTTCATACTTTTTCTCGATTTAGGAACTATTAGAAATGTTAGAAATCAATTTTGGATTACACTGCTTGAGGCTGGTAGTATGTTGCTATTTAAATTTCCACAGTACATGAAAGAATATAGGCAGTGTCCCTCTCCCTGGAGGTGGGTGGAACGGTGTGTCCCTGTCTTTAGAGAGTGAAAGAAAAGCCTGTGTTCACTGCATCACGAACCTGAAAGAGGCAAAATAACCTCTTCTCTCTCTTGTTTCACAAAGGAATGTACCCTGTGTAATCAGCTCACATTCATTGCCTTTAAATTAGAGAACAAACTATTGGCTCTTTTTCTACTTTTGCCTCCTTTCTGTTCCCAAAAATAAAAATCAGAATTATTTCATAGCTGACTATTTAGTCCATCCTCTAATTAACGTGATAATTATTCTGGTTAATGTTAATAAAATATCTTTCTTTTGGGGTGTGAGGCACATCTGGCAGTGCTCAGTGAGAAATCAATCTTTACTCATTTTTGCTTCTCTTCCTGTGGAAGGGTAGGAGCTGAGAGAAAATAAAATTTCTGAATGCTATAATTTTGGAACTTTAGAAAAAAGTTTTGATGATCCAAATTCCCTCAAAAACTGATGGAATGTATTTTCTTATCAGCTTTTTTAACTAATCCTTTCATAAGCTTTGTACAGGCATTTTTCTACAGAGTTATTTCTTTATCTTCCATTGATCTTTCTTTGCAGAGGCATTAGTCAGTTAGTAAGATACCTTTGATTTCAAGGTGAGCCATTAGTGAACAAAATCAGAGAAAATAAAATACTGTCATGGAAAAATATATCCTGACATAGAATGTTGTTTATACTCTTTTAAGTGAAAAAAATGTTATAAAGCAACATCTGTTTTGCAATTTCACTTTATTGCTCTGATCTTTGATACACACAGAGAAAGAGAAAATTATATAAGGCAAAATAAAAAACCTTAATATAAAATTATATAAGGCAAAATATAAAAAACCTTAAAAGAAAAATTATTATAGGTTACCTTTATTTCTTTTTTTTTTTGATTAACTTTTACAGAGGCTAGACTGCTTATATTAAAGAATTTAAAGGAAAAACATAAAATATTTTCACTGTCCTTCATAATATGCTGTGCATTTTGGACCACAGAAATATATTGGAAAGTTATTATTAATAACTTTGAATGATAGACTTGTTTATTACATTCATCCACTTTAAATTTTGCTGTAACTGGTAATTTACCAAATCAACAAGGAACACAAGCTAACAGAAGGACAAGAGAGTCATTTCACTTTTCAGAAAGCACTAAACAATTAGAGAACACATAGCTCTCTGCCAGCTGTCTGCTCTAGCAAGTGGCAGAGAGATGGCTGTTCTGTTCCTGACATGAAGAGAAGGTACATCAGGGTTGGGAAAGTTTAGAAGCCTCCTCCTCCATTATTCTAGTGTCTTTACTACAAAAGTATGATGAGCTAACATTTGTTGAGATCACTATGTTTGCACACTGTTCTAGGAACTTTTTATGTGTTCACTCATTTATTCATTCCCCAAGCCCTATCTGGTGGAAACTATTATTAGCCTGGTTTTGTAGATAGGAAACTTAAGCATAAAGACAGAATAGTTTTTGTTGGGAAAACACCTCTGCTAGCAATGAAACAAAACTGGGGTTCAAATCTAGCAGTGTGGTTTCAGAGCTTGCACTTTTAATTATTTTTTAATATCACTCATTTGTCTCATGAGCTCTAATTTGTTCCTACTGAAGTGTGGTCTAGAACTATTAATTAAAAACATGTATGAAGCCCAGGTTTGATTCCCTGTACCTCATCCTATTCTGAGCACCACTGGGCAAGTTCTAAAAACTACCAACTAGTCATATAAACAAACCCCAGAAACTCATCCCACTTCTAGTTATAACCAACTGTATCATGAGTCTCTATTCCATTTAGATGGAACCAAGATATTTAGGTGGAAGTGGAAGCATAAGTGGAAGGATGACTCTGGCTTTCCCTCGACTCTCACTAACAGTAGATAGTTGTGTAAAAATAAAAAGAAAAGGCGCGGGCAAGGGAAGGGACACCTCACCGCACCGAGCCAGGCACAGGGCCTAGGGCAGCAGCGCTGTTTCTCCCGCCACCCGAGTTCGGAAGTCTCCGGCTGCTTCCCCACCCTGGGGAGATTGATGGCGATGATGTGGCAGGCGAAGGAAGGAACGGAGCCAAGATGGTTGATCTCACTTGCAGTTTATTCCAATCTTCCCTCTATACACTCTCTGCCCCCTCACCTTCTCTCCAACCCCTTTTATTGATCATGGCCCTTCCAAAGGGCGCAATACATTGATGTCACCAAAGGCACTAAAAGATCTTACAGGAAGAACATTGAGGCAACATAATTCTCTTGTATCTGCAGGCCGTTAATCTAGGCCCCTGAAAGAAGATACAAAACCAAAACCGAAGCCATCTTTGGGCTGAAAGCACTTGGATTTACATCCCAAAGACTAGGCTAGGCCAGAGCCTGGAATCTACAATGACAAGTCAAGCCTGGCTAGCACCTAAAATCTGCATGTCAAAGACCAGCCAGGCTTTTTGTGAGAAAAGGGAAGCTGCCTCTGAATCTCTAGAAGGTAGCTGAAAAGGGGGGTGTAGGAAGTAGTTTATTCAGTGGCAATCTAGGAAGCAGGAGTGAGGGGATGGAGAAAGTAAGACAAATAAAGACTAAAAGACAACAAAGAGAGTTCTTAGGATTTTGTCTTGTAATGATTCAAGTATTTTTCCTCAAGGATTAAGTATTCGTTAAAGTAAAATGTGTAGTTGCTGTAATAATAAAAAACCCAAAAGATAGTTTGAGTGAATGGTTTAAATAATATGGAAACTTGTTTATTTGGTTTAGCCAACTTCGACTGTTGAGGAAGTTCTTCTCAATGAAATTATTCTGGGATCTAAGTTGTTTTCATCTTGGAATTTTCTTCTATATCCTTGGATAGTATCTTCACCTGGATAATCTATCCAGGTTGCTATCTTCAGATTCTGGTCATAGGTATGCAGATGAGATCAAACCCAAGAAAGAATATGTTGTTCAAATTTAGTCACATAACCACATGTACGTGCAAGAGTAGCTGAGAAATATTATCTCTACCTTAGCAATTCTACCCAGGAAAGAGAGATCTGGAGGATGACCAGCAAATAGCAATAGTATGTGTCAGTCATGGGGCCTTCCTCTCCTAGACAGTAATCAGAGGTGTTACTGTTATTATTGTTGTCATGTTTTCTAGGTACAGATAACCCATTTGTTCCTAGTAGGTATTAAGGCACCTTCTGTAGGTGAGTTAATTGGTCTAATTTAGAGGCTCATGAACAGTAAGTTCAAAAAGGGAGAAGTTCAGCTGAAAAAGATTGGAAGAAAAAAATTCAGTAAGAGAAAAGGGGAAATAGAACAGAAAAGAAAATCAGATAGAAACAAAGTGAGATGGATTGGTTCTGAGAAAGAAGCTGGATGGTGAAATTTTCTAGTTGATGGGCAAATCCTGCAGGTGAGTTGAATATGGAAAAGGATCTGCATTAGTGTAAGGACAGGAATACACAGAAATAAGGGATTTTCTGAACAGAAAACCTATATAAGCGAAAAGCAGAGAACCAAGTCCATATTTTTCTTAGAGTAATACATCACTTCAAACCAGTCTCTGGGCATAGATTTAAAATAACCATATAGAATAAATCATAATTAGAAAGTTAATGAACTGAGGCAATGTGTGATAAAAAGCTTTGAATTGTGCCTTAGAGCTACTGACTTGTGCCTTTGTATTTTTTACTTTTAGGAGGATGGACTATATATTACATTTAAATACATCTCAGTAAATCTAACAAATAAGAAAGAGCGCAATTAAACACTCAATATAAAGCAAAAAGCCTCATCCATGTTAGCAAGTGGCAAAGTTCTTTTGAATTTAAAGCTTCTATAAAACCTAAAAGGAAATACCAATCAACAACCCTTTATCCTTTTAACGAAGGCCAGAAGCTCTCATATTTTTATCTCTCTTTGATTTACACTACACAGAAATAGCCTGAGTATGTTGTTTTCTCTCTTGCTCACCCCAGAATGAGCAGAAAATTACATATTCCAAATTATCATTCTATTACTTCATTCTTTCTTTTAATGGACGAGAAATCTTCAGCATTATTTAATTAAGCTTATCTGCAAAACCAACATGTTGTGTTTCAGGTATGATCAGGAAATAGATTTGGGTAGCACACTGTCAATGTAGCACTGTCATCCCGTTGTTCATCTATTTGCTCGAGTGGGCACCAATAACCTCTCCCATTGTGAGACTTGTTGTTTCTGGTTTTGGCATATCGAATATGCCACTGGTAGCTTACCAGGCTCTGCTGTGCGGGCGGGATACTCTGGGTAGCTTGCTGGGTTTTCTGAGAGGGACGGAGGAATCAAACTCGGGTCAGCCACATGAAAGGCAAATGCCCTACCTGCTCTACTATCGCTCCAGTCCTATTTTAAATGTCCAAACACACTCTGGTGTTCTATTTCTGTGAACAACTTTGCCCTGAACATAAGAGCAAGATCTAATCATTATACCTCTCCTCCCACTTCTTGTCTTCAGCCCAGGGGCATGATGCTTTCTCTGAGAGATGGAGTGATCTAAAGCTTACACTAAGCTTTATAGTCTAATGTTTGTGTCATAATCCCTGATATAATATTCCAGTTTTGCGGCTAATAAGTTGGGCTATACACTAAACCTATCTGAATTTCCATTTCTTTCTTTATCAAATGAGAGCAAATCATGGCACATAGTAAATATTCAGTGTGTTAGATATTTTTCTCTATATATTATTAAATACATACACCATGGCATCCCTGTCTGGTCTGAGTTATAAGGACTGTGTTTAAGCTGTCAGATTATCCCACCTTCTTTTATTAAAATTTAAACTTCTTTTAAATTCTGTTCTCAACCAGTTGATAGGGAGAACAGTTTGAACATGGATTGTAAAGGTCTTCTCAAATTTCATTGTCCATACAAACCAAAGGGGACCTGTTACAACATAAAATTGTACTCAGTAGATCAGGAGAGTCTGTTAATGTTGCTGATCAAAGACAACACTTTGAATAGCAAGAGATTGGTGTCTTCTAAATCTACATTCGAATCTGCACAAGAGTTTTGAGACCTAGGGAGATGATTCTTAATGTCCACCTGTGTATTTAAACTCAAAGATACCTCAGTGAATGTATGGATCACATGAATAAATGGATGTAAAATGTTTAGCAAAGTGCCTAGCATGAAGCAATAGTAAATTTTCACTAATCAGTATCTATGAAGAAGTTAGGAGCAGATTATTTCCAAAGTAATTTTGTTTTAAAAGATGTGACATAAGTCAGTTGAGTTTAACTGTTTTAACTCGAATTCATATCAGATTGGGATGTTTTCAAGTACACATGACCACTGGTGTTATTGCTATCAATTTCCATGCTAAGGACAAAATTACATGAAACAAGTTCTGCAATCCCTAACAAAAATTTCATCTCTGTTACCAATTTAGCACAGAATATCTTTGCAGTTAGAGACACAAAATTCTTCCTTAGAACTTTTTCTTTCTTCCTTAGAACTCTGCAATTACTTCTGCATCTGATCAAAAAGGAGTAATACAAATAATTATTTTCTACCTGAAACATCAGAACAAACAAATTTAAAACACAGAAATGTTTTTAAAATACTAAAATTAGGTAAGAAAAGAATAATTTTTCTAAGAGAAGGGAAACAATGAGATTAGGTTTATTATGATCATTCCAGCCTAACTGCCTTGGGACAACCTCAAATACCAATGAAGGAGCAGTCCAGTAACACAGAGAGAGCTTAGGAGATACCCACAGCCCATTGCAGAGAAAGAACTGAAATTTCAGGGAGATCTCAGTGATTAGAGTTTTCAGAATAGAGTAACAAAGAGAAGAGTACCAACACAGAAAACCTCTGGATATGTGGAAAAGATACCAATTAATCTATATTAACAGAAATAGATTCAAGAATAGTGAGAAAGAAAAGATTTGAAAAAATGCTCGAGGAAACCTTGGGAGTGGTAGATATGTATGTATTCTTGATTCTGTATTATTCGGATGTCAAAGCTTTTTAGTATTTCACTCTGTATGCAGATTATTATATGTCAGTTATACACGGCTGTGCAACAAAAATAGTCATCTGCAACCTCAATGTCTCATTGCTTCCTATAAGTCTAGGATGATGCATAGATGACCACACAGCTTGCACATGATCCATTCCAATCACTTGATTCTCCAAGCTCTTTTCATGAGCCATGTTAAAGATTCTGAATCTGTCATTGTGTGTGGCGGGGGGATTGAGGGGGGGGTGCTTTTGGGACACACCCCATGATGCTCAGAAATCACTCCTGGTTTTTCGATCAGGAGTTACTCCTAGTGGTGCTCAGGGTACCATGTGGGATGCTTGAGATTGAACCTAGTTCAGCATGTGCAAGCACCCTACCCGCTGTACTATAACTCCAGTCTCAACTCTTACCATTTGAAAGTGACATGCAAATTACAATTTGACTTTATATCTCTGCTTTTAACTACAGGATGTTTAACTATCACAAGGAACCCCAGGGATTCTGCACTGAGAATGGGCCTGGTTCTAATCCACTTTTTAAAATTAAAAAAAAAATTAATGGTGCATGAGCAAGAGAAAATTCTCTAAATTTTTTTAAAGGGAGCATTGTAGTTTCTTTTTCTTTTTTTTTCTTTTGTTTTTGTTTTGGATATGTTCAGCTGTGCTTAAACCTGGCTCTGCACTCAGGGATCACTCCTAGTAGTGCTTAGAGGAAAATGGAAATGGAATATAAGAGGACTGGGAAAGGAGGGTGAGGAAAGCAGCAGAACAAGAGATTAGAGTAATGATGAGAGACTTTGTAGGACCTTGAATAAGCTGAAGAATTTGGATTTTACTCTTAGTGCAATGGGACAGACAGATAATGCTTTTATTTATTTATTTATTTATTTATTTTTATTTACTTATTTATTCTTTGCTTTTTGGGTCACACCTGGCAATGCACAAGGGTTATTCCTGGCTCTGCACTCAGGAATTATGCCTGGTGGTGCTCAGGGAACCATATGGGATGCTGGGGATTGAACCTGGGTTGGCCTCGTGCAAGACAAATGCCCTAGCTGCTGTGCTATCGCTCCAGCCCATTATACTTTTATTTTTAAAGGACGTTCTGACAACTGTTTTGCAAATTAACTCTGGAGGTGGAGGGAACTCATGTTGGTTGCATACAATCTTTCCCCGTACTACATATATTTCCAGTCATTGTCCCTGGAATTTCTTCTGGTTTCTTTGACCCTTAATAATCTCACTCTACCACTACCCTCAACAGCTCTAGTGATAATTTCCCATTATTTTGTTTCATGAATTCTGCAGGAAGATACACAAGATGACTTACTCTTGGAGTATAAATGTTTAATAAAGTTTCACTGTCATCCCGTTTTTCATTGATTTGTTCGAGCGGGCACCAGTAACGTCTCTCATTGAGAGACTTTATTGTTACTGTTTTTTGGCATATCCAATACGCACGGGTAGCTTGCCAGGCTCTGCTGCGCAGGCAAGATACTCTCTGTAGCTTGCCGGGTTCTCCAAGAAGGGCGGAGGAATCGAATAAAGTTTATTTCTACATAAAAAATTAATATTTTGTTATTTGATATTGAAAATGAGGGAACTCCGTAATTCTTTTTTTGTGCTACCAGACTATAAGTATAGTATCCAGTTATATTTACTGTTACAGTCCATTGCTTTCACCTTGATCCTAGCAACTATCTCCACTCACCTGATTACTACAGCAGCTCCTTAGTCTCTCCACATTTACCTTTGGTCACCTCCACAGTTAATTTGCGAAATAGTTTTCAGAACCATCCTTTAAAAAGAAAAGCTATATCTGTCTCTCCCATTGCACCAAGAATAAAATCCAAATTCTTCATCTTATTCAAAGTTCTACAAAGTCTCTCATCATAACTCTAATCTCTCCTTTTGCTGCTTTCCTCACCCTCTTTTCTGAGTCCTCTTGTATTCCCCTTTTCTAGAACTTTCTGTATACATACTGCCATGAGACCTTTGCATTTACTTTTGCTTTGACCCAGAAAGTATATCCTATATTTTCCAACACAGTTAATGCTTTTTCCTTCCTTGAGTATGCTTAAATGATGCATCTTCATGAGATCCAGCCTGACTTTCCTATGTTAAATTGCAACCTTTGTGCCAGTATCACTGGCACATTTGTCATTGTTTTTCTATAAGGGCAGGAGTTTGAGTGCATTTTGATCTCTGGAGTATCCCTACCTTCAAGTCAAGAGCCTAAGACATAGTAGGAGTTATATAGACATGTGTTAAATGTGTTACTGATCATGTATTCCTTAATATAGACAAATTAACAATTAATACTTGAATAGCCAAGGTTGACCTCCCTATATGTAAAGAATCTGAATACTGGTTTTAGATAGGTAAGAGTAATTATGTCACCTCTGCTCATGTTTCTCGGAAGCTGGGCAGTCAGTTTTTCTCTTAGAACTTAAACCACTCTCCTTGAAATGTTTTTACAGTTTTATTATTATGGCTATATTGCTTGTTCTGAGAAAGGCCCATCTGTCTCATATCTCTTCCCTAATCCATCTGTCTTCTCTTTGCATGCTCTCCTATTTTCTCTCTCTTTGACCTTATGATTTGAAGAACTGCAAAATGTCTTTGGCACTATCCAGAGTGAATGAAAAGCTGAAGGCTCGTTCTGTTGATTCAACAAAGGGGAGCCAAGTAAATCAATTAGAGAAATAGGGTGGAAGGAAGAGTGGGTTGAGAAATTTGCTTGCATGTTTATTTATTCATATGTGTTTGTTTAAACTACATTCTAAAAAAAGAATTAAAACTGAGGATAGGATTTTTTGTTTTCAGTATAAAGAAGGGAGTCAACACTTTTAAGCATCTAGAAATCATGAAATGTACCCTGTACACACATATACATTAAATATGTAACATATTATGTAAGTTAAAATATTCATGTTAAAACTTTTAATTATGAAAAAAATCTGAAAAATACAGAAAATTAGAAAAATGTGCACCCATGTAGACATTATCCATAGTTGTAATTTTTAACAGTGATTAAACATATTCCACATTACCTGGCTTCTGTGGGACTTTACTCATGCTTGAGGCTCGGCCTGAATGTGTGGAAAGCAGCCTGGAGCACGGTTGGGTAGTGGAGGTCAGCTTCCGGGGCTGGGTCACTCTCCAGAACTCAAGGACACTCCCTACCCATTTTCCATAAAATCATAGAAGAATATATATATGAATATATATATATATATATATATATATATATCTCCAAGAGTCCGACAAGCTACCAAGAGTATCCCACCCACACGGCAGAGCCTGGCAAGCTCCCCGTGGTGTATTCGATATGCCAAAAACAGTAATAATAACAGGTCTCATTCCCCAGACCTCCAATCGTTGAGAAAAACATGTAAGGAGAGGCTGCTAAAATCTCAGGGCTGGGACAAATGGAGATGTTACTGGCACCCACTTGTGTAAATCAATGAACAATGGGATGACAGTGATATTCAGTAATATATTCAATTAAACATACTTGGGGAAGGAGAGATAAGGTATTTACCTTGCATGTGGCTGGCCCCAGTTTGCATCCCTAACACCATATATAGCCACCTGAATATTTCCAGAGGGACCCCTGAGCACAGAGCCAGGAATAAGCTCTGAGCACAGTCAAGTGTGCTCCCCTCTCCCAAAAACAAATAACAAAAACTTAACAACTGACCATATTTGTTTTATCTATCTGAATGACATTGCTGAATTATATACAAAAATTAAAACTAAGACCCATAAATATTTAGCATCCATTTCTAAAATAAAGAAATTAAGGCAATTTAAATAACCTGATTAGATATTAATTTTCATTCTTTTTGATATTCAAATAGTTCCAAATTTGGCTTGGGAGTTCTTTATATCTTTTTTTTTAGACATTACTTCTTTCATCTATAAATGGCTTTATATTCAGACTCACCTTAAAGAATTATTTTATTTGGGGACAACACCCATAGGTGCTCAGAAGCTACTCCTGCTAATTGCTCAGTTTATCATGCAGTGTTGGGAAAAGAACCTGGGCTCCATGCAAGCTGAGCATGAACTCCAGCTCACTGGATTATCTCTCCAGTCCTACAAATCCCATATTTTTAAAAGGATTTGTGATTCCTATTAGTAGAAGTTAATATTTATAAACCAAAATCTGAACACCAGGGTGATTTCTTGACTACTGTGCTATCATTGCTTCTTGATCCTTTTAATATTCAGGTCTAGAATATGAATTTTTAAGTAGCATGAATTGTGAATGTTATTTAAAGTTCTTATAATATTATTTCTAACACCATTTAGCTTTAATTTATTTTATATCTGCTTTTCTCTTAAGTAGAACATCTTGATTCCTAATAATTTGCTGTACATTATATTCATAAATGCTTTCAAAATAGCACACTAGTATTACTGCTGACAATAAAATTATTGAAGAAGTTTAATATTTCTCAGCAGTACTTTTTTTTTAATTTTTTATTGAGTTACCATGTGGAAAGTTACAAAGTTTTCAGGTTTAAATCTCAGTTATACAATGCTCGAATACCCATCCCTTCACCGGTGCTCATATTCCACCACCAAGAATCCCAGTATAGCTCCACCCACACCCCTAACTCCCCCCACACTCCTAACCCCCCCACGCCCCTAGCTCCCCCCCTTAGCCCCCCCCGCCTGTGTAACTAATAAATTTCACTTTACTTTCACTTTGATTTCTCATCAGTACTTTTATTCTTCTAAAATTTTTAAATTTCTTTTTTTCTTTTTAGTTTGGGTGTTATTCCTGGTGGTGCCAGACATTATTCCTGGTCTTATGTTAGGGATTACTTTTGGCAATGCTCAGGGAATTAAATGAAGGTCTACTGCATGCACAGCAAGTAACTTGTACTATTTCTCTGGCCGCAGAAGTACTATTCTTTTTGTCCTTAGAAATAAGATGCAAATACACTGGGAAGTTAAATAATTGCTCAACTTTAATGCCAGTAGTAGTTAAGACCCTATATAGTTTTGACTACAGATTCTTCTTGGTCTACTCTACCTAATTATGTGCTGAAGGAGGAAACAATCTTGAAGAAAACAGTTGACAATGAAAAGTGAAATAAATAAAATGCCAAGTGAAATTCAGCATCAAAGGTGGGTCTGGGTGGGGAGAGGATGGGTGAAAAGTCTGATTGAGACAAGGTAAGTTCTGATTACATCCCTTGCCCTGGGTTTTCTCATTTCTCTATGTTCTTGGTTCATGAAGTATGAACCTATATCTGCTGTATCAGCACAACCTGGAATTTCTTTTTCGAAATGCATGTTCTTAGGTACTGCCCAAATCATATTGAATGAGAAATTCCAGTGTGGAGCTCAATGATCTGTGTTTTCAGAAGCCCTCAGGAACTTATGGGTCAAGTTAAAATTTGATAACCAGTGCTCAGCATCTTCAGATGCCTGTTCTGGAATATGAAATTCCTAGAAGCCTCCAGGAAGAAAAAAGGTTAACGTTTATATTCGTCTATTTATCCCCACACATAACCTCATAATAAATATTAATTTATATCTTATGAGAACTAAAAACACACATGGTATTATTACATACATTTCAGTCCACGCCTTTTTTCACTCAACATTAGTTTAATATACATGATAGTGGCTGCATCTTGTGACACTAAAAGGATTGGATGTGGAGAATAAAGAAAAGAAAAGAAAAGAAAAGAAGAAAAAAGAAAAGAAGAGAAAAGAGAAATTACATGTATCAGTAATAATTATGTGCCAGAAATTAAAGGATAACATCATTCTGAAGCACTTAGTCATATTTCTCTTTGTGAAATACTATTACAAAAGGTTTCCTCTCAATGTCATAATCAAGTCATAATACAATTTAAACTCAATTTTTATATATGTAAAATGGGAATAATTACAGTCTACCTTGTAATGTTACTAAGAGAATCTTGTGAGAGCTTTATGAGGTGCAAAGAGCTATATAATTATAAAGTATTATAATGTGGTATCCATTTAAAAATAATGGTCATAAAGTGAAAGCTGTGAGACATGTGGTTAAAACTCAGTTTCTGTATAACATCAGAATCAAGAGACAACACAGAACAGCGCCTTCTCCTAACACAGAAACACTTGTCTAATTTAAAATATTCCAGATTAATAGCACACGAGTAATATTGTGGTGGAATCTTAGTACACTTATTTTTCCTTTTTAAAACATTTATGGGGTTTAGGTGAGGAGAGACATTGCTTGATGCCCCTGATGGTGGTTAGGGCCTAATCCTGGCTCTGTACTTGTGGACTGCTTCTGAGTCAGGGAACCATGTTTTGCTGAGAATCAGATTCGAATCAGACACATGCAAGACATGCACTTTAACCCCTCTACTATTTTTTTTTTTTTTTGCTTTTTGGGTCACACCCGGCAATGCACAGGGGTTACTCCTGGCTCATGCACTCAGAATTACTCCTGGTGGTGCTCAGGGGACCATATGGGATGCTGAGAATCGAACCCGGGTCGGCCGCATGCCAAGCAAACGCCCTACCCGCTGTACTATTGCTCCAGCCCCAACCCCTCTACTATTGCTCAGATTTTTTCACCAATTTTTGTGTAATAAGGTTATTATTTATTTTGCTGTCTAAATTTGTACATAGTGATGTTTTCTTCCCATGTATTCTGCTTTTCTCATATTCAACATTCATTGGCACTCAAAATAGCATAATTGGTGAGGAATGAGGATGATCCAAAAGCCACAAGTATGAGTCTAAAAGTCACCTCCTCACTAAAAATCAACAGTTACAAAGTTTTTTCTCTACACCGTGTTTTTTTTTTGGGGGGGCGGGGTCTCATTTGAATCTCTTGCACAGTGTCAACTGTAACCAGTATGCTGAAGATTCACAAATCCATATTTCTTGCCCAGCCTCTTTTTAAGCCTCCGATCCACATATCTAATGAGTTCGTGGAAACCTTTGAGTTGTGCATGCAACTCATGCCCATCATTTGCTTTGCAGATCTCCACCTCTCTGATTTCACAATTTCTATAACATTACTTGTCTCCTATATGGCAAATTTACAAAATTCTAGCTTCTCTTGGCTCATCAATGGGTGATAAAGTTACTTCCTTTCTACATTTAAAATGCTATATGAATGTAAACCTTTTAAATTTATAGTTACTGAGTTTTGGATTTTATTATCTTTCATTTAGACAATTGCTATACAGTAATTTATCTTTTCACCTCAGTCTCTTCCATATTCAGTCTTTCATTAAAGTATCTAACTCACTGAGGCTGGAGAGATAATACAGCAGGTAGGGTGCTTGCCTTTTATTTGACCAATCTGAGTTTGGTCCAGGGCATCTTATATGGTCCCCCAAGCTCTCCAGGAGTGATTGCTAAGAGTAGAGTCTGGAGTAACCCTTGAGCATTTCTGGGTGGGGTCAAAAATATATATAATTCACACATATTTCACTGTGTCACTGTCATCCCATTGCTCATCGATTTGCTCGAGCGGGCATCAGTAACGTCTCCATTGTGAAACTTGTTACTGTTTTTGATATATTTAATACACCATAGGTAGCTTGCCAGGTTCTGCCGTGCAGGCAAGACACTCTCAGTAGCTTGCTGGGCTCTCTGAGAGGGATGGAGGAATCAAACTCAGGTTGATTGTGTGTAAGGCAAACATCCTACCCGTTGTGCTATCGCTCCAGTCCTCACATTTATTTAGTACTCACTATTTACCAATCACTGCTCAAAGAATTCTCCACTTATTATCTCTTTTAATCTTCACACAGGGCATATGTGTGAAGTTTTACTCCTCTGATCCAAAGCTTCAATAGTTTCTGATAACTTCCACCATGGGCTGTATTGATAGCACAGCGGTAGGGTGTTTGCCTTGCATGCGGCCATCTGGGGTTCAATTCCTCCGCCCTTCTCAGAGAGCCCAGCAAGTTACCGAGAGTATCTCGCCTGCACAGAAGAGCCTGGCAAACTACCCGTGGCCTATTCTATATGCCAAAAACAGTAACAAGTCTCACAATGGAGACGTTACTAGTGCCCGCTCAAGCAAATCGATGAGCAATGGAATGACAGTGATATAGTGATACAGTGATGACAAAAATGGTCCTATTCTATAAAAAATGGACATATTTCATTCTATGTCACTCTGTGTCTTTCCAGGTAAATTGTAGAGAAGAAGAGCAAATCGATGAGCAACGGGATGGCAGTGACAGTGACAGTAACTTCTACCATAAGATCCAAAGCTTTAATAGGCTTTAAGACAAATCTCCTAACATCTACTTCCCTATTCACTCTGTTAAAAAAAAAATAAAAAACCCAACTGGATGCTGAGCATTTTTTAACTCAACATGTATCCATGGTTCTGCCTTTCCTGATATTATTTATTGCTCAGCCTTTCCAATATTTACCCTTGTTCACCATCTCATAGATTATCTCTTCCACCAAACATTTAAAATATCTGTCATTGTCAGTTTTATAGTTAATAAACTTATTTTCTTTTCATTTTTTCACCAAAAATTTTTATGCTACGCATATTTCATAGCATCTTTTTTTTTCCTTTGGGTCACACCCGGCAATGCACAGGGGTTACTCCTGGCTCTGCACTCAGAAATTACCCCTGGGGGTGCTCAGGGGACCATATGGAATGCTGGGATTCAAACCCAGGTTGTCCACATGCAAGGCAAACACCCTACTCTCTGTGCTATCGCTCCAGCCCCATATTTTTTTTTAAATGTAAGGCACTGTGATTTATAAAGCTATTCATAGAGAAGAGTTGAGTTTCAAGATACCCTATTCCAGCACAAATCTTACCACCAGTGTCAACTTCCCTTCACCAGTGCCACAGGTTCCCTCCCACTCTCCAGCCTACCTACTTGACAAGAATAATCCCATAGCATTTTGTATCTCAAAGTAATTAATTAGAAATCTATCTTAAAGTAGAAGTAAGATCATCTTCTCCCCATGATTATAATCTTGAGGATAAAGGCCATTGCTTTATTCAGCAGTTCAATCATGACACCTTTAACCCAGAGCTTAGAATTCATGCATGCATGCATGCATTCATTTAAAAAAATTATAAAAAACCTATTATGTTCCAGACACTGGCAATGAATGAAAAATAACACAGTGATTGCTCTTTGGAGCTTACAATCTAGATGGTTATAAAAACCTGTTTATAAATTATTAGAATGTAATATGATATATAAAGAAAAATTAGTCGTTGATTATGCCTAGTCAAAGGAGGAGACAAAAGACATTTGAGTTATTTAAGAATGAGTAGTAGTAGTTCACTAGGAAGAAAGTATAACCTAGAAAAACACAGTTGCATGTCAAGAAGTAGAAATGAAACAGGATGATATATTCAACAAACAGAAAGAAATCTAAGTTCCCAGAACCTAATGGCCACTGAAAGCTTCACCAGACATTGGGTCTGAGTCATATTATGGAAGCTCTTAGATATTATACCCTGGATTGAGCTTCTTAGTTGTATGTGGGTCATGATATGGGTCATGATAGTATACAAATGTGAGGTTGTATAATTAAACGTGGGGGTCAGGGAAATGTTGGCAATAGTGAAAGGCTTTTGGAAAACATAATGACCCCAAAATAATTAAAAATCAAATGCAGCACAATTCTGACGTATTTCTAGCTGGCAGTGCTCTGCTTTGTTGCATTCTTGGGCACACAGAAGTTGCTAATGGAAAAGTTTTGGAAATCCTGGCCTAGAGAACTTTTTTTTTTTCCCAGGAAATTTAAGGAATCATTAAATAAGTATTTGTTGGTTACCTGGAAATTATTTTCTCCCTGTTTGTGTGATTCTAATTCTTCACCACTTTAAAAATCATGTTCTTTTTTCTATATAAACCTGTGCTTAAATAAAAATTTTACCATGTTCACATGCACAACTCACAATAGTTAGCAAAATACTGTCATTTATGAAAGAGACATTCTAAAACATGTAAGGAACTTGTGATATGCCTGTAATGAGGCAAAGGGACTACTTTCCACCCAGGAGTCTGATAAATTCTCTACAAAAGACTTGTGCTACTGAGAACAATGTAAATCATATCACCTTACTCCATGTTAAGCTTCATTAATTTGTGTTTATGTGTCTTAACGTGAGAGGAAAAATAAAATAGGTAAAATTGTTAGCAAAATAATCAGTTGTCCTTGGCACTATAGTACATTTTAAAAATGTAAGCTATAATTGAAGCTGTTATTTGCTCTGAATTATTTGTTCAAATCCAATTTTGACCCCAAATTTACATTTTCAGAGGAAAACTTAGGATCAATAACTTGATGTACACCCTTTTCCTTCTCCTGCCACACACCCATACATAAAGTTGTCAAGCCACTTAAAGACAGAAAATGAGAAAACACTTTAAAGTCATTCAGTCTAGAGATGTCATATTCAGTGTGCTCAGTGGGACCATTTGAGCCCCCATCTGCTCAATTCAGTAGATCGTGTAAGTCTTGTGGAGATCTTGCTTCAACATTATAGTGGGTTCCATGATTGTGTCTGTTTCACACCCCTGAGTTCTGGTTCCCAAATCACTACCCAAAAGTCAGAAGATGGCCCTCATGTTGAACTCATATACCCAGAAAAGCGAAATTAAAAATATGTCCAAGTTTAAGCAGGTAGAGAGAATAGAAGCTGAATGCAAAGTCAAATCTTTGGATTCAGTATGTTTCCCACTGAGTTTTGCTGCTGCCAATAAGAAAAATAGCCTTGGTTCTAGGGACTAAGAACTGGTCTACAAGCTTTACTAGCTAAAAGGATCTTATGAGACCCCTGAGAATTCAGGATTACTAACATCTGTATCCCAGTTAATAAGACCCTCTTATCATGCCCACCTTATTTTCTTTTGAAAGGAAAAATTTCTTCATTCTGAAGTGGTTTCTGATTTATCAAATTCTCATGATTTACATAGTGACTTGGAGCACATGACTTTTAGTTTAAAGGCATTTTGGATATGTCTTCCTTAGAAAGCTGCTTTTCTGTTTTTCTGGAGCAGGAGAGATAGTTCAATGAGCTTGGAGCACATGCTTTGCACATAGGAAGCTTGCATTCAATTCCTGGTACCACATGGTCGCTCAGTGCTGCTGGGAGCAATCTGTGAGCACAGAGCCAGTAGTAGTCCCTCAGGTATGGACCCCAAACAAACAAACAAACAAACAAACAAACAAAAACTAGTTTTTTTCCTCCAAAGCCTACTGTATAACGCAGGGAGAGTTTTGGGTTATATTTCTAGTGCCATATTTGCTCAATAAGACTATGTGCTTCATCTGAACATGAGATATGATCACAATTCAAGCATGATGTCAAGATTTCAGAATCTATTATTATATCTAACAATGTAGTGATACAATATATATATATAAATCCTCAGCAGTTTGTCCTTCAGCTAGTCAGAAGGACATGTTCAATAACATCAATTACATTTTGACAAACTTCTCAAATGATAATCTTCTATGTAAGTCTAACTGTTTATTGAGACCTAAAAATAATAAGCACAAATCAAGTTTGTGGTCAGAATCAAGAAGTTTCTCTAAGTGATTGAATGTATATTCAAACTGAGTTGAAATGTTTTTCAAGTTGTTGTCAATGCTTCATTATAATTCCATTATGTCTGATTCACTTTATGCAATAGTTTAACTGACGTCTCACAAGTGATATGGTTGCCTTTACAAAGACAAGTCACATTCAGAGCACACCATGGTGAACAGTGATACTCAGCTAGAAAGCTGAAGCAATAGATTCTCATGCTTTATATATATCCTGCATAAGAAATATCACCAAGGTTTCAGTTTGCTCATTTGCAAATGAAGGGTAGTGAATTTTCTAGGATTCTCTTCACCTTCAGATTTTAGACATTTGCCAGGTTGATTGAATTCGCTGAATGCCAACCTCCTCATTCAGAAGGTAAGGAACATTTCCGATAGCGCTACTGGAGAGTCTTCAATTTCCTTCTCATATCTACCTGAGACCCTTTGATCCCAGTGAAGAAACCAAAATGGTAACCCACAAAACTTCAGCAACCACTTAGAAAAGAAAAAGGTTTTCATTAAAAAAAATAAATAACTTAAAAGAAAGGCATGACTTTGTGGTGCTTTACAGGAAGGAGGGGAAAAGGGAATAGATTCAATAATTCAATACTCATGTTTGTCAATCTCAGAGATGTAAAAAATATTTCAGTTCAGACAATAGTGACTTGTCAATGGTTATAACAAAGACTGACAGGTTAACTTGTACTAAAAGAATAGAGAGTTTTATGCTCCACCCTATGATAGCTCTGTCAGGTAGGATCCTTTCAGGATGATTATAATTAGACATTTCTTGGTGTGGTCAATCACGTGCAAAGCAAGCACCCTACCTCTGTACTGTCTCTCCAGCCCACTACTTTTATAATTGGATGGTTGGGTACAGACCAAAAATGCCTACATTCCCGCCCACTCTCACCTCCCTCCCCCGTCTTTTACAGTAACAAATGTGTTTCCTCTCCTGCAAGCTGACAAAATACAGTCTGCTTTTTGGCTCACATGTACCACATGCTGGTCACACACAGCTGTTTATAAAAATGCAGACTTTTGCAGCATAGAAGAGTATTTTAGCTCGTATCCAGGAGCTATAAACATTTCTAACTGCTGATTTCAAATTTGAGTTACATAAGGTTAATTTATTCTTTATAACTCTTCCATAAGACAATACTAAATATATATCTAATCTGAAAGAAACTTACAGACCTCATTTTATGAATTCCTTAGTGTTCCATAAATAACATCACCCATATCCAAGGGGTCAAAGCACAAATAGCAAAGTGTATGCATGTACATTCTTTGATCAACTGAGATGACCAAAATCAGGTTTAAAAGAATGCAGACATTTCATGTCTGTAAAGCATGTAATGCAAATGAAACAGACACTTAGAGGAAAAAAAATCCTTCACAATATGAGAGAGAGAGAGAGAGAGAGAGAGAGAGAGAGAGAGAGAGAGAGAGAGAGAGAGAGCGTGCAGCGATGCAAGGGGCTTGCCTGCAAGGAAAGTCTGAGGCTCTAGCTGCATTTCAATGCAGTGCTTAGTTTATTCACCAGGGGTCATCAAAGGTCTGGGTTTTCTTTGTCTACTTGTTGACTCTTAAATGTACACTGTGCACTCAGGAACCACCGGATTCTCTAGAATTGTGTATCAGGAAACATGGCTTGCTATTCCTCTCTCCACATCTCTAGGACAGCCCCCATTGCTTGTCATCAAACTGTATCTCTGTACTGGAGAGGGTGGGTAAGGCAATTGCCTTGCACACCAGTGACGTGGGTTCATCCTATGTGGTCCCCTGAGAACTGCTAGGAGTAATTACAGAGCCAGGAATAACCCCTGAGTATTTCCAGGTGGGGGCTGCATAATAATAATCATAATATTAATAATATTAATAGTTATAATAATAATAATAATAGTGAAATTCTCTTTATAAATTTCAACCAACACATCTAGCAAAATAGTATGTAGTGGCACTGAAAAATATGCATACATTCTCTAAACCAATTTATTAAGAAGGAGAGAAAGGAAAGGTAGGATCTAATTAGTGCTTTTTTTTTTTATAATAATCACTGTGTCTATTTTTTTCCTCTGTGGAGAATGGAAGATTTACCAAACAACTGTTTCCTAGATCCATGAACAGAATTGCATGCTTAGAAATCAAATAGGTCAAGACTCCCTCTTGTCAGATTTCCCTCAGTGACTATGTTCCTTTAGAGGGCCAGAGCAGGTCAGCAGTAGAACAGGGTAGTGTTATTCCATGAGACTTTTCCAGCCCACTGAACAAGTAAATAATGAAAGTTTTCAATGAATTTTTGGCACTGGTATTACTAACAAAGAGCCTACAGGTCTTGTAGATCCTAATATTGCCTCCCTAGAATAACATTTCATTTGGATACTTATATCAGCTTTTCTACCATGACACCCTTAAGTGTCTTTATCATGAAGTCACTGGAACCAGTTTTATTCTTTCTTACCTGTATTCTCGGAATAATACTAAATTACAGCCTTTGAAAATTCAAAAGTGAGATAGGCATCAGCTACAATGAGTGGATTGAGCTTATAAAATTCTCCCCAGGACAAGACATAATAGGTGCTGTTTGAAAACCAACTGTGGCTCCATGTACCATTCCTTCTGCCTCTGAATTGGCAAACAACCTTGTTATTCAAGTGATATATTTGATCTATATTCCTCTTATGATCTACTTTTTAAAGCAGTATTAGGGACTGGAGAGATTGTAGTAGTATTTAGTCACATGCCTTGCAAGCAGCAACTGCCATTACATTAGTCTCTCAGTACCACATGGTCCCCAGAGAACTGCTAGGTGGTGCCAGTAATCTCTGGCACTGCAGAGCCCAAACAGCACCACATCCTTGCTTTGAACTTCTGGTCAGGTTGGCCGAGAATAACCAGGAGGGAACTTTAGACTCCTTAGTAATACGTGGGAATCAAAAAAAAATAATTAAAAATTATCTTTAAAATGTTTTAAATGTAATTGTTAAAGACAAAAGTCATATGATTGTAGAGTGTATATTAGATGTGAACTCAAAAATCAAATTCAATCCTCATATCTTGTAACCAATAGCCTCTGAGAGGATTTGAGCCATTTGATGACAAAAGGGCTGGAGTAATAGCTGGTAGGGTGTTTACCTTTCACACGGCCAACCGGTGTTCAATTCCTCCATCCCTCTCGGAGAGCCCAGCAAGCTTACCAAGAGTATCCCACCCGCATGGCACAGCCTGGCAAGCTACCCATGGCATATTCGATATGCCAAAAACAGTAACAAGTCTCACAATGGAGATGTTACTGGTGCCCGCTCGAGCAAATTGTTGAGCAATGAGATGACAGTGATGACAAAAATGGACCTATTTATTTTTTTCTATGTCACTCTGTGTCTTTCTAAGTAAATTGTAGAGAAGAAGACTTAAAACACACAATGCAATGTTATTTAAAAAAGTCAAGGATGACCACAACTTACTCCACGGGGAGTCAATTATGAGAGGTAACATGGCTGGAAAACTTAACTCTGTGTACTCTGAGAGTCCAGGCCAAGCACAGGATTCAGGATGTCTCTGTCCCAGGTATGGTTGTTTCATATGGACTCATGAGGAACAAAATTTAAATACTATGGAACAGTTGAGGCACACAGTAGAGTCAACTGAAGAAGATGGATTTCTAATGTTTGTAATTGAAAGAAAGAGACAGATTGTGAAAGCTAATACAAGAAATGGAAGTCTCTGCTCCACACATGCTTGGAATAGTTTGGTAGAGTGAACAATAATGTCTCACTTGAGTTTTAAGTCATGAGGCTACCACCTAAGACCTATTAATTGCCTAGCAGTCAAGAAATAAAAGACATAGACAAGGGAAAAAGCTCAATGCACTGAGCTTATGTTTTGTATGCAGATTTCTCAGTTTAATAATCAATACCACATGATCTTCTGAGCACTGAGCCATGAGTTAACCACTGAGCACCACCCAGTGTGACCCAAACCAAAACAAGATGAAAGTGAACCTGGTTGCCCAAGGCATGATTGGTTGTCTTTTATTTCCTCTTACCATGCATTCTTTTTAAAAATATGAATTAGAAAGTCCTTTAGAAGTAGGACTTGCTCACTGAACTTATGCTGTTTTATGTGAACCTGAATAACCTAATATCAGCTTAGTGAAAGTACTGCTTTTAAAAGCACACTCAAACTCAATGCAGGAAGAATTATTTCAGAATGATACACTGTCAATGAGAAACTGAATGACTGAAGGGTAAAATAGTAGTCTAAGGAAGATTTCATACCTGGGCCAAGAGGAGCCAAGACAAATTGGAAAACAGATAAGAGAAACTGGCAGTGCCATCACTTCACATATTTGGACAACTGGAAAACACAGCAAGCTAAAAAAGATTTTAGTAGTTGGTGTGTGTGGTATGGTGTGATGGTGGTGGTGGTGATAGTGGGGGGGGGTTCAGGAAAAATAGCAATCTATTGACTTGGTCCAGTATTTCCATCTTTTGGGGGGTTGAAAGGAGAGAGAAGGACTCCCAAGTAGTACTCAGGCAGCCAAGGGACCCTCTCTGGTGACTTTTAGCCAACTAGGTTGAAAGTTTAATGTTGGAGGTTCAATGTGAGGAAGATTCAATGTCAGGCCACCCACGACCTCTAGAGTTGCTCTCAGCAATGCTCAGAGATCGGAGGACCATGCTATATCAAAGATCAACATGGGTTGATGCATGAAATGCATGTGCCTTAACTCCTGTAGTACCTCACAGGTTCCAATTCTTGATTTTTTAAATTCTCTAGTACATCCTCTGCATTCTTACACTCCCTATCTGCAGAATTTTTTTATTGCATCCAATAAAGAATAATTCATTAAGCCAAACAAATCACATACATTACTGGAAATGTGGTCTATTTTTAAACTATTAACTTACTTTGTTTCGATTTAGGGATTTAAATTCTTAGGACTTTTGTTCCAAAAGTCTGGCTTCTTTGCCTAAATTGAAGTTTATTTGCTTGTTTGTTTTTGTTTTGGAGGGAGGGTGTTTCCATGCCTCCTAATTGATAGAGATTATAAGAAAAGACAAGAAAACCGGCAAGCTTTTGTTTTGTGAAGAGAAGGCTCCTGAGGGCACTCACTGTAACCATCAACAATAAAAAGTGTAATTATAGCACACGATGACCTCCATTTTCCTGTAACGTACAGCATGTTGAAATGGGTTTTTGCCAAGAAGACTGCTAAAATTTAGAATGCGCCAATGAGCAATCAGGAGTGTGTTAGGATCCACCTCAAAAATATAACTAAAAGAATGGGGGTTGTTAACCTAAAACTTAACATCTTGTTAAGACAAAATTTTGGCTTTCTCTAACAACCAAAAAGGCCATTAAAAGGAAATTCTACTCTGTATAACTATAACCTCCTTGATTATGTTTTTAGAGATATTTGGACTATACCTTAATCACTCTTGGCAGTGTCTGGGGACATATGCAGTCCCAGAAAATGCCTTACCCACTGTACTATCTCTCTGGTTGGTAACAGGTGAAAATTTTGAATAGACAGGTTCACTTAACACAAGAAGGTCTTCCCATTAACTAAATGGATTGCCTTATACCTTTAGTTCTTTCTTACCAAAGTCTCTTGCATATACTGAATGACCATCTTGCAGATTTGCTGGAGGGGACTAATGGAATGTACAGTTGTTACATTAGATAACCACATATTCCCTTCTTTCTCTGGCATTTTGGACTTATCATTATCTTCAAAGAAATCTAATGAGTACATTTATACTCAGATATGAAACAACTAAGATAGTGAAATGCTATTTAATGTCAGACTGAGGATTTTCTTCCTCTCTGCTTCCTCCTGCTCCAATATCATCAGTACTGAACCATTTCCACCTCCTTATAATCTAAACAATGAATAAAAATAATCTGCAAAAATGATTAATAAATTTTCAGTTGGCAGATATATTAGGTAGAATTATGCTATCAGTTCCATAAAAATCCCCAAATAATGGTAGTCTTTTTTTTATTTCTTCTTTTGTAATTTGGCAGTTACATCCTGGGGTGCTTGGGGAAGTATTCTGGCTTAGTGCTTGGGTCTCAGGTTGAATAATGCTGTGTCAGTCTTTGAACCAAAGTGGGCCTCACACACAGCAAGCACATTAGCCCTGGTATCATCTCTCCAAACCATAGTTCTATGTTTTATCGTTCTATATTTCAGGTACCGTAATTTAAAATATTGTTAATGATAGGGTTTCATATACACAATGTTCCAACACCAAAACTCCAATCCCTACCAAAGTTACCTACCCCAACATGCTAAGGTCTGTTATGTGGATCAGTTCTCAGGCTCTCCAATCCATAGTTTTGTGGGGTTTTTTAATGTTTAAATTAACTATTATTATTTTTTGGATTGGGGACCACACTCAGAAGTTCTTCACTCAGGGATCCTTCCTGGTGGGGGTTGGAGAACCATATGTATGGAGCACTGGGGATTGAACCCGGTTTGGCTGCATGCAAGGCAATCACCCAACTCACTGTGCTATCTGTCCTGCCCCTCCTGCCCCTCCAACCCAAAGTTTTAATAATTCTTCTTCTTCTTCTTCCTCTTCTTTCCTCTTCCTCTTCTTCCTCTTCTTCTCTCTTCTTCTTCCTCTTCCTCTTCTTCTTCTTTTTCTCTTCCTCTTCCTCTTCCTCCTCCTCCTTCTCCTTTCTCTTCTCCTCCCTCCTCCTCCTCCTCCTCCTTCTCCTCCTTTTTTTCTTCCTCTTCCTTTTCCTCTTCCTCTTCCTCCTCCTCCTTCTCCTTTCTCTTCTCCTCCCTCCTCCTCCTCCTCCTCCTTCTCCTCCTTTTTTTCTTCCTCTTCCTTTTCCTCTTCCTCTTCCTCCTCCTCCTCCTTCTTCTTCCTCTTTATCTTCCTCCTCCTCCTCCTTCCTTCCTCTTCCTCTTCTTGTTATTTTTTTTGGGGGGGTCACACCCGACAATGCTCAGGGGTTACTCCTGACTCTTCACTCAGAAATTACTCCTGGCAGTGCGTGGGGGACCATATGGGACACCAGGGATCCAACCAAGGTTGGCCGTGTCCAAGACAAACAACCTTCACCCTGTACTATCACTCAGGTCCCTGTTTGGATTTCTCTTCCCACCATCCTCAGTGGAGAAAATGGACCTCTTGTTCATTCAAGACAGCAGGGGAAAGAGAAAAAGTCCTCTTCTTCTCCTTACCCCACCACATACATCCTTATACAGAGTTTTACTAGAACTATAACAATGAAATTGTTATATCTTTATGTATTTGGCAGGCATAGATACAAAGAAGACTAGGTAATGTATTTACTTCTGTGGAAGGTACTTACCCAGTTAAAATGAGGCTTCTGTTATAATGGAAAAGAAAAGAATAGATATTAGGAGACAGCTGGCAGTTAATTTACATTTGTAGCAACACATAATTAACCTTTTGTTCTTCTCAACATGTATTTATGTACATATAAGCTCAGGGGCCACACCTGGCAGTGCTGGGGGCTATTACTGACTGTGCTCAGGAATGCTTCTGGTGATGCCTGGGGAACCCTGCAGTGATAGGCACTAAACTATTGGAACACATAGTGATAGGACCCTTATGTGTTCCAGCTCTTTGAGCTATCTCTCTGGCTTTGTTTTTCTCAATATTTTACAGTGAACCCACTTAGAAACTATTTAAAAATGTTTACGTAGTGGGGAAACATCAGAAATAGAGTTTTACTTTCAAAGAAATAGTAAAATTATGAAAATATATTAATCTTATACTGAAGGAGTTTTAGGTTGCATCAATTATTTATGTTCAGTTTTTTGCATTCAGAATTTAATTATTCATATCAGTTATTTTCAAGAATGAGTTAAGTTTTGATTATTACTTGATGTCATTTAAAGAGAAAAATAATGTGAATTGCAATAGAGTGTTTTTTGGTTCATTTTTCTTTTGCTATGTGATCCTAGAGAAAATCTCTGAGAAAATATGTATTGCTTTTACGAGGAGTCCCCCTTCGGCTTTAGTCAAATCATTCTCTTGTAAGTCTATGAGCCTACTATCAAAATTCCCACTTCACTTCAAAGCTTGTACTGATCTAGATCTGCCAGAGCCTCATTTGTCATGGACTTTGAGTGTGATATGATGAATTTTTCAACACCACTTAAACTAACTTCATAAAACCATGTAATAAAAGATTTGAAACCTTAATTTCAATGGATTTTTATTACCAGATGTTCAGTTTATAATCTACTAGAGAATTATCTACAGATGGATAGAAACAGTAATTATTTTGACTAAATGTAAAGGATAGGATGTTTGGATGGATATTAAGAAGTGGTCAGTTCATTTCTTTATTTGGTTTTGTGTCCACACCCAGTGGTGCTCAGGACTTACCCTGGTTCTGAGCACAGGGTTTGCTCTTAGTGGGGCTCTGGGGAACATATGTGATGCCAAAGACTGAATTCGGGTTGGACATGTGGAATGCAAGTGCCCTACCAGGTGTGCTATCACTCTGGCCCCAATAAGTGTACAATTCATTGGTAAATATTTCTGTATTATGAAGACAATTGTTTCTGTAGGCAATCTAATGAATTTAGGATTTTTGATAACTAAAATTTTGGACAAAGTCCTTTTTTAACCCTGAAAATTAAACTTCAGGAAGTTTAAGTACACACATGCACGCGCGCACACGCATGCACACACACACACATGTATGTTTCTCATACATAATTGAGAGTGAGAATGAAGTCTTAAATTTCATTTATGAATCAGAAAACTTAAAAAGCATAAGCAAGTTACAGGTGATGGTAACATTATTGAGCACTAATTTAAGTCTAGATCTATTTGCTTTTAAGGTCTATGCTCTTCAGAAAAATGTATCAAGGTTTTGATCAATTTACATTTTTTTCCTTTTTTGGTCACACCCGTTGATGCACAGGGCTTACTTCTGGCTCATGTACTCAGGAATTACTCCTGGTGGTGCTTGGGGGACCATATGGGATGCTGGGAATCAAACCCTAGTAGGACGCATGCAAGGCCTGTGCTATCACTCCATCCCTGATCAATTTACTTATAATATTTGTCATTATTAATGGAAAGTATAGGCAGCACAGAATATTTCTTCATGGTTAACTTAGTTTAAACCAGGTCTGAAACTTTCTAGCAGACAGGAGATCTTTATACTCTATGTGCTTCTCAGGTCCTGTGCGTATAAATTAGGACGCTTTCAGCTGCAAGTAACTGAAATCATCCATGTAATCGACTCTTGGGCCGGTGATGATCAAACTATGATCCCTGGATCAGCAATATTAGCATCACCAGAGAACTTTTTCAGAAATGCAAATTCTCCTTTTTCAGCCTTGGAACTTGAATCAGGTTTGTGGGAAATAGAGTCGGCCCCTTCTCTCCCAGGTGATTCTGATGAATGTTAAAGCTTGATTATTAGGTTAATGCCTTAGTAATGAAGATTTCATGTTCTTACCAAGCAGCAAGTATTAAGATAAGGGATCTCTGAAGGCAGTAGAATCAGTTTCAGAGATCATTTCTTAGTGAGTTTTCTGCCTTTCACTACACGTTGATATTTTCTCAGGTTGACTCCCCTCAAGGTCCCAACACCCAAAAGGATTTGCATTTTTTAAAGTATGGAGACAATTTTGGCAGAAATCTTCCCAACACACTTGCCCTCAAGTTTCAGTTCTGCCACCAAATCATATCATCAATTTATTATAAGCTGAATAGGATCAATCTGATTGACTGGAGTCAATCAAGACACATACCCTGCCATCTGATCATATGAAGCAGGAAGCACATTGAATAAAAATGATGTTTATGTTGAAGGAAGAAGCTTACCAAGTGGGTGGTGTATAACAAAGAAACCTATGCTTTATTCCCATAAAACATAATAAATAAAGCATTGGTTACAAAGGTGTCAACTCCAGTCATGAACCTAGTTGATTAACACTGTAGCAAATTATTAGCTACATGAAAACTTTGACTTCGAATCTGTACATTTGCTTCAATAATGTTCTAATTTGTTGACCTTTTAAAATTTCAGAGATAACATTTTTAAGTTATGATCTAACATTTAGAAGAATAATAATAAAGGGTCCTTTAGTAGCCTCATTTAGAATTTTTTTAATTTATTTTAGCTAAACATCCTACATTTTGCATGAGTGCTCTGAGAGAATTATAATTAAAAAGACACAAAATTATGATAAAATATGTATTTTGCTTCTACAATTCTTTGTGCATCTTCAAATGACAGGTATTTCTTAAAGAAAGAAAATTCTACTCATTGCTCTCTTTGTTATCTTTTCTATAGCAAAAAATGAATTTTAAATAATGACTTTTCAAAGAGAAAATATGAAATGAGGAGCAGATTGCTTTCATCACTGCTTGCTGAACAACACAGAGAGTTGTTTGGAGACAGGTAGGAATACAACAAACATTTAATTTTTGCTTGATGCACACATGAAGCTATCAGTTTGGAAAATTAGTAATTACTAAATCCTCAATTCAATAACACATGAACGCCACGTAGCTCCATGATTGTTTAACTGTAATATGGAATTGATCTCACCAGATATAGTAAATGAGCTCATATCTTGGCAGTCTGAAAAATTCACACAGGTTGCCTGCACTTCATTGTTGCTTTGTCTCAGCTTGCTTCAGTTCTCCTATTTCTTGAGTTTTTTAATTAAGTGTTTTGTTTTTCACTTATATTGCACATATGATCAAATACATTTTTCAAAAATGCTTTAGTCACATTCCCATGTACATTTAAACATTATGTAACAAGTGTCCCACTGTTGGAGAAGGAACCTCAAGATAGGGTCTGGGTTGACTCTATGCCTTCTAACCCCACCTCTGCGACAAACTTGCCTGGTGTTTCTGATCATTCAATTTGTTTCTGTGGGCCTTAGATTTCAGCAGAAAATAAGGAGTTTAGCATTTACTGTCACTAAATTCCCTGCAATACTATTACCCTGTTTAGAGAAAAGTTGAGAAGACACAACGTGGCAAAAAAGTTAGGTCCAAATCTCAGTTCAGCTACTTATTAACTGTGTGACCTTGAGCAAATTATTTAAAAATCTCTGAGAGTGTTTTTTTAAGGATAAAATAGAAATAATATTAAACAGCTCTCAGGTTGTTAGGAGACATTGAGAAGCAAATACTAGAAGTAGCGAACATTGTTGATGCTGTCTTCATTGCTATTATAATTTAAATGAAGAGGAAGAATTCCTTCCCTACCCCCATTGTTCACCAATAAAATTCAGCTTCAATATCTCTTGTTTCCACATTCTCAACACCCTCTCTTTCATTAACCCCTTACTGTCAAGTATTTACAACTGTGTATATTTTTCTACTTTTCTGTGTTCCACTGAATGTATTTCAGAATCATCTGGGGAGCATTAACGGCTCAGGGGACTTAGAAACTGGACTTTTTTCTGGGTCACATATGCTGCTGGCCTAAAGGTCATAACTTTGAGCAAAAGTTCTCAAAGTTTATTGCATATTGGTGTCTCCTGAAAAGATTTTAAAATACTGATGCCTGGGTAGTAGCCTCATTTAGAATTGTTTCATCTATTTTAGCTAAATATTCTACATTTTGTATAAGTGCTCTGAGATCATTATAATTAAAAGGACACAAAATTATGATTACATTTAGAGATCATCCTGTTGTAATTGTCATGGTTGTGAACTGGCCTTCCAACCAATATTCAAAATACTTTAGGAATATTCAATACTTTAGCAATATTCAAAAGACTTTAGGAATTTAAAAAACTCTGCAAGCTGATTGGAATGAGAAGGAAAGTAAGACAACCTTTGCCTTTGAGAACCATTATAACAGGTCCATTGTAAAAGACTAAGGCTCGCCGAGGGGCGCGAGCACTCTCGCGCAGCTCCGGGCAGCTCTGTCTCACCGCCGCGTCCGGTGCCCCGGAACCGCTGTGTGTGCCGTCGGTCGAGGGCAGGCGACGGAAGGAAGAAGGAAGCAGGCCAAACTGGTTGCTCGATCCGTTTATTTCATTCTCTCTCCCTGCTTCTCTCCTGCTCTCAGTCTCTCTCTGGATCTGTGGATCTGGCTCTCGTGGATCTGCCCCGTGGATCTGGCCCCATGGATCTGGCCCCCCAACCCACTCTTCCAGCCTCGTTAAATCTCCACGGCATCAGGGGGTTGGGGCATACACGTAGGTGTGGTCACCATCAATAGGGTAAGGTCCTTTCCCTTAGGGGATGCTTCTCCTAGGACTTAATTCTCTTTCAGCAGGAGGATCCACCCAAGGGTGGAGTCCCATGAATGTGTTTCTCTTCTCCTCAGCCAGCAAACATATAAGAATTCATAATATTAATTATTTTGTATGGACACAATAAGAGATGCATTAAAGCTTATAGAATTGCTCTCCTGGGGCCATCTCAATCTCAGACTACAGTGCTCAGGCCAGATCAGTCTTTCCTATTCCTGGCAGGGTCCCAGTCTCATAATTACTATTGGATCATGACAGCATTTGTCTATGATCAAGCTCTTAACTTATAGTTAAGAATTAGGCACTTTGGCCAGGCCCATCTCGATGCCAGGGTAGCACATAACTTACCGCTTGCCCTGGATCCTTCCCGTCCCACGTTGGGGACCCTGCTTTGGGGTGCTAGAAACTGAGGGCAACTGAGGCTTAAGTGGAGAAAGCAGATGCCCGGGAGGGAATAATATTCAAGGCCAATTAATTCCCAAGTTATAAAAACATAATATTGTCTTCTTGTGCCTATACAAAACAGACATAGCTTTAAAGTAAATTATTCAAAAGGCACAAGAAGAGGAGAAAGGCAATATTAACTTATATAATATAAAATCAGTATCCTAGGAAGCTCTGACCTTACAAATTAGCAGAGTCAGATTAAGGGAAAGCCATGGATTAACTCTTTTGGGGAAGTGAGCATGGAGAAGTGATTATAGCTAAACAAAGGGATGGGAGAGATTCGGGAACACCTTGATGGGTGTGACTGGGGTAAGCCTAAACTCTGGGTAAAACGGGACAAGCTACTTGTGGCAAGGAGGGAAAGGACAAAGTAATGTCATCCTACAGTCCATGTCACCCTATTCTATATTTTTAAGAAGTTTAGAAAATATTTAAATATATATTTATATATATTTATAAATACATAAAGTTTTAGACCCTATAGTTGTGGGTCTGGTCCTTGATAGCTAATTTTAAAATCTCCCCAGTCAAGGTCAGTGGGTTTGGTTTCTGACTTTGAGAACTGGCTCTCCAAATACACCTGGTGGTTTTTGTTGTTATACTGCCTTCCTCTTAAATACTTAATCATTTTAGTTTCTTTTCCAATTCTAATGTCAACTTGTCATTATTCATTGTCATCTCAACTTTTATTGCTTTCCAAATGAATGTGACTTTTTTTCTTGTTTTATTCCTGGCACTCATCAGAAGGTGGAAGTCCTAATACCTGCTAATATCATGGCTGTCTCCCGTAACATTTATGTTTTTTTCTCAGATTTGTGTTGTTCTTTTTTTTCTAAGCTCAACTTCTCCCTGCAGAAGGAAAAATGACTTTTTTTTTTTTCTTTTTGAGTCACACCCGGTGTTGCACAGGGGTTACTCCTGGTGCATGCACTCAGAAATTACTCCTGGCAGTGCCCGGGGGACCAAATGGGATGCTGGGAATCGAACCTGGGTCGGCTGCGTGCAAGACAAATGCCCTACCCGCTGTGCTATTACTCCAGCCCCAAAATGACATTTTTCAGATCAAGAATTGTATCCTACTTAGTACCTACAAAGAGTAAAGTTGAACTAAAACTGATCACTCAGGAAAGCCATATTATAACAAACTTCTTCACCACAAATTCCAGTATGATTACCATAAATCTATGTTTTATTTAAAATATTTTAGTTGTAATAGATAACTTCATTAAGATGACTTTGTGAACTTTCTGAGTTGAGGCACTGATTCAAACACTTAGTCTATATCACATCATGTAATTCATTTAAATAGCTCAAGACACCTTGCAATCTTCAAATCACTTTTTCCCCCCATTATACAACCCTGCAAGTCAGAGCAGCCACATTTCTCTATCAGATGAAGAAAAATTAAGGAATGAAAGATAAATGGGGAAAAGCCAGAAATGACAGTTGGACAAGGATGCTAAGTTCCAGTGAAAGTCAGTAAATCTTCATTTATCATCCCTTAATATATTCTGAAAGCCATTACCCAATAATAGAAGTGGGCCTTAATAGTTGTATAAAATATGATCATGTAGGAAAATTCCAAAACAATAATAGATGATATGAATATATTAATTTCTAAATATGATCTTAACTTAGTTTATTCTAAAATTCAAATGAATATTAAGTATGCTCAGGAGTTTGACAGCTTCACAGTTTTTTTTCAATGTAGCTGCATCTGGTATTTATATATTGAAACTCATTTATAACGCATGTGAATCATTTAACCTCTATGACCCTATTTTCTTACTGATTCAAAAAGAGGGACAATAAGCAAATCTCTTATGCTGATAATCTAATAAGACACTGCTACTGGAATGGTCTATTTTTGAAACTTACTGCATAAAATTGGTGTAACTCAACAATGAGAGCACTATGAGAGGTGTATTTGGAATTTTGTCAGGGCTTTACCTTGTCATAATGACTTATAATGCCTAATTATTTGGGTTAATATTAACTCAGTGAGGATTAGAGTTGCTAAACATCCTCTAATGTGCAGATTCCTATATGGTAAAGAGTTGTACTGCTTTTAGTAAGTTTTCTAATGTCACAGGTATTTAATTCAGAAAATCAAGTATTTGTGTAAGTGAAAACTTTTTTAATAATAATTCAAGTATAGGGATGGAGAGAGAGTACAGCAGTTAGGTGCTTGCCTTGCACGTGGTTAACCTGGATTTAATTCCAAGTATCCCATATCTAACACCTCCAAGAGTGATCTCTGAGTGCAGCACCAGGAGTAACCCCTGAGCATTGCCAGGTGTGCTCCCCACCCCCAAAGGAAACGAACAAAAAATCAAATATGCATCTTTACAGGGCTTGATATATATCCATCAAGTACTCTTGGGGGGGTTGGAATATGCACTGAGTTTTGTACATGATGCTGGTTTTGTAAATAGAAAATTTTCTTCTTAGAATATTCCCAGGGATTATTTACCATTTTGAAATTCATGTCACTGAGGTTACTGTGAGTGCTGAGTCACAAATACAACATTATTGGGCTGAAGAGATGGTAAAGGAGAAATAAAGTACCCTTATTCACATCCCCTGTACCACATCCGGGGTCACTCCTGAGCACAGAGCTGGAATTGCTCTTGGGTACCACTGAGGGCTTGTGGTGCAGATTGTACTTGTAACTATAGTATTCAAGTGATGTATATACATATAGGCGCACACACAATATATACCTGTGTAAACATATGCATCTATACACAAACATACACACCTTTGTGTATTTACACATTTACTTTTTTTATTTGAGGAAAAAGAATTTGTGAAAAATTTAAACAGGACAAAGCTAGTTGAATATCTTAATTTTAGATTTATGAATGTTAAGGATTTGATGATTTCATGATTCTTTTAAGTACAGTGTACCTAATATTTGGCTATTAAAATGTCTTGTTTGATTATAAATTACCATCCTCATCATTGCCCTTTATTCTAACTAGTACTCTAATTAGAGTACTGCACTTATTTATTTTTGCTTCTTCTCTTTGTTGCTTTTGTTGCTGTGACTATGGTCATAAACATTTAGTTGTGGTGCTTGAGAGTGGGGGATTGGTTACACATTTAATTGTGGTGTTTTTGCACTTTCTGGTAACTGTGGTGCTCACACACTTGCTTGCCAGGGGTGCACTCCTGATCCCTGTGCTCAAACACATATAGCTGTAGCACTACCCAGACTCCTGTACTCCAGTTGTAGTGTTGCATATACCCGGCTGCTATGCACCAGCGATCATAAACTCTGTTGTGGTGGCACTGGGACTCCCAAACCAAGAGTTGCTAGAACCAAGGTTAGCACATGAGGGTGACACTGGGGGCTAAACTCATGTTTTCAGGTTGCAAGGCAGGTGATATATTGGTATTTCCAAAATTGCTCTGGCAGAAAAGCTATTTTAGAGATACATTGAATTTTAAAGGAAGAAAAAGAGAAATACAAAATACATGCTTTATAAAGTAATAGTTGGCTTTGAGAACTTGAGAACTAAAACCAGAAAAACATGGCAGTGGCTGCTATTTATCTTTTGTCCTGCACAAGAGACTGAATGAATTAGAATTAGCTAAAGATATTAGGTTCTTTGCTCTTTCTGATGAAACATCTTCCTATTTGTTTTCTTTGCTTCTTGCCCTTGTTAGTTATAATTTGTTATATTATGACATATAATCTATGTCAGATTATAGACAGCTTTAAGACAGATAAGGAAGCTGTGGGTGTAAGAGGTGCATATTCTAAGAAACAATGGCCTTTGACATGAGTGGACCCTTAATTGGATATCCACATGTGCATCTATGCCTGGGATTTAATGAGGATGCCACTCTCTTCTGTCAGCAAACTTGCTAAGTGCCAATTATATCATTTATTCTAATGCAGCTATGTCCTGGAATGTGTTTAAAATATTATTCTACTTCTAACCACTTACCGAGAAAACCTTTCCCTCACATATGTCAGGAAGTATGTCAAAATAACAGTTGAGGAGAGCAAAGAAGATGTAAACAACAAAAGCCTCATTTCTCAATCTTAGTCCACATGCTAAGCACTTCCACGATGACATGTTCACTCTTGATCATTTTTAAGGCTGAATTACACCTTAACTTATACATGAGGAAACAGAAACAAGGTATTAGTGGAACATGTAGAGTTTATAAACCAGTGCAATATTTGGAATCAAATCTATATTGTCAGGTATCAAAGTCAACAGTATCTTTCAAAATATTTTCCTTCTCTATCATCAGCCTATACTTTTTATATATCCAAATGGTCTGGATTTTAATGATGGTAAAAACACAGCAATGAGAAAAAAAAACACAGCAATGAGTGTGTTGCCTTCTAAGAAATTCACAAGAATATAGAGGAGACAAATGATAAATAAGGGAATATTGGAACCGAAGGAACTACACAACCCAAAAAGATGACTCCCATAAGTTTCATTTGCTCTGGGTAGAATAGTTCTTCCATAGATAGTTAAATTCATCTCCCTCTAGCTTAATCTAGGCTGCTCTTGGGACTTGCTTTGGTCTATAGAATTCATGAAAGTGTCTTTAATTTAGTACTCAATCTTTATGAGATCTGATTACTCTGATGAGGCCCTAGGATAATGAATTTTTTAAAAGGGTGGGATGGGTAGCACATCTTTTGGATATGAGCACTATTTTGCTTTTACTTCTAATGTGTGGATTTTTATTCTAAGCCAAGCAATTCTCTGACACCCACTGAATATCCTATCACTGTATCACTGTCACTGTCATCCCATTGCTCATGGATTTGCTCGAGCGGGCATCAGTAATGTCTCCATTTGAGACTTGTTGTTACTGTTTTTGGCATATCGAATACGCCACAGGTAGCTTGCCAGGCTCTGCCGTGCAGGCGCGATACTCTTGATAGCTTGCAGAGGAATCGAACCCCGGTCGACCACGTGCAAAACTGTGCTATCGCTCCAGCCCTGAATATCCTATAATTAAAAGAATTATGATACTATGTGGAGATAGTATCAGCAGATTTCACAGGTTAAGGACTTAATCCCATTAGAAAGTTCTAACTCTCATTTCAAATGTCAGTCATAGGTCTAGATTGTTACCTGTCTTCTGACCAAACTCCAAATGGATTGGAGGTTCCAGAGATCCCTTTTCTCTCCCTATTCCCACCAAATGCCCCTTCCCAGTGGTGGGAATGGAATCCAGAACCTCAAAAACAAGGCTTATTATTCTCTATGAATGAGATATACCCCCAGACCCCCAAAGTCTCCTTTCTTAAACTCAATTAGTTTACTATAGCTCCTCAAAGAGCTCAAACATTTATTTTACTTACTCATTAGAAGTTTATTATGGAAAATCAGATTAACGCCTGAAATAACCAGATAGAAGTCAGGAGGAAGCATATGGGAAAGAGTGTGGAGTTTCCATGTTTTTTCCACGGTGCTACTTTCCCCAAATCTCTACATATTCATCAACCTAGGAACTCCCTGAACCCATCCTTTTGTTTGTATAGTCTTTATTTTATTTTATTTATTTATTTTGGTTTGGGGGCCATACTTGGCAATGCTCAGGAGTTACTCCTGTCTCTGTTTTGGGAATTACTCCTGAAAATGCTTGGGGAGCCATATGGAATGCCAGGTATCAAACTTGGGTTAAGCATATTCAAAGTGAATGCCTTGCCTTCTGTACTATTTCTCTGTCCCCACTGTAATCTTTATTATGTAGTCACAATTGATTAAATCATTTGGCAATTGATTTTATTTTCACCTCTCATTTTTCCTGTAGGGCAGTGGTTGAACTTCAAGTGCCTCCTTTTTATGAACCAGACAGAAGTAAAAGGGATTAAGGCATTTGCTTTGCATCCAATGATTCCAGTTGCATTGCATGGGAGTAGAACAGAGCCAGGTATAGCCCCACTTCCAGCTCTGTTTGATATAGCCCCAGGACTACTAAGTTAACTAAATAAATGTCAACAAAGTTCCTCCTCCTTTATTGTTTTTATTGTTATTTATTTATTTATTTATTTATCTGTGTCAGGCTGTTTTCACTGGGGCAGCCCAGGTGGGGGGTGGGTGAGAGCCCTCCTCACCCCAAGGGATCCAGCCCTGGCAGCGGACCTCCACTACCCAATCGCCACCATGCTCCAGGCTGCTTTCCACATGCTTGGACTGAGATCACACGAGTGAACATATTCCTGGACCACATGGTCACACGACACATCATCATAGAGAAAAATGAATATATATGCCTCTCAGAGAGCCCGGCAAGCTACCAACAGTATTGCACCCACTGGAAGAGCCTGGCAAGCTCCCTGTGGCATATTCGACATGCCAAAAACAGTAACAATAACAGGTCTCATTCCCCTGACCCTGAAAGAACCCTCCAATCGTTGGGAAAAACAAGTAAGGAGAGGCTGCTAAAATCTCAGGGCTGGGACATATGGAGACATTACTGGTGCCTGCTCAAGTAAATCGATGAACAACAGGATGACAGTGATACAGTGATATATTTATTTAGCTTTTTAAGTCACACCCAGCAATGCTCAGGGGTTACTCCTAGGTTTTGTACTCAGGAATTACTTCTAGCGGTGCTAGGGGAACAATATAGGATGCCAGAAGTCAAACCCAGGTGAGCAGCATTCAAGGCAAATGCTCTCTCCACTGTACTATCCCTCTGGTGAGCTAAGTTCCTTCTCCTTTAATCATATAGTTGGGCCCACTGTCTGCCAGCTCCCATTCTCAGGTGTCTAAAGCCACCTAATTAACATAACAGAAGACATCTTTTTTTGCTCTTATCACAGGAAATTCCAGTAATCTGGGCAACTGCTAGGAATAGTGACAAAGGTCAAAGATATATTTATGTCTTAAAAAAAATTTTTTTTTAATAATTACCATGAGAACAGTTACAAAGCTTTCCAGTCTAAGTCTCGGTCATACAATGATCAAACACCCATCCCCTCACCAGTGCACACCCTCTACCACCAAGAACCCCAGTATACATCCCATCTCACCCCTCTCCCACCTATGTGGCAGATGATTTCCACCTTACTCTCTCTCCGTTTTGATAACATTCAATATTTTTACAAAAGATTCACCATTTTTTTTTTGATTCACCATTATTATTTGGAATTTTCCCCAACAATCAGACCTGCCGAAAAGGCATCATTAGATAATTTGTCATCTATTGCTGATATGAAGAGCATTTTGGATTTCTAATATTTTAGCAATAAGTCTGGAGGGATTTCTGCCCAAAACTGCTGTGTTCTAAGACTGATTTATGTGTCTCTGGGATCATGGCCATTCAGAAACCAGGAGCTGTTCATGGGTGGCAACTTGGGGCCTCGTTGGGACAGGGAGAGGGCCTGGTTCCACCCTGAACCCGTGAAGCCCAAGTGTCATGTCACTGCAGTCTCGTACCTGGTTGTCCAATAGGCTCTGAAAAGGTGGTGGCCACTGCACTGCCATGGAGAAAAGGTGGAAGGGACAAACACCTTTCCCCACCCAGGGTGGCATGGCACCATAGTTTAATGCTCAGTCCAGATAGATGCATTTCTGCCAGAAGCCACTGGGTTCCAAGAGTGGTCTGTGTGCCTCTGGGATCATGGCCATTCAGAAACCAGGAGCCATTCATGGGCGGCAACTTGGGGCCTCATCGGGGTGGGGAGAGGGGCCAGTTCCACCCTCAATACTACAAGGCCCCGTGTGTTGCCACTTTCTTTCTAGTTTGGGGCAGGGGCAGATGCTAGATCATTTCTTTTCCATTGCTCACTTTGTATACCAGGAGAGGTCATGCGTCTGCGTAAGTGGCTGCGTGCTTCGGAGGAATAGTCCTGGTTTACATATACCAGAGCCATGCTTGTAGAAGCTCATGGTTGCCAGGATTCCATCTGGTGAAGGCGGGGAGACTGCACCTGCTCCATCTGGGGCATCCCAGAGATATGGCTCAGTATGGAGCCCAGAGAATTCTCCAGTGTTGTGGTGCCCGTTGGCTTTCTTCATGCTGAGTGCGGCAAGATGGCACCAGGGGCAGGTTGAGGCCATGACTTCTGGCATCAGGGGTGGGCTGGGAGCTGGGATGGAACTTCTCGGTTCCAGCACCACCATGCGGTTTGGAGGAATAGTTCTGTAGCCACATACCAGAACCATGCTTGTAGAAGCTCATGGTCACTGGGATTCCATCTAGAGAAAGTGAGAGATATATTTCTTATATCATCACAATATCATAGTGAGATTTGGTCATCTTCCAGATATCCCAGTCACTCCAACTTAGGCCTTAGACATGACTGAAGCCTTCTTGAACACTCTAGATTCAGTGAATTTATCCCAACTCATACCAGCAGGAACAGAGATAAGCCATCTCAGGTGAGCCCTACTGAAAGTCTTATCCACAGAATAATGAAGAATAAAGTAGTTTTTGCATTAAACTATCAATTTGGGCCTGGCCTTTCTTCTAGCAATAGACAGAGGTAGAAATATCAGGATCTCCCTTAAGATATAGGGACCATTTGAGAGACTGAAAAAAAATTCACAGAACTAGAATTAAAATGGAAAAATACAAGGACGAAGGGTCCATAGGTAAAACTCTCCATATCCACTGGTCTTTCAGGAGCACATGTCTTATCATAGTAGCCAAATACAACAAAGGAAAAGTATCATAATACAAGGACAAGATTCAAACAATAGAATTTTTGTCTTTGACAGGAGGAAGAATACCTCCTAAATAATCCTAACAAGAATACTGAGGACAAAACTATGCTGTTACATGCATATGCTCAGAAAACCTCCAGTTATGTTATGCTACCCAGTACAATGTTCATTTTAAGCTTTTCTCTGCATTGAGATCTGTCTCTTATTTCTCCTTAAAGGTTCTCCTTCAACCTTACCAAGCTGCTCTATTGCAGCCATAAAAACTTGTTAAAAAGATTTTTCCTCTGGTTACTTTCTTCATTTTTATGACTTCCAAAGGAAGCACTTTCAGTTTCCTTGTAGGTACTCTTAAAAAGGGTGTGGAATTATAAGATACTGAGTGTGCAATTAATTTGTCATAAAGAAAAAAAATTTGCAAAGGAAGCAATAAATGCCAATGGCTTTTGCTAAATGTCTTCTCACAATTTCTAATGAGTCAACATGTGTTGAGAAGAAGCTAGTCAGAGAAGAATGTATCCTATTATACAGCTTCACTTTTGTAGGTGAGTCAGAGATTCCCCTGTTGTGATGTTCTGGGCACCTGGCTGGAAGAAATAGAGTTGGGGGTGAAAGAGAAACTTTCTCAAAAAACTTTAGAGGAAACTTTAACTGGGAATCTTTCAAACAGTACAACTGATTAGAAATAAACCAGAGACAGACTTTTGTTCTATTACTATGGAAAAACGTATGACATTGTTTTCCCCTATCCTGTAAATCATCTAAACTTCTAATTGGAATGGACAATGCCACTGCTCCACTAACAAGACAAGAGAAGCAAGGTAAGTATTCAGTACAGTGATCTCATTCCTGATTTGACCAGATAAACAATCAGTTTTACCAGTATATTTGATGTGTGCTTTGAGAAACTACTGTGTGCAAAGCACTGAGCTGAGGTGTAGGAATCCAAGATGGGCAAAATCCAGTGAACCTTTTGAGGTTCACTAATAAATGATATAGTAATGGGACTGATGCTATGAATTTATAGGGCATAGTTTGAGAATGAAATTTACCAGCCTCACATGCAAAAAAATAGGGGGGGCTCAGACCTCTACTAATGCCATGCACAAAAGTCAGATTAAAGTGGATTAAAGACCTCAACATCAGACCAGAATCCATAAGGGACATTGAAGAAAAGGTTGGCAAAACCCTCTACAACATTGAAGTTAAAGATATCTTCAAGGATGAAACGCTTTTGACCAAGCAAGTGGAAACAGGGATAAACAGATGTGACTATCTCAAACTAATAAGCTCCTGCACCTCAAGAGAAAGAGTGAGCAAAATACAAAGACAGTCTACAGAATGGGAAAGGATACCCACCCATTGCCCCTCAGATAAGGAGTTAATATCAAGGATATACAAGCACTGGTTAACTGGTTGAACTCTACAAGAAGAAAACATCCAACCCTATTAGAAAATGGGGGGAGAAGATGAACAGAAACTTTCCCAGAGAAGAAATCCAAACAACCAAAAGGTAAATGAAAAAGTGCTCTTCATCACTAATCACTAGGGAATTGGAGATCAAAACAACAATGAGATATCATCTCACACCACAGAGACTGGCACACACCCCAAGACACAAAAGCAAGTGGTGTTGGCATGGATGTGGGGAGAAAGGGACTTCCTTCACTGCTCGTGGGAATGCCAAATGGCCCAGCCTTTTTGGAAAACAATGTGGAGGTTTCTAAAAAAACTAAAAATTGATCTCCCATTTGACCCAGCAATACCACTTCTGGAAAACCCTAAATCCCAGAGATGCAAAAAATAGCACATATGCACTTGTATGTTTATTGCAGCACTATTTATAATAGTCAGAATCTGGAAAAAAAAATCCAAGTGCCCAAGGACAGATGACTGGTTAAAGAAACTTTGGTATATCTACACAATGGAATACTATGCAGCTGTTAGAAAAGATGGAACCATAAAATTTGCATATATTGCATCAACATGGAGAGAATCATGCTAAGTGAAATGAATCATAAAGAGCAGGACAGACACAGAATGACTGCACCCATTTGCGGAATATAAAGTAACATAATAGTAGAATAACACCTAAGTATAGTAGAGATAAAGGCCAGAAGAGAGGCCCCACATCTTGGAAGATTATCTCATGTGCTGGGGGAAAATGCAGGTGGGATGGAGAAGAGACCACTAAGCAAATGATGGTTGGAGGGATCACTCGGGATGGTAGATGCATGCTGAAAATAGGCTATAGACCAAACATGATGGCTTCTTAGTGCCTATGTTGCAAACCATAACACCCAAAAGGAGAGTAAGAGTTCATGTGTCTACCACAGAGGCAGGGGGTGGGAAGGGGCGGGTGTGGTGGGAGGGACACTGGGAACATTGCTGGTGGAGAATGGGCACCAGTGGAGGGGTGGGTACTCGAACATTTTTTGATTGAAATGTAATCATGAAAATTTGTAAGTCTGTAACTGTTTCTCATGATGATTCATTAAAACAAAATTTTTTTAAAAAAAAGAAGAAATTTACCAGCCTCAAACTACTTCCAAGTTAAAATGAGAGATTTGTTGTTGGTCATGCCTTTAAAGCCCATCTTGGGAATATGAGTTGAAGATAGGAGAATGAAAGTCACTTCATATATTTGCACAATTCTGTCTAGGCCTATTTGATGTAATCTAACAAGATGTAACCTCTGAAGTATGTGTTCAGGACTGAAATGTCTGGCACAATCAGAATCTATATTGTGAAAACTTAATTCCAATCTGATAGTACTTGAATGTAGGGCACTGGGGAGATAATTAGGTCATGATGTGGGGGCCTAAAAAAGGGAATACCATGATAGGAAGAGGCTAGAGTGCAAGGACTCTCTTCTACAACTTCTGATCAAATATCAAGGGTTAGCAGTTTCTAAATTAGAAGACAGTCCTCCCAAGACCCAGAACAGGGACTTGAGTGATAGAACAATGAGTAGAGTACTTTACTCACTTGCAACCAATTTGGGTTTAAACTCTGGTACCCAGTATGGTCACCCAAGCCTGCCAGGAGTCATCCTTGAGTGTGGAGCCAGGAGTAGGCCCTGAGCACCACTAGGTGTGCTTGAACAATAAAAACCACAAAACCCTAGATCCAGACCATGCTGACATCCTGGATAAATAAACCTATGTTGTTTTATGGGATGTATAAGCATCACAATCTATGATACTTTGATGGAGCAGCAGTCAAAGTTAAGACATATTAGGTCAAAGGTTGTAATAGTCATAATATAATAGTGCAGGAACTAGATTACTTGAAGATCAAGTTCAGGCCCCTTCCAATCTGTGTGTCCCTGTACACAGCTGAAGATGTTTATTATAAGCTTTATTTTCCCAGTAATTAATAATACTAGGGTGAGGATGACAGTATGTTTAAATGGTGCTTTTGTTTTTTCCCTCTTCCAAATCTTAATTTTAAAAAAGGAATTGTACTAGTAAGTGGAAAGAGAAACATATGGGAGGGCACAGAAGTGGCAAGCAATTATTTTTAAGTTGGATATATTCAAGCCTCATTTCGGCAAAAACTCAACCAGTAAATATCACTCTGGAACGCTAACATGGAAACTGGTTTCATCTTTGTTTATTTTGTATTTAATAAACATTTATGGGGAAGCTGTGTGCAGGGTATTGTAACTCCTACAGACCTGCTCTTCCATCTGCCTGGTCAACCTTTCCTTAAAGATAGATTGCCAGGACCACAAACTCAGCAGGTCCAAAATGAAACTCATCTGGCCCCAAAACCTGTTCCTCCACCTGTGTTTCTTATCTCAGTAAATGACATCACTGTCCTCCCAAATGTTCAAGTCTCCACCTTTGGAATCCTCTTAGCCTTCAATCTCCCTCACTTCTCTCCATGTGTCATATCAGTTGTCAAACCTTATCAAGATTTTCTATTCATCCCCTTTATTTCCATTTTAGTTTTCTAGCAGCTTCTAGAATAATCTGTTAATCACCTCATAAGTAATCTCCCTGTTGTAAACCAGTAATTCTTAGTTTAAACTAGTGACAATAGATCTGCTGAGCAGAGAGAAACTTTCTGTTCTTGCGCATTTAATAGAGAAGAGAAGGTCTAGAAGTGCTACCATGGACTTCTGACTGCAATGCAAGTCTTACTGGGATATGGAGGTAGTATACCAGGTCTTAAGCCTCTGGTGAAAAATGAAATATGGTAGTGTATCTACTCTCTGTCTCTTTCCTGTCTAAGCCAATCCACTCATCACAGTTTATTTTCACTGCTATAAAATTCTAGGTTACTTCTCTGTTTAAAATCTATAGTAACTTCCTATCAGGTAAAGAGTAAATAAAAAAATTTTAGCATAGCAACAACGTTTCTTTCCACTTATTTTACTGTCAGAGAGTTAGCTCTCTGGGCTGAGAAGATGCTCTGCACATGGCACTCCCAGGAGTGACCCCTTGAGCACCACCAGTTGCGACTCCAAAATGAAATATTACAAAGACCAAAAAAGACTCACAAATTGATCTTAATGTAATTTTCTACTAATCTTAAATTTTTTAAAAAAGTATTTTAGGTATTTCCTATCAACTTAAATTCCCCAGTTAGACTGTTAACTTTTATACATCTGTCATTTTTCTCCTTAGACTTTTGCCACTACAGATTTTCCAATATTTAAAACATCCTTTCTCCTACATTTCTGCTTGCCGAATTCCTGTTCAAACTGAAGCCCAAGGTCAGAGAGATAGATCAAAGGTTAACACACTTGCCTTGTATGTGCCTGATCCCAGTTCAAGCCCTACTAACACATATGGTCTCCTGAACCCTGCCAGAAGTCATCCCTGAGCACTGATCCAGAAGTAAGCCCTAAGAATTACTGGGTATGGATCCTGCACCAAAAAAAAAAAGAAGGTAGGAAGGAAGGAAGGAAGGAAGGAAGGAAGGAAGGAAGGAAGGAAGGAAGGAAGGAAGGAAGGAAGGAAGGAAGGAAGGAAGGAAATTTAAAGCCCATTTCAGCTGCCACTCTATATAAGATATCCCTTTGTCCCAATTATCTATTTTTAGGTCTAATGAATAGCTTTCCTCTTGTGTACAACAACCATTATAACACTTTCCTACATTGTGTTCCTGTTTGTGTGCTCACTTTCCCCTAAAATGAGTCATTTAAAAGAAGATATACACATACAGGCTCCATGGACCTTCAAGTGCTTATTGAATTCACATTTTATTTTTTTTTTGCTTTTTGGGTCACACCCAGCGATGCTCAGGGGTTACTCCTGGCCTTTCACTCAGGAATTACTCCTGGCGGTGCTTGGAGGACCATATGGAATGCCGGGGATCGAACCTGGGTCAGCCGCGTGCAAGGCAAACGCCCTCTCCGCTGTGCTATCGCTCCGGCCCCCAAATTCACATTTTTAAAAAATTCAGTGATCTTTTTTCCCTCCACAGTTACAAAGTTGTTCATGATTGGGTTTCAGTTATACAATGTACCAACACCTATCTCCTCACCAGTGTACATTTTCTACCACCAATGTCCCCAGTTTCCCTCCTGCTCCCCATCCCCCACCTGCCTCTATGGCAGGCACTTTTCCTCTCTCTCTCAGTCTCTCTGTCTCTCTCTGTCTCTGTCTATATCTCTCTGTCTCTCTCTTTCTCTCTCCTCTTTTCGGCATTATGGTTTGCAATACAGGTACTGAGAGGTTATCAAGTATATTCCTTTACTTTCTTTGAGCACTCAGTTCTTGTCCAGAGTAATCATATCCAACTATCATTGTCATAGAGGTCCCTTCTCTATCCTAACTGCCCTGTGCTCCCTACATACTTGTGGAAAGCTTCCAACCGTGGACCAGTTCTCCTTGTATAAAAATAAAAAGAAAAGGCGTGGGCGAGGGAAGGGACGCCTCACTGCACCGAGCCAGGCACAGGGCCTAGGGCAGCAGCTGTCTCTCCCGCCACCCAAGTTCTGTAGCCTCCGGCCGCTTCCCCCACCCCAGGGAGGTTTATGGTGAAGATGTGGCAGGCGAAGGAAGGAACGGAGCCATGATGGTTGGTCTCACTTGCAGTTTATTCCAATCTTCCCTCTATACACGCTCCTCCTCTATACACTTTCCCCCCCTATACACTCTCCGCCGCTCTACACCTTTCCCCACTCACCTTCTCTCCGAACCCCTTTTATTGATCATGGCCCTTCCAAAGGGCGCAATACATTGACGTCACCAAAAGCACCAAATGATCTTACAGGAAGAACATTGAGGCAACATAATTCTCTTGTATCTGCAGGCCCTTAATCTACGCCCCAGGAAAGAAGATACAAAACCAAAACCGAAGCCTTCTTTGGGCTGAAAGCACTCGGATTTACATCCCAAAGACCAGGCTGGGCCAGAGCCTGGAATCTACATTAGCACCTAAGATCTGCGGGTCAAAGATCAGCTAGGTTTCTGTGACAAAAGGTTTCTGTGACAAAACTCCAGAAGGCAGCTGGAAAAGGGGAAATATTCCAACACTCCTGACCTTTATTTCTTCGGTCCTTGGATATTAGTCTCATAGTATGTTTTTTTTAAAATCCCACAAATGAGTGCAATCATTCTATGCATGTCTCTCTCCTTCTGATTCATTTCACTTAGCATGATGATATTCTCTATGTCCATACATTTATAAGCAAATTTCATTACTTCGGTTTCCCTTGTGGCTGAGCAGTATTAAATTCTGTAGATGTACTAGAATTTCTTTATCCAGTCATCTGTTCTTGGGAACTCAGGTTGTTTCCAGATTCTGGCTATTGTGAATAGTGCTTCAATGAACATAGAAGTGTGGATGGCATTTTGCTGAACATTTTTAGGGCCCCAGTCTGTAATCTCCAGGTGGCCTGGGAGCCCTGAAGTGGGTCTCTGTCACCGATTGCACTCGGTGGACTTGGGCCACTCACCCACCCAGGATGGCCAATGCCATGGGCGGACAAAGGAGGAAATGAAGACCAGGCTGGTTGGTGATCAGTTGCCATTTATTTCACTCTCTCCACATGCCTGTTCCAGTCTCACTGAGCCCCTCATTCTAGTCTCACACTGACCCTCATTCCCGTCTCCTCCTGTCTCTCCCACTCATTTCTCCACCAGCCGCTTCTCTTGTCTCTCCATGTGCCTGCTCCTGCATTCTTCCCCTATGTTCTTCTCCCTCTAACCCCCTTGCTAGTATCTCCCGGCTCCAGCTTGCTTCCCTGGTCTCTCTCCAGTCTCCTCCAACTCCCCACATTGGGGGTAGACCCAACACCCCATCAGGTAGCACAATCAACATATCAAAAGCCCTTCCTGATTGCTGATCAGACTCAAGGGTGGAAATACCACCTAGGGGTGTTTCTCCTCTCCTTAGTCCAATAAGTTAATTAGCATTTTAATTAATATCTTAATTCTGCTTCTTAATCTTAGTTATTTTGTATGGACACAGTAAGAGATACATTGATGTTGTAGGGTGGCTCTCCTGGGTCATCTCGCTATAGATTTCAGACTATAGTACTCAGGCCAGATTAATCTTTCCTAACCCTAGCAGGGTCCTAATCTAGATGTTACTTTTTGGATCATGACAGAATTTGTCCATGACCACGCTCTTAACTTATAGTTAAGTATTATGGTGCTTTGGCCAGGCCCATTTCGATCCCAGGGTAGCTCACTGTTTGCCCTGGGTCCATCCAGGTCCTTGTCAGGACCCTGTTTTTGGGGTGCTAGGAAGTAAGGGCAACTGAGGCTTAAATAGAGAGAACAGATGCCCAGGAGTGGATATCATTCAGAGTCAATTAACTCCCCAGTTACAAAAGCATAACATTAACTGTTTTCTTGTTTCTATACAAATGGACATTGCTCTGAATTAACTATGCAAAGGTGTTAAGGAGAAGAGAAAAACAGTATTTACAAGTTAACAGAGTCTGATTAGGAGAAAAAAGTGATTCACAGGTTGGAGAAGCAGAGCAAAAAGAAGTTACAAGACAGAGGAATGGGAGCACTGTGATGGAAGTAACTCAATAAACCTAAACTCTCTGTAGCAAGACAGAAAAGACAAACCAATGTTATCCTACACTCCAGGGTATGTCCCCAAAAATTGTATTGCTGGGTCAAACGGGAGCTCAATTTTTAGTTTTTGAGAAATGTCCATATTTTTTTGATATTTATATGAATAATTCAATAATTCTTATTTTTCTTCTAACACACAAGTATTCTAAATCTTTAGCAGCACCTGATCAGGTATTCTTTTGCTTTTACTATAACAATGATGATAATAAACACATGGTAGTGCTCATATGTGTCATATATTGTTCTAAATTCCTTTTGCTATTTTAATCTACAAGTTGGGTCTTATTACTAACCAATTTAATAGATGTGAGCAATAAAGCACAGAAAGGTTAAATAATGTTCCTATGGCCACTCATACAACTGTAGACCTCAGACCTGAACTCAAATAGACTATATTTAATTTAGCACCTACCATTACAGTACCACAACACTCATGGTTTGATGATGATGATGGTGATGATGATGATGATGATGATGATGCATCATAATTTACAAAACTATTAATAGTAAAGTTTTAGACATACAATGTTTTAACACCAACCCCAAGACCAACATCAACTTCCCTCTACTAATGTCCCCATATTCCCTCCCAATACCTTACCTGCCTCCTTGACAGGAATATTTTAAAGTTTGTTTTAAATGTATTTAAAATCTTATTCTCACAATATTGTTTTTGCTGTGGTTCAGAGATATACATAGGCCATACCTCCACACCACTGAAGTGCCTGAGACCCCTTACTGCTACCTCTGTTACCTTCCATATGCCTCTTATTACTCCTCCCCTGGCTTTTTTTGTTTCCCTGTCCCTCTCTTGTCTATAACATAGAATCAAGGGTAATCTAGGTTAATTTTATAACTTGCATTCCCTTGTTTTATTATTCTATATACTTCAGATAAGGGAAATCATCTGATATTTGTCTACTCTAACTTGCTTTACTGAACAAGATATCTTCTAGTTCTAAGTTTCGGTGAATTTTGTGATTTCATCATTCCTTGTGTTTGCATAATATTTCATGGTGCATATATACCTCACATTCATTATCCACTTATCTGTTGTTGGATACCAAGTTTGATTTTATGTCCTAGCTATTGTGCTAATTGCTGTAATAAATAATGGTGTACATATATCCTTTTGAATAAATATTTTTGTGTACTGATTGCAAGAGATGGAATTCCTGAGTTGTGAGTTTTCACAACACCACAAGAGGATAAATGATAAAGAGATAAAGATTTGCAGTGGTGGGCCCGTGCACGAGTAGGACACGGTGGTGGCATTCAGTGGCCAAGACCTGCCTCCCCAGGCTCTTCTGAATGACCAGTGGAAGGACGGATGGGCAGCTGGCGGACACCCCAGCATTGTCCAGATCTCTCCCTTTATGGTGCAGTTGTAGTTGTCATTTTGGCCGTAGTTCCAGTCATCAGAGTTCCATCATCCAAGTCCTCACAGACCTCAAAGTCTCTAAATCTCAGTTCTCCTCATCTTCAGCTTCTCATCATCTACCTTCAACCTTCTCGTCTTCAATGTCTAGCCTCAGCATCTATTTTTCACTATCTCCTTCTTAGCATCTTCTTCCCAGAGTCCATTCTACCTCCTACAAGTCTCTCTGCCAGCCACAAGTCTTTGCCACAAGTCTTCCTCTTCTCTCTTTTCCCCCCTCACGTCGTTGTACTCTATCTCAAGTCTTCTCTCATGTCTTCTCTTTCCCCAAATCTTCGTTTTCTCTCTTTGGTCTCCCATCTCCCATCTTACTCCATCGTCTTCAGACTCCTCCGTTTTTCCTCTTGTCTCTGGTCTCTGGCTTCCTTTTCATCTCAGTTTTTAGTCTCTGTCTCTCTCTCTGTGTGTATCTATCTGTCTCTCTCTGTCTCCTGGTCTCTAGTCTGCTGTTGTCTTCCGCCCCCAACCCCTTGCAGTACAGTTACATAAGAATCATGTAGGATGGGGATATAAAGGTGGGGTTGAACATTAACAAATCAACAAAGAGAGATAAAGGCCACTCCTCATGGACAAAATCTTGTCTAAAAAGATTACTCAAGATTACTATGATATCTGCCCAAGGGTGGGGGGATTCCATCCTGGGTGTATTGCTTTCTCCTTAGCTAGTCACTGCCACTGTCTTCCAGTAGTTCATTGATTTGCTCGAGCGGGCACCAGTAACATCTCTATTGTGAGACTTATTGTTACTGTTTTTGGCATATCGAATATACCACGGGTAGCTTGCCAGGCTCTGCCGTGCAGGCGAGATACTCTCGGAAGTTTGGCAGGCTCTCTAAGAAGGGCGGAGGAATCGAACCTGGGTCAGCTGCGTGCAAGGCAAACGCCCTACCCACTGCACTACCACTCCAGCCCTCCTCAGCTAGTAATCCACTTAAATAGTCATAATAAATTTACTTCTTATAATATTTCTAGCAATGTCATTTTGTATGAGCATAGTAAGAGATATATTAAGCTTAAAGTTTGGTTCTTCCTGAAGACATCTCGCTATATATTCCAGACCACAGTCCTCAAGCCAGATTAGTCTTCCTAACCTCAGCAGAATCCTTATTCAGTTACCTGGGTCATGACAGAGTTTGTCCATGACCATGCTCTTAACTTATAATGAAGTATTATGGCACTTGGCCTGACCTATTTTGACGCCAGGGTAGCTCACAGTTTTCTCTGGGTACATCCAGTCCCTCGTCGGGAACTTTGTCTTGGAGTGCTAGGAAGTAAGGGTAACTGAGCCTTAAGTCAAGTAATGGATGCCCAGGAGTAAATATTATTTTGGACTCAATTAACTCTCATGTTACATAGCATAGCATCAATTGTCTTCCTGTGTCTATACAAAAAGGACATTGCTAAATAAACCATACAAATGGTATAAAGGAAAGAGGAAAACAATATAAGATTATTAGCTGTGCCTCAGTTGCACTGTTGTAGGAGTGGCTTAATAAACCTTAAGCACCCTGCAGGAACAATAAAGACAACCCAGTATTATCCAACACTGAGTCACATAATATCTCCATTAATATTTTTCTGAGAAATCTCCATACTGTTTTCTACGAGGATTGACCAGACAACAACTCACCAGCAGTGGATGAGAGTTCCTTTTTTCAAAAACCACATCCCACCAAGACTGTTCTGTATTCTATGTTCTATTCTTTTTTCTATTATTTTTGTTGTTATTGTTCTTGTTGATATGTGCAGTTCCACCAGTGAAAGAAGATGTCTAATTGCCATCTGGATTTGGATTTACCTGTTCATAGGTGATGATAAGCACTTTTTCATGTGTCTATTGGCCAACCATCTGTCTTTTTCAGAGATGTGTCTGTCATTTCCTCTCCGCATTTTTTGATAAGATTTTTAAATTGTTGTTGTTGATGTTTGTGAATACTTTACATATCTTGGATATTAGTATCTTCTCTGATGTGTTGAGTGCAAATATTTTCTCCCATTCAGTTGGAGGTATTTTAGTTTTTTCTGCCACTGTCATCCTGTTGTTCACTGATTTATTCAAGCAGGCTCAAGTAACGTCTCCATTTGTCCCAGCCCTGAGATTTTAGCAGCCTCTCCTTACTCGTTTTTCCCAATGATTGGAGGCTCTTTTCAGAGTCAGGGAAATGAGACCTGTTATTGTTACTGTATTTGGCATATCAAATACACAACAAGGAGCTTGCCAGGCTCTACTATGCGGGCAGGATACTCTCGGTACCTTGCCAGGCTCTCCAAGAGGCATATATATATATATATATATATATATATATATATATATATATATATACTTGGTGGTATATCAGCGAAAACTGCTAAAAGATACTGAATATATAAAATATCAAAGATCAAGGTATATCATAGTTATTTCAACCCTTTCATACTGTTTGTAATTTAGACATGTGGGCTTATCTGTTTCTTTTATTGAATTATAGTTCAGAAACCAAGCTCCTGACATCTGCCTATTTCATCAACTATATACACAAATGTAAGCAATCTGATACTGAAAATACTAGAATTAAAAAATGAGGAATACCTTTAACTGTAGAAATGTCAGGAAACAAAGTTAGTGAAAGGTGCAAAATTTTGGCTATAGTTCCATGAATTAAATACTAGAGAAAGGTAGTGATGTTACTGGCAGAGAGAAGAAATGCAAAGGCATTTGAAATTAAATTTTTATTTTTGGGTTTTGCACCACGTTCACCTCTGATCAGAGCTTCCTGACTGTTCTCAGGGAGCCTTATGTGGTGCTGTGGATCATTTGGGGTAGACAATGTGTAAGGCAAGGAAGGGCCTTAACCCTTTTACTGTACTGTCTCTTTGACAAGTAACCCCTAAGCATTGCTAGGTATAATCCACCAAAAGCAAAAATATAATCACTTGTATCACTTGTAGTCCCTTGTATGACCTTCAATTTGCTCTAGCGGGGGCCAGTAACGTTTCCATTTGTCCCTGTCACGTGCTAGTGCAGCCCAATGATATCTGCTTGCTCCAGGAACAGGAAGAGCCTCAAATCGTTCATTCAGGGATTTGACGAAGAAATCTGACCATCTAGTTGGTGGTCGGCCATGAGGTCTTCTGACGTCCCGTGGAATCCAGTTGGTAACAGCTCTAGTCCAGTGTTCATCTCTGAATCGCATTACATGACCGGTCCATCTGATTTTTGATGCCTTGGCAAACGAGACAGCATCCCTGATTTTTGACCATTGATGGAGGTCAGTCAGAACTCCGGATTCCTTCTCTCACTTGAGTGAGACATGATATTCCCAGCATAGCTCTTTCGATTCCTCTTTGGGATACCCTAATAACATTCTCATCCTGCTTGCATAGGTCCCAGGTCTCTGAGGCATATGTTAGTGCAGGAAGAACAGTGGAATTGAAAAGATGTGCCAGGAGTCGGAGGTTCTTCGTTCTCTTAACCACCTCTTCGACGCTCTTGAATGCATTCCATGGTGCTCTCTTCCTCCTGTGCAGTTCTGGCACCAAGTTGTTCCTCATGTTGATTTCTCAACCCAGGTACACAGAGCTGCTGCATTCGGAAATGTTCATTCCATTGAGAGAAAATGGAGCCTCAGGGACCAGTTCGTTTTTCATGAACATCATCTTGTTGAGATTCAGCTGCAATCCGACCTTTCCACACTCATGGTCGAAGTCGGCCAGCATTTGTGCTGCTTGGCTAATGTTTGGTGTTATGAGAACAATGTCATCAGCAAAGCAGAGGTGGTGTAATTGCCGACCGTCTATCTTCACTCCCATTCCTTCCCATTCCAGTTGTTGCATGATGTTCTCGAGGGCGGCACTGAAGAGTTTCAGTGAAATGGTATCACCTTGCCGCACCCCTCTCTTTACATCAATGATCACTTCCTTGTAGAATGGTGAATATAATATATAAAAAAATAAATAAAATAAATTTAAAAAAATCTGATTGTTGCAACTGTTAGCGAGACTGTCCAAGGATAGATACACTTATTCGCTACTGACAGATATAAATTAGAACAACCACTTTATAAAGCTCCTTAGAGTTGTGTATTAAAGTAGAGGATATATGAAATTTATTAGCCATTGATGCTGAACTCAGCAATTAAGTAACTTTTTCCAGGTGCTTCAGGATAATATGTATAAGACTATTAATACTGGTACCATATATAACAGCCTGTACATCCCAGATTTTCTGGATGAATATATTTTGATATAATTACACAATGAAATAAATACCACATAATAATGGAAATAAACTACTCTTTGACCTAAAGATACAAATAGCATTCTGAGTAAATAAAACCACTTATAAATTAATATATGTACTATCTGACAAATGTATTATATAAAATTTAAATGCTGACAAAGCTAAACTATACTGTTTATGTAGACATCATTGGGTGAGTCTAAAAACTCAGGAGAGGAACTTACAGACATAAAAAGTAACAGTCATTACCTGAGAAGGGAGACAATCATAGTCAGGAATGAGTATGACAGGAAAGTATGTTCCTGCTATATGTGATATATTCCTGTTATGGAAAGAGTATGTGAACAGAGAAATTTGAGATATTATATAACAAGCAATCTCATTTTGACTTGTTTTTAGTTAAACTCAAGATACAAAATCTTAGAGGAGAATGTCCCATTGGGTGAGCCATGTACCTGAAACTTGCCCAGGCAGGACAGGGAGACTAGACTAATGTTTGGGCCCCCCAACCCACATGAAGGATTACAAGAAAGGGGAAGTCTGAGTGCCAGATGGTTCCCAAATTAACAATATCTGGTAGAAGTTCTAAAACTTAAGTTTTTCTTTCCTCTTGCTAAATTGGGGTAAAAGTTCATGTCCTCATTATCTCATCTTAGTGAGATAGAAGATTTAAAATTACCCTGAAAATCCAAAAAGTTATGCATAAAACATGCAAGTCTTTATTTGTAATAGCAACCCAGGGGTGCCTAATCAAAGATGTGCTGCTTTGTATTTTATGACAAGCCCTTCAGATAACTAATCTCACATGTAGAAACATGGATCGCTGTGGCCAAGTTGGACAAATACAAACTGGAAAACAACTGTGAAAACAAGCACGAGAGTTTTAAAAGGCATACACAGAAACTCCTTTCATTCCTTCTGTTCCTCCTCAGATGAGAACAATGAACTCACAGGCCGATGAGTTTTGGCAACTTTGCCACAGACCAAACCACAGGAACACATTGCCCTAAAACACACGCAATTATATGGTGGTGGTTGTTTTGAAGGTTGGAACCTGCTGTAACATTCATTTCAAAAAGCTTTTAGGGCTTTGCTTGTCTTGTTCTTTCTTCCAATGAGAACATCAGGGAACAACAAAATTCCACAAATTCTTTTATGTGAATTATTGACCAGCATTTAGAATAACCTTTGTTATGCTGGAGTCACCTGGAACAAATATACTTCCTGGAAGTAAAACAGAAAGAAATTAAGTTCTATAGTCACAATTTTGATTTAAGCACAACCCATAGTCCTTTTGGTAGTGGGAACAGGAAGTTCCTCCTTCCACATGTTCTATTAAAGGGCTATCACAGCATGAATTTAGTAGCTCTCAAATGAGATCAAGATTACTATGTGACTTTTAAACAGTTATTTTTATTCATTTTCTCCTCATTAATTTTGTGCTCCTATCTTCGGTAAATGTTACAATCTAGTCAGGTAAAGGAATTAATAATACCGGACAAAGTCATTAACCTATTTAGAACGAATGTGATTCACAATAATGTAAAAGGTAGGGAATTTATGATGCTGATGTGTTTCAGTTTGTATAACAGCATGAATACATTTTCCCAGTAAAAATTTTCCCTCATTGAACAAATAGGTACAGTAGTTGCATAGATTAGTGTAACCATCTTTAGATGATGACAATTATTACTATAAGGAAACTACAGGTGGAGCTGAAGCGATAGCACAGCGAGTAGGACATTTGCCTTGCACGCGGTCCACCTGGGTTTGATTCCCAGCATCCCATATGGTCCCCTGAGCACCGCCAGGGGTGATTCCTGAGTGCAGAGCCAGGAGTAACCCCTGTGCATTGCTGGGTGTGACCCAAAAAGCAAAAAAAAAAAGGAAACTACAGGTGTATTTCAGTATGAAAGTTTGGATCTTTAATAATTCTTACTTGTTTGCTTGTATTCTAAAAATGTAATCACGGTGCCGGAGCGATAGCACAGTGGGTAGGGCGTTTGCCTTGCATGCGGCCGACCCGGGTTCAATCCCTGGCATCCCATATGGTCCCCCAAGCACTGCCAGGAGTAATTCCTGAGTGCAAAGCCAGGAGCATCGCTGGGTGTGACCCAAAATGCAAAAATAAATAAATAAAAATGTAATCACATTGAAAAATTTGAAAAATATAGAAGAAACGCACATATGAAAATTTAAAAACCCCATATATTTGCTATTCAGGTAACCTCTTAGTATTGTGATATGCTTCTTTTTCAAAGTATTTTTTCTTTTACATTTCAAATTATGTTCATTTACTCTGTTCAATATATTCACCAGAAGTTTTAAAATATAACTAAATAAAACTTAAGTTCTGACTTTTAAAACAATAATTAATCCCATTATGTAATTGCATTCAAAAATAAAGACTCCATTAAGTTTAAATTAATAATCAAACAATATCTTCGATTTCTCATTCTTTTCTCTCTTAGTAACTTTTCATGTTGGGATCCAGTAATATCAAACCACCAGTAGATTGTATCCAGGCCTGTCTTTTACTGCAATGGTCAAAATTTCTCAGTGCTCCCCCTTGCAGTTTCTGAATTCTTGTGTCCAAAAATGTAGATTAATCTCCAGTCACTCCAGCAACCAAAGAAAAATGACCTTCCACACCAGCATGGTCTTGTATAGTATGGAGTGCAGCAGACACCACTGCCAGTTGGAAGGAAGAAAATAATATTTTTTAACAACCTATCATATTGGTTGAATTTTAATTTAATTTTTATTACTTTTGGAAGTCCAACTTACATTTTTTGAGGTAAGACTAATAAAATATATAGATATTTTGGTCTGTGATTTTTTACTCTGCTGCCTAATTTCAATTGACTTTTTATAGAGTGTAGAAAATGCTTGTGTCTTATCTGGTTTGTCAATCAAATTGAAGATGGCAACTGCTTAGTTCAGTGCCCTCATAACCATCAATGTATGGATCCATTTCTCCTTCATATCCTCAGACACAATTATTGGAAAGAAAATATTTTGTGACATTGTATGGAGGTTGTGTCTGTATTGAGGTAATGTGATAGGGACCAACCCTAGTCTCATGACACAGAGGGAGACAATCCTGGATGAAACTGGTGAGGACCAGTGGGGACCAGCTTCACCCCTATGCCTGAAAGATTAGGTGAAAGATTAGCCCGAGGACCACATTCAGGCAAAAAAAAGCATCCACCCTTTGAATTTGAGCATTTAGCTTTGAGCAGCAGGCATTCCTAGGCATCTGAATAACGTTTCTCTTAGAGGCACCTTTTCTCTGGGCTATCTTCCCTAAGATCAACTCAGAATTATGGAAATGTCAGATGACTTTGTTTTTACTTCATCTTTCTCCAGTCATCTTTCCTTCAATTTGATGCTCATATTCACAGCAAAGGAACTCACTTTTTCTACTATGATTAAACGTTGAAAAAAAAAAAAGATTAACAATAGAAAAGCCTGTATTAGGGTTTATTTTTTCCAATCTGCTGAGGAGCACTTGTATACCAACTATAAAAGGTGCTGAAACCCTTCCCCTGCAAACTACCTGTGGTAAGAAAAAAAAAATACCTAGGTTTGTTTCCATACTAAAATAAGATGTAGAAAGTAAAACTAATCTATACTACAGAGCTGCATTTATGCAGGATTTTGTTCCTAAAGTTGGCCTTAAAATTCCTTTAAATCTCAGCCAGGTTTACTTACATTAAACACACAAAAGTTTGAGACTGGTTTTGCAATGTAAACAAAGGAGTTAAAAAAATAATCTATATGTGGACATCAAGGAATTCAAAGTCTTCTACTTTAAATAACAATTTCTTAATGATAAATTAAGAATGGGTAGAGAATTCAAAGGTATTTATGCAGGGTTGATTTGGCTCTAAATTGATACTAAATCCTATACCTATAGTTTGTGTTAATAGATGTGTTTATTATTCTGAACACTAAAAGAGAAGTGAAATAACAGTTCACCAACAGTAAAATTAAGAAATAAATAATTTTAGTAACCAATTTATAAAAATTAAAGTATTGGCATTTTTCTCTATACAATGCATTTTAAAGGGTCTGCACTCTCAAAATAATTTTTAAATTTTTTTTTATTTTATAAGTTAGTTCACAAGGATGGCATCTTCCCATGTTGCTGCAATAGTGCCAAAGTGCTCCCAGTTGGTGCTTATTCTGGGAGTTGTCTTCTTAGACTCAAATTTTGCAGACTTTTCTCCCCACTCTGTGAAGTAGAATTTCACATGAAGGAGACGGTAGTCTGATCCCGTTTGGAATTTTGGGACAACAGCGACATCAGTCAGGCAAAACCTTTGATTGAATATGATGTGGTCAATTTCATTGTGGAACTGTCCACTGGGAGACTCCCATGTCCAGCGTTTAGATTCCGCCTTCTGGAACTGTGAGTTACCATGGATAGTCTTGGTCGACATGATGAATTCATACAGTCTCTCACCCTGATCCTTCCATTCTAGGCCATGTGTCCCAATGTGGAGTTCTTCAGGCAACCTTCTGGGACCTATCTTGGCATTAAAATCACCAACGATGATCTTGTAGAAGGAGTGGTCTTCTTTATAGAACTTCTCCAGTTCCATGTAGAACCTCTCAATTTCTTCTTCATCGTCAGTTGGTGCATAGACGATGAAGATAGAAACTGCAGGAGTGAGCCACATCTATTCAAGCGTAATTGTCCAATTCGGGTTGTTAGGCCTTCGAATGAATCGATGCTCATGGCCAAGTTCCTGTTGACAAGGACACCAACACCACCAACGCCTCTGTTGTTGCATGTTCCAAGGAACAATTCTTCTCCAGTATTGAAAATGGCGTGATGTGATTGATGTCTCCTCGTTTCGGTCAGACCAATGACAACATCAACAAGGAATACGATCGACTGGTTCAGCACCTCCATGTCTGTGCGAAGAATGCCGAGAGTGAGAAAGCTACAAACAGACACCTGTCTTTGGAAACTCTCGAGCTCATTTGTCAATGTGGTTTGGTGCGAGCCTCAGGCAACCACAAGCTAACATCCGAGCTCACAAAGCTGTGCATAGATGTGATAAAGGAAGACCTCAAAGAGAGAAGAGCAGCAGTGTTGGGCAGTGCAACAGAAACCAGGAAAAGTATTCGCAATGCTCGCCTGTCCTTCACCAACTACAAGACCAAGATGACTGCCCTCCAATGTCCCGATGGATCTATCACATCCTCCAGAAAAGCAATGGAGAAAATTATTCACGACTTCTACTAGGATCTCGTTGACAGCCATGTCCACCTGCCCACATACCAAATTCCACAGGATGGATATGTCGTTCCCAACGTTTTTCCTTCTGAAATCTGATACGCCATTTTGTTGGTAAAGACGCGAACAGCACCTGGTCTGGACAAGGTCAGACCCGAACACCTGAAGAATCTGCCGCCAGTACTCATCAATACACTGGCCCAACTCTTTACACGCTACCTGTCTGAATGCAAGGTTCCATCCCAGTGGAAAACCAGTAGGACCGTTCTGTTGTACAAGAATGGAGACATCCACGACATCGGCAACTATCGCCCAATCTGCCTGTTGTCTGTCGTCTACAAGTTGTTCACTCATGTCATCCTGAATAGAATAGGCAGAACACTAGATGAAGGACAACCATGAGAGCAAGCTGGGTTCCGAAGAGGATTCAGCATGATCGACCATGTCCATATAGTGACCAAACTCATTGAAGTTTCGCGAGAGTTCAAGATGCCACTCTGTCTAACGTTCATTGACTTAAAGAAGGCCTTCGATTCTATTGAGACTGAGGCAGTCATCGAAGCCCTGGGCAAACAGGGAGTTCAAACTCAGTATATCAAAATCCTCCATGAGCTGTACTGTGGATTCACCACCAGGATCTCACCATTCTACAAGGAAGTGATCATTGACGTAAAGAGAGGGGTGCGGCAAGGTGATACCATTTCACCAAAACTCTTCAGTGCCACCCTTGAGAACATCATGCAACAACTGGAATGGGAAGGAATGGGAGTGAAGGTAGACGGTCAGCAATTACACCACTTCCTCTTTGCTGATGACATCATTCTCATAATGCCGAACATTAACCAAGCGGCACAAATTCTGGCCGACTTCGACCATGAGTGTGGAAAGGTCGGATTGCAGCTGAATCTCAACAAGACGATGTTCATGAAAAACGAAGTGGTCCCTGAGGCTCCATTTGCTCTCAATGGAATGAACATTTCCGAATGCAGCAGCTCTGTGTACCTGGGTTGAGAAATCAACATGAGGAATGACTTGGTGCCAGAACTGCACAGGAGAAAGAGAGCACCGTGGAATGCATTCAAGAGCATCGAAGATGTGGTTAAGAGAATGAAGAACCTCCGACTCCTGGCACATCTTTTCAATTCCACTGTTCTTCCTGCACTAACATATGCCTCAGAGACCTGGGCCCTATGCAAACAGGATGAGAATGTTATTAAGGTATCCCAAAGAGGAATCGAAAGAGCTATGCTGGGAATATCATGTCTCACTCAAGTGAGAGAAAGAATCCGGAGTTCTGACTGACCTCCATCAATGGTCAAAAATCAGGGATGCTGTCTCATTTGCCAAGGCATCAAAAATCAGATGGACCAGTCATGTAATGCGATTCAGAGATGACCACTGGACTAGAGCTGTTACTGACTGGATTCCACGGGATGCCAGAAGACCTCGTGGCCGCCCTCCAACTAGATGGTCAGATTTCTTTTGTTTTTTTTTTTAAATTAATTAATTAATTTATTTTATTTTATCACCATGTGGAAAGTTACAGAGTTCTCAGGTTTATGTCTCAGTTATACCGTATTCAAACACCATCCCTTCACCAGTGCCCATATTCCACCACCAAAATCCCCGGTATACCCCCCGCCCCCCATCCCAACTGTATAACTGATGAATTTCACTTCATTTTCTCTTCACCTTGATTACGTTCCATATTTCAACACAAAACTCACTATTGTTGTGGGAGTTATACCCCCAAACAAGATAACCCTATTAAGGAAGCATTTGATAATTAGTTTTCCATTAAAAGATTGTATGTTTTCAGGTTCTAGAAAAGGTCACGCGGCCGCCTTAGCAGCCGCGCGGCTCGGATGTGTCCCAGTCCTGAATCGCGGAGCCGTGTTAGTTGCTGCTCAGTGTCGCCAGGGCTCCATCTGGAGAAGGTGTAGATGGTCAGATTTCTTCATCAAATCTCTGAGTGAACGATTTGAGGCTCTTCCTGTTCCTAGAGCGAGCAGGTATCATTGGGCTACACTAGCTTGAGACAGGGACAAATGGTTACTGGCTCCCACTTAAGCAAATCAAAGATCAACGGGACTACAAGTGATACAAGTGAAGTGAAGTTAGTTCACAATATTTGATTGCACTTAACATTCAAACACCAACACCACCACCATAACACCTTCCCACCACCAAATTTGAGATGTTTCCATCTCAAACACCAATCCCTGTCCCAAAGCAAACCGGAAGAATATATTTTGCATTGTCTGTTATGAAGAACTGCTGAACATGCTTACAAAAAAGTGTTTGTATATGAAACAGTTTGAAGATTGTTCTATTTTATCAGGAGTCATTAAAACATTCTATAGAATATCACTAACATATTGTTAAAGTTTGGGTGATGTGAGCTTTGGTATATCACTGTCACTGTCACTGTCATCCCGTTGCACATTGATTTGTTCAAGCAGGCATCAGTAACGTCTCTCATTGTGAGAATTATTGTTACTGTTTTTGGCATATCCAATACGCCATGGGTAGCTTTCGAGGCTCTGCCGTGTGGGTGCAATACTCTTGGTAGCTTGCCAGGCTCTCCGAGAGGGGCGGAGGAATCTAACACGGGTTGGCCACGTGAAAGGCGAACGTCCTACTGCTGTGCTATCGCTCCAGCTCCTTTGGTATATATATCTGAAAATATGAATATATTCATATATATATATATTTACCTCTATGATTTGTTGCCTACCATCTGAATCCCATCAAATGTGGCGTGGTAATTATGGAGAATGGATAGGAGTATTTCATGATATGTCACATGGCTGCAAAGGCAGTCACACAGTCCAGGAATATGTTCACTCATGTGAGGCTCCACCTGAGTGCGTGGGGAGTGGCCTGGAGTGTGGCGGTGGTTGGGTTGTGGAGGTTGGCTGCAGGGGCTGGGTCCCTTGGGGCAGGGAGGGCTCTCACCTGCCCCCCTCCGGGGTGCCCCGTGCACTCTCAAAATAATTGTTAGATTGTAATGCCTCCTATTAATTTATTATATCTTGTGTTCATACATTCCAAACGCAGTTTTCTTTTGGTATAAGGTAACTCATTGTTAATCAAGTTTTCCACAAAACTATAGCTGGGAGAAAAGAAGGATCACCCTTATTTATTTAGTAATTTATTCTTGCTTCACTATTTGAAATGTTTCTTATATTCTAAATGAAAGCTTCATTCTAATTTTAGAATATCCTGACCTAACAGACAGTGAGATGATGATAAACAATAAGAACCATTATTTTTAGTAGTGACTTAGTATTTTGATGGTGTGAAATATTTTTAAAAAATCTGTTCTGAGCCTAACTCAGCTAGAGTGTGCATTTTGAACTATGATTATTCTGAATAAATGCCACAGTGAGGGTGACAGCTATGAAACATCACAAAGACAACCTGGCAGATGTTAATTTCCTGTGGCCACAGTGAAAACACAAACACAAACAAAAACCCATCAATTCAGAAGCCTAAAGCATCACACTTATTTCCTGTAATGCTAGAGGTCAGCAGTTGAAAAGTCTAAAATCTATTTTATTGGGTTGAAATCAGCCACACACCTTCAGGGTTTTATTTTTCTCTTTCTAATGGAATCAAAGTGAGATATACAGTTATAAAGTTGTCATAATTGTGTCTCAGTCATACAATCACACAATGTTCCAATACCGCTCCCTTCACTAGTATACCCACCACCAATGTACCCAGTTTCCCTCTTGTCTACCTCTACTTGTTCCACCTCTATAGCTTGCCCCTATAGCACACATTTTCTTCTCTCTCTCTCTCTTTCTCTCTCTCTCCTCTCTCTCTTTTTCTCATTCTCCTTTTAGGCACTGTTGGAATACTGTTACTGAAAGGCGATCATACATATCTTTTTACCTCCTTTGAGCACTCAGATTGTGTCCAGAGTGATTATTTCTAGCTATCATTGTCATAGTCTGTCCCTTCTCTGTCCTAACCGTACTCCCCCTCCCTCTTGGTGGCCTGCTTCCTCCCATGGGCCAGTCCTCCTAGCCTTTGTTTCAAAGGTTTTAAGCAGAGGATCCCAAACTTATTTTTACTATCCTCCCTATCTTTTGGGGGGGGGTGCGGAAATCACTCAGTGCTTCTCTGGAAATCTCCCTTCTTCAAGTGAACCCAATGTCCCTTTTACCTCTATTTCACCCCCACAGCAATTACTGCTTGCCCCCTCCACAGAATCTTTCCAATATCCCTCCCTAGCATTCTTTCCTTTCTCTAGAGCTGCATTCTTCATATTTCTTAGCACCTGGCTTCTTCCTCCATCTTCAAAGTTGGCAAGGCAACTTTTTGCTACCATCTTCATATTGACTTATTTTGTCAAATCTTCCTTTGCCTTCCTCTTTAAGGATACTATAGTTATAATTAAGTACTACTCCATATAATCCAAGGTAATTTCCTCATTTAAAAATCCTTAGTTTACTCTCATCTGCAAAGTCCCTCTTTCCATAGAAGGTAACATTCATCAGAATCCAAAAGTTGGAACCTAGATACTCTTAGAGGTACCTCACCTATTGAATTTTCTTTTTCTGGACAAATAATTAACCTCTCTAATGAGAGGTTAACAAATTGACATTTAATGGTATCCTGATGATGCTGCAATGATTATGCAAATTCCACATCAGCAAAGAGAAGGGTCTAATTTTTTGTTGTTGTTTGAGAAACTGAGAAGAAACCTTGCTTGTGAAACTGAGAAGAGAGGAACTGCCAATTTCAGGTGGGAGGAAAATTAGCCTCACTTAGATAGTAAACATGATTTTTTCAGATAGGACATGTTTATGGTGCTTAAGAATTAATCTAGATATTGGTAATACAGTCTGTCCCAATCCCACCATCTCCTACACACATATAGACACACAGACCCAGACACAGACACAGATACACACACACACATACACACACCAGCTACTTTTTCTAACAAGAAGTCTAAAGCTTAGGGAAGGGCTACAACCTCTACTTTGAGAAGGGAAATGGCAAAGCATTGAAGCAAAGCAAGAGCTTCTCCTGGGCCTCTAGGTTTTGATTGCTTTTAGCTCAACACAATCCATCTTGAGAGTAGGGCATCTTGAGACCAGTTCTGAAAACTTGTGGCCTTGCCTGAACAGCTTGTTCCCTTATAGGACTATTACTTAGCCTACCACAGTGAGTCGACCCCATGTCTTTTTGAACCACAGGTTTCACAAACTAGGTATAATGGACCAAAAGGATGTGCTGTTTTCTCAAGCAGGCATCTCTCTGCAGAGAGGTATTGCTTCTTGAGTTTCAAAATGTTGATATAACCCCTCCCTTTACTCAATGTTGTACTCTAGAGTAGACCATAGAGCTGCTTGGAAGTGCTTGGGGATAGGGGTCGGGGTGGGGGGGAGAATCTTTTTCTCTACCCTCTTTCATTCAGCTGCTGGGAACTATAAAGAGATGAACAGGAGATAAGATCAATTCCACGTGCATATTATATAGACCTCAAAATAAATAGAAATAAAATCCTCAAAGCAGTATGGCATGGAAAGTTTATGTATCATTTTAACAAAGGATGGCAAATTGGGAAGCTGTGTTGGTGGCAGTAAGGAATATGTAAGAAAATCTATGGAAGAGAAAGACTAAATTTAAAGGAAGATTTAACTACCAAATTATTATCTTCAAACTATTATCTTAAAGTTTTTGCACTCTATCACCGTCTCGTGTCAACGGTCATACAGGCTGTTCTAGAAAGAAGGGAGGATGAGTACCTTCATCAGGATATCTATGTTCTGCTTTTCAGCAAATAGAAGAGCTAAGAGTTCTTTGTATATGTCTTGCTTCCTAATTGCATCTAAAAATAATCCTTATGCTAACATGGAATGTTTTAAGGTGATATATTCTAATTTTCTTCAATGCAGATATGCCAAGCCTTCTTTCTTCTGGCCTAGGAATTTGCTCTCTTTTTTCCTTATCTGAGTCGTTTTTCTCCTATAACTTCCATTTTAGTTGCCAGAAAATGAGCACACACATACACAAAACACATAACTTTAATGAAACAATTATGCGTATAATAGCTTGAAATAGTTTTAACTAGTTAAATTACTTTTATCTTATATTTTAAAAGTAAAGTACCAATGAAAGTGACAGGTGAGGGTTGATCATGACATTTTAAATAAGTAGTTAGATCAAACCTCTCTGATCAACTAAACTTTAGCAAAATCCAAAAAGAGTATGGCAGATAACTACTTAGCCTGATAAGAGAATTCTAATGTAGGGAATTAACTTTGCAAAGACCTTAGTACTACCTTGAGTTCAAGGAATGGGCCTGGGGGCCAGAGAGATAGTACATACAGCCAGCCTGGATTTGATCCCAAGCAACCCACAGTAGGTCATCTGAGCAATGCCAGAGGAGTGATCCCTGAACACAGAGCATGGAGGAATCCCTGAATAAAACCAGGTATGTCCCCACCTGGGGGGTGGGGAGGGAGAGAAAAAATATGACTCTAATTTCACTCTCTGATTAAGAAAAGGTAAAATTTCATTTCCTGACCACCACAGCTATTTTCTTCTCTAAGACTTTCACCTCTCTTTTCCCCTTGACCTCCTCTTGGTTTGGGGGCCACACTTGGAAGTGCTTAGGTCTTACTCCGGGCTCTGTGCTCAGGGATCTTAACAATATTCGAAACCCTATGCAATGCCAGGGTTGAACCTGGGTCAGCTGGTAAGGTAAAAGCCTTACTAGCTGTACTATACTCTGCACCAAACTTTTTTGGTGGAGCTCCCAAATGCCTCAGGGTGCTCCTGGACCACATCTGGTGGTGCCCAAAGGACCCTGTGATGTTGGTCTGGGAAGTCAATTTCTGGCCTTTTGTATGCAAAAAGAATGTGATCTAGCCTTAGGAATAACTTCTGGCACCATCTCCTTTCTTATTTCAGTCACCCTTCCCACACCATGATTCTTTTTTTCCAAGTTAATCCCAATTGATTGCCTATTGTGTATTAAATAATATTCTAACCACAGTAACAAATTCAATACATAGTCAAACTGCAGCAAGGAAAGGTTAACAAGTTGTTCAAAGTCATACAGCCAATAAATTGCTGAACTGCCCTTGAATCCAGGCAGTTTGGTTCCACCATGTTTCCATCACCACTGCCTCTCATTTCCACAGACATCAAGCTTTTGCCCCTTCCTACATTGCTCTTCTACAGCCCTGAGACTACCGATAAGACTCAGTTTTTGCGGTTCTCTAAATTACTCTTCAGAGAATTTCTCCTAATTCTTCCCTTTGTGGCTTTTATGCTTGGTAGTGACCTGTCTGTGGATGATAATATGATCTTTCCTAAAGAGGTCAGAAATTTCTTGTTGACAAGACCAAGACCACCTCTCTCTCTCTCTCTCTCTCTCTCTCTCTCTCTCTCTCTCTCTCTCTCTCTCTCTCTCCCTCTCTCTCTCTCTCTCCCTCTCTCTCTCTCTCTCTCTCTCTCTCTCTCTCTCTCTCTCGTGTGTGTGTGTGTGTGTGTGTGTGTGTATGTGTGTGTGTCTGTGTCTCTGTGTCTCTGTGTCTGTCTGCCTGCCTGCCTGCCTGCCTGCCTTCCTATCTGTCTGTCTGTCTGTCTGTCTGTCTGTCTGTCTGTCTCTCTCTCTCTCTCTTTCTTTCTCTCTCTTTCCATAGCATCCAAAATCTCTGGCACATGAAATTCTCAGGAGGAAAAATAATGTGGAATAGCAACTACTTTGCATCAGTTACTTCAAAGGTGCAGTTTTGATACATTTAACATCTCTGATATCAGGGATTCAATTGATGGCATACCAGAGTTAATTGGCAGGTTCATTCTCTTTGTTAGCAGCCTCATAGATTTGATAAAATACAGTAATTAAAAATCTTGACTTTGACCCTTCATTTGGTGCCTTGGTATTATGAGAATTTATTCAGCAGGGTGGGATGAAGAGGAAGTGACCTTGCTCTTTTCAGCTCCCTCTCACCAATGTTGGAGCAGAAAGCTCTTTGATGCTGTGCATTATATATCCAGTAAATTTGATTTAGTAGAGGAGTCATTTGACTTCTGAAACAAAACAGACACTTAAGAGTAAAAAACATGGTGTCAAAGAACTCTAGATTTTTGTTCAACACTCGAGGCCCATGTTAACTGAATAAAAAAAGAAGCCAATCAATGAACAGAGAAAGTTTGTGAAGTACACAGATAATGTCTTCTATAATTTCTTTTATCTGCTGAAAAAAAAACTCATGCAGGAAATATTTTCAAACCAAGTAAATAAAACAGAGATACCCACAATTTCCTGCAAGTCTGATTAAAAATAGGAGCTCTGCAATCATGAAAGTAGCTCATCTGGCAGCTGCAAGGCCATACCTTGGGAAGCTGAAATCGCTGGCAGCTGCAGAAAGCAGAAAGCAGTGCATGGCAGGTGTTCATACATGTTCTTGTAGGCTGTGGGGAGGCTGTATTTCAGAGGCTTGTAGGGCCAAATAGACAAATGGCTTCTTCATAATAAAAGGGACTTGTCGAAAATTATTCTGTTTTTTTTTCTTCCTCTCCCTATTTTCAGCTCTAACCCACCCTTCAGTTTTGTACCATCTTTATTCTCGAGAGTGAAGTCTAATTCCTTGTACCTCAGAGACAAAATAAAATTCCCCTGAAAAGGGGGGTGGAGGCGGCAATAAACATTTGATATTTATTCTTTCCTCTTTACCACACCAAAAAACATCACATGCCAATGTAGATGTTAGCTTCTTTGCAGATATTTAGGATTGTCTTTTTAAAAATTTTTTTTTTCCTTTTTGCCCCTAAATTACAGGCACATGGATTGGATCTTCAAAGCAAAGTACAGGGTTTAAGCTCAGCCATTCTCATGCAAGTCTGTGGGAGGCACACAGCGAGAATCTGTAATATCTCAGAGGATTTATTCCTTTTTAAGTTCTTTTATAAGAAGCCTTTGCTAAGGGATTTACAAGAACTCAAGATTATTTAGTGATAATGGATGAGAAATGTTGCTGGAAGTGTAAAAGGCAGTCACATTCCCACCAAAAGAATTCCTTATAAATAATGTCATTATGGCACAAAGAATACCAAATGAATTTAATCATTAGCTTCTAATTGAAGGGCTCTGCCAAATTTGCTTCTCCTTGCTACGTTAGCTATTTTCTGTTCAGTGGAGATCTGTCGAATGTAAACAAAGACTAGGAGAAGGAGCATGATTAATCACAAAGCTGGAGGACAAGTCTGGACTGGACGGTTGGTGGTGGGAATTGCATATTGCATCTATTATTTCCCTCCTGCTCCACACTTTCCCCCATTCAGTCTCTGAGGGGCCTCCTAATCAATGGATGTTGGCCAGTAGAAGTCAATAGGTGGCTTATTGAAGGAAATCAGGATGAGATTCTCTTCAACAAAGCATAGGCCAAATAATGCTTCCTGACAGAAATAATAGAACATAGTTTAAAGTTTTCACTAAAAATGGATAATTTTTAGGGCAAGGACATAAGAGCCAAATAAATAGTTCTAGAAATTTTTTAAGATGGCATGAGTAATTTTATATAGGAGTAACTTTATTTATGAATCTTTGTGAAGTTCGAAGTTACCTAGAAAATTCATGGCTCAAATAAACTAAAGTGTACAATAAATTAAAACAACAGCAGATGATTTTTTCCCCTTACATTTTGGAAAAAAATATTAAAGACTTTTTAATGAATGATCATTCCTCTTTTGTATCTTTATCTGTTAAGTAATATAATGATGACACTTAAAACTTTTTTTTTCGGGGGCTGGAGTGATAGCACAGCGGGTAGGGTGTTTGCCTTACACGCGGCTGACCTGGGTTTGATTCCCATCATCCCATATGGTCCCCTGAGCACTGCCAGGAGTAACCTCTGTGCATTGCCAGGTGTGACCCAAAAACCAAAAACAAAAACAAACTTTCCCCCCCTTTTTTTTTGTAATCAGATTACTTAAGGTTAACCAGTTGCTTAGACTTCTCTTTTTATTTTTAATTTTTTGGATATTTTAAAATAATAGTTAGAAATATTGCTTTCCTAAAATAGCACTGTCGCCCCCTTGTTTATTGATTTGCTCGAGCAGGCACCAGTAATGTCTCCATTGTGACACTTGTTGTTACTGTTTTGGCATAATGAATATGCCACGGGTAGCTTGCCAGGCTATGCCGTGTGGGCGGGATACTCTCAGTAACTTGCTGGACTCTCTGAGAGGGATGGAGGAATGAACCCTGGGTCAGCTTTTTGCAGGGCAAACGCCCTACCCTCTGTACTATTGCTTCAGTTGATTCAGCTGATCTGGCTGGCTAGGCGGGTGTCCCCTTCCTTCTCATCGCTCTCCTAAAATAGGAAAATAAAAATTCATTCGAGGACCTAAATAAAACTGTTTGATTGGTTCTAATTCCACACAGTTTCACTCACCCAATTACTGTCCAAACAAAACTATAGTTGAAAATTTTCACTTCAAGCTATTCAAACAGACTGCATTCTCTTTTATCCTCAAAAGGGTTAACTGAAGTTACTGAAAACTAAATCCCTTATATTTGCCTATCTAAAAATATAGCACCTTACTGAAGTAACTGTCATTGTGTAAACTGGTAAATGCATTAAATGTTTTTCTCCACTGAAGCCAATACTGAATGAAGATCTATTGCTCCACATTTTGCAAGGACTGGAATGTTCGTGGAATTGAAGGATGGCTGGCACATTGACAGTTTAGGTGAGAGAGCTGCATTCCAGAACCATCTGCTTTGTTACCTCACCACAAGGAAAAGGGAGTCTCTTATGGGAAACACACTTGGGAAACACTACTTAAAATACCCTAAGATAAAAAGACTAATCTCTTAAAGGGCTTCACGTGAAGTTAGACAATAGACCTCACTATGTTTTCCTGCCGGTCAAGTATTATTGGCTTACAGAAAGAATTCACTTTGACCTCTAAAGGAAAGGACTTCTCAGAGAAATGACAACATGAAAATGTGCAGAGGAATATTGAAAGATTAAATGTTTCTTCGACAATTATCTTCAACTCAGTCATAATGGAGGGGAAAAAATACATTTCATCCTAGATTTTTTTCCCCATCCAAGTTACCTCTTTGCATTCTCTACCTCTCTACCTTAGTTTGGCCTTATCAACGAAGGTTTAATCTATAGAGATTTAAAAAAGAAAAAGAAAAGAAAGAAAAAAGCAGCTTCCTATTTCTAAGTTTCTTCTTCAGTTAGACCTCCGGACAGCTGAATTTAAAAAGAAAGGCTGCTGTTTCTCAGGTGTCTCACCAAAATTACCTATCTCAATTGATTTCATTCTCCTTTTAGGCGCTAGCTTCATTAATGATACTGAAGTCTATTTCATCTGCCTTCTTTCCTCTTGTATGGTGGTAGTTGATGAAAAGGACTAAGTCACCCTTTGGGATCCAAAAGAATTTGGAATTCAAATCAAGCTATTTTCAGGGAGAAAAGAAAGGGGAAGAGATAAAAAGAATGTAAGCAGATCTTATGAAATTATTCACTTTTATGTAAGACTTTTTGTTTTCAAAGTTCTTGGGACTTCTAATGTGTGAAGAGTGTATATGGAAACCGAGAAGCCAAAGGAATGGCCTGTTCCACTGATTAATTTATCATGACCTCTCTATCATTCTGTTTTCATTGTTATCTGTGCAATTAGAACTTGCTCTTTGAAAAATTTGTGTCTTAGGTATATGGTACATACTTTTTGTTTGGATGGAAGGGTTTCCCCCCGGTTTAAGAAATTGAGATAAAACTGGCATACCAGAAGATTCATGTAATTCTGTTTTTTCCAGAATATTCAAAACACTGTGCAACCATTATCACTGTATAATTTCAGAACATTTTCAGCATCCCAGAAGAGACCCTACATCCATTAACAAACTCAGCTGCCTTTTATCCCCCATTCCCTGACAAACACTGATCTACTTTCAATGTCTATTTATTTGCCTAGTCATTCATTATGTTGCCTTTCTTGTCACTGGCTTCCTTCACTTAGCCTAATGTTTACAAGTTTCATTGACACTGTAGCATGTCAGTACTTCTTTTAAAAAATATTTTATCCTTATTGATTTAAGTACTGTGAGTTAAAGTACTGCTAACAACGGTTTTTACATGTACATAATTCCAGGACCACACCCATCACCAGATTCCCACTACTTACCCCCTGAAACCTCTCCCCCATATTGATATTAGTGACTGATATTAGTCTGTGGTTTTGGTTCTTTGTGTAGATTAGTGCTATAGTGCTATAGATTGCATCTAGTTTTAGACAATGCTTTAATTTGCCTCAGAAAAGAAACTAGGAATTATTTCTTCCTTTTCTATGTTCAAAGATGATTTATAGTCTATTTGGAAAATCTGGTCTTTGAATATCTAGTAAAAATTGTTTATGGACACAACCAAGCATGATGCCCAGGTGCCCAGGAAAGCCAGGTTCAGGCAGGCCTCGATGTCCAGGCAGTGACAAGGTGATGAGCACTGGAGTCTCACCCACATGCACTTGGGTGTTGACTGGTGATGAAGAACGAAAGGACCTGAGGATAAAAACTACTGGGGTGCAGCTGAGAGAGGCCCAATGACAGATACAGAGCACAGGGGTTGTACCCACATGCATGTGGCTGTGGCTGGCAGCTAAGGAACACTGAGTCATCAGGGAATCATTGGGGTAAAGTCTAAGAGAGGACAAACAACAAGATCTCAGAAGTCAACACTGGACTGGACATCATGGGTAAAAAAGAGACCTGTATATTTGGGGAGGGACCCAGATCCATATACTTAAACTGTACAATAAACCTCTTAACCTAAGTTTTGTGTGCAAATCTTTAGTACAGTTCTCAAGAACTCACCTGACCAAAATGCACTTTTGACCTACCACTACATTCTTCAGCATTACTTTGCTTCTTACTCTTGCCTCATTCCAATGCCTTTATCATTAATAATTATTTGTATTAGTTGTTTCACTAAAATCACTTTATGGTTTCTTTCTTTTGATTAGACCCTAACCACCCACGCAGCTAGTCTCTTCTTTCAGTCTTATCATGTCTTAATAAATAAAATATTCTTAAAATATCCCAAGTGTCTAAGATCTAACTGTAACCCACTGTGATCTATTTTTCTAAAAGTCATGAATTTAACCATATTATGCCCTATGAGTTCAAAGGGGTGAACGTTTGATGTCAGAAAGCTGCCAACCCCCCCTCCCCCACCTTTATTTTTATTTTTATTTTTTAATTTAACTTTTTATTAAATCACCATGTGGAAAGTTACAAAGTTCTCAGGTTTATGTCTCAGTTATACAATATTCAAACACCCATCCCTTCACCAGTGCCAGAAAACGCATAGCACAGCTCACAGTCCCAGTGCATTGCTGTTCTGGGGACATGCTTGGGAGCACTTGCTGGGTTCAGAAGTCATCCATCTGGCTCCGGATGTTGCGTATACAGCAGCAGAGCGGCCATGCCAATGAATGGCCACCCAGTTCGAATCCCGGCGGAGCGCGGGCCGGAGCCGGTGCCAGCCCCAGCCAGCCCCAGCCCGCGACTTCCCAAGTGTCCCGCTGTTCAAGTTCAAAACACATTTTTTTTTCCTTTCCGCGCCAAAAGTTCATACCTGATTAAATGTCCATAAGATGGTGTACACTGCACTGCTTCTCCCAGAGGGGAGAGAACCAAGGAAGAAGGATATTTCCCCCCTTAGCTGACGCGGGGCAAAAGCTTAGTTCATGGTCCGCCTCCCCCACCTTTACTTGTCGATAGCAGTGGGCAAATTAACAGAAATGGGGAACAGAACGAAGGATGGAGCCACAGGTGGTTGGTAATCAGTGACTTTATTTTTTTCACAGCATTAGTTATATAGAAATTTTGAAGGGTGGGGTACACATAGGTGTGGTTGAACATTATCATAACAATAAACAGATGTAAAGCTCCAGCCTTCAGGGGAAGTTTCTTCTAGGAGATTAACTCAAGAACACAATTTTATCTGGTGGTTGACCACTCTAGATTACTAGGAAATCCGCTCAAGGGCAGGATTCCATATAAGGATGTATACTTTCTCCTTTCCTTAGCTAGTAATCCATTTAAACAATCATATTAAATTTACTTCTTACTAATATTTCTAGTCATTTTGTATGAACACAGTAAGCAATATATTAAGCTTAAAGAGTGGCTCTTTCTGGGGACATCTCATTACAGATCCTAGACTACAGTCATCAGGCCAGTTTAGTCTTTCCTAACCCTAGCAGGGTCCTTAATCAGTTACTTCTTTTTTGGGTCACAACAGAGTTTGTTCCATTACTGTATTCTTAACTTTTTTTTACTTCTTATGGTGCTTAGCCTGTCCCTTTTTGATGCCAGGGTAGCTTACAGCTTGTCCTGGGTCCATTCAAGTTCCTCTCCAGGATCCTCATTTTGGGAGTGTTAGGAACTAAGGCAACTGAGGCTTAAGTCAAGTAAATATGATGGATGCCCTGAAGTAAATATTATTCAGAGCCAATGAACTCCTATGTTACAAAAGCATAGCATCAACTGTCTTCCTGTGTTTGTACAAAAAGGACATTGCTAAACCATGCAAAGGACACAAAGAAAAGAGAAAAGCTATATAGGATTATTACTGCCTGATGGGATTGGGTGTAACTCAGGAACACTATGGTGGGAGTAACTCAATAAACCTAAGCTCCCTGCGGAAGGAGCAAGGACAAACCAATATTATCTAACAATTCCCCACTTCACAATCTCTCAACAGGTACGAAACAATAATATAGCGTCTACTCTCTATGCTATGGTCCCTTCTTAATTCCTACTGAATCTCTTATCTCTGTTTTCCCTGCTTTCCTCTTATACTTTGAATTTTAATGTTTGAATTTTCCTGCACAATTTGATTATTTATTTCACTATTCAACTACTGCCAAATTGTTTTTTGTAGTTTTGGTTTGGTTTGTTTTTTGGGCCACACCTGGCAGTACTTAGGGTTTTACTCCTGGCTCTGTGCTCAGTGATCACTACTGAATTGACTTTGGGGACCATAACAGTTGCTGATGTGCTGGAGATTAACCTGGTAAGTCACATGCAAGGCAAGTGCCCTACCTGCTATACTATTTTTCCACTCTCCCTTTTTATTTGGATGTCAAATTGTTTTGTATTCGTAGAATTGTTCTTGTGTTCTGTAAACACCTACTTATTCCTCAATATTTAGTTATGTCCTCTCTTTATTACTTATTAATTTGCATAAAAATCTATATGTTGCAGGTAAATAGGTAGGGGGACCTGTTAATGTACTTTTGGGAAATAATTAAACTTAAGAAGATATTTCCTTACCTTAAACTAGCCCAAATGCACAAAAGCCACTTTCCTTTGAAATATAAATCCTGAGTTTTTTGAAGAGGAAAAACTGAGGGACCTTCAGATGTAGATATCCAGGACCTCATATAGAGAAGGGTGAATCCTTCAGAAAAGAAGCTACAGAAGAATCTATGAGATTATGAAGAGCCTATCACAGTGCAAGGGATGAGATTATGATCTAGCCCTCCACAGTGCAAGGCCTTTGTGAGACAACACCAAGATTAACTTTTAGGTATGCAAAGCTCCAGAAGAAATTCACTTGGAAGAATTGTATATAAACTCCTCTAAAAGTCATTTGGAGCTTATTCTTCAAGCCCATGTTCTCTCTTAAAGACTCACTTGCTTGTTTCTGCTTATTTTGCTTACTGATTTCTACTTTGGAAAAAGTCAGTGTTCTCTTTTAAACATGTATCTTTATCTCCTGTCCCATCTTTATTTTTCTTTTCTTTTCTTCTTCTCTGTCTCTGTCTCTGTCTTTCCCTCCAATCTTCATCATCTTTTTTTGTTTTTTGAGCCACTCTTGGCAGTGCTCAGGGTTTACTCCTGGCTCGACACTGAGAACCTTGCAGTTCTCAGGGGACCATATGGCTTGCTGGAATCAAAACTAGGTTGGCTGCATGCAAGGCAAGCACCTTACCTGCTCTTCTCTCTTTCTGGCCCCTCTCACAGCTTTCTAAGCAAGTTTTGTTCAATAAAAAACTACCTTGATTCACTGTTTCACCTCCTCCTGAAATTCTTTTCTATGAAGGAAAGAAAATGGACCCAGAATGTCTATGCTGGGGTTAGTACTGACCTGATTCAGGTCAGGCATTTCCCAGGGCACTGGTGGCCAAGGTGGGTGAAGCAGAAAAATTGTTCCCCACTTTACTGAGTCACTGGCATCATACAGTCATTTCCTGAAATGGGTGATTAATTTCTCCAAAAACTTGAATTATTGTCTTATTTGTTTAGAATTTCCTAATTCTTCCTCAGAGTAGTCACTACATATATGTGTTGAATGTTGAAAAAATATGTGATTTTTTAATAAACATAATTACTCCTGGTACAGTACTATACTATGGCAGAGAGTCTCTTGCCCGCATGCCTGGCTGTCTTCCCCGGGGCCACTTGGAGGGGGTGGGCTCCAGCTTCCCTTCCCACCCTGAGCAGAGCTCCCACAGCCAAAGACCTCTGGAGCCTAGCCACAACCATGCTCAAGGCCCCTCTCCATACGTTCAGACAAGCTTCACACATGAAGGTACTGGCAGAGGAACCCAGATGTGTGGGGCCCAGGGCTGAGACCTCCAAGCCTGCTCGAATTGGGACTGGGCCTCTTCCACCAGATTTCCAATTTTCCAGTAGCTAGGCGGTCACACCCAGGGACTACCCCCAGCGCCGAGTAATCCCACCAATGGCCAACATCTAGAGACCTAAAACCAAGCTCCCAGAAACCTAGACATCTTAGAGCCTAGTTCTCCCTTTGGGAGAACCTGGCAAGCTACCAAGAGTTGAGAGTTTCCTGCCCACATGGGAGAGCCTCTCAAACTCCCCATGGTGTATTCATATGCTAAATCCAGTAACAATGCTGAGTCTCATTCCCTTGACCCTGAAAGAGCCTCCAATGCAGCATCGTTGGGAAGGATGAGTAAAGAGAGGCTTCTAAAATCTCAGGGCTAGGACAAATGGAGATGTTACTGGTGCCCACTCAAGCAAATCTATGATCAACAGGATGACAGTGACACAGTGATACAATACTATGATACTTAGGTCTTTTCAGATAATTAAACAGTGTAGGAAATAAGAAGGCACTATTATCCCTAAACGTTTTCTATTTTCCATGAGGTGACAGGATGAGCGTTATAGAGTTCCAAGTCTGGGACAGTTCCTGCTTCCTTTACATTATAAGTTGATTGTTTTATATAAGCCATTTTGAGACTTTTTGAGACTGATTCTTTAATACTCCAACCACTTGTATGATTTGGAATTCACACCACAACTACTTGTATGACTTAGAATTCCCCCCCCCAAAAAAAAATCCAGAAAGTTCACCAAAAGTTGGAATTTTAATTTTTGGTGGGGGATAAAACTGGAGTCTTTACAAACCAGCAAACGGGTTGGAGAGATAAAACGGTGGGTAGGGTGCTTGCTTGCCTTGCATTCAGATGAGTTAGATTTGATTCCCAACACTGTCAGGAGTAACTCCTAAATGGAAAGCCAGGTGTAAACCTTAAGCATCAGTAGGTGTGGAGCCCCCCACTTCATCAAAAAAACAAACAAACCCATAAAACAAAGAAAACCAGCAAAATGTATTGGGCATTTAGGAACTACTAATAGTACAAAGCTATTATCATCTTGTAGTGAAGACTACAGTGTTCCCGGAGCCAGGTGCAGCGATAGTACAATTGGTAGAGGACTTGTGTTCCACATGGCCAGCCTGTGTTTGACCCCACCATTCTATATGGTCCCAGGAGTAACCCCTGAGAATCTCCAGATGTGGGAAAGAAGAAAGAAAGAAAGAAAGAAAGAAAGAAAGAAAGAAAGAAAGAAAGAAAGAAAGAAAGAAAGAAAGAAAGAAAGAAAGAAAGAAAGAAAGAAAGAAAGAAAGAAAGAAAGAAGAAGAAAGAAAGAAAGAAAGAAAGAAAGAAAGAAAGAAAGAAAGAAAGAAAGAAAGAAAGAAAGAAAGAAAGAAAGAAAGAAAGAAAGAAAGAAAGTCATATGGATTCCCAGCATCCCATATGGTCCTCTGAGCACCGCCAGGAGTAATTCCTGAGTGCAGAGCCAGGAGTAACCCCTGGGCATAGCCAGGTGTGACTTAAAAAGCAAAAAAGGAAGGAAGGAAGGAAGGAAGGAAGGAAGGAAGGAAGGAAGGAAGGAAGGAAGGAAGGAAGGAAGGAAGGAAGGAAGGAAGGAAGGAAGGAAGGAAGGAAGGAAGGAAGGAAGGAAGGAAGGAAGGAAGGAAGGAAGGAAGGAAGGAAGGAAGGAGAAACCAGTGTTTTTGGAGCCTGGTGTAAACTGGAGCTAGAAAGGGTTACACCTGGCTTTCCATTTAGGAGTTATTCCCGACAGTGTTGGGAATCAAATCTAGCTCATCAGCATGCAAGGAGGTGGAGACTTAAAGATGTTGCTACTGCCAGGATAACGTGAAGAATAGTGAAACACATCCCTGACTTCTGTCTCATGCTGTCCTCCCATCTTATGCTGGCATGTTCCCTGGGATCCATATGCAAAAAGAATTTTAGGTAAAGAGGCTGGGTTAGTTATTCTCCAGATTTTTTTTTTTTTAAGAACATCCTCCTCCAAGAACAGAGCAGGATGGAGAAAATAGAGAAAATGTGCTGAAGAGCAAGCAAGAACAAACAACAAACCATCTAATATTTGTGTGTGTAGAATTAAATGCATATGCAGTAATATACATTGTAAATTTTATTTTAAAAAGATTATTATACAAATTTGGTATCACCAGAAAATACCAAATAATAACCAGTTAATTTTCTTCTAGAATAGATGTGTGGGAGAAATAATAGGAATAGCAATAGGAAATTCTTAATTGTTTTCAAATTGTTTTTGGATAACACTTTTTGTTAGAGCTTGGGATCTATAAGGAAAAATTTAAAGATTCAGTCACGCGAGCAACCAGTGAAAAATGGACACAGGTTATACTTCTGTGGATTTGGCCTGAGTTTCTTCTATTACTACAAAGAGGCCTGAGCACTTTCATCACAACTGTTCTCCAAGAAAGTATAGCAGATTATGCTCGTTCCATTGTACTTTTATGTTGGGTGAGATATTCAGATATTAAAAATAATTTCATGTGATGTTTATAATCCAGCATAAGCAATTATTATTTTATTTACTTATTTATTTTTTAATTTTGGGGATCATACCAGAAAATGCTTGGGGAATACTCTCAGATCTGTGCTCGCTTCCAGTAGTCCTCAAGGGATCATGAGGCACTGGGGGATTAAACTGGGTCTCCCTCATTCAAAGCTGATACTCAGCTTCACTGAGTTATCTCTCTAGAAGCCAATTTTAGCAATTACTCAAAATTCAACCAATTCAATACTTCCTAAAATAGATTTAAAAAAACTGCCCCTATATTGTATCAGAAAGTGATTCTAGATTTTAGGAAAACACCGATGTACTTCTCCAACACCAACATGCTACTATAAAAAGATTTATACTATTTCACTATCCCCACATCCTCTTAGGAGAGCTATCTCCTGCAATTCCAGTATCTTTATTTGCAATTGCTTCAAAATTCCTGTCCTAAATATCACAAGATACTTAGGATTGGTGACACATTAGCCTATAGTCAACTTTATGGTTTCACTGTCAGAGAAGCTAGATCACTTGTCTACTCACTGGACATAGGTTGGTTGAGAACTTACCCTTTGCCAGTCATTGTACCAAGTATACAAATGCAAAGCACAAAATATGGTGTTGGATTTTTTCAGATGGGGAAATTGTGGAAAAATCACAAAATTACCAGAAGTAAAGGTCTATCAGAAAGGATACAGCAGATATTTTTGGTTACCATAATTAAACAATAAGGAAGAAAGAGAATTAGGAAAGAGATATGCAACATTTGCTCACTCTATTTTGGCAAAGAGATGTATCCAAGCCTATTGGATAAAGTCAGGAATCAAACTCAATTCTGTAGTCTATGTGTCCTTTCTGCTCTGTAACATGATCCTAAAATTTGCCCTTAGATATTTTTATATTTTAGTGATCACTCATAAACAGCAAATACTGAAGAGAATCTATAATCCTTATAAGGTTTTTCATAGATCTGCTCACATTGGTTTTGTTTTCTGAAGAAAAGCTAAGAAAACATACTAGCAAATTACTCCACAAATGCTTGGTGAGTGAATGGTACTATAATTAAGTAATTAGAAGTCATGCAATACTTTATAGCAAGTACAACACAAGATGTCTCAATTCTTCCCTGAGACTCATTTCCCACTAAATCCCAATTTTCCACTCGTTGAACACTGACCCTCCTACTATCAACACAGATCGGGCATCATTCCCTTACCAGACTGATTCTATCAAGAAATAAGCTATAACACATTTGTGCTGGACCCACGAATTTGAATCAACAAATGAGTAACTTTGACTAATACCATTTTGGCTTTCTTGGCATAATATTTTATACTGAGAAATTAAAGAAGGCAACCAAAGAGTTTCAGGAAGTTCTATCCCTTTTTTGGAATTTCTCAATGGAGCTGGTTTCTGTGGATGGCCTGTCTTACTCCAGAATTCTGCAGTGGCAGACTCAGAACCCCAACATTTGGAGGAATGGATGAACCTACAGACCAATGTTTGTAAACCTTCAACTGCCTTAATGAAAATCACCAGGATCATGCCTACTCAGACCATAATAAAAGAGGAACAGAAGCTTAGGTCAGTTGCTTCTGGACAGGAAGTTGCTCCCAATACCTACTGTTTTAGGACAGAGCTGATGAACTCAATAACAAGCATCCAACAACAAAAGTGATAAAAAAGAGAGCAGGTCAGCAGGTTCCTTTCTTCTTTGTGGAAGGGTGGTGCATACCCAGCAGCATTTAGAGGTATTCATAGTTCTGTACTCAGGAGTGGCCCCTAATAGAGTTGAACTGGGTGGGCGGGGTGCAAGGCAGCACCCTAGCTAATTTACTGATCTTGAACAAAAATAGTTTTTCCAGACAATGAAATGCTTGAAGAAGCCTCCCAGTCATGTAGGATGTTTTATTTCTCTGGCCTGGTTGATGAAAGACCATTTTCAGCTCTATACTCACACTCAAAATCAGTGGGCAAACTGAGGATATTCATAATATTGCTATTTTATTACCCCCCAGTATTCTTACCTCTGATGCATTGTGGTGAACATATTTTGGGCTTTGCTTTATTACTAAAGGTGGGACAAACAGAAATCAGGTTATTTCTGTTTCCCTTACCTTCCTTCTCTCTCCATCTCCACTTTCCAGTAGTGCTAAGCCTCCTCCTTATCTCCACCTACCAGGTTTTGGGAAGTTTCATGGTAAGATCTATGTGGTAAACAATTTCAATGCAAAAGAAATTGCCATAAAGAAATTTTGCTCTAAAATGCAAAAATCACTTGGGCTGGAGAGAAAGTACAGTAGGCAAGGCAGTTGAATTGCAAAAGTGCAACCTAGATTCAGTCTCCAGCATCACATATATGGTCACTCAGCACAGGCCAGGAGTAAGGCCTGAGCACTGCTGGGTGTGTCCTATCCCTTTAGTATAGATAAAATAACTTATTGGAAGTTTGGTTTGGCAATATCATTTCAAGCTTGGTAATGACAAGTAGACATGGCATGTGACATCTCAAAGTGTGGAATGTAGCAACTATGTATATTTGACTTGATATAAAATATGAATATAAAAAAGTAGGTGGAGGGGAAAAGAGATAGCACTGAAAGTAAGGTGCTTTCCTTGTATGCAGCTGACCTTTGTTTGATCCCTAACAACATATATGGTCCCCCAGGCATTGCCAGAAGTGATCCCTTAGAATATAACCAAAAGTAAGCTCTGAGACATGCCAGGTGCAACCCTCAGGCCAACTATATATATACATTTACATATATATTATATAAATAATATAAATTATTTATTTTATACAATATGACTGGAGCAATAGCACAGCAGGTAGGGCATTTGCCTTGCATGTGGCCGCACCTAGGTTTGATTCCTCCATCCCTCTCAGAGAGCCCAGCAAGCTACGGAGAGTATCCTGCCCACACGGGCAGAGCCTGGCAAGCTACCGGTGGTGTATTCAATATGCCAAAAACAGTAACAACAAGTCTCACAATGGAGATGTTACTGGTGCCCGCTCAAACAAATCGATGAACAATGGGATGACAGTGCTAGAGTAAATATAAATGTTATCTATAAGATGTACTATATATTGCTCAAAACCAGAAGTATGACAGGCTGTATATGAGGTGTTAAAAGTATACCAGGGGCTATGTAACTCACAAATGACTTTGTACCATCGCATAACAAGATTAGTTACCAATTCTTCAGCTACTTTAGACACACTCCCTTGTTCCCTAATGCAGTCTTGACCAAAGTTTTCATACAATATTGAAAGTTAGTGGCAAAATAATCAAGTTCTTCCTGTCTCCACTGCAAGAAACAATGACATGATTTCAAGAAAATAAGTTTCTTGAAAATGGAAAACAATTTTTTTTGTTTTTCAATAGTGGAGAACATGATAGAGCATGAGTTTTGATATCTGACCCAGAATTTGACAGATGATTAAGATAAATATAAGTCTATACAATGGAATTTTTTAAATGTGATCCAGATATGTTTACAAGTTATATGTTATGTTATATAGAATCATCAGAAATCAAATCATCCCTGCTGTCAAGCAACAGTGGATAAGGTTTTCATAACACAATACAAAGTTCACTTACAAATATTATAAACCTACATCTGAGTATTTGGAAACTCTTAATGAAGGCAGAACTTTTAGCAAAAACAAAAACATTTAATTGTACCCTTTTAAATCCATGATTTTATCTCTTGTTTCGTGGCAAAATTATCTTGTGGACAATTTAGTTATAGTGAAAATTTTATAAAATCATACAGTGAAAATCTACAATAGAAATGCCTTTGGTGAAAATACAGCAAAGAATTCATTGCAAATCCACTAGACACAACTAGATTGATGGCCCATATGGTTCCAGCTTTTATTAAGTAATTTTAGTTTCTGGGCTTCACTATCATCACCACCTCTTTGTCCCTATAGATTCGAGAACTGACTCTGGCTTCCTGTTGCTGCTAATCTCCATCTCGTTAGACTCCTCAGCTTCTCCATCACTTATAGATCTAATACCTGGAATAAACCCACCCTGTTCTCAACCCCTGAAGTGGTTCCTCTTTTTCTGATAGACTGAAGCACATGTTTATTTTGAAGACTATATCTTCAAACTATATTTGAAGACATAATCTCAAGTTACCTACCTTCAAAGCCAGTGTGTTTACTACTCCACTTTCCTGCCATCTAGATTTTGGGTTCACACCAAGGGTGAGAAGATGGAATTGCACTTAAAGAGCTCTCAGAGACTACCTGAAGAGAAAATAAGTTTATCTAGAATGCTATAAAACCCTGAGTTTTATGTGTTTGTTTGTTTGTTTGTTTGTTTTTGTGGCCAGCTTTTGGCCAGGAATGTTGTGTTATGCTGAGAACAGAGTATAATATACAATTTCTTCCACATCTGTGATCAGGCATAATGGAAAGAGCTTGGCATACTGGAAAGTGCTTTGTAAATAAAAATTATTGTATAAATACAAACTATTATAAGCCAGATACATCAAAAATTGGAAGCTGCAGTCAGCCCTAAAATTCCTGGTCTCCCATCCCTACTTGTTAGTCAGAAAATTTTGCTATAAGAAAGGATAGAAACCCAAATCAAACTAATTCGAGTCAGCTATTAAGCTATTGTTGTCAAGCTTTTGTTCGACATGACTAAAAGGTTCAGAGATAGCACAAGATTTTGCTAGGATTGGGTCCAGGAGTGCAGACAATGCTTTCTAGAGTCTGCTCCATTTTTCTCCATCATTCTTATTTGCTTTTATTCACAGACAAACCTTTCCCTGTAATTGCAGCAGACTCTTCAACAACTCCAAGTTACTTAGGATTTTAATAGCCTCAATATCAGAAAGACGTATTTTCTTTCTCTCCTTGTCACATCATTCCTTAAGAGAGCACCGACCTGCATGGATTTGCTAACAACTCCTGGGCCTATCACTCAGTACTTGGGAAATCTGAGACTCTGGGAGTTTGGCACGAGTCAAGTGTAATATTCTTCAGCTGCTGTAGCAAAAGACACAGGGGAGTCGAAAGAAAGAAAAGAAAGAAAAGAAAGAAAGAAAGAAAGAAAGAAAGAAAGAAAGAAAGAAAGAAAGAAAGAAAGAAAGAAAGAAAGAAAGAAAGAAAGAAAGAAAGAAAGAAAGAAAGAAAGAAAGAAAGAAAGAAAGAAAGAAAGAAAGAAAGAGAGAGAAAGAGAGAGAGAGAGGAAGGAAGGAAGGAAGGAAGGAAGGAAGGAAGGAAGGAAGGAAGGAAGGAAGGAAGGAAGGAAGGAAGGAAGGAAGGAAGGAAGAAAAAAAGAAAGAAAAAAGAGAGAGAGAGAGGAAGGAAGGGAGAGGAAGGAAGGAAGGAAGGAAGGAAGGAAGGAAGGAAGGAAGGAAGGAAGGAAGGAAGGAAGGAAGGGAGGGAGGGAGGGAGAGAGGGAGGGGAGGGAGGGAGAGAAAGGAAGAGAGAAAGAGAGAAAGGAAGAAAGAAAGAAAGAAAGAAAGAAAGAAAGAAAGAAAGAAAGGAAGGAAGGAAGGAAGGAAGGAAGGAAGGAAGGAAGGAAGGAAGGAAGGAAGGAACGAAGGAAGAAAGGAAGAAAGAAAAAAGGAAGAAAGGAAGAAAGAGAAAGAGAGAAAGAAAGAAAAAGAAAAAAGGAAGAAAAAAGGAAGAAAGGAAGAAAGAGAAAGAGAGAAAGAAACAAAGAAAGAAAGAAAGAAAGAAAGAAAGAAAGAAAGGAAGGAAGGAAGGAAGGAAGGAAGGAAGGAAGGAAGGAAGGAAGGAAGGAAGGAAGGAAGGAAGGAAGGAAGGAAGGAAGAGAGAGAGAAAGGAAGAGAGAAAGGAAGATGAGAGAGAGAGAGAGAAGAGAGGACCAAAAAGTACTGGAGAAGTGTCAGAAGGTAAGGAATTTCATGCAGCAGATAGGTGTCTAGTGGTAAGTATATGAATTAGAAGACTTAAAACTGAGTTTGAAATCTATTTTCTCTGATGTTAATGTGCTGTACCTATCTTTTTAAGGTTAGCATTGCTTGAGAAATTGTTTTCCAACCTTTCACCTTGAGTGTGTATTTGTCTTTTTCATTAAGATAAATATCCTGTTAGCTTCGTCTCTGATTTGCTGTGAACATGCAGGCAGAGTATTTCACATTTTTCATCCTTGGTTTTCTCATTTGTTGGATCTGATGCTTGAGTTTAAAAGCATTTTTAGCCACCATTCTCTCCTCTGAAGTGAACTATTGTGTGAAACACACAGACTCCAAGCAAAGCTGATAGGGGCCTAGGGCCTCCTCCAATTTTTCTCTTCCTTCACTGCTCTTGATAGGGCTTGAAACTTTTAGGGCACTTACGATAGATCATAGTTGAAAAAACCTTGAACTAGCTATTCCAGAGTCTTTTTCATCCTGAACTTTGGGGGCTTCTATGTAAACTATCCAACCCTCTTTAATCTAAGTTTTCTCACTTTCCTTCCGTTTATTTTTTGGCTTACATTATAGATGTTGGCTATGTGTAAGAGGCCACTTAGGAAAAATAATCATTTATTCAAATGCCCAGCCAATTGACTTTGGCCTATTTGTAGCTTATTTTTCCTGATGGCGAGGAAATAAATTTCCAAAACCTACTTTTAAGTCCAGGCTAGAAAAGGTGAGTGTACAAATGAGGGAAAGTGGGCAAAGGAATTTGCCAAAGTTGTACTGAGCTGAAGGTAGTAAATCCAACAACCTCCATCTCCCCCATACATGGATACCCAACTCCCATCTCGCAGCACCCAGGGCCAAGTGTTTTTTCTGGAACGGATAGAAGAGAAGGATGTGGTCGGGTTTGGCTTTTCTACTTGTGAAAACTGGCTTTGAGGGAGACACCTTCAACTCATTATGAGTGTCTTTGATTGAAACAGAGTGTTAAGCAAGATGAAGGTGAGAGGCTAGGGATCTGGCCTTCTTACAGCCATACTGTAAAGTGGGAATTGGGATTCTTTGATTCAGGCAGCCTCAAGAGTAAGAAACTAGTAAAGTGATTTTAAAAGAGGCTGGGATCTTTGCTTTTTTTTTCATAAGGAAATCTTTTCATAGAATATTTGAAGAAGTTAATAGATGTCAGACATTCTCTTAGGGTGTGTGAAGATACATTTATGGTGGTCTCTAGCATGTTGGACTTTATATTTAAAGAGAGACAAGTCAATTCCTGATAAAAAGCAGGAAGGCTGATATTCAGGGGTCACACACAAGCAAGTTGGTGTCTGGTTTTGTTTTTTGTTACTGCTCAAATGTACTTTTACACAATTCTTGAAGCTGATGGTGTTAAGGCATAGGCAGAATTGATTTCTTCTGAGACCTCTTTCCTTGGCTATCTCCTTTGTCTTCACCTGGTGGTGTCTATTCTACATATCTAGGTTCTACCGACTATAAAATCATTTGATATAATTCCTGCTCTATAATGTCCAAAATTAGATATTATGTGAGTATTTCACATTAGAAGCAGGAATTAGTAGCAGAAGCACTTCCCATTAGTGGCAGTAGCATTTCACCTGAATGGCAGAAGGTGGAGTTGAAGGGAACGTTGAAAAGCATGTTTTATGGTCTAAATAAGTAAGCAGAGGTTAGGAAGATGAGCAAATGCAGAGTGACCTGTGACAAGCATGTCAACTGGTCTTGATCATGTGCGCAGCTGGGGGCCATTGAATGTGAGGGGTTGAATAACTTGTGGTGAGTCTAGTGTCTGAGAAGTTCAAGTAGACATCCAGAAAAGATGCAGGAATAGAAAGTATGAAAACTGTACAAATAACTTATGTTGCAGAACCCAACACATGCTATGTTTTTCTTTGTATTATGAAAGCTGACAGTTGAGGGTCTACTCTGCACCAAAGTCTTGCAAAAACACTTCATCTCACGTGATCCTCAGCATATTCCTGGCTCTGCTGACCCAAAACAACAATGAGTACATTGAGGTCTACAGAGCTGTTATTGGCCCATTGGGAGGCTATGTGGAAGGAAGGAGCAGAGTGACTCTGAGGACATTATAGAGGAAAGGAACATTTAGCTGATTACTCTCAGCCATTTACTGTAGTAAGAGCTTTTCATTTTATTCTATTGAAACAGTCTAGGCCTTGATTGATGGCAATTTTATTCTCACAGTTGCTCTGGTCAAACTTTGGAGATGTTCATTTACAGAACTATAAGAAGAACTCGTATAGTCCACATCAAGAAATCATGTTATTGGAAGCCATGGAGATAGCTCAACAGGTTGAGCACATATTTTGCATGCAGGAAGCCTGTGTTTGATTGCTGATATCTCATAGTCCTGAGAGTACTGACAGGAGGCCCAAGCATAGCCTCCAATACTGTTGGGCATCATTCCCACTCTCCTCCCAGTCCACCCCAAGAAAAAAGATCATGTTAGAATTTTATTTTTATTTTTTTTAAAGTGATTATTTTTTTATTTTATTTTTTAAAAATTTTTTATTGAGTCACCCTGTGGAAAGTTACAAAGTTTTCAGGTTTAAATCTCAGTTATACAATGCTCGAATACCCATCCCTTCACCAGTGCTCATATTCCACCACCAAGAATCCCAGTATAGCTCCACTCCACCCCCCCACACCCCTAACCCCCCACGCCCCAAGCCCCCCCACCCTTAGCCCCCCCCCGCCTGTGTAACTAATAAATTTCACTTTACTTTCACTTTGATTGCATACAATATTTCAACAAAACTCACTATTATTGTTTGGAGAGTCTCTCCCCTAAAGTCAGACCTGCTGAAAAGGAAGCATTAGATAATTTGTTTTCCATTGCTGAGGATGAAGAGGTATGAGGTTGAGTGACCACACTTAGCAGCCTCTCAGTTTTGGGTTTCTGTATTTTAGTATTTTAGTAACTAAGTCCAGAGAGATATCTGCCAGAAGTTGCATCGTTGCCAACTTGTACTTCTCAGTTACATTATATTCCACATATGAGTGCAATCTTTCTATGTCTGTCTCTTTCTTTCTGACTCATTTCACTCAACATGATACTTTCCATGTTGATCCATATATATGCAAATTTCATGACTTCATGTTTTCTGACAGCTACATAGTATTCCATTGTGTAGATGTACCAGAGTTTCTTTAACCAGTCATCTGTTTTGGGGCACTCTGTTTTTTTCCAGATTCTGGCTACTGTAAACAGTGCTGCAATGAACATAGAAATACATATGCCATCTCTACTATACCGTTTTGCCTCTCCGGGATATATTCCCAGGAGTGGTATTGCTGGGTCAAATGGAAGCTCAATTTCTAATTTTTTGAGAATCGTCCATATTGTTTTCCAAAAGGGCTGAACCAGTCGGCATTCCCACCAGCAGTGAAGAAGAGTCCCTTTCTCCCCGCATCCACGCCAACACCGGTTGCTTTTGTTTTTGGGGATGTGGGCCAGTCTCTGTGGTGTGAGATGATATCTCATGGTTGTTTTGATCTGCATTTCCCTGATGATTAGTGATGTGGAACATTTTCTCATGTGCCTCTGAGCCATTCGGATTTCTTCTGTAGGAAAGCTTCTGTTCATTTCATCACCCCATTTCTTGATCGGGTTGGCAGTTTTCTTCTTGTGGAGTTCAACCAGTGCATTGTATACTTATATAATGAAAATTACAAAACGCTACTTCAGGAAATAAAAGAAGACATGAGGAAATGGAAAAATATCCCCTGCTCATGGATTGGAAGAATTAATATTGTCAAAATGGCAATTCTCCCCAAAGCATTGTACAAATTCAATGCGATCCCTATAAGGATACCCTTGCCATTCTTCAAAGAAATGGAGCAAGCGCTCCTGAAATTCATATGGAACAATAAGCCCCCACGAATAGCTAAAGCAATCCTTGGGAAAAAGAAAATGGGAGGAATCAACCTCCCCAACTTCCAACTCTACTACAAAGCGGTAGTCATTAAAACAGCTTGGTACTGGAACAAAGGCAGAGCGGCAGACCAATGGAACAGGGTTGAATACTCTGACACATCGCCCCAAATATATGACCATCTAATCTTTGATAAGGGAGCAAAAAAGGCGAAGTGGAGCAAGGAAATCATGTTTAACAAATTGTGTTGGCAAAACTGGACAGCTACATGCAAAAAAATGGGCTTAGACCTCCACCTATCACCATGTACAAAAGTCAGATCAAAATGGACTAGAATTTTATTTTTAATATATTTAGAACTCTATATCTTCTTTCCCTTCACTGCTGCCAGCCTGGCCATCTTCAACTTTCTCCTAGATTCTTACAGAGTGTTTCCCATACTCCAGCCTGCTTGATTCATTTAGAACTGAGATCAGACAACCAAATGAATCTCTCAAAACCCTGCAACACCCACCTATTACTAAAGTAAAGACAGTTCCTCACATTTGTCTCCAGTGATAAAACTTCTCTCACTCTTTTGTTACTTTTTGGCCTTCACTCTTCTCTGCTCCTGGTTTACTCTTCCATGCAGGCTTCCCTCTTCTTCCACAAACTCCTGTCTCAGGGCCCTTGTTCTTAGCCTATCTTAAATCTGGTCTGCTTTTTGTCGAGGTATCTACTTCGAAGCCTCTTCTCTTTAGATCTTTGCTTTTGAAAGCTGTACCAACTGCCCAGCTGAATTTTGCAATATGATCCCTGACACTTGGTGAATCTACTCCCCACTTTGACAATTTTTTTCACATTAATTACCACTTTCAAATGAATAAATAGTATCTCTTTCTTATTCACAATGACTGTTGCTTATCTCATTTGGGGCAGGAACTCCCCAGCAGAGCTCAAGGAGCTGGGGGAATCCCTCAAGCAGTTTAGTGCTGTTCAAGTCTGGCAGTGCTAGGGACCACTACAAATAACTTATGTTACCACATCTGGTGATGGTTGGACTGTGTGGTGTGGGCAATTGAAGTCACCATATGTGCCCCTGTATTATTTCCACAACTCTACTGTTAATCTCTTTTGCTAGAAACATAAGCTCTATGAGGGTAGATATACTAGTCTGTTTCATCAACAAATTCCAAGAGGTCAGAAAAGTGCTGGGTATGTAGTGGTTGCTTCATAACAACTTAGCAAATGGTAGGGGTAGGGATTTAGGAGATTATCTAAGTAAATGCTAGATCCAGCCTTTGGACTCAGGTCTGTCCAACAGTAAAAGCTTGGGCTCTTGCCACAACTGAGTGGGAATGGAGAATCATCCAGAGTCTTTGTGGATAACAACACCGAAAGGCAGTAGGATTTAGCACTAATCACTGCGACCCAGGGCAGCATGGAAGATGCTGAAGCAAAGAGGAAAACAAGTCTTTCTTTCTCAATTTTGTTGCCGTAAATTTTCTTTTGAGAAATGAATAAACAAATTCATGACTGAAAGGACATCGTGTGTGTGTGTGTGTGTGTGTGTGTGTGTGTGTGTCTTGGCCTACATCCTAGAGCCTTACCTCATTCAGCAGGCATTTAACAAAGGCAGCTTTATTGAATACCCAACTAATTACCTGGCAGCAGAGAGAGAGGCGCTGAGAGATGAATGGGGACAGAGCACACCTGACAGGATGAAACGTTAATCATTCACAGATGTCTTTCAGAAGGAGGAGTAGCCAGCAAGGGCTACCTTAGGAGTCCCTTCTGGAAACCCTTTCTTACCCCAATAATGTTGCTGGAGCTGAGAGGCAAAGCTGAGTTTGCAGGAAAAGGCCTCAGAAGTCGGTAGTGCTGTTGGGACAGTCCTGCAGGTGCCACCCCCAACTGCCACCAGAATGGGAGCTGGGAGCAGATGAGTTGTTTCTCCACGCTCTGGGTTAGTAATATACTGTCCCTAAATACTGTCCTGATGTGTAGATAGTGCCACACAGAGGTCCTGTCTAGACGGAAGGCAGGCCTGAAGAGAGTCCGGGAACAATATGGAGAAGTGAAGGTCAGTTCTTGTCCTGGTCAAAAAGAAAAAGAAAAAGGCTTTGTGTCACACTTTATGCTCACTATCAAGGTGAAGACTCAAATGAGTGCTGAGTAAAAGCAAAATCTTGGGCTCTGTTGAACTCTAATTCAGAAATGAACCACACATTTTTGTTGCAGCTCACATTCATGAGCATGGTCATCGAGCACTTTCAGTGATAAAACGGGATAAGGAGGGGCTAGAGCGATAGTACCGTGGGTAGGGCACTTGCTTTGCATGCTGGTGACCTGGGTTCAATTCCCAGCATCCCATATGGTTCCCTGAATACTACCATGAATAAACCATAAGCTCAGAGCCAGGAGTAACCCCTGAGCATTACTGGGTGTGGCCCCCAAATAAATAAATAGCACTGCACTGTCATCCCATTATTCATCGATTCGCTCGAGCGGGCACCAGTAACATCTCCATTGTGAGACTTGTTGTTACCGTTTTTGGCATATTGAATATGCCTACGGTAGCTTGCCAGGCTCTGCCGAGTGGGCGGGATGCTCTCAGTAGCTTGCCAGGCTCTCTGAGAGGAATTAAGGAATCAAATTCAGGTCGGCCACGTACAAAGCAAACACCCTACCCACTATCACTCCAGTCCAAATAAATAAATAAATAAAAACATTAAAAACAAGAGAGATAAGGATACTCTCCAAATTAGCTATCCATATGATAGGATGGATGCTGTTGGAGAAGCTGCAGTTAAAACAGAAACTAGTTTTATTTTGCACAGGAATGTAATGATTCCTTCTCCCTTCTCCCTCCCCATTCCCAACTGTCAATATTACTAGAATGAAATCACCAAAAAAGATCAAAATGTGATTGTCTGGGAAATGAATTTTTATAAAATGACTGCCTTACTAGTGAAACTCCCAAATCTGTCCCCTCATCGTTTTCTTGCAGTTTATTTGAATTGGTATGCAGAAAAAGTGTAAGACTCCATTAAGTCCTAAATCAGTCCTAATCACCACACAAATGTCATATTTGACTTACTATACCTCTTGGAATTTGTAGTCACTGTGATATAAAACTTTCTGGATAAGATACCAGTCTGACCTTACTATTGCTTTTTCTTTTCCTTTTTTTTTTTCTTTTTGGATCACACCTGGCGGTGCTCAGGGGGCCATATGGGATGCTGGGAATTGAACTCGGGTAGGCCGTGAGCAAGCCCTACCCGCTGTGCTATTGCTCCAGCCCCTACTATTGCTTTCTCAAATTCCATTATGATAAATGCTTATTGTATCTGCCCTATCTTCTACAGTGATTTTGGTCATATTCAATGCCAGCCCCTATTGTACTTGGATTTGCAGAGTCCCTCTGGAAGGCTGATTAAAATACAGGTGTTTGCAACACACCTACATAACTTCAGAAGACCAGGGATGGGTGCTTGGGCATAAAATTTTGTAGTTCTGAATTTATTCTTTTAGCTGTAAGTGTTCAGTAAATAAACAAATGAAGAATTTTAACCGTAGGCATATAAATGAAAAGTCAAAAATGGTTTTAGGGTCAGGGAGAGCATAATAGGTGAGGTACTTGCTGTGCTCAGGGCCAATCCAAATTTGATCCCTGGAGTCACATATGATTCCCTGAGCATCACAAGGAGTGTTCCCTGAGTCTAGAGCCAGGAATAAGCCCTAATACAAGGACTGAAACTTGGTCCTCCACATGCAAGGCATGAGCTATACCACCGAATTACATCCTTGGACCACCATGAATGAATAAATAAGTTGATAAATAAATGAGACTCTGCTGAAAATTATCAGCCTAGCTACAGAGTCGAACAGGAGACTCTGAAGGGACAAAATGCTACTTTCAGTGCTATTTTCAGTCTTCAGAGTTTTCATTTAGTTCTTCATGTAATAGGCACATGTACAAAAGCAATTAAACTAGAACAAAAGCAAAAAATAACAGCAGGCAAGTTGCTGCCTTCAGCTACAGTGCTCCCAATCTGGAACACTGTCACTCACCGGTAAGGCCTGCAAAATTAAATTAGTTGGGGGAAATTTTTTTTTTTGGCTGAGTCAGCATCCAAATATAGAAATTCTTCTGAAAGATTTCAGGTTTTCAGAGGGTTCTGCTGTAGGCAAAGTGTGGATTGATTTTTTTTTCAAAGTTTATCCTGGAACAAAGAATTATTGCAAAATGTGCTGGTTTCTTGAGTTACATGGTCTGAAAAATCCCTTTCTGGGCCCTGAGAAATCTTGTCAACTTGTTTGGAAAGCCAGGCCTGGCTTTATTTCATTACACTCAGTCATTATGATAATAATTTTCTTAGAATGATAAGAGATTAAAAAACAGGTTGAGATGGTGTTTTAGTTTAGTTAGATTGCAACTATGGGAACTTAAACTTGTTTAAATATTAAGGAGGTTTGTTAAAAAGATAGGTTAATAGAATGATGGAGGGAGGAATTGCTGGATTTAAGGGATTTGCTATTGTTCTGGCTTGCTCACTGCTATGATCTCTAGATTTCTACTCTGCATGACTCTGTCTGGCTTTATTTTCTGCTGCTGAAAACAGATTTCCCGAGTTGATAGGAGCTGTTCATTAGCATGTTATGATTTGTCCTCCAATATCTCTGACCTCAAAAACAAGAGATTCTCCTCTTTGTGAGGACAAACCCTAGAATGAAAAAGCTTATAGAGGAGACAAGAGAGGGGTGACTTCGCAGTAGAATAAGACCCTGTGGAGACATACATTATAGAAACAAGGCAGAAGGGAGTTTCAAGGATATTTGATTTTTAAAAAGTCTCCAACATCAAAAAGCAATCAAGTGGAATGTGATGGAACAGTTCTTGACAGGATTTCTAACACAAAGTCAAGGTCACATATATCAGTGCATGTAATATGTGGCTGTGTAAATGGAATGTCAAGTTTTTTCTTACATTTTGGTGGGCTAATGTTGTCAATGGCTATATTAATTTGAGCAACTATCTATAAATGTTTAGATTCCAGGTCAAGGTGTTTTACATGACTAAATACATGACTAAAAGTATTAGCATAAAAACAAATTTTGATAAAGGACCCATGAAGAGAATGAAATAATTTCTGAGGAAGAACCACAATGGGCGTAGCTTGGGTCACATGCTGTGGCCTCCTCTCTCCCTTATCACTGGGAAAAGGGGCTAAAGTAATACAGTTATGTTGAATAATATGGTTATTCCAATGGGTAAAGAGCAGAAGACTATGTCATGACACATAATCACAAGAGGGGGGACGTTTTTTCAAAGTAAAGAAGGATTAAAGGTGAGTGAGAAACCAACAAAAACAGTCATGGGAACACATCTTAGTGTAAATTCACACTGGCCATCAATAATACTAATAAGTGGATATTCTTGTCAGCACTCATGCAGTACCCACTATGTGTCATATCTGTGTTAGGTCTGACATATTTAGTTCATTCATTTTTGCAACAAAAGTGAATTGAAAGTTATTCCTGTGCATATACAAAGGTGAAAATTTTGTACCATGGGCTGAGTACTTTAGTAGAACAATTTGAAAAGTTGAGTAGAATAGGAAAAGGAAAAGAACGGAATTCCTTGGCAGAGGAAAGATCATAGTGAGCTTCATGGGGCATCAAATTTCAAGGAGGGTTTTGAAAGAGGCATAGATGATTTCCAGGTAGATATGATAGATTCCATAAAAGTTTCCCCAATTTATTTGACAAATTATTCCAATTTTAGTTTTGTTTTTCTTTTGTGGCCATACCCTAGCTTACTCCTGGCACTATGCTCAGGGAGCATTCCTGGATCGCTTGTGAGATCATATGGGGTGCCAGAGATAGAACCTGGGTCAGCTGCATGCAAGACACACCCCTTGCCTGCTGTAATATCACTCCACCCCCTGAGTTCAATATTATCATAGGTCTGAATCATATCAAACAATTAAACATACATATCTAGTTCAAATTTCAAAGATAGAAATTGAAGCTTCCATAAGCTTCAAATGATTTGAGCAAAGTGATGGTCAGAAAGTGACAGGTCTAGGAGTCAGACTCAGGTTTCTTTCTTTTTTAATTAACTAATTAATTTGGTTTTTTTTACAAAGCTGTTTATGATTGGGTTTCAGTCATACAATGTTCTGACACCCAATCCTCCACCAGTGTAATTGCCCAGCACTAGTGCTCCAGGTTTCCTCCCACCCCTCTAAGCCCCCACCCCATCCCTACCTGCCTCTATGGTAGGCACCTCTTCTCTCTCTCTCTCTCTCTCTCTCTCTCTCTCTCATTTTAGGCATATGGTTTGCAATACAGATGCTGAAAGATTATCTTGAATATCCCTTTACCTACTTTCAACAGTCAGTTCCTGTCCAGAATGTTCATTTCCAAATAATATTGTTATAATATTGGAATTATTATAACAATATTATAATATTGTTATAATATTGGAATTATTAAAAGTTGGAATATAATATTATTCCAACTAATATGTTATAATGTTATAACTTATAACATTATAATTATAATGTTATAATGCCATAAGTTAATCTATCTTAACTTCCCTCCACCCCCAAGCCCTGTGGTACTTTCCAGCCATTGACTAGTCTTTTTGACCCCTTTTCCCTGTCCATGGATATTAGTTTCATACTTTTTAAATTATATTGACAAATAAATGCAATCACTCTATATCTGACCCTCTCCTTCTGACTCATTTTATTCAGCATGATACTCTCCAGGTCCATCCATTTAGACGCAAATTTCATGATTTCATTTTACCTAACAGCTATATAGTATTTCATTGTGTAGATATATCATAGCTTCTTTATCCATAGAACCCGGATTTCCTAACTACCTGCATAACACACTTTCCATTTCCCATGCTGGATACCAAGTGTCAGAGACCTATGCCTTGTTTTTGATAGGTACATTAGAGTGACAGATCCTACCACAGTTATCATGTACCCAGCACACTATCAACTCCTTCCTTAGCCTTGATGAATTGTAGGTAGCAATTGCTCATTGTGAAATTTCAGTGAACAAACAAGGGTTGTAGAAAGTCTGTTTTAGGAAGATATCTGCTCACTACAGACAGGTGTGTCCCCACCTGTTTTATCCAATATATAATAGGTATCAATTTTTTAATAATTAATTTGATGAGAGTTAAGGTTTCAGTTAGGCTATATCCTTATTGGAGCTGTGACTAAAGGTAAAGGTAAGACCCTTTGGTTTTATCAGAAAACAAAAACTTTGGGTCTATGAGATTGTACAGTGGAAAAGAAGCTTGCCCTGCCTATAGCTGACCCAGGTTTGATCCCAGCACTACACACATTCCCCTAAGCATCTCCAGGAGTGTTTTATGATTGTAGAATCAGGAGTAAGCCCTGAGAATATATGGCCAAAAACAAACAAACAATTTTATTTCAAAATAAATCATTAGGTGGAGAAACACTCTATTTTACTTACATGATCTTGTAGGGCAGATAGGCTAAGCTGAATAAAAAGCCCAGCTTTAGAAAGATCCCACCTTAGAAGCCACTGAGTCAGCAGCTCTAGTGTTTCCTATGGAAGGTTAAGTAAAGACTTCTGATTTCCTGAGCAAAGACACAAAAATCCTGTGCAAGGGCAGTACACAGCAGGGGTGGGTTGGGGTGACTGCTGGATTAGATGAACATTAGTGAAGGAGAGTAGATATGTGCACAAACCATGCTGTGTACAAGAATGGATGTTACTAGATTTTTCTGGATTGCTCTCTTATTAGTAGAAAACCCAACTCCACAAAAAGAATTCCTAACCAGAAATTGGCAGAGGGAAGCAGGTTGGTCCTATTTTTGAGTTAGGCATTACCTATGGGAATGGGGTGTGAGAAGAAATGTTGGAAACAGCACTGACATCATATTTCAAATGGAAAAGGCTATTAAAGTAGCACTAGAGGGATGTAGACAAAACACCATGGGTTTGTGGCTAACTGGTGAGAGGAAGCATGTTTTCCGAGAGTCACAGTATAATATTCTCTCATTCCAGGTGAAGGATCAATACTGACTGTGTCAAAAGGAAGGTAAAAGCTATCAAGAGTCAAGAACACAATAAATCAGTCATGTAAAATATGAAACAAACCACTCCTCGTGTGGGGTAAAATTTCAAAGTTGTCATCACAATAAAAACAAAGACTAGGAGTACCACTTCACAGAGACTATTCCACCCAAATCCAAGTTTCAGTTCTTCCTGCTCATCCCCTTTGACTGCATATTCATTTTTATGTTATAATTATATTATAAATCCACAACAGGCTGGAGTGTTTAGAGCCATTTCTAACAAGAGATTGGGCTCTTTAGTAATACTTGCTTGATTACATTTCATTGTGTTACAGATAGACTCTTCATGGTATGAATCTTAGCTCAGCCACCTACTGTAATGTGAACTTGGGTAAGTTACTTAATAAATTATCTTTGTAAACCACAGCTAAGAGTCTTAGGAAATGATAAAAATAGGAGATGATACCCATAAGATAGTGAATACAGCATTGTATCATAACAGGTATTAAAAATGGTAGTTGTTAATGTTTTTAATTGCTAAAACAGTTCTCACCTTTGAATTGCTCAAAGATACAGCAATGAATGTAATTCATACAGGGCATAATAGAACGATTCTGTAATTCTAGGTTATGGTTATTTAGGATAGGATTTATTTAGGATATATATATCCTATCACGAAATCACGAAATCACCGATTTCTCAGGCAGGCTCAGTAACATCTCATTTCATCCTTTCCCTGAGATCTTAGAAGTCTATCTTGTCTCAGCCCTCCTGATTATGTTGCACTGGGGGCTCTTCAGGGTCAGGGGAATGAGATCCAGCTTGTTACTGGATTTTGCATATGAATACACCATGGGAAGCTTGCAAGGCTGTCCCATGTGGGCAGGAAACTCTCAGAAGCTTGCGAGTTTCTCCCAGAGGGAGAAGTAGGCTATAAATATATCGTGTGGCCGCAAAGCGACTGCACGCTTCTGAGAGCTTGCTTTTAAGTCTCTCTCTGGATGTTGGCGGTTGATGGGATTACACACACCTGGGCTCCTCTGCCGGTACCTTCATGCATGAGGCCTGTCAGAACATGTGGAGTGGGGCCTCCAGCATGGTTGTAGCTAGGTTCCGGTGGTCTTCGGCTGCCAGGAGCTCTGCTCGGGGTGGGGAAGGAAGCTGGAACCCATCCCCTCTGAGGGGCCCCAGAGAAGACAGCCAGGTGTGCGGGCAAGAGACTCTCTTTATAAAGAGAGTCTCTTTATATATATATATATACATATATATATACATATATATATATATATATATATAAATCCCACCAACTGCCAATATCCAGAGAGTGGATAAAACCAAGCTCCCAGAAGAGAGTGACACTGAGAGTCTCTTGCCCACGCACCTGGCTGTCTTCCCTCGGGTGCCTCGGAGAGGGTGGGCTCCAGCTTCGCTCCCCACCCCAAGCAGAGCTCCCATGGCCAAAGACCTCCGGATCCTAGCCACAGCCATGAGTGGGTCTGGCTCTCCACATGTTTGGACGAGCTAGGTGTGGGGACCCGGGGCTGAGACCTTCAAGCCTGCTCGGATTGGGACTGGGCCTCTTTCGCTCAGATTTCCCATTTTCCAGTAGCTAGGCGGTAACACCCAGGGACTGCCCCCCAGCGCCATGTAATCCCACCAAAGGCCAACAGCCAGAAACTTAAAACCAAGCTCCTGGAAGCGACATCTTATAGCCTACTTCTCCCTCTGGGAGAGCCTTAGCAAGTCATGGAGAGTTTCCTGCCCACATGGGAGAGACTCATAAACTCCCCATGGTGTATTCATATGCCAAAACCAGTAACAATGCTGGGTCTCATTTCCTTGATCCTGATAGAACCTCCAATGCATCATTGTTGGGAAGGACGAGTAGAAAGAGGCTTCTAAAATCTCAGGGCTAGGACGAATGGAGATGTTACTGAAACCGTTTGAGAAATTCGACAATCAACGGGATGATGATGATAATGATGATGATATATTTGTAATTTAGTCTCATTGGAAGTGTTTGCCCAAATTGATAAAGCCAGCATTGACAAATGTTCTAGCAAAAAAAGTCTCAAAGGCTTTCATCATATTAGGAAGGAACTTGGGATTCTACAACATACCAAGATCTTTGACTTACAGCAAAAGGCAAAAGGGACCTAGCAATGCAGCTAGCACTGTCTGAAAACTTGTTCTCACTTTGGATGTCGCTAGAGATATTATTTTATTATTTAAAAGGTTTTTATTGAATCACTATGAGATACAGTTACAAAGCTTTCAGGGTCAAGTTTCACTCATACAATGTTCCAACACTACCAGTGTAAATTTTCTACCACCCATACACCAATATCCCCCATATCCCTCCTGCCCGCCACTCCTCCCCCATAGCCTGTCTCTTGCCAGACACCTTTTCTTTTCTCTCTGTCTATCTGTCTCTCTCTATCTGTTCTCTTTCTCCACTATGGGCATTATGGTTTGCAATACTGATACTGAGAAGCCATCATGTTTGGTCCTTTTCCCACACATGCTGGAGATACTTTGAAATTTCAGAACTAATTTAACAAGTGGAGAAAGGATAGTTTTAAGAAAATGATGCTGTAATAGCTAAATGTCCAAATAAAAATCCATGATATACATAAAAAGCAAACTCTAAATATATTATAGGCTTACACATAAGATAATATTCTAGTAATACTTTAAAAAATAGGATAAAAACTTTATAATATTCAGATAGCCATAGTTTCATATATGACACAAAAGCATTACCCATAAAATAAAAATTGTCAAAATTTAAGGCATGTGCTTTCAAAAATAACAAAAAGAAATTTTTTTAAAAATACATAAAATGCTGGGAGAAAATATTCATATATCTTATGTTTGATAAAATATATAAAGGATACACACATACATATAATACAACTTACTAATAAGACAGTTCAATTTTAAAAATAGAAAAAATATTTGAAAAGCTATTTCACCAAAAAAATATACAAGTGACTAATAATATGCTTTCCAGCCTACCTGAGTATGCTAAGCCAGAGTAGCCTGTAATGACGAACTTTGACACAAGGTTGCTGGGTAAGAGAAGGTACATGTAGTTGATAATTTCATCACTCATGTATTTAATGAAGTGTTTGACATGAAACAGAATTTATACTTTTTGTTTGTTTTGTTTTTGGGCCACACCTGGCAATGTTCAGGGGTTACTCCTGACTCTGCATTCAGGAATTACTCCTAGTGGTGCTGTGGGGACCATATAGGATGAAGGGATTGAACTCAGGTCAGCTGTGTGCAAGGAAAACAGTTTGCAAGGAAAGAACTTTTCCTGATCTATTATCATTTGGCCCCTGGACAGCAATTACTTAATAATAACAATATCCTTAAGTACGGGACAGCATGAAGTTACCTGATATAATATGAATCAGATCATGCCTTTGAAGACAGAAAATATTCTTAATTATAGAATACAGTGACCTAGTAAAAGATTTTTCGATCTAATAAATATTTCCTTTTTGTTATTTATTTTTATTTCTATTTATTTTTAAATTTTTATTATTTTTTATTTTAAATTTATTTATTTTTAATTAGTGAATCACCATGAGGGTACAGTTACAAATTTATACATTTTTGTGCTCATGTTTCCCTCATACAAAGTTCGAGAACCCATCTCTTCACCAGTGCCCATTCTCCACTACTAGTAAACCCAGCACCCCTCCTAACCTCCCCAATCCCATCTCCCCCCACCCCACCCCGCCACAGTGGCAGGGTATTCCCTTTTGTTCTCTCTCTCTAATTAGGTGTTGTGGTTTGCAATAGAGGTGTTGAGTGGCCACTGTGTTCAGTCTCTAGTCTACATTCGGCCTGCATCACCCTTCCCCCGCATGGCCTCCGACCGCATTATACTTGGTGATCTCTTTTCTGAGTTGCCCTCTCCCCAGAATGTGAGGCCAGCCTCCAAGCCATGGAGTCAACCTCCTGGTCCTTATTTCTACTATTCTTGGGTGTTAGTCTCCTACTCTGTTATTCTATGTTCCACAGATGAGTGAAATCTTTCTATATCTGTCTCTCTCTTTCTGACTCATTTCACTTAGCATGATACTCTCCATGCCGATCCACTTATATGCAAAATTCATGACCTCCTTTTTTCTAACAGCTGCATAGTATTCCATTGTATAGATGTACCAAAGTTTCTTCAACCAGTCATCTGTTCTAGGGCACTCAGGTTTTTTCCAGATTCTGGCTATTGTAAACAGTGCTGTGATGAACATATAAGTGCAGATGTCATTTCGACTATACTTTTTTGCTTCTCTGGGATGTATTCCCAGAAGTGGTATTGCTGGGTCAAATGGGAGCTCAACTTCTAATTTCTTGAGAATCGTCCATATTGTTTTCCAAAAGGGCTGAACCAGTCGGCATTCTCACCAGCAGTGTAGAAGGGTCCCTTTCTCCCCACATCCTCTCCAACAGTGGTTGCTTTTGTTCTTTTGGATGTGTGCTAGTCTCTGTGGTGTGAGGTGGTATCTCATGGTTGTTTTGATCTGCATCTCCCTGATGATTAATGATGTAGAGCACTTTTTCATGTGCCTTTTGGCCATTCGTATCTCTTCCTTGGGAAAGTTTCTGTTCATTTCCTCACCCCATTTTCTGATGGGGTTGGATGTTTTCTTCTTGTAGAGTTCAACCAGTGCTTTATATACCATTGATATCAACCCCTATCAGATAGGTATTGGGTAAATATCCTTTCCCATTCTGTAGATTATCTTTGTATTCTGGTCACTGTATCTTTTGTGGTGCAGAAGCTTTTTAGTTTAATGTAGTCCCATTTGTTTATCTCTGTTTCCACTTAGTTGGCCAGTTGCATGTCATCTTTGAAGATACCTTTATCTTCAATATCGTGGAGGGTTTTGCCGACCTTGTCTTCGATGTACCTTATGGTTTGTGGTCTGATGTTAAGGTTGTTATTTATTTTTAAAATAATAAATAGCTCTGCAACCCAGCTAGACCAAGGACAATTTTGGGTCGCAGCAATGGCACCAACAAGAAGAAAACATTTATTTTAGGTTTGATTAATTATAGAAGGAAGCACCACAAGCCCCTGCCAGAGAAAATGGATGGAAGTCTGAAGTCCTGGTTAGGATTTGATGACAGTGCTTTAAGAAACAATGTAAATGATAATTTTCCAATGAATTTTATACTCTTTATGCTAAAATTGTAGATGGACAACAAGCTGTTATTATATGTATGAAAACCAGACTAAACTGTCTGACTTGTCATTGGAGATCAAAGTGGAAATTCACCATCACACCACCTATATCTCAAATGGTTCATCATTGTGAGTATGAGAATGTTTCATGGACTAGCATTAATTTCAGATAGAACTTAGTGAAAACTGTCAAACAATCTCAGATACCATATTCAAGTTCTTGCACAGGAAGCTTTCAGTTACCTGCAGCAAGATAGACTGGAACTAGGTGCTCAGCTAAAAGATTTGCAAAAATTAAAAAACAAAAATGGTGGACAGGAGGCAGAACACCTAGAGGATGAGTGTTGGATACCACATTTATGAAAACAAAGTGTTTAACATATGCAATCATATGTGATCAAATGATATATGTAAGTGGTATATAAACATTAGTAGTCTTTTGCACTTTCAATGTTAACAGCTTTTCCAGCCTTATGGAATAAAGTGGAACCTATAGCATTACAGGTTGATTCTTCTGTGTTATCTTCCTTATAATTTTCTTTCCTCACTGTAACCAGTGAAAGTTAATTTAATTCTCATGCCACACTTGAAATATTCTGTCACACTTAATGGTGCAGAAAGATTTTATCCTGGAATAATTTTACTGTTTAGAAACTTTTCCTAGCCATGAAATTCTATAACTGAAATAGACAAGTAATAGGTTTGGTACTTTACTCTCTTTAACCTTCAGAGCACTTGATTATTTCAATGGTTTTATTGGTCTTCTAACAGTCAAAGAGACTCTGTGATAGTAATCATAGCTGAATGGAAGATAAAGTCATTGTTTTACTTCCAGTTGATTTGATAATCACGCATAACATCTAATAAATGTAAATTTTTAAAGTTTGGATTGGGGCTTTCATTCACATCCTTCGATATGGGGAAGGCCCAGGAAATTTTCTGAACATTTCATAACAGTCAGCTTCCTTGTAAGAATTGCTTTTAAATCTGAAGATATAAAACATGTCCCTTATTAATAAATGCATTTGCTTTTTTCCTCTACTTACTGTCTCCATTTGATACCCTTATAGTAATTGTAGACTATACCTGAAATTTTAGAAATTTTACCCATTTATTAATTGGAAAAAAATTGGCCACACCTGGTTGTTCTCAGGGCTTGTTGTTCTCAGCCATCAGACTCTGATAGCTGGAGCGATAGCATTGCGGGTAGGACATTTGCCCTGCAGGAAGCCTATCCGGGTTCAATTCCTCCGTCCCTCTCGGAGAGCCTGGCAAGCTACCGAGAGTATGCTGCCCACATGGCAGAACCTGGCAAGCTCCCCGTGGTGTATCCGATACGCCAAAAACAGTAACAGTAAGTCTCATAATGGAGACGTTACTGGTGCCCGCTCGAGCAAATTGATGAGCAACAGGATGACAGTGATGACTCCTGACTCTGAGGACAGGTATCACTCCTGGTGGGCTAGGGGACCATATGTGTAGTGTTGGGGATCGAATCTGGGTCAGGTACATGCAAGCCAAGTGCCTTATCAGCTATATTATTTATCGAGTTCCCCATTTATTTTTTAAATTTTCAATTATTGCTGATATCCTTGGTTTGATATAGGTTATAAAACATGAAAAATACAGATGTCAAAGTAATTAATAGATATTTTGTGCTTTTATGTCTTTGCCCATTCTAACTGAAGCAGAGTGATTTACAATACTGTTAATAATAGTCTGATAATGTTCCAACTACACCACTAGTATTCTAAGAACCCCTCCCATATTCCTCAGGTAAGCTCAATTCTGAAGACCAGCTTTCACTTTGAGGCAGGATTTTATAAGCAAATTAATCAAGATGCTATGTAAATTATTTTTAAAAAACTTAGAAAATAATACAAAGGGAAAAGGATAACTTCTGAACAAAATCTTTTATTACAACTTGTTTTTTTAGGAAATAATGATGTTTTGTATTAAATAGAATGTAAAACTTTTTATAAATAATTCTTCATCATGCCTGTAAGAACTCAAATATAACTGTGACATAGCAACCCTTCCAAAATGTGACATACTGGCAGGGAGATGTGTGATCCCATGACACAGTGATGCTCTATGATAACTGGTAATGGTTACACTCTTACAGTTGGACCTTAGGGGAAGGTCAGTTCAAAAAACTAAGTAGTGTTCCTGTCTAACCCCACCTGGCAAAAAGTGAAATCTTATATTTTGTTTTTGCTCAGTAATAGAGTCAAGCAAAAGTGAGTCCTAGTGACCTACTTAAGTGATCTAAGCATTTGTGTTTATTTAAAATAAAAAATATATGTTTATCATTTGTCCAAGTAATACTCCACAAAAAAAGCAAATGGTTAATAAGTACTTTAAATACTAATTAATGTCACAAAGAAATACCAGTACATTGACACTAGAGTAGTTAAAATTAAAATCACTCACAATACCAAATGTTGGCAAGGATACAGAGAAAAAGGACTCTTCAAACATAATAGTGGGAATGTGAAAAGGTACATGTTGAAGTAGTATGGCGGTTTCCTGACAAGTTAAACTAACTGTATCACCCAGAATTCTGCTCCTAGAAATATAACTATCAGAAATGTAAGCATTTCCATATTTCCACACAAAGTCATGCACACAAATGTTCATAGCATTATACATAACCATTCCCAAATGAAAACGTACAAATGACCATCAGCTACTTAATAAACAAAATAGATATATCTTTAGGGAGTAATAGTATTTATCAATTTAAAAAATGGTGTTATATGGTCCAGATAGTATGGAGGATAGAATGGGTAGGGATTGAATGCTGTCCACATGGGTCAATTCTTGGAATCCTATGTGGCCCCCAGAACTAGGAGTAAGTCCTGAGAACCATCAAGGGTATGGCTACATATAACATGGATGGATCTCAACAATATTATGAAAAATAAAAATCAGACACAGAAGACTGCATATGATAAGAGAAAAAAAGAACTAAACATTCAAACAAAAGACTTAATTTGATAGAGATAAAAAGCCAATCAATGGGGCCCAGAGAGGTATTACAGTTGTTAAGCTTTGCAAGCTTTCCAATTCTAATTCAATCCCGGGTACCCTGAGAATCACTTGGAGCACTAATCTGAGCCAGGAGTAAGCCCTGAGCATCCAGGAGTGGCTTAAAAACAAACAAACAAACAAACAAAATAACCAAATCAATGATTATCCAGGACAGAGGTCAGAGCAAGGATTAATTGCAAACTGCTAAGAGGGAGCTCTTGAGTCTGATAGAAATGTCTAAAACTAGATTCTGGTGATGGTTGGATAATTCTACATGTAGGTTTCCCCCAATGTCTGAAAGTAAACATTCCTATGAAACTTAAGCAAAAATGGCTTTCAATTAAGAAGTACATACCATAAAATTAATTTTTTAAAATTTGTACATTTTTAGACAGAAAAATTACCTACCACATTATACTAAATAACACAGAAAACCTAAAGTAACAGGAACATAGAGTAAAAGTAGAAACGATATGGTATATACAGATGATATATAGTGCGATTCACAAGGAAGGAGTTTGGGAGATACTGCTGCTACTTGGGTAACCAGTGCTGTGTGACCAGCTGCTATAAAACAAACAAAAACGCTATTTTTGATTTTCACCTTTTGTCAACAAATTGAAAATCCACAGGGCTGCGGTGACAGCATGGGGGCCAAGGGACCATCCTAGTTCTAATGCTGACACTATGTGGCTCCCTAAACACTGGGGTCCTCCTAAGTACTGGTGAACATAGTATCATTGCTGGGGTGGCCTTGATGGTCCCTGGCACTGCAGGGCCTGAGAACCACTGCATCCTCTGATTCTTGCATTGAACTGCTGGCACCATTGGCCAAGTGTCACAGGGACTGGCCGACTTGACCCCAGGTACCCTGAACACGGCTCCAGAAAGCCTGCCCTCACAAAAAATTTAAATCCTTTTCAAATATCTTTTGGGTGGCAAAAACAGGTACTAATGTAAGTATTTGGTAAAAGCAAAATGGTCTAATTCAGGCTTTCAAAAGAGCAGAGATAGGGATGGAGGAGAATGCTCTAAAGGCTACTGTACATGCTTTGCATATTAGAGGCCAGTATAGTCCAATGAGCATTCCCGGGAGTGACTGCCAAGCAACATGTCAGATATAGCCCCCTTGCACCACTCGGTGTGACTGCAAACCAAACCAAAGCAAAGCAGGATACCTGTATTTTTCTTCTTTCTTTTTTTTTTTTTTGGTTTTTGGGCTAAGATTGGATATGCCTAGGGCTTACTCCTGGTTCTTTGCTCAGGGTTTACTCCTGGAAGGGCTCAGGGAATTCATGTTAGTGTTGGGATTCAATCTGGTTTAGCCACATAAAAGGCAAATGCACTCATCTGTGGAATATAAAGTAACAGGATAGGAGACTAAAGCCCAAGAAAAGTAGAAATAAGGACCAGGAGGTTTGCCATGGCTTGGAAGCCGGCCTCACATGCTGGGGGAAAAGACAGCTCAGATAGAGAAGGGAACACCAAGTAAAGAGTGTTTGGAGGACCTGCTGGGGTTGGGAAATGAATGCCGAATGTAGACTGTAGATCGAACACAATCGAACACTCAATGCCTCTATTGCAAACCACAACACCCAAAAGGAAAGAGAGAACAAAAGGGAATGCCCTGCCATAGAGGCGAGGTGGTGGGGGAGATGGGGTGGGAGTGGTGGGAAGGATACTGGGATCTTTGGTGGTGGAAAATGGGCACTGGTGGAGGGATGGGTACTCGATCATTATATGACTGAAATGCAAACACAAAAGTTTGTAAGTATATAACTGCACCCAATGGTGATCACTAATTAAAAAAAAAAGGTGAATGGTTTACCCGCTGCACTACTTTCTTTATATATTTTCTTTGGACTGGAGCTATAGCATAGTGGGTAGGGCGTTTGCCTTGCACGAGGCTAACCTGGGTTCGATTCCTCCATTCTTCTCAGAGAGCCCGGCAAGCTACCAAGTGTATCCTGCCTGCCCGGCCGAGCCTCACAAGCTACTTGTGGCGTATTATTCTTCTATATGCCAAAAACAGTAACAAGAAGTCTCACAATGGAGACGCTACTGGTACCTGTTCGAGCAAATCCATGAGCAATGGGATGACAGCGATACAGTGATATTTTCTTTAATAATTGGATTTAGGGGCTGGAGTGATAGCACAGCAGGTAGGGCGTATGCCTTGCACGCGACCGACCCAGGTTCGACTCCCAGCATCCCATATGGTTCCCTGAGCACTGCCAGGGGTAATTCCTGAGTACAGAGCCAGGAGTGACCCCTGTGCATTGCCAGGTGTAATCCAAAAAAGCAAAAAAATAATTTCGAATTTATAACTATTTATTACCTGTTAATTTAGTGCTATGTAAATTTGACCTCAACAAAGCTGTTTTTTTTTTTTCTTTTTGGGTCACACCTTGGCAATGCACAGGGACTACTCCTGGCTTTGCACTCAGGAATTACTCCTGGCGGTGCACAGGGGACCATATGGGATGCTGGGAATCGAACCTGGGTTGGCCGCATGCAAGGCAAATGCCCTACCCGCTGTGCAATCACTCCAGCCCCAACAAAGCTGTATTTTAAAAAATCCTTGAAAGTCCATCTTCCCTCTAGATTTCTCAAGAACCAAGGGCTTTTTACTTTTTTTTTTAATAGGAGTATCTCTTAGCAGTGCTGGGAGTAGTCTGGGGAATCACTTTGGGGTGTACCTCGACAGTTTGTGCTTGGGCTGGTGATGCAGCAATTTACTGGTGGTACTGGAGATCAAACTCAAAACCTCAAACATGCTAATCAATTTTAATTCTAATCTCTGGTCTCTATGTTCATGATCTTTGTCGATCCCCCGCACAGGGGTCACATCTTTCCTGCAGCCAGAGCACACTATTCTCCTACGATGGCATCTGTGAGATGGGACAAATGCGAGAAGCTGGGGCAAAGCCACAAAAAAAAGCATTTCTCATCATATACCTCTCTCTTATTAGAAAAGAATGAAAATTCTTTGGCCAACGTTTTGTGAAACGTAGTTTTTATTTCTATAAGCTTAATTGAAATTAGGTCAAGTGTCTAACTGCTAACAAAGAAGGATGAATAGTTGTTGGAGAGGCAACCAGGAACGTCTGCTATGCCAACTCATCTTCATATGGTGTTTTACAGCTATGCATATGTAGTAGACAATGTTCCTAATTACAAGCAACAGAAAATGTCCCTGCCTAATTTAACCAGAAAATGAATTTATTCATAGGATTTTGAGTAATTCAGAGTTGTCAGGATGTCTTTGAATGAAACTAAGGTTAAGATGCCAAAAACAATGTCCAAAACCTTGCTTGAGAGCTAAAATAATGAAGATGCTCCTAGGGCTGTCAGTCACCACACACTCCAAAACTTGTATTGCTGTTGTTTCTCTGACAAGAACTTATCTTGCTTTTGCCATTACTGCCATGGTTGTCAAAAAATGAGTGTTATGGAGCTACAGTGGTAGTATTGCCAGGGTAGGGTTAAATTCTGGCATCCCATATGGTCCCCTGACCAGGATTGATTCCTGAGTGCAGAGCCATGAGTAACACTTGAACATCACTGAGTGTGGACCCCAAATAAAAACAAACACACAAACAAAGAGAGGGAGTTAACTGTACTATCAAATGAGAAAGTCACTGCATTTCCTGAACTGAGCTGGAATGATCAGAAATCAAAGTAACTGTGCCCAGAGCAACAGCACAGTGGGTAGGGCATTTGCTTTGCACAAGGCCCACCCAAGTTTCATCCCCAGCATCCTATATGACATCCAATAGGGTCCTTCAAGTCCACCCAGAGTAATTCTTGCATGCAGATCCAAAAGTAAGACCTGAGCACCGCTGGGGGTGGCCCAAACCCAACTCTTCCTCCTTAAAAAAAAAAAAAGAAAATTAGTTACTGTGAATGTGTCTGATAGGCAGTGCTTACAAAATATGATTATTTCCCCCCTGTCTGTAAAAGGATCAGGGAAAGTGAGCATTCAGTATTTTGTGTTTAAGATTCATAAATTAAAGAATTCCCAGCTTAGAGGTTGAAATTAGGTAGTAATTAGTAAGACACACATAGCAACTATAAGGTTAATAATTCCATCTAATTTTCACAACTTTTCAGTTATTCTAATCTTATAGAAAAAGTAACTGAGGTTTATTTACCTTCCAATGTCCAAAACTTAAGCACTACAGAAAAAAGTGCTACAGAAAAAGCAAGCAGAAGAAATATTCAAGAACAATCACTATACATTTACTTTATAGTGAGCTGATAGAACCCAAATAGTTTGGTTTTAGATAATTTGTTGTGGTAAATTTAAACAATGGTACATTATATAATACTTTTTAAATGGGGTAGAATTTTATGTACTCATAAGAAAAGATGTACTTTTATGTACTCATAGGAAAAGATGTTTAGAGTTATTGAGTGTGGAGGAAAACAATTCCAAAATGATTCAAAATATATGTGTTATATATGTAATTAGACTCATATAGTTCTAAGAAACTATATATATATATATATATATATATATATATATATATATCACTGTCACTGTCATCCTGTTGCGCATCAATTTGTTTGAGCGGGCATCAATAACGTCTCTCATTGTGAGACTTATTGTTACTTTTTTTGGCATATCCAGTAAATGTTTATATATCATACTCTTAAAGGTGATTCATTAAATGGAGATATAAATATAAGAACATTTTAATCATATATTATTGAAATAATTTAATTTTAAAAATAAACTAAGTACCAAAACATTCAATATGTGAATTTTCAATTGAACAAATGAATAATTTGGGGCCATAGTTGCTGAGATTGCTGAGAGGATGGGTAGATAGGGCATTTAAGATTTGTATCTAGGTTACCCTAAGAGCAATTTTGTCTCCATGACTGAGATGATGAAATAAAAATTAAGAGTTACCCTAAACTTGAGGCTAGTGGGAGAGGAAAAAATCAGGGAGCTCATCTCTCCTTGAGATGCATCAATTCAGAACAGAGAGGTCACCTGAAGTTGATGGAGCATATGGAATAATGAGAAATGTCCAGCCCACAGAGAAGAGTCAGGATCAAATGTTTGGTCACAGCCTAAGAGAGAATTTTCAGGCTGATATATGGTCAGATAGAGGAATAATAACTAGTGCAATGAGTCAAGGGGAGTGGACCCTTGTTGGAAACTGGGACAAGTAAAGAATAAGAGTCAGAAATGAGCTACGCGTGGGAAGCAGCAGGCTTTATTCTGGGATATGGCTTCTAAGACAGAAAGCTGTAAGTTACATCATGGAATGCTTCTTTTTTTTTAATTATTTGTTTGCTTTGTGCTTTGGACTATACCTAATGATGCTTAGGACTTACTCTTTGCTCTGTGCTCAGGGATCACTCTTGACAGGCTAAGGAGTCCATATATGATGCCAGCAATTAAACTTGTTTTAAATTGCAAGGCAAGCACCTTACCTGATGCATTATCACTCCAGCTCATTCTTTTCTTTTAAGTATTTCAAACTAATTTTTTGTTTTTTGGTTTTTGGGTCATACCTGGCAATGCTCAGGGGTTACTCCTGGCTCTGCACTCAGAAATTACTCCTGGAGCTGCTCAGGGAACCATATAGGACTCTGGGAATCAAACCCAGGTTGGCCGCATGCAAGACAAATGCCCTACCTGCTGTGCTATTGCTCCAGCCCCTCAAACTAATTTTTTAACTGCTGAAAATGATTTCTAGGTCTAGAAATCCTATATTCTGATACCACGAAGGGTATATTTAAATGTACAAAGACTGAAAGAAAAGATATATGGATTAAAAAAGAGTTTGAACTTGTGATTTTTTTAGGCAATATAAAATGATGAGTTAATCTTGGAGGAGAGCAATTGTAATAAAGCTATATAGTTACTGAGAGACCCTGAGAGGAAGGATCTCAGTATTGACAAGGGCGTCTCAAGCTATGCTTGACCCTACATTATGTAGTCTGGATTTCAATTTGGGAACTGTGGTGGTGGAAAAGTGTGTTTTAATTGTGAAATTTTAAGATGTTCTGACTTTTTTTTTTCTAGAAAAGAAAAAAGAGGTGCGCCCCTGGTTCCCACGCGGCCACCGGGACTTGGGACCCTTGCCACCGCCACTTCCCGCGTCCCACCGCCCCGGCTTTCCCGTCTGCCCGGCTCCCTCCAACCTCGCCTTTTCCCAGGTAATCAGGAGACTCCCAGCCACGCCTCCCGAGTGCGCCCCTGGTTCCCACGCGGCCGCCGGGACTTGGGACCCTTGCCGCCGCCACTTCCCGCGTCCCACCGCCCCGGCTTTCCTGGGACCATTGTCCCAGGAGCCCCTCCTAGGAAGAAACGGGGGCGTGGCCTGAAAGGGGCGTGGTCTAAAAAGGGGCGTGGCCTCCTGCCAGAGCGGCCGCCACTAACACGGCCGCAGATATTATTTCCTACCTTAGCACATTAGGTATGGTCTTCTTGCTTTGAAAATCGGTTTAACACATCTCATACACTTATGCGAACTAGCCTATTAGCTCTAAGTTTAGAAAAATTATCAGTGAATAAGAGAAGCTTAGCAAAGCTTTTGTAAAGACAACTTAGCCTTAAGTCTTCATTAAAGCCCCAACATCAATCAGAAAGAAAAGGCTGAGTGTAAGGAAGACTTCTAGAATAGGAATAAAGCTGCCATCAGAAATAGCACAAACAGAGCCCCTCCTTCTCTCAGCAAGAGGTAGGAGGAATAAACACCTACAAAGTTCCAATCCTATACTTCCATAACAATATGAAGAAGCAGCGAAAATCCCCTCCAGGAAGAGAGGGAGAAGAAAAGATACTAGAAACCTCAAAAGAGGCTCCCAACATCTACGATCTCTCAGATAAACAATTCAGAGAGGAAATATGGAGGAGAGTCGACCTACTCCAAGCAAATATGGAACAGACATCCAATAAATTAAGGGAGGAGATGAATCAAGCGCTGGAACGGTCTACCAAGAAAATACAGGAAGAAATGAGAGCAGAAATGAGAGCAGAAATTTCAAACCTTCGAACGGAAGTCTCACAAATAAAGGAATAGGTAGATGAAATAAAAATCTCACTAGATGCCCTCAACAGTAGAATGACTACAGCCGAAGACAGAATCAGTGATCTGGAAGATGAGCTGCAGAAAGCTTAAAGACAACAACAAATCATGGCCAAAGACCTCAAAATGGCTATAGAGCGAATCAGAGCCCTGGGGGATGACTTCAAGAGGAACAACATAAGAATCATTGGAGTACCAGAACCTCAGGGAAGCAACCCCAATGAAAAAAACACAGTCAAAGATATCATTGCTAAGAAATTCCCAGAGCTGGAGAAGGCAGGCATCCAGATACAAGGAGTCCGAAGAGTACCGGCAAAAAGAGACCCAAATAAAAAGACCCCAAGGCATATCATAGTCAGAATGACGGATACCATGGATAGAGACGCAATTCTGCAAGCAGCAAGGTCAAGGAAGGAAATCACATACAAAGGAGCACCCCTCAGATTTACGGCCGATCTGTCAGAAGAAACCCTCCGAGCCCGAAGACAATGGTGGGACATAGTGAAAAAACTCAACGAAATGAATGCCTCACCAAGAATACTTTATCCGGCTAAACTCTCACTCAAACTCGAAGGAACTATACACTACTTCTCGGATAAACAACAGCTCAGGTCCTTCATAGACTCAAAACCAATCTTGAAAGAAGGTCTAAAGGGGCTACTGTAAGACAAGGAGGAGCCCCATAAGAACAACAAATCCCACAGAAAGATGACACAAAACCACATCACAATAATCTCTCTCAATGTCAATGGCCTAAATGCACCTATCAAGAGACACAGAGTGGCTAAATGGATCCGGAAATTAAACCCAACATTCTGTTGCCTGCAAGAAACACACCTGAACAAACAGAGTAAACATAGACTCAAAGTCAAAGGATGGAAAACAATCCTCCAAGCAAACAACCCCCTTAAAAAAGCTGGAGTGGCCATCCTGGTATCCGACAACATAGATTTTAGGATGAAAAAGATCAAAAGGGACAGCAAAGGTCATTTTCTGTTTATCAAGGGATATGTACAACAGGAAGAAATCACACTCTTAAACGTATATGCTCCTAACGAACGACCGGCTAAATATTTAAAACAACTCCTAACAGACTTCAAAGAGGACATCACTAACAGCACAATTGTAGTCGGAGACTTCAATACGGCCTTATCGCCTCTAGATAGATCCACAAGAACAAAACTCAACAAGGAAACACTGACTCTGAAAGAAGAAATTGAAGAGAGAGGCCTAATAGACCTATACAGGGCCTTACACCCCAAAAAGAAAGAATACACATTCTTTTCCAGTGCACACGGAACATTTTCTAAAATAGACCATGTACTGGGCCCCAGAACATACCTCAATAGAATCGGAAAAATAGAAATTGTATCAACCATTTTTTCAGACCACGATGCGCTGAAGATAGAAGCTAACCACTCACAAACACGGAAAATCAAATCAAACACCTGGAAACTAAACAATTCAATGTTGAACAATGAGTGGGTCAGGAAGGAAATCAAGGAAGAAATCAAAAGATACTTAGAAACTAATGAGAATGAAGACACGAGCTACCAAAACCTATGGGACGCAGCTAAAGCCGTGTTAAGGGGAAAATTTATAGCTCTCCAAGCATTCCTCAGGAAGGAAGAAAGGACCCACATAGATAGCTTGACTTCACGACTCAAGACCTTAGAAAAGGACCAGAAAAAGGACTCCAAACCAGACCGAAGGAAAGAAATAATAAAAATTAGAGCAGAAATTAATGACATCGAAACCAAAAAAACAATCCGAAAGATCAATGAAACAAAGAGTTGGTTCTTTGAGAAAATAAATAAGATTGATAAACCGCTAGCAAGACTCACAAAGAAAGAAAGAGAGAAAACTCTAATAAATCGAATCAGAAATGAAAAGGGGGACATCATAACAGAAACCAGTGAGATTCAAAAGATCATTAGAGACTACTTTGAAGGTCTTTACGCCACAAAAAAGGAGAACCTAAAAGAAATGGATGGATTCCTTGATTCCTACAATCTCCCAACACTGAAGAAAGAAGACCTGGAATACCTGAATAGACCCATCAATGTTAAGGAAATTGAAACTGTAATCAAAAACCTCCCCAAAAACAAAAGCCCAGGCCCAGATGGTTTCACTGGCGAATTCTTCCAAACATTTAAAGAAGACCTATTGCCTGTTTTCCTCAAACTTTTCCAGGAAATTGAAAAAACAGGAACTCTCCCAAACAGTTTCTATGAAGCACATATCTCCCTAATACCAAAAGCAAACAAAGACACCACTAAGAAAGAAAATTACAGACCAATTTCCCTGATGAACACCGATGCGAAGATCCTCAACAAAATACTAGCAAATAGGATCCAACAACTCATCAAAAAGATCATACATCACGACCAAGTGGGATTCATCCCAGGGATGCAAGGATGGTTTAACATTCGGAAATCAATCAACATAATCCAGCATATCAACAAAAGTAAAGACAAAAACCATATGATCATATCAATAGATGCAGAGAAAGCATTTGACAAGATCCAACATCCTTTCATGATGAAAACCCTCGCCAAAATGGGGTTTGGAGGAACTTTCCTCAAGATAGTCGAAGCCATCTATCACAAGCCTACGGCAAGCATTATCCTCAACGGGGAAGAACTAAGGGCCTTTCCTCTGAGATCGGGCACAAGACAAGGATGCCCACTCTCACCACTCCTCTTCAATATAGTACTGGAAGTACTTGCAATAGCTATTAGACAAGAAAAAGAGATTAAGGGCATCCAGATAGGAAAGGAAGAAATCAAACTCTCACTATTTGCAGACGACATGATACTATATCTAGAGAAGCCTAAAACCTCTACTAAGAAACTCTTAGAAACAATAGACTTATACAGTAAAGTTGCAGGCTACAAAATCAATACCCAAAAATCCATGGCCTTCATATATGCAAACAATGAGGCAGAGGAAAGGGACATGAAAAAAGCAATCCCATTCACAATTGTGCCCCAGAAAATCAAGTACCTCGGAATCAGCTTAACCAAGGAAGTAAAAGACCTTTACAAAGAAAACTACAAAACGCTACTCCATGAAATCAAAGAGGACATGAGGAAATGGAAACATATACCCTGCTCGTGGATAGGGAGAATCAATGTTGTCAAAATGGCAATACTCCCTAAAGCATTATACAGATTCAATGCGATCCCAATATGTATACCCATGACATTCTTCAAAGAAATGGATCAAGCAATCCTAAAATTCATATGGAATAACAAACGTCCAAGGATAGCTAAAACAATTCTTGGGAAAAAGATGATGGGAGGCATCACCCTCCCCAGCCTCAATCTTTACTACAAAGCAGTAACAATTAAAACAGCATGGTACTGGAACAAAGGCAGAGCCGTAGACCAATGGAACAGGGTGGAATATCCCTACACACAACCCCAAATGTATGATCATCTAATCTTTGATAAGGGAGCAAGAGATGTGAAGTGGAGCAAGGAAAGCCTCTTTAACAAATGGTGCTGGCAAAACTGGACAACCACATGCAAAAAAATGGGTTTAGACCTTGACCTGACACCATGCACAAAAGTCAGATCAAAATGGATTAAAGACCTCAACATTAGACCACAAACCATAAGGTACATTGAAGACAAGGTCGGCAAAACCCTCCACGATATTGAAGATAAAGGTATCTTCAAACGTGACACGGAACTAAGCAATCTAGTAAAAACAGAGATCAACAAATGGGACTACATTAAACTAAAAAGCTTCTGCACCGCAAGATATACAGTGACCAGAATACAAAGACTATCCACAGAATGGGAAAGGATATTTACACAATACCCATCAGATAAGGGGTTGATATCAATGGTATATAAAGCACTGGTTGAACTCTACAAAAAGAAAACATCCAACCCCATCAAAAAATGGGGCGAAGAAATGAACAGAAACTTTACCAAGGAAGAAATACGAATGGCCAAAAGGCACATGAAAAAGTGCTCTGCATCACTAATCATCAGAGAGATGCAGATCAAAACAACCATGAGATACCACCTCACACCACAGAGACTGGCACACTTCCAAAAGAACAAAAGCAACCGCTGTTGGAGAGGATGTGGGGAGAAAGGGACCCTTCTACACTGCTGGTGGGAATGCCGGCTAGTTCAGCCCTTTTGGAAAACAGTATGGACGATTCTCAGAAAACTAGAGGTTGAGCTCCCATTTGACCCAGCAATACCACTGCTGGGAATATATCCCAGAGAGGCAAAAAAGTACAATCGAAACAACATCTGCACATGTATGTTCATCGCAGCACTGTTTACAATAGCCAGAATCTGGAAAAAACCCGAATGCCCCAAAACGGATGACTGGTTGAGGAAACTTTGGTACATCTATACAATGGAATACTATGCAGCTGTTAGAAAAAAGGAAGTCAAGAATTTTGTAGTTAAGTGGATGGGCATGAAAAGTTTCATGCTGAGTGAAATGAGTCAGAAAGAGAGAGACAGACATAGAAAGACTGCACTCATCTATGGTATATAGAATATCAGAGTGGGAGACTAATACCCAAGAACGGTAGAAATAAGTACCAGGAGGTTGACCCCATGGCTTCGCGGCTGGCCTCACGTTCCGGGGAAAGGGCAACTCAGAGAAGCGATCACCAACTACATTGTAGTTGAAGGCCATGTGGGGGAAGGGAGTTGCGGGCTGAATGAGGGCTAGAGACTGAGCACAGCGGCCACTGAACACCTTTATTGCAAACCACAACAGCTAATTAGAGAGAGAGAACAGAAGGGAATGCCCTGCCACAGTGGCAGGGTGGGGTGGGGGGGAGATGGGATTGGGGAGGGTGGGAGGGACGCCGGGTTTACGGGTGGTGGAGAATGGGCACTGGTGAAGGGATGGGTTCCCGAACTTTGTATGAGGGAAGTATAAGCACAAAAGTGTATAAATCTGTAACTGTACCCTCACGGTGATTCTCTAATTAAAAATAAATAAATTATAAAAAAAAAGAAGAAAATATGAGGTCAGAGCGAAGATGGACTGTAGGTGGGTCATGCTTGAACCACACTATGAATTTCTTGAAAATGGTTAAAGGTATTTCCAATAAGGAGAAGAATGCCTTTCACAGAGATACAGCTATGACTTGGGTAATCAAATGTCTTTCAAATATGATGCTATATTAAAGACTCCACATATTATCTCCATTTCCTTAGATTTCTAAGGTGAGTGAAACCCTTGCCATTATAATAAGGTTGAAAAACACAATCCAATGTCTTTGTTAAGGAAAATGGACTTGGAGTCTTGAAAATTTTCTGAGAAAAGGAGTACCTAACTTCACCTACTTCCTTTAGGGAAATTGAAGCTGTCACTGAATAAATAAATACATTGTCTATGTTAAACACCAAGGAACAGCATGGCCCTGATTTTATAAGGACTGTGAGGATAAGAAGATGCATTTGCATCAACAAATAAGAATCCAGAGTATATATATCGAAGAAGGTGAATTATAATAAGTCCTTTTGCTGCATATAGCACTGTAGCATTGTCACTATAGCACTGTCATCCCGTTGTTCATCGATTTTCTCGAGCAGGAATCAGTAACGTCTCCATTGTGAGACTTGTTGTTACTGTTTTGGGCATATCGAATACACCATGGGTAGCTTGCTAGGCTCTGCCATGCGGGAGGGATACTCTCGGTAGCATGCCAGATTCTCCAAGAGGGATGGAGGAATCAAACCCAGGTTGGCATGTGCAAGGCAAACACCCTACCCGCTGTCTTATTGCTCTAATCCAAATGACATACATTTATAATTTAAGGATATATAACAAATAAAATGTTGTTGAATTACTAAATGTATATTTTAATAAAAAAAAAGAAAAAAGAAAAAAATAGTACAATGAACTAGAGTCCAGTTTGTTCTAGAAATCCTATTGTGTCTGAATGCAGAAAGTCAAGAAAACTGCATTACTCAGAACATCTGACTCAGACTAAATAAATATAGGAGGATGAGATAGGGGCTGTAACCCTGGCTTTGAAAGCTACAGGGTGTCTTCTTTCCCTCTGAGACATGCTGCTATTGGCTTACTCTTCACACTCCCTTCACATACATGGTTTCTGTGAATGCAAGTGTGTCACAATAAGAGGAAGGAATTAGACATGCAAAATATGAGGACTGGAAAGGTCCTTGGAGTCAATCAAGAAGGCTCTTGGAGTAGATTAGGAAGGGCCCAGAATGACCCTGCAACACCAATGTGAATTTTGGGCTCTTTGCTTAGTTCCTATGCTGGTCACATGGCTTCGGGACTATTTGTAGGAGAACTTGGCACATACTGCATGCACTGGGAGTTTTTTTCTTGTCCTTTAAATTTTGCTATGCTTTCCAATATCAAAGCAACTAGACACTAGGCATAACTTCTATCTTATGTCTTCACATGAACAATTTCCAGATGTACTATTTGTATTCTGTCCAAAATTTGACTATTACAGAGCACAAATATAATGTCCATCAATCCCTAGACAAAACACTGTGCAGCAAAACACTCTGATGTGCAAGTGCTGGAACCAGACTTCCTGGAAAGGACCCCGGCACTACCACTTTTAAACACTTTTATGATTCAGTTTTCTCATCTGTGAAATGGTGCCAATATCAGAGGCATGCTGGGAGAATTGAATGAGCTAATTTTTTTTTCTGTGAAAAGGTATAAAGACTGCTACTGATAGGTAAGAAGTGCTCTGTACCTGGAAAGCACTGCTGTTCAAGAATACTATTGCTTTCTGCTATAAGAACCTCACAGGGCAGGAATAAATGAATGGATGGACCTTAACATCCTGGTGAGAAACTCAGTTTTAAAAGTGTAGAAATGTAGTTGCCTTCATATATCACAAATGGGATCACCTCAGCACCAAAATAGTTTAATGAATCTAGGGAGTTATTATACAGACTAAGCTCAAGGACCTCAAAAAGGGTTTACTGGTCATAGATGCGCATGCTTATTGTACAGATAGGTCTAGAACAGGCAGGGGGCCACTATGACATTCATGTCAGCATATTTATTTATAAGAGAAATAAAATCAAGTTTTAATTTAAAGGTTACCTGGTAAGCATGGAAGTTGAATGAATAAGCTCAGGTTGTGTTAATTTAATGCATCCAAGTCCAATGTGTCAATAGACTATAATGTACTAAATATTGTATAATGTATTAAAAAGGGACTGAATCTTCCATAACTGTGGTCAGGAAATATCTTCATGTGAATAAGACTGTAACATTCTGGGGCCAGACACATACAAAGTATAGCCAGAGGCGGGGTGGGAGGCTTGCCTTGCAAGCACATGAGATACATAGTATCAAAGCTATTCATGATTGTGCTTCATTCATACAATAGTCCAACACCCATCCCTCCACCAGTGTATATTTCTCACCACCAATGACTCCAGTTCCCCTCCACCCCTAGCCTGCCTCTATGGCAGGATGTCAGGCACTTCTCTCTCTCTCTCTCTCTCTCTCTCTCTCTCTCTCTCTCTCTCTCTCTCTCTCTCTCACACACACACACACACACACACACACACACACATACGTACACACACACAAACACACTCCCTCTCTATCGCTCTCTCCTTATGGTTCACAATACAGATACTAAGAAGTGATCATGTTTGTTCTTTTACCTACTTTCAGCACGCAGTTCTTATCCAGAGTGATCATTGCCCAGTGTCATTGCTGTAGTGGTTCCTTCTCTATCTCAACTGCCTTGTCCCCAGTACCTGAGGCAGGCTTCCAACTGTGGACCAACCAATCTCCTGGCCTGTGTTTCTACTGTCCTTGGGCATCCAACAGAGGTTTTATCCCCAGCATCCCATTTGGTCTCTTGAGCACCACCAGGATTGACTCCTGAGTGTAGAGCCGGGAGTGTAGAGTCCTGAGCATCACTGGGTGTGGCCAAAAAACAAAGAAAGGAAAAAAGAAGACAAACATTCTGACTCTGTTCTGAACTGCAAAGACCAGTGCCCTGCTGGTACAGAGTCAATCTATTGAGAAACTTGGTATGGTTTCAAAGAGGGCTTTATTTGTGGCAAGCAAGCAGGCTGGAAGGCTGAGGAGGACTCAGGCCATCAAAGTAACCATTTTGTCAGAATGATCCAAGAAATAGTTTTTATAGAGAAAGAAAGTAGAAAGTTTTTAGAAAGGGTGAAGACTAGTGGGTGCAAGAATATACACAATAAATTACTTCATGGGATGGTGAAGAACAAAATGAGGAAGACTTTCAGAAAAGGATAAACTGAGGATAAGTTGTTGTCAGCTTTAGCCTTTCAGGCAGTGAGAGTTATCCTAATCTATTATCAATCTTCAGCCCAGTTTTTTTTTCAGTTTCTCTTTCCTTGTTTCTATCCTATTGTGATAATTTACCTTCTTTGGGATTATGGAATATATAAAAGGGGGCAGGATGAAAATCCTTGATATGTTGTTTTTTAAATTTAATTTAATTTTTATAAAGTTGGTCACAATAATTCCTTATACTTAATAGTCGAACACCAATCCCACCACCATCACATCTCCCAAACACATATTTTGAATGTTTACACCCTTAATCCCAAACCGTGCCCCCCAAGTAGAACTGAAACAATTAATTTTGTATTGCTTGTTATAAATAATTCACTAAAAACGGTTCAATAAAGTTTCCTTAGAGGAAAGTGTGTGAAGGCTGTTGTATTTCATCCTAGAGCCATTTACCCCTTGTATAAGAGATTACTAATACGTTTGTTAACTCACATCAAATGTTGTATGCTACTCTTGATACATCAGTGATGTAGAGTATGATCGGTTGCTCCAGGAATTCTAAAATTTAGAATAGATTATAGAGCAGATTCACTCATGGATGAGGCCAATGTGGTTATCCTCCGGAAGCTTTATTTCTGAGCCTCTGGATCATGGCTGTTGATGAGATTATATGGGGGCAGTTTGTGGGTGTGACTGGCAAGCCACTGGTAAACGTGGGAGATGGGAGGAGGAGACCCATTCCCACTTCCAGTGAGCTTGGAGATTTCAATCACAGGTCCAACATACCTGTTTCTTTCTACAGATTCACACATGGGTGAGGCTCTTCTAAACCTGTGGAGAGTAGCCCTGAACAAGGGGGTGATTAAGTTCTGGAGGTTTTTGACTGCTGGGAGTTCTGTTGGGGTGGTGAAGGAAACTCACCTGCCCCCTCCAAGTTGCCCCGCTTCAAATAGCCTGGCACAGGGTCTGGAGACATCTCTGCAGCATGTCATTCTATGTTGTTCTCTTTTGGGAGTTTTATTTCTGAGTCTCTGAATCATGGCTGTTGATGAGATTATATGGTGTCAAGGGCAGTTTGTGGGTGTGACTGCCCAGCTACTGGTAAAGTAGGAAGATAACAGTATGTTAATACAACACTTACTTTGGTATAAGGAGTAGACCCTGTGTGTATCTGAATTGTTTTAGACATTTCCACTCCAGATAAGGTTCACACCGATCAAAGGCAAAGTGGGATTTCCAGTCCATTGAATGAGGAAGTGAAGGCTTTGATTTGTAATAGGATGAAGAAATTTGTTTTTATCTGTACTCTATGAAAAGACAGGCCTTTACAGAGCTGAAGAATATTTTGTGAGTTACCTGGTTCTACATGTGTTGTAGGTGGGGGTATGCTGAGACAGCAACAGACAACCAGAAAGCTGAATTATGAGTATAGTTCTGTTAACTGCAGGGCTTTTCCTTTTTTTTTAATAGGGAGGCAGTTCAAACATATGAGCACTCAACTCAGGACAGTAAGAAGAGGACTATACTGACTGGAGAAGTAACCTGGAGAAGTGGGCTCTTGGGATGCAAAGTTGGCTGTCATGGTGAGTTAAGATGAACTAATTAAACAGTCTTCATCTGCAGTGAAGACTGACCTCCGCATAATAAGTAGCATGTGCTGTGTGACTGTGGAAATGCACAGTTTGAAGCTGGCTGAGACTTGCCTAAGCTTACACAACTAAGAAGTCTGCCACACAGCTGGAGTTCATGTGGAAGAAGGAAGAGTTAAAGGCGCGCTGTTCCTTGAAGTATCTTCAGAACTCTTTCTCATTCACACTGGTTCTCCTGTTTTGATTTTTGTTCTCCTCTTCCCTTCCTTTCTTTCCCTTTCTGTCACTTTTTTCTCTCTCCTGCAGCAAATTACCTCACTCTTTCTGTATATCAGGCGCATCAGGCGTGTTGATGGACCAACATTTCCAGAATGCAGCCTATTTCTTTTTAGCCCCATTCTCTATCCATCCTTACCAATCATTTTGTGAGCTAAGCTAATAGTCTTCTCATGGTTTTCTTTTTTAATTAGTTAATTAATTTACTTATGGTATTTAATTAGAATTGATTTCTGTTGTCTGCAGCCAAGAATTTTGAGTGCTACATTCTCATTTTAAAAATAAAATCTGTGTGTCTGTGACTCACATACACAATGGCAACAAGGAATACATGTGAAGATCATGGCAAAGGGAGAGTTAGGTTGTGAATCATAGAACAAAACCAGAAAACTATTTAGCACTCAAAACTTATGTTTTATATTTTTATGCTTTTTATTATAGGTGGGTAGCTAATTTAGAGCCAGACTTTGTAGTATCTGAGGCAATGATTAGAGCACAATTAGTTATACCATTCTGTACATTAAAAAAATAATTAACCAGTAGCTGTAGATAAACATAGCTGATATTGATTCTTAACAATTTCCTCTTCTATGAATCCTCCTAAACAGGGCACTTGAACATCCTATTACCTGGCTACATGATAAATACAACACATTTTATTGACAATTTTATAGACCACTGTTAAGCTAAATATAGACCTTTTAGTAAGGTATTAAGGCATAATTCAAATAAATAAATTTTGTAGAATCTAAACAATACATTTTAGTTATTAGGATTGGGTCTGGCTTAATTTAGGAATAAGTTATAAACCTCAGGATATTCTTATTTAATAAGGTATGTTTTTCAACTATCTTTAGAAGGGTACTTAGCTGCATTATATTTAAGATTACATATTCTGACATGTACCCAGGCTATACCATTCAGTGTTCATTTGGTTAATTATAAATTCATATTTCAACAGCTGATTGAATGGGGGTTTAATCTGACATGTGTCTATGTTTGGGGAAAGTGATAAGAATCTGAAGAGGTGATGTACTCAAAATACAAATGAGCCTAGTTATTATCAGAGATAGATTTAGGAAATATCTATGAAACAGGTAATTCAAATATTTTTCTAAAAAATATAAATCATGTGTACACTATGTTCACAGTAGCTAAAAGTAGGAGAAATTCAAATGTCCATGTGAATGGATAAAAATGTCATATGTGTATAAATACACACAATGAAATATTATTCAGCCTTAGGAAAGAAGGAATTTTGAAACATATTACAATTTAGATGAACACTAAATACATTATTTTAAGTGAAATATATAGGTCACTCAAGGACAAATATTATTTCCTGTATAAAGATGCTAGAGTAATCAAATTCATAGAGTCAGAAAGTAGAATAATGATTGGGAAAAGGAGGGTTATTGCTTAATAGATACAGTTTCAATTTGTATGGAAAAATAGGTTTTGGAGATGGATGGTGGCTGGTGGCTATACAACAGAGTGGAAGTATTAAACTAAACTGCACATTTCAAAGTGGTAAGTTTCATATTATCTGTATTTTACTATACTTAAGAAAAAGTAGAAAATAACCTGAATTAGGAGTATTACAAAGATTGATTAATACCTCCCAAATTTGACACCTTAAGCCATAATCACAGTAATTTAGTTTGGAAGTCTTTAAAAATAAGCATTGTCCAACATTCACGTTGGCTAGAAAATTTTTTTAATAAATAATTTTTTTTAATGAATATCCCTGGTTTAGAGTACCTAATTTTGAACAGTGAAGTTTCCTGGTGAGTTCTCCTGATAAACTAATTCCAAAACACATATTTGGATAGATGAATTTATTAGCTTTCTATTTTGAGTTAGTTATGATAGCCCATTGAGGACATTACTTACTAATTCCTATAACAACATTGTATGAATCATGTTCATGTGATATATGAGCAAATCAAGACTAAGAAAGAAATTGTTTTCTGAAGTCACATAGCTAGCTAGCAGTAGATTTGAGCCGATTTTTTTCCAATACACATTAAATCCACATAGGCTATAGGAAGATATTGACCCTTGTGTCGCTATTTTTAATGAATCCTTAAGCAAAGGAAATAAAAATACTGGGGCTGAAAAGATAGTACAATGAATAATGTGTTGCCTTGTAGACAGCGGACCCAGGTTTTATCCCCAGCATCCTGTATGCTCCCCTGAGCACTGCTAGGAGTGATTCCTGAATGCAGAGTGTGTAACCCCTGAGCATCGCTGGGTGTGGCTCAAAAGAAAAGAAGGAAGGAAGGAAGGAAGGAGGAAGAAAAAAGAAAGAAAGAGAGAAAGAGGGAAAGAGGGAAAGAAAGAGGGAAAGAAAGAGAGAAAGAGGGAAAGAAAGAGCAAAAGAAAGAGAGAAAAAGAGAAAGAAAGAGAGAAAGAAAGAAAGAAAGAAAGAAAGAAAGAAAGAAAGAAAGAAAGAAAGAAAGAAAGAAAGAAAGAAAGAAAGAAAGAAAGAAAGAAAGAAAGGAAGGAAGGAAGGAAGGAAGGAAGGAAGGAAGGAAGGAAGGAAGAGAGAAAGAAAGAAAGAAAGAAAGAAAGAAAGAAAGAAAGAAAGAAAGAAAGAAAGAAAGAAAGAAAGAAAGAAAGAAAGAAAGAAAGAAAGAAAGAAAGAAAGGAAGGAAGGAAGGAAGGAAGGAAGGAAGGAAGGAAGGAAGGAAGGAAGGAAGGAAGGAGGGAGGGAGGGAGGGAGGGAGGGAGGGAGGGAGGGAGGGAGGGAGGGAAGGAGGGAAGGAGGGAAGGAAGGAGGGAAGGAGGGAGGAAAGGAAGGAGGGAAGGAGGGAAGGAAGGAAGAAAGGAAGGAAGGAAGGAAGGAAGGAGGGAAGGAAGGAGGGAAGGAGGGAAGGAAGGAAGGAGAAATAGAAAGGAGAAAAAGAAAGCAAGAAACAAAGAAAAAGAAAAAGATTAACTTCGTTTTCCTTTGCTGAGCTTTATGGACTACTCTCAAGTACAAAAGAACCAGGAATTTCTTCCTTTTAAGTAAAGATACCCTATTTCTTTTCTATGCCAAGACTCTCACAATTTATATAGGGAATATGGACAGACAGGAAATGCATGAAATCCCTTTATCATTTCACTTCATTTTATCTCCTCATTGGTAAAATATTACTGAAAATCAGGTTCAAATTCCCATTTCTGTTCTCAAGTCTTTGAGCAGAGTCCAAGGTGAACTCCTTTTATGAGAGCAGTCCATCTCCCACAACTCTTGAAGGCAGTTATTACCAATCAAGCCAGTTCCACACTCTCCTACTCCCTCCTAGCCCTTGCTAATTGTTCCTAATTATATACCTCAATAATTCCCGTCTCTCTGGGGTGTTCATTTTGAAAACACATTGTGTTTTGTCTTCTCTCAGGAGAAGCAAATTAAGGTTTACTGAATGAAACTTCAGAGCTTGGAGCATCCTGGGAGGCCCCCTTCATTTGTTTTCTCTAGGGATTTTCTTGACTTTTTTTTTTTTTTAGCTTCATTAGGAGAGAATGCAGCCAAGCTGGGGCTGGATGAAGGGGTGTCTTCTCTTTTCACTCTGTTCTCTTCGGGCTTGGTTGCCTAAAAGAGGGTTTGTTAAGTATACTAAACCCCTCAGTGCATGCCATTTCCCACTTCTTGTGTGTTTTAAAGATTCTGTTGAATCTTTCAAATAAAATGTGGTCTCCATATATTCTTCTTTTTTATGGACTCCCAACACATCTGAAATTGTTCTACTACATTGGTGCATGCAATATTTATTAATAGCAACTTATATTTCACTAACTTTTGTATTGGTTTTCTTTAAGTGGTCACTGGAAACATAAAACTTGATGTTTTCAACCTTGTGTATTTGTGTTTGTTTTTTTCTGGTCTTTTTTTTTGTTTTTTTCCAACTTGTTGATTTTTGATTTCTGCAATACTATACATACAAGTGCTCTTATGAGGTCCTGTGCTTGATCAGATTTGGGGGGGTATTCTACCAAGTGTGTTCTGAAAATCTTTAAAAATGTAGTTCCAGGAACTGGGAAGAGTAATGACAAAAAATTGGAAACCTAGTGTTCACTCTGTGATTCTACCATTTGTATAATTTCTTTCTCTGTTTCTCAGTTATACCACCTTTGAAAAGAAACATGTTTTACTAGATTTTCATTTCTCAGCCATAGGCCAGATAGCTCCCAGGATATTCCAAGAAAAATTAGAGTCAACAGTATGAGAGAGGGCCACAGGGAGAAAACAAGGCCAGAAAGGGACAACAGTGGGAAAAAGTTGAGAAACACCATATTAGGTGACACTGTGTTACTCTTCATTATGTTTCATAAACTACTTCCTTTTTTCCTGTGGAGATTTGATGCATTTCATTGACATACACATTGAAGAAAGCTACAATACCATAGATCTTTATTTAGCTTTAGTCTGCAACAAATGATGCCTGGAATCATCTACTTCAACTTTGCCAACATTTGTATTGACCACATATGCAAAAAGTTTTTTGCTCTATCTGGATTTGTGACTTCCCTTTCTACCCTCCACTTTCTAGATTCTCCTTGCTATGTATCACTGACCTTTTTCTGGGACGATATTTTTTCTGCTTCTGTCACTGTCATCTCCTTGCTCAATCGATTTGCTCGAGCAGGCACTAGTAAAGTCTCCATTGCAAGACTTATTGTTACTGTTTTTGGCATGTGAAATACGCCACGGGTAGCTTGCCAGACTCCGCCTGCTGGCGAGATACTCTTGGTAGCTTGCTGGGCTCTCTGAGAGGGGTGGAGTAGTCGAACCCAGGTGGGCGGTGTGCAAGGCGAACACCCTACCCGCTGTGCTATAACTCCAGCCCTGGTCTGTCAGGTAGAAATTTATATTGTTTCTTTAATGTTAATTTTACCCTACTCAGTAGCAAGAGAAAAAGCCTCACCCATATTTCTCTGAATACAATTCATTAAAATTTAGGAAGGAGTAGGTGAAGGTAAAACAATAAATTCTTAACATTGGAAAATAATTTGACATTAATCATACAAATACACAGAGTCTCTTTTAAAGAGAAAATAGGTAGCTCCAATAATTGCACCATTTACCTGGCTTGGAGGTTGCCATTTGGACAGCAGTGCGAGTTTCCTTTCTTCTTTTTTTCCTGCCTATCTGAATAAGGAAATGCCAGAGACCTTCCCACCCTCTTAGCCAATCCAGTACTCACTGTTCAGGTGCTTCTGCCAACTAATTAACACCTCCTTTGCAAGCTGTAAATTGGAAGGCAGATGCGTATAAATGCAAAACCCAGTGGGGAGTCTCAGGCTTTCTCTATACATATATTTCATGAAAGACAGGAAGCAATATCAAGTAGGCTGATGGGAAATTCATGTTGCCAAAATGGTCACCCTCCCTGTCACTCCACCCCCTCCCCCATCCCTGATCCAGAATTTAAAATAAACTTATAACTTTTAATATGAAAATAAATTGTTTATATCTTTGAAGAAAAGGCCATTTTCAGAGCTTTTCAAATGGAATTCAGTAGATGTCCAGGAAATTCCAGAAAGATGACCACATGTCTTTGGGCAGTACATGGATGCTGTCAGAGATGTAGGCACATTGAACCACCTATCCTGGGTCCATTAAACATTATCCTTCCAATTTCTCAAAGCACCCTAGGATCCTGGTTACTAAACCCCTGCCTCTAAGACTAACTCTACAAAAATTTGTCCTTTAATTTACAGACAGTGTTTTGTCTAAAAATAAAAATAGGTTATGATGTGGCTTTAAATAGTTTTATGGTTTTTGAAATTGATTGGATATTCTCTAAGCAATTTAGTAGGAGGCCATAGCTTCCAAGATTCTATGTCTGCTCATTTTCTCTCCTAGTCCCCACTCATAATACACCTACCAGCTAGAATGAACTATTTGTAATTCCTGATAACGGTGATCTTGTCTCAAACTTATTCATTCTAAATCTATCCCCATCCCATTCTTAACCCAACAGCCATAGTTCTCACTTTTTCCAAAGATCCAGGTAGTAATAATAATTTTCATTGATCTGAGATTCAATCCAACAGTATTTTGAATGACTTTTCCATGTCAAAAAAGCTTCTCTTTTCAAGAAATATAATCATAAATGACTCATGAAATCTAAAGCATTTACAAGACAGAATAGAGTAGGAGATACAGCACAAAAAATTAAATTTAATAAAGTTTTCTGGGTCCTCCCAGAGGTAAATTTTTCAGGTCTATGGCAACACACAATAATTAATTTTTCTTTCAGGGAAGGTGTCTTATGTGGGGGAGGACAAATGTGTCAAGGGAAGGTTTTAGATAAAAGATGAAGGTAAGAAAGGACTACTATAGTTTCATTTATCTCTTAGCTTGGCTCTCATTCTTCTTGGTAGGTATGTCTTTGCCTAAACCAGAAAGAAAACAATATAGATTAACCAAATCACATGGAATGCAGCCAGAGGACTGAGTAATATTAAATATCATGGATATTAGAAAATTGAAGTAATTCTCTCCATAATATGTCAGGAATTGGCTAATTTCCTTTTAAGTAGGACTTGTCTTCCTTTTTGAAGGGGGAAATATTTATCTTTTTGCACATACACATATCAATTTCTATAGCAATTGATAAACATGGGTTGCTGTGTGCAAGCAAAATGTACAGGGGTTTGCAGTCAATTGTTAAAAAAGCTTTAATCAAAATTTCAGAAAAATGAGATCTTCTTGGTAATGTATAAAAATAATGTAAAGGTAGGAGACAAGTAATAAACAGAGGATACATGTATTAATTCTCTGCTTTGTCTTTATGGAGAAGTGTTCATTTTAACCAGGGCTAAGTAGGTATGAGTGAATAATCTGTATGGGAGTATCTTTACACTCTCATTTTACAGTACAGAGTACGGCAGTGTACCTTATACTGTACTTTATGCAGATTGGTCTGTGTCCCTATCTTGATTTTAGTCTTTGTCCCATCATTTGATTCTTATAATGTGGTCCCAGATCAGCCGCATGAGCATGATCTAAGAACTTGTTAGAAATGCAGACTTGCCTTCCCTTCATCAGACCTCTGGAATCAGAATGTGTTTTATCATGATCTTCACAAATCCACATAACTGGCAAATGATGCAAATTTTAAACTGTGCAAATTTCAAATGCACATTAAAGTTTGACAATCAGTATGTTGCCTCATTCTAATTCCACATCATCCCTAGGGGGTTCTCAACTCTCGGCCTCGGGGCTTAAGTACAGAGGAATGCCTGCTCAAATCCCTTGTAGTGTGTGCATTCATGTGTATAAAGCATAATAGTTAAGAGAGGTGCCCCAGATTGTATTTACTTGCATTTCCTCCCCCATCACATATGTGCACCACGCACATTTTGAGAAATAAATCAATAAAAAATGTTTTCTCTATTAAAATTTCTCCTCTTACTCTTTCCCGAAACACACACACACACACACACACACACACACACACACACACACATACACAACACCATGTCACTAGCTTTTAAATAGCAGTTATAAGGCCATCAATGTATGTGGAAGGATTTATTAAGAGATATCTGATTTGCTTTGACTAAAAGAAAAATTTTAATATTACATATAAATTATTGTGAGAAGGGAAGGTCTGCTTAACCCTCACTCTTGTATTACTATTATGATTATGTCTTTCATTTGCTTTATTTATTTTGGTTTGGGGACTATCCTGGTCGTGCTTAAGGCTTACTCTTGGCTCTGTGCTCAGAGATCACACCTAGTGTGGGTAAGGGGGTCCCTGGGATCAAATCCAGGCTGGTGAGGAGCAAGGCAAGTTCCCTGCCCACTGTACTATTGTTCCAGCCTGTTTTGCCTTTTAACTGTTACTCCATGAGTTGAATGATATAACCTAATACATTTCATTACAGGGAAGGAAATAATGCTGCAGGCAAGAATACTGCAATTAAAACCAGACTTTTCCCACTTAAAAATCTCTGTCATAAGGGAATCTCTTTTTTAATGGTGCCTGTAATTGAACCTGGTTTCATGCAAACAAGGCAAGAGCTTTAACCACTGAGCCTCATATTTGGCCCATTAGATAATCCATTACTATTTGGTCAGGATACATCTTATCCACTTAAACTTTTCCTTGGTACAGCATAAATTCATGGGATTTTGAGGGGACCTGAAAGAGATCTGCCTGGTAGTTGTTAAGATAGGCTTTAATAAGAATCCTGTTGGCTAGGTTCACTATCCTTTTGAATTAGCATATAGTAATCCTGGAATTATGGCACTACTTTTTAGAGTTATGAGTATGGAAACTATGTACACTTTTCAGAAACATACCAGTCTCAAAAACCCTCCATGTAGTACCCCTTCATTCATTTGGGGTCTTGGCTAATTAAGCACTTTAAATTTAAATTTAAATTACCAGTACCTAATTTACCAATAGGCACTTTAGAAGCCCTTCTTTGGGACTGGAGCGATAGCACAGCAGGGAAGGTATTTGCCTTGCATGTGGCTGACCTGGGTTCAATTCCCAGGATCCCATATGGCCCCCTGAGCACCGCCAGGAGTAATTCCTGAGTGCATGAGCCAGGAGTAACCCCTGTGCATTGCTGGGTGTGACCCAAAAAGCCAAAAAAAAAAAAAAAAGAAGAAGACCTTCTTTATGTATTTGAAATCCAGGTTGATATGTGATATATCCTAACCTATGTCTATATTCCACAAATGTATCTATGTATTTTTCAATGTATAAAAAATTAGTTGATTTTTCGATTTGCTAGTAAAGCAAACACTTTGGAATGTGGGTACTTATCATTTGCTAGCAACATGGTTCGAGAGAAGCAGAGGAAGAAGGTCTGAAGAGATAGAATTAAAAAAAAAATCAGGCCAACATGTACAGAGATGAAAGGAAAGACAGAGAATGCTGAATTCGTGTTTTGGTTCCGTTCCCATTATCTCCTCAGACCTGGGTCTTTTCAGCAATGTTCTCTTTACTATTTAAGCAAACTGAGGTTGGGTTTTTGGTTAGTGATGAACCAAAGAGTTTCTGCTTTTCATGCAGGGTTTCCTTTCACCCTTTGAGAGCTTGGCTTTACTCTCACAGTGCTCAGCTCTCTGCACCAGACTTAAAGGTGTCACAGCCCAGGGGAACTTAAGGCCAACAGAGGGAACATCTATGCAGCTGCAGGCACTTTGAATGGAGGCTCCTCAGGGAGCATGATGGCTGTGAATCCTATGCTACAGGATGGTATATTCCACTGTTGTCAGAGTTCCCCTGGAAGCTTCTTTCAGAAGCACAAAGGGTGATATCATGGAATGCTTCCTAGATCCATCTTTATTATAAAACATTAAATGCATCAACTGCCAGATGGACTAACTGCAAAGCCATATATTGGGAAGGCGAAGGACAACAGTCTCCAAGCAAACTTTCAAATGAACACAGCCGGATGGAGAAATCTGACCCAAGAGGGAAATCAATCTTGGATCCTGGAGTGAGTAAATGCTGAAAATAAAAATACAAATAAATGCTGGTATGGAAGTCTCTGCTTCAGTACAGAGTGTTATTGGAGTCTCTCCTTCAATTCCTTGTATTTTATAGGAGAGAAGGAAAACCGGCATTTCCAAATCACTAGCTATGCGCAAGGCTCTGAATTTACCATAACTTTTGTAGCATAAGTGTGATCCTTATTACATAGATGAAGAAACTGAGCTTCAGGGTGGTCAGATAATTTTTGTGAAAGATGAGAATTGAGTGGTTTCTGCAACTATTTTATTCTGCAGTTCTTGGTCTTAGTCATCTAACTAAACAATGATCTTAGGACTTCCAGACCAAAGTTGTTCACCTCACACAGTGGCTGCCTCCATCATGGTGTGCAATCCAGGTGGTCAGCCCAGACAGTCAAAGGCCAGCACTGCAGTCTGAGAGCTACTGTAAAGAGTGGAGCAAAGGCCCCATATTCCCTACAGCAACTTTGCCTTCATGGTGGAGTCCATAAGTCTGTCCAATAATGGCTCAGTGTGGCCGAGTCTGGTTTTGAGAAGGTTTAGGGTCCTAGGGTCCAGGGGGCCACACAGTGCTAAAGTGTGCGGTCAGAGGACAAGAGACTATAGAGTAAACAATAGAGCCCAAGTCTCTTGTTTTGGCTCTCTCATGTTCTCCTTATTACTTTGGTCAAGTCAGTTATTCATTTTATCTGGAGTGTCAAAATACAAACTGGAGCAATAGCATAGTCGGTAGGGCATTTGCCTTGCATGCGGCCGGCCAGGGTTTGATTCCTCCGTCCCTCTTGGAGAGACTGGCAAGCTATTGAGAATATTCTGCCCGCATGGCAGAGCCTGGCAAGCTACCTGTAGCATATTCGATATGCCAAAAACAGTTACAAGTCTCACAATGGAGATGTTACTGGTGCCCGCTCAAGCAAATCAATGGACAGCAGGATGACAGTGCTACAGTGCTACAGTCAAAATACAATTGGACTGAATAGTGTTCAGTGACTGACAGGCAGTCATGGGGTATGGGGCAAAAATGGGTCTCTCTGAACTCAGACATAAATCCTTTCTAGGAACGAGAATCTGTCCATTTGAAAATTTAAGCAAAAATGAGCACTCCACACAACCTAGAGTAAAGAGATGATTTGGAGTTGATGATGGAAGACCCAGATGTGTGGTTGGGCTACACTTGTGAGCCTCACAAGTACCCCAGGAAGCCTGTTAGCTTAATGTGACATGCAGATGTGCAGGAGGGATAAGGGCATTCCATAAAACAACTCTTTAATACAATGGGTCACGCTATATACATGGGCAACACAAAGGACTGAGATGTCCAGATGTTCCTTGTGCCATACACAGGGCATGGCCTACAGATGTTCACTATGGACTGAAGAGCATAGCCAAGTCAGGAACCACTTGGATTAGAAATAACAATGCATTATTTAGTTTTAAAAAGTATTAGACCACAACAAATGGTTTCCTTGAACACCATTGGCTGTCTAGCAACTGGCAAGGTATTTTCTGAGTCTCGATGCTCTTGACAACCCTTGACGAGATTTGGGGGGCTTTAGTATCTCCCCTGCATAGCTTCTCTACTAGTAATTGGAGAATTACTAACTGCAGATCCTGAACCCGCCTTTAACACTCATAGGGTCAGGGGCAAGATTGTTAGTTGTGACCTATGAACTCAGGTGTCTAGACATGTAAGAATTCCAAAGGATATTAAATGTTCACCGAAGTATCTCTCTCTTAGCAGATGTTTTTACAACTACCTGAAAGAGCAAGGCTGAATTTAGACTTCATCATCTACCTCTTTTGGAGAGTCACCTGAATCACACTAAAGGCTCTGAAGCAAAGCAATTCATGTCTGATCTACCACTGTTCACTTAGATTTGACAGAAGCAGCACAGAAAGGGCAGGGCTCAGGAAGAATCCCTCTAAGCTCAGGGATGACATCACTGTCAGTGCTCCAATGAGCCCTTGGGAACCTGCTCTCTCTCCTGGAGAGTCTGCAAATGCTCTGTCTTAGCACCCTTGGATAACTCAAATTTGCAAACTACTTATTACATGCTGATATACACAACACTGTGAAAAGCATATACTTGTGCACATGTGAATTTGGCCACATTTTCATGAGTAGCTACAAGCAACATCGTAGGGTGGTCAGACCTCCAAGTCTGGGAATGAAGGAGCTGGGTATTGTGGAGACAGGGTGCCAGGACACCTTTAGTCAGCCCAGAAGTGGGGGGTGTGGGTCCTGGATTCTGCTCCCACATTTCTCTCTTGGCCTTGGGACATAAACCCCTGACTCTCTTCTCCCTGAGAACCTTGCAGACTTTGAGAGGCAGCTCCAGCTTCTCACAAGAGCTATGGCCTGAGAAAAATGAAGTCTCCCGTTACTTATAACCTCTCAGCATTTCAGAGGAAAGACTTGGCTAGGGCAGCTGAGATCTTGCAAATATTTGGTTAGCTTGGAAAGAATGGGCACTCATTTTCCAATTCTTACAGATTTCTCTGGCCCAGTTCCTTTTATTAAAAACTTCAAATCCTGAGATAAAGTCGAATGGCACTCCAGGCTCCCAGCATTCATTTGTATCCCGGGGAGCAGAACCCAGAGTCTAAACAAAGAAAAGCTTAATCAATAGAACTCATGAATTTCCTCCAGGAGCAGGACCCGGATAGTAGAGGATAAGCAGAGGGCCTTTAATTGCATTTTTCTTGGGGCGGATCTAGGTGGGAAGGGCAGAAGACAAGGTTTCAGTGGATTCGGGTCCATAACCTCTATGACCCAGGGACAAACCCTGCCCGCTTGCAGGTTTTCTTTGCTTTTGTACAGTCAGTGAGATTTTTTTCCACATTTTTAAGTAGTTGGAGAAAAACCAATCAAGAGAAGAAAAGTATTTCATGATATCTGAATATTATGTGAAGATCAAATTTATAACCACAAATAAAGTTTTATTGGGACACAGCTACTGCTGTTGTTTATACATTGTTTGACCACTTTGGAGGCACAGTAACTGAGACACAGGTCATGTGGCTCTCAAAACCTTAAGTAGCTGTTTGGTCCTTTGCAGAAAAGGTTTGTGCTGGCTTGCTGACGAAGATGTGAGACCGGGTATTGGAACTAAAAACTGCAAAATGCATTTGCACAGTTAAGGAACTATAAAGCAAATATCTGGCTGACCCCATACATGGGTCAAAAAATAAAATATGTTGATTATAACTCTAGTTAATCTACATCTGACCTCTGTGACAATGTCTTTGTTTTTCTGGATATTTGTACACTCTCACCTCTCTAATTAAACAGTGCTTCTTAAATATACATAAATAAAACAGCACTGTACATTTGCTTTGTGTTTTTCTTCTTTTGACATTTTGTGAGACTCAGATCTATTATGGATGTGGTTTTGTCACTGGTCTGACTGCAAGCCACTTGACAGAAATCTTTTGTTTTGTTTTGGGAGCCACACCCACACTCGACGATGCTCAGGAATCAGTTATGGAGGGATTGGAAACCAAATGGCTTCTGGGGCTCAAACCTGGGTTCGCCGTGTGCAAGACAAATGCTCCACTTGCTGTATTCTGTCTCTGGCCCCTCCACTGAATTCTTTAGTTCTTGAATTCTTTAACATGATTTATTCATTTTGCTGTTGATGAACATTTGGATCTTTTCCAGTTTGGGGCTCTCATAAACAGCATTGTTAGGAAGATCTTGCATCTGAACTGTTATCAACTTAAGAAACTCTTGACAGCTGATAAAATTACTAGATCTTAAGGTTTTCAGCCCTATCAATAAATGCCAAACTATTATCTAAAGAGGTAGGGCCCTACCAGCTATCTCCTTTTAGTGTGCAGAGATGCCCTGTCTTGTGAGTTAGCCCAATTTCCAAGCCCCAAACCACACAGGTCTTCTGTCTGCTTTCAGAACCTCGAAGAGGCAGCCAAAGTACATAGGAGTCACCTGGCCTTCCACTTCGCATCTTCCCACAATATAACTCACAAACCTTAAAAAAAGCAGCGTGACGATAACAGTCAACTTTCTATGACTGATCCTTGAGATGATGCGATACGTTTCAGGTAACTGCTTTGCTGGGGGGCCAGTGAGGAGTGAGACTATCCTGCTCCCCACCCCAGTGAGCTGAGGAAGGAAAGGGGTTCACAGCCCTTCAGATGGGTCAGATGCCTCCTGACCCCGCCCAAGCCTGCAGGGTGATAGGATGGGGAGTTCGGAAAATCAGAGCTATCACTTTCTTCTTTGGAAAATCAGAGAACTTCAAAGGTCTGGGTATCAGCTCACAGGAAGTCGACACCTGTGATTTCTTTTTCTTCAGGTTCTTCAGAAACCTGGTGGGAAGAGGTCACTCCTTCTGCACATGGTGCGCTGAGATTCATCGCACGGAGGCTGGAGCACTGGCGGCATTTCTGAAGCGTGATGTAGCACTACATCGAAAACGCACAAATAAACCCCAAAATCCTAGCACATATTTATCCAGTTTGTGAAGCAGATTAATAGAATAACCAATAAAACATGTATAAAAGCTTTAATTAAATCTGATGAAATAAAACTTCATGTTTTATTTATGGACACTCCCAACATGTAAAGGATTCAGGGACACATTCATTTTTACTGCCATTTCGTCCTCATATCTATAATTAAATCCAGGCTGCAGTGCTGGCCCAAAGCAATGCGGCATTTTAAAGCTGGCCTTAAACATTCCCTCCCCCACCCCCATCTGCTTTTAATTATAATTACCATCCCAGGATGCAGGAGGCTGATGGTAAAACACAACAAAATAATACAACAAACAAACAAATAAACAAAAGCCGTTGTGTTGCCATTGTGTTCTGAAACAACAAGCTGAAGGAGGATTTCAGGCAGGTGGGCGTATCCTCGATTTCCAGTTTTATTCTGTACCAAGTGCACAATCCCTTCATTTTTGCTTTTGACATTAAAAAAAGGACTTCATGAAACAAGACAAAATAACTTATGATTATATGAAACATAACTGTGACAAATCACAAAACTATACATATTAATAGAAAAAAAGTGTACCTAATTCTTTAAAAGATTTATGACAATAAGCACCAGATGTGCCCCTAGAGTAAAATCGGCCCCATATCCAGTATGATATATGCAGTTCATTTCTCTACGTGAGTGTATATAACTATGTACAAGAGTCTGTGTGATTTATGGAAAACAGATTTCCACTTTTCCCCCAAAGTGCTTTGTGTCAGCAACATAACACAGGATGCTCTGCTGTCTGTACAAAAGAAATCTTTTCTTTTTTTGCACTCACCATTTCTCCAATGAGTGTTTTTTTTTTTTTGCTTTATCCATGGCAAAAAAAATGCAACCACAGAAATTCCATACCACCAGAAAAAAAAAGTGCCATTAAAAAAATGCTGCTATAAAATGACAGTCAAAACAGTCAAATAAAATGCCAGGTAGTTAATTTGAACATTTGCAATCACTGTTCCCAATACTTTCAAGGTGACTGAAAAGTCACCTTGAAAGATTTTTGAAAGGGGATTTGAACTTGGCCTCTGTGCTAGGACACAAGTGTCTGCAGAGCTGGCAGCCAGCAAATGGAGTAACAGCTCCAACACTCTGTGATCAGAGATGTTGCTGGGATCCATTGCCCAGGTTAAAATCACCTATGGGTTTGTGGGGAGACATGGGCAAAAGGATATACACCGCAGAACTAGCAAATATTTGAGAACTACTTAGCAGATGATCAGAGATGAAATTAAAACTGACACTCTGATGCAGTCCCTTTAGGGAATGACAACAACTGCAGCAGATAAAATGTCTCTGGGCATACTGATTTTTTTTTTTTAAGCTAATAGGATAATTGACTCTGGGTTGTGTATATTTTCACAAGCTCCAATGTTTTACTGCTTTTGTTTTTCAAAGGGGAATGACAATCTCTAGGTGTTTATGAAAATGGTTACATATCAAGACTGGGAAAAAGAAAAAACCCAGAATGTGGTGGGCAAGGATTTTTTAGGTTTCCACTTTTGTTGCTACAAACCTAATGAGAAAAGCACATGTAAATAACTTTCTGCAATGTGAAAGCGTGCAAGAAACAAACATTAAGATCAGGGAAAATTCTGGAATGGATAGCCTAGAAGGAACCTGAATGTGTCATATCCTGAGCTCCACAGCTATCAGGATAAACAAAGGGGGAAGTGAGGAGGCGCCTGGCCTCACGGACCACACAGGCCCTCACTATTCCATGCCCCTTGGCTGACATGAGGGTCTGTCAGGGCCAGGCCTAAGTTCCTGCTGAGGGCAGTGGCCCTGCAGGCAGCTCACCTGACTCCCTCCAGCAGGAAGCAAGAAAGGGGCAGACCACAGTGAGAGGCCCTGGGGAGACCAGTGGGACTCATGTACATCTCAATAGGAGCAGAAGGGAGGTAACTTACAGGTCACTGAGGCTGGGCTCTGGCTACACCTTCCCCTTTCATTTCAATGGAGCCAAAAGGCGTTGCTGATAACAACTTGACCTTTTTGTCATTTTCCTCCTCATCACACAGAATAGGTTTTGAGTTCCTCATAAAGGCCACCATACTGAAGCATGGAGAGAGTGCTCTCTAAAGAGACCAGAGTTTTCCTCTCTTTCCAGAGGGCTGTGAAGGACAAAAGGGGAATGCCAGCATTGGCATCATAGGTCTCGTTTAGGGCCCCCAGGTCTGCCAAGAGGGTGGGGTTTATATCAGTCTGAGAGCTCGCCTAAAGAAGTCTGAGGTGTGTACCTTTATAAAGCAGACAGAATGTTGTAAAGTGAGTAGTATCCTCTGCACACTCAGATGTCTGCATGACACCTTTTCTCAGATCAGAGACCACTAATCAGAGAAGCCAGATTGACCAAGTACACTGTGAAAGCAGAACCCACATTTGGCTTTGCCCTCCACTTGATGCTGAATGTAGTCCAGAGTCCCAGAGAAGAATACCATGTGCCATTAGACTGGAAGGACCCGTTTGTCAAGATACAGACTGTCACTGGATCCCAAGTCTGACACCAAGCTGTTTGTCTTGGTGAAAATTATAATGATCTCATTTTGACAAATAGTGTGTTGCATTTTTGTTCAGAGAACATTTTAAAGGAGTGAAAAGAAACCGTGAAATGTGCTAGGACAGATAAGTCAGAACTGACTTGGGTTCTTAGGGAACAGGTAAGTTTTTATAGCTCCAAGCCATAGGAATCGGGATTGTTAAAATAGTTTTGAAAAGGTGTCATGGAAATGGCTTCCAATTCAGGCTTGATATCAAATGGCCAAGTTGTCGCCTTCTGCTTATCTTTCCAGAACTGTTCCCTCTCCCTGCCTCCAGTCAGACCTTGCTAAGAGTCACTGATCGGACACTGAGGAGTGGTGGGTATGTCTGAGCCACAGTCAAGAACGGGGGACGAACAATGAAAAAAGAGGGAAACATGAAGTAAAGGGAAGGGGCAGTCAGGCAGCTGGATGAGTTCACGAAGGTGAACACTGCATGATAGTGGGCACTGGGCATCCCTAGTTTGGCTTTCTGAGAACCCAGAAAATGACTCAGTATTCTGGGTCTCATGTTTTCCATGCAACTCTGGCTAGAGACCCGAGTGGGAACACTGGGAGGGACAGCTTGTGGCCTGTCCCTTTGAAAAAGGTCTTAGAGGTAAAGTGGCAGAACAGTCTACCAGAGGGCTCCTATTCTAGCACTGGAAGGGGGTGCATCACTCCATTCCCCTCAAGTAGCTTTTATCAATGCAAAACTACAATTCCAGGGGTATTCACAGACTCATGAAACGGCGAGGGAAGCAAGCAGGGCTCAAGTTGTGGCAAAACGTGTGCAGCAGGGGTGAGAAAAAAATGATTTCTATATGAAGGACAGACTTCTAAATATTTTTTCCTGTTCTTTTTTTAAAGTAGATATAAATAGAAAATCTTTAAAAAGAAAGGACGAGGATCAGGAGCTGGAATACAATACAAGTTATAGTGCCTTTCAAGAACTGTTCTTGACAGACCTTGTGGTGCTGGTGAGAAACACAGACAGCCTTGGTAGCATGGAGGTATCTGAGCGGACAAATGTAGCCAGCTCCCTGGAATGCTAGGCTGGACCAGGACTCTGAGTTTCTCCAAGAGCTGAGCCCATGCTGTGCTTTGGACATGGGTTTCTCTTGTGTTTAGCTCTGCATCATCAGCCAGCAGTGAGGAAGAGCCCAGGGATACTCAGTTCTCTTTGCTTTTGGCAATTTGGGTTGTTCTTCCCTATTTGGAGTTTTGGACAGGGTGCTCCCCAATCTACTTCCACATGCATATGCTTTCATGGGTGTCTTTTCAGGGCTGACATTAAGAATGTAACACATACTGGGTAGAGTGAGGCTCTACATTCCCTTTGAAAAAACAATCCCAATTCAATTTGTCCAGCAAACCCAGACAAAAAAGGAGCAACTGCAAGTGACCAAGTAGGCTTTCCTGCACAGCTCAGCTCTTCACCATCCAGTCCTGCCTTCCTAAAACATGTGTCTTGCAGCTCAGCCAATCTGGTCGACATCCTTTTCCAAGCAGTCTCTGAGAGTAAGAAACAAAAGTGGCAAGCAACAACAAAGGTTCTGGGTGCCTATGGGAGTGGAGGCCAGTGAACTTCTAGCCTTCAGTATAGACAGAAGAGAGCTGGCTAGGACAGCGTTCCATGGCGCTGATCTGCAGAAAGGTGTTGTCTTCCGGCCCAGTTCGAAGAGACTCTCCAAAGAGGCTTGAGGAAGCTGAAGGCAAATCGTACACTAGAAAAGAAAGAACACTGTAAGTCAGTAACTCCTGCCTCACCGCACCTCCCAGACAGGCTGTGTAGTTTATGACGACTCTGGGAGCTAAGAATGCAACCCTACTGGGCTTGGTCCTTTAGTGTGTCTCTTTTCTCTCAGCATTAGTTGGGGAAGAGGATGATGTGCATCACATGGCCAAAGTAACTCCCAGAACAAAATATAGGTTGGGTCAAACTACAGTGCTCTAGGTAAGGATAAGGTGGCTTCATAAAAGAGATGATATTAAGATTTAGTCAAACAAAGAAGATGGGATTTTCACAGATGAAGAGGCAGAGAAAGAACTTTGTAGAAAGGGAGAATAGAAAACAAAGCATAGAGTGAGGGGCCTGGAGAAGCTTGGGTGCAGAGCAAGCCAAAGGAAACTTATACAGGGGCAGCTCTGAAGGTCTTGACTGGGCCTATCTCTGGGGGCCTTGAAAGCCAGGCTGAGGGAAAAAGATCATGTCTCTGTGATTAGAAACCACTTAAGGTATATGCGCAGACAAGCTGATTATTTTATTCTTGTCTTTCTGAAGACAGTAGGAGGTAGAAGAGTCAAGATAAGGAGAGACAGGACAGCTGTCACTATATTCTGGAAGAGACATGACCGTGCCTTAACCAGGGTGGTAGAGGTGATGGGATGGAGGGATTGAGAAGTGGATGAAAGAGACAACAGATTCAAAAGGATTTTCAGTGATCATGTACGGGGTCAAGTCTAGGACAGGAGGGTAGAGGAAACCCACTTGGGTCTGCCCTGCTAGTTGGCCTTAAGTTCTAAGTCTTGTTATGATACCAACACACCTGTAATGCCCGAGTGAGTTGAGAAGGCTCTGTGGAACACATCAAAGCCAGCCTGGCCCATGGACGAAGGGACCAGGCAGTCCTCAAAGGAAGGCACCATGCTGCAGGAGCTGCTGGGCGGCACTGTTCTCTGGGAGTCGTTGTAATGTGGCGGGCAGAATGTCTGCAGCTGCCCATAAAATCCTGCAATGCAGACAAGACACTGAGTCACCTTCTAAACATCATTTCCACCTAGCCGGACCTTCACTCAGCCTGGCTTCATATATACAACCAAATGCCTCACATTCTTAAGCCCACTCATGTCACCTCTGCACAAATACTTCAAATATGCTCTTGGGCAGAAGCTCTTCCACATTCATGGGTTTTTCAAAGCTTGTTGGTACCTGATATTTTAAATTTTCTGTTCTTAGAAATGAAGCCAAAGGTTTTTTCACCTTTGGCTTTCTAGAGTTCTGGCACTACAGGCCTGATCTTCAAGGGACATCCCCACCCTCATTTCCTTCCCACGGGGCTCTGACAGCACTTTTCACTTTGCCTTATGCTATATTCTATTCTGGTTTTTCACATTTGGTAAAAACCTCAAGAGTGCCTGACACAAAGGCCACTTGAAAATACAAAAGCAACAATATCATTTACCCATCTATCTTTCCTTGTACCTAATAAATCAGTATCTTTCTCATTATTATCTTGAACATCTTCCTTATCTGAATAGGTATATTATAGCCCAGCCTGGATATACAATTCAATTTTTTATTATGGTTGAGCATTTCGGTAAATGGGGAAAATGATGTCAGTATAAACAATAATGAAGTCATACTACGATAGACTTCTTAATAATTGAAAATAGTAATGATCATAAATAAGTTTTTAAATAATCATTAATTTGAAGACAATCACCAATGTTTTGCTAATATTATTTATTTCTGTCAAATTTGCTTTTCACTTCATGGATTTTTTTTGAACTTTTTATGCAGTCTTTTATAATCCTTTACAACTTCTTTGATAACAACCTTTCTGTCTTCTTCCTTGATAAATTTTTTTTCAAAAGCATACTTTAGAAAACATAACAATGAAATATTTGATACTTTATTAAATAGAAATACTCTGTTTTATTATCTGTTACCTCAGATGTAGACTATCAAAGTCATTGTCCATTTCACCGAACTGCTGAGAAGACTGTCATTGGATAAGGAAGTCCATATATGACATTTTACTCTTATTTTTTTAAATTAATTTCTCTGTTTTATATATGATATTTAAAAGTATTTTATACATATCATGGCATCACACAATGCTGGCTCTATGCTTAAAGGTGATTTCTGGCAGTGAAAAGGGACCATATGCAGCACCAGAGATTAGAACTGCGGTTACTGGTATGAAGGGCAAGTACCTTTACCCCTGTATCATATCTCTAGCCCCGAAATGTCAGTTATTGATAGCACTATTATGGTATTGTAGATGGGGAGGGGAGTAGTAGAAGAAGTGTCTCCTGCATCACTTCCACAAATATTAAATCATTATGAACCACCATCTTTCATGAATTTTGAGTCTCCTCCTGCATGAAATCTGTCTCTTCTTCAGACTAGAAGACTTAAGGTCTGGTTAAAAAAAATGGATTCACCATAAGCATGTAGGTAGGTGAGGGGCTGTTTGTCTATTTTTTCACTTCTCTTAAAGTACAAACAGTAGACACTGGCTCATCCAGATTACTAAACTCACTACCTTTCCTTTCTCTGATTAGTAACCTCCAGGCAATCTGTGTAACTGCTCAGATTACTTTAGACTAGAAGGCCTGTTTTATGATTGATAGGAACCAAAGAATGTTTGCCTACCTGTTCTTGAGGACAGGCAAGAATGCTAGGAACTATGATATAAGGCAGAGGGACCAATGCAGATATAGGCACAGGACACACTCATAATAGAAAATAAATAATTATATCCTTTTAATGGAAATTAGTAGTTTGCTTTATTCAAAATAAGAGAAAATCCCGTATTAGGTTGGAAAGAAAGAATATACGTGCATCAGCTGCAAGGACAGGAAAACAACTACAGAAATTCCATGTCAAGTATGCAAAGAATGAATGGAAAACAACTGGCTCCTCTATTAATCCAAAAATCTTCTGTGTGGTCTCAATAGAGAGAAGGGATAAAAACCTGAATGAACTATTCCAAATGCATATACAACTGATCACCAATTTGCACAAACTTTCATTCCTCCAACCATCAAGAAAAGTGAAATTGAGACAAAGAGCCGTCCACATTAGTAAAGATTTATAAAAATCATTCTTGGTGCTGGAATGGAAATGGCACAGAAGATACTTCTACACAATATTCTGTGTATCAATGTATCACTGTCACACCATTGCTCATTGATTTGCTGGAGCAGGCACCAGTAACATCTCCATTTGTGAGACTTGTTACTGTATTTGGCATATCGAATATGTCACGGGTAGCTTGTCAGGCTCTGCCGTGTGGGAGAGATACTTTCAGTAGCTTGCCAGGCTCTCTGAGAGGGGTGGAGGAATCGAACCTGGATCGGCCACGTGCAAGGCAAATGCCTGACCTGCTGTGTTATCACTCCAGCCCTATAATATTTGGTATAAACAAATTTTCATTGGCTTAAAGAAAACTAGCAACCATTTGAAAATTAACCACACATGTCTATACATTTTATATACCTTTATAACTGTTTTGAAACAGACAAAGTTTTTAGTAAAAAGTTGCCGTTGGGTGGTAGGTGTGGTGTGGTATAACATACATTTTGAAAGTGTGAAAAGACACCTCGAAAATATATTTAATCTTGTAAACCGATGATAACTCAATTTAAAAAGTGAGACACCCACAGCTTAGTGATATTTTATGAAGATTAAATGAGTTAATATTTATATAATGTGACAATAATTTTGCTGTATATTTAAATATTTGTTAAATGAGTAGAAATGTAAAAATATTTTGTGTAAAAGTAATCAAAATAAAATGTCTATTAAAAAATAAAAGTTTTACATAGCGATCAGTAATTCCACAATAACTAAATGTAAGAATGGGCACAGTAGTAGGCAAGCGGTATAATCATAGTTTCCAGGTGGAATTTTCTAGAATAGTTTTGGCCTTCTGGGGACCTAAACCGTATACCTTTTGTCCATGTTGGTTCTGAGACACTGAGCAATTCAGTTACTTACACCAGTGTAGGCTCAGAACAAATCTTAATGATTTAAGAAACCTGAATTGTACAGCTTCACGGTTTGGGAGGATTCCTGGTTTGATCTTGAATGTGGGTATCTGGTAGCCAGGCATAGGTAAACATGTGCTATCCAGGAGGAAGAAAATATTACCACAAACTATTACCACAAACTATTATTAGTTTGTTAGAATGTAATGTTCCCTCACTGAGCAAAATAGACAATATTTACTATTTATACCCCTATGCTTGCTCAGTTTACACTTGTCACTCTAAAATCCTGATGGCATTCATCAGTGTAATATTTCTACATTTTTATTATTATAGAAATAATAATATTTCTATATTATTTCTATATTCAGACTCTTCTGCGAATAGTTTCACTAACAGGAATATTAATCATGCAGATATGTTAGGTACAGTGATACAGACTTTCACTCACCTTTATAAAAAGGCAATTCCTGCCCTCTTTCCTATCTGCTTCTGAGAACAGAAATGTTACATGGCTTCGGTTTATACTTGAGAGTTGTGATGGGTAAGAGGGTAAAGGTTTAGAGTGCAGTGAAACATACTCAGTTCAGTTAAGTATTAAACCCAACATTGTGGGCTCCCTCTCCCAGTCTCCCTGCTCGTCTGAATCTCAGCGAGAGGGCAGAGTGTACTGTAATTCCTGCCTGTGGGTGTCTTGGCTGACATGAGAAACAGTCAAACCAGAATAACCCCACAAGCATGTTTTATCACTCTCACAGCCAACTCAGGGAAAGAAAATCCTCTTTATTCAATCCTTCCCTTCAAGAAGCCAATTACTAGAGATGCCAAAATCACTGGTGTGGATGGCTGTGGTCACTCAAATCAAAGAACTTGAATACAGCCTCTTCCCAGTTCTATTTCCATAAACCTGAGATTTTTAAAAGTTCCACTAGGGTCTTGCCATACACACAAACCTAACTCATTTTCTGATGAATAGCTCTTATATTCCAGCTGTTGGATTTCACATAGTAAAATTGGAAGGAATACTACTTCTCGGACCCAAAGCAAAATGAGGCAAGATGTTAACACATTTTGTAGCCATAAAGCCTAACAGTGATGGTGAGGTCAGCCAATCTGTCAGTCAGTTCATGATAGTTGTCAAGGTGCTGCTGGCGACACCAAAGAAATACAAGATAATACTTTGTCCTTGAGGACTGCTGATGCAACTGGAGCAATAACACAAATATTTATAATAGCATAAGAATGCACACGTAATTTATGTTGGCAATAATTGTTAGTTCTTACGGTTATTTACAAAATCACCAATTGAAAAAAGTCATTTTACTTCCAAGGATGAATATGGCAGGGAAGAATTTGCTAATAAATCGATTTTACCTAAGTTGTTGTTCCAGCAGATCAAGAAGAACCATTTTCCCTTTTCTCAATTTTGAGAATTTTTTTCTTCTAGAAACAAACTCATTTTTGTAATTAAAATTGTTTCAGATGAATTCACTAAAAATGAAATTGTGTAAACAAAGGAAATACTGTATTTCTACAATTCAGACATGACCAGATACAGACAAACAAAACTGGAACGTCCTATGTATTGTTTTGTATTCTATTTTCTCTCCTAATATTATCTCTGAGCTTCACATATCACTAAAATTCATTCTCAAAAACTCTTTCTCTTTATCACAAGGGGTCACTGATACCTCTGGAATGACAGATTAGATCCGAAGTTCATAGTCTCTTTTGCTGTTAATGATGATAAAATAGCCCATAAAGCTAGGTGTGGATTTCCTTCCCAAAGTGGAAGGGAAGTGGAGGAAGCTGGAGGAGAAAGGAACTGCATGATTAAACATGATAATAAATGGAATTCTCCAGGGCAGCATGGTCCAATAGAACTTTCTGCAATGATGGAACTGGTCTATATCTCATTATCCAACACAGAGGCTGCATATAAATATTGAGCACCCGAGATATGGCCAGAGTGACTGAGAAAGTGATTTTTTTCTCTTTATTTATTTATTCATTTATTTTTATCAAGACACCATAATTTACAAAGCTGTTCATCATAGAATTGTTTCAGGTATACAATGCTGCAACACCAATCCCACCACCAGTGTTTCCCATGTGCCTGCTATGCCCCATCCTGCCTCTCTGTCAGGCATAAAACAAATTTATATGTTATATAAATATATACAACTGAGGAAGTGATTTTTAGAGGCTTTTTAATTTTGATTATTCAAGTGTAAATGGCCGCCACAGGTCATGCCTACTGCACTGGTCAGTGCAGCTCTAGGGAAACCTGCATTTCCGGCTTTCGCTGAATTCGCTTCAGGAATGTTTCAGATTAAATTCTTAGGTGGGGGTGGGGAACCCACACAACAAAAAATGCATGACCCACAAGGAATTTAAATGAAATCCAGCTAATGATTCTTAGACTCGAAGCCTTCAGGATAGGAAATATAACAGACTCTTCAGGACATTTATCTTTTCATTACAAATCTATCACTATAATCTTTGTGGAAGGAACTAGAGAATAAACACACAATAAATAAATTCTTGTCACCCAATTCTCAACCTTCAAGAGTACTAGTGAATTTCAAGTTAGAGTTTTAGGGCTCTTTTGGAGGAATCACTGTCATACTAGCTCTTCTGCAGAAATCATTTTGCTTTCTGGAGTAGATTAAGCTAAAGGAAAGTGTTATCTTGTTACTTACCCTACTGTCATCCCCCGGCCCCCCTATCACCAAGCTGTTTTAGGGAGTGGCAATAAGGAGGACATGGATCTCATTTTCTTTCAGTGAGGTAAAAAATTCAACACACAAGTTTGGGTGCAGCTCATTAATAAAACCCTTTCCTTGCATGTTTGTATTCCTGACTGATTTCTCCCCTTACCTTCAGGTCACCCCTCCTGCTTCACCACTTCCTACTGCTCCTAGTATCATACACAAAAAGTTCAACACAGAGGATCCACCCATGTATGGACATGAATGCTCTCAGCCTGCTCCTGAAGAGGTGTTATGCAGAAGCTATGTGATTAGTGGATTTGTGTGTATAGACAATGGTTTGGCAAAGCAAAACCCTTGCTCTTTTTTTTTTTATGTTGAGGCGAGGAACCATCACCAAACTCTGAGTGCTAAGAAAGTGATGAAAGGTCAACATTCAGGGGCCGGAGAGCTATTACAGCAGGCAGGGCACTTGTCTTGCATGCATGAGACAGACCTGAGTGCTATTCTGGCATCCCATAAAGTCTCCCATGAACTTCCAGGAGTAATTCCTAAGTGCAGAGCCAGCAGTATAACCCCTGAGCATCTGTGGGTGTGGTCAAAAAAAGGTCAACATTCAGAATTGAGACTGACCCTTCTCTGTAGTAGACTCTAGTCTGCCCATGACTCACAGCTTATAGATGAAGAGAGGCAACAAGTGAATCCCCTCTTAGTCATAAGGAAGGTCCCGTGAATTACTTCCCTCACTAGAGTGTTGCTTGATCAGGACTGGCAGGATATTTTGTGATGCTCCTGGGAAATGAATGCAATCACTTCTCAAGGCCATCTGACATCTTCAGAAAGAAAAACCCTTCAACTGTTGTATCATCTGAAGGGTATCTTTTCAAAGATCCAGACTATAGCCGCTGCCCAAATCTCAGGAGTTATCTGTTTTCTTGACCTTTCATAAGAAATGCTTGTGTGTATTTGTTTTTGCTATTGTATGTTTGTAAATTAAATATCACAGTATCCCATACTTTCCATAAAGCAACTCAAAAAATTAAAGAGACAATTCACTTTCAGTTGTGAGTCTGTGCCTGACACCTAGTTAGTGCTCTATAAATGTCACTTTTATTTCCCTATTATAAAAAAGATATAAGCATTTCACTTTTCATTTATCCAACAACTACCTATCAAACACTCAAATGCTGGGATACAATGGTAAACAACATCTACTGCATGTGTTCTTGGAGCTTATATTCTAGTAAGATGAAAAAAAATACAAACTTGAGTAATAATAGCACACTATAAAGAACCACAGCAAAAAAAATATATATATATTTTCTTTTTGTGCCACACCTGGAAGTGCTCAGGTATTCCTCCTGGCTTTGTACTCAAGGGTGACTCCTGGCAGTGCTTGGGGACTATGTGTGGTGCTTGGGATTGAATCAATATTCAAGGCAAGCACCCTCCCTGTGGTACTCTCTCTCTGGCCCAAGGAACTTTTCTTTGATGGACATAAAGAGATGTAACTGTCAATCAGAGACATTCAAACAGGAAGAAGGGACAGTAAGAAAAACATAGAGGTGATCTGGAAACTCAGAGAATGGACTCAGTTCCCTCTGCTGGCCCCTGTTGGGTTATGTCAGGTCTCACAAGGAAAAAAGTCATCCTGCACATCCTCTTAAGACCTTCCCTGGCAGAGACCACTTTCCGCTAGCTCGTGACTGGGTAAGTGACTAAACATATCATTGTAGAAGCAAAGCTGCCAGCCTCTCTGAAATTTGGTTGTTGTTTAATTCTCATACTGCAGATAGTCACTAGTCAAAGGAAATGAAGGAGTTATGGTGCTTTGAACCTTGTATTTTCCCTCTGGAAACTGATTCTGAAGGTTCCTTTTGGAATGTAGAGAGTTTGGCCTTAGTCATAGGATTGCTGCATGTATACATGTTAAGCTTAGCCAAAATGATAAACTGGAGTGCTCACATTAAGGGCTCTAGGGAAATGGGTATCGGAATAAGGAGCATGACTCTATCTTCTAGGGCTCCCCTAATCTATTCTTCTCAAATACCCTGATTGACACATTGTGGATTCCCTTACTCTCTGTAGACTCTTGAGATACTCACTGAACTTTCTGTAATCCATGACACAGCTAATTAGAAAAAAAAAAGAATAAAGTTTCTAGTAAAACTCCTTGATACTGCAAAAATATGATATAGAAATGGTACATACTATGACATAAAAACGATAAAGAAACTACAGTCAAGTTTCTGGTATCACTGTCACTGCATCACTGTCATCCTGTTGTTCATCGATTTGCTCGAGAGGGCGCCAGTAACATTTCCATTCATTCTAGCCCTGAGATTTTAGCAGCCTCTCTTTACTCGTTCTTTCCAGCACTGCTGCATTGGAGGCCCTTTCAGGGTAAGGGGTATGAGACCCATCATTGTTACTGTATTTTGCATATAGAATACGCCACGGGGAGCTTGCCAGGCTCTGCCGTTTGGGCATCTCTATCTTCAGAACAACGTAATCTCCCCAAATACAGGAGGCAGTAGAAAACATGAACAAGACAATCACAAGCAAAAAGACTGGAAGAGTAATTAAGAATCTCCCCGAGAACAAGTTTCTGGTAAAGCTGCTAAATATCAGAAGAACACAATCTTTGGGAATCACAAAATTAACAGCCATATTTACTTTAAAATTTACCAGGAGTAAGAGCTAGGAAATCACACACTTATCACTCATACAGTACCTTAGAATTAGAGATTCTTTTGAGGTAGTTATCTGATCACCCTAATTTTTTAAAAAGGAATGTATAATACTTTATTTATTGGCGGGGTTCAGAATATCATAAGTGGACCAGGGAATCAAACCTGGGTCCCCTGCTGATCATCCTATAATACAAACAATGATTTCCTTTTATTAGGGAAAATATGGAAGCAGAGAAACTGCTTTTGTCTTTTAAAAACTGATATGAAACCATACATACAAATAGGAAAAAGATGAAAAATTCATTATATCATTTACTTTTCCCAAACATTCAGATATTTATGCCTTTGTAGAGCTAGCCTTTATCTTAAAATAAATGGGCAGTGGAAGTAAACTATTTCCTGCTAAGTCCAGAACTTTCTCTTTTGTAATTCTAGTGCTTTGACATTGTCACAGAACATTTTGGCTACTTTAAATCAAGCACTCAAGAGAATTACGCCAGGAGAAAGGAAAGGAATTACTACTTGTTTGCTCTGAAACATGCATTGTCCTAGAAATTTTACATGGAAAAAAATCTCAATCTTTAAAAACTTTTAGTCTTAATGTTATTCCCACTTTATAGACAAAGAAACAAGGAAGCTAAAATTATTGATCCAAATCTTCGTAGTTACTAAGTTTAGACTAAGTATTCAAATCTAGATCTGTTGGTGACATAGTTCAAAGTAGACTATGAAGCCTTAATTTCATGGACCAAATACATTTAAACAAAATACTGATGCCTTTCATTTCCAGATCCCAGACAGTTATTCAGATGGGGTCAACATATCAGAAGATATGAATGTTTTCACTGGGGAGAGAACTATTGAATTAGCAAAATGGACATAATCATCTAAATACTGAAAAATTCTAAAACTCCTTATTACTGAAACAGACATTTCAGAAATTTCTTTTGGCCAATTTTTGGATTTTAGTCTTGTTCATTGCACAAATAATTTGGATCAGGGTTTGAATTCCAGATGACCCATTAAATCATATGCCTTTGATTAAATTATGTTTCTTCTTTGAGTCTCATTAGAAAATACTTATTTTGAAGAGTTGGGAAATATCACATATGAGTGTATGTGTATACACATACATCACACACACACACGTATATATATATATATTTTTTCCTCATCTATTTCCTCACATGTAGCAGCCACTCAGTAAACAGTAGCAATTATTATTATTGCCATGACATAGGTTTAAGAGTATTTTCTTGTTCTCTACTATACAAAAACCTTAATTAAATCACTTTTTTCCCTCTCATAAGCTGCTACCCTTAAGTGTAAAATCTTAAAAGTTAAATCTCCACAATTTGTTGTCTTTTTTTTTTTTTTTGCCTTGGCTCTCAGTCTTAGCCATTAACATCATCCAGGTCTTCATCTGTGCTAGAACTCCACTAAGCTTCCTCCCTGGAAGTGGCGGAGAAACTGACTCTTCATTTCAATACAGTCTATAAATGGGGAAGCTGCAGGAACAGCTCACAGACTGTGTTAGGAAGACAGATTTTTCTTTGGGCTGAGAACTGAACCAGCTTGCAAAGCACTAGAGCTATTTACAACTGACATTTAAGCAACTACTGTACTGAGAAAGTGGAAAATAATGGAAATAATAACCCTTACAATTCCATTTGGATATACTCCTACTTAAAGCACCCTATGACAAAAGTGGACCCTTGCAGCAATTGCTTGGTCCTTTGCCCTCTGTTAGAAGAGCTGTAATACAAGGGTGGTAGTTAGAGAAACCCTCCTAGATCCAAGGAGCAAGGCCATTTTCATCTGTGACTTCTGCCACCCCCTCGCAGGCCACAATAAGACACACTTTGAACACTAGGAAATCACCTCTGCCTCCTTACAACATTGTGCCTGGTCTGCAGCAAGCTGGTAAAGGCATTTTTTTTGGAAGCCAGAGACTCACTCTTGTATTTTTCTACTGATTTCCCGGGGTGGGATAGGAGAATAGGGAAAGGCAAAGACTTCTGCAAAAGGTTCAAATAAAGGAATGAAAGTGGAAAAAGCCTGCTGCTGAAAAGTAGATGGGGAAATGCAGAGAAAGCGTTTGTAAAACACTCTCAGTTAAAAGATGCAATTGATTTTCATCTTTTCATCCTCCCAACCCACCCAAAACCTAAACGCGTGGTGGCCTATGCCTTCCAAATTCTCAAAATGATAAGCTGCCAAAGCAAACTAATTGTAATGTGTCTCAGTAATTGCCATGTGTGCATATATACAGTTATAGTAAAATGGTTCAGTGCATCCTGACAGTGATCATGCATATTTAGAAATTACATAAAACGGAGACTCTCCAAACCAGAAGACCTGAGGAGTTTGTAATGGATCTGAACGTGAGCTTTGCCATTTACTGGCTCTGTGGCGTGGAAGAAACTGTGAGTTCTTTAAACCTGTGATTCCCTATTTATAAAAAGGAAATAACTGCACTAATATGGCAGTATAGGTCTGATAGTGAAACCAGGAGAAACACAGAGTAAAAATGAAGGGTGCTCAAATGTCCAAGAATTGCTATGTACATTCATCACTTGAAAATTTGAAGAACATTCCCTTTGATTCGGATATCTTGGATATTGTAATGGACAGGTGGAGGACTTAGACATTCTGGATCTTATGCTTGTGTGAAGTGAGCACTTTGGCCACTGGTCATGGTTGATAAGTTAGGAATGCCATATAAATGAAGCCTACTCTATTACTAATATATGCATCCTCAGTATGCACCTCAAATCAAATGATACTGTCAATGTAAAAATATTTCACAAACAGTAAAACCTCTTGAAAATTTTAACTTCTATTGGTCCACTAGTTGCATATTTTAATTTTTAATACTACATTTACATAGCACTGCACTGTTGGTAGCACTGTCGTCTTGTTGTTCATTGATTTTGCTTGAGTGGGCACCAGTAATGTCTTCATTATGAGACTCGTTGTTGCTGTTTTTGGAATATCGAATACGTCATGAGTAGATTGCCAGGCTCTGCATGCGGGCAGGGTACTCTTGGTAGCTTGCCGGGCTCTTCGAGAGGGACGGAGGAATCGAACCTGAGTCTGCTGTGTGCAAGGCAAATGCCCTACCCGCTGTGCTATCACTCCAGTTCAAGAGATCTAAATGTATTCTTGTTGTTTTTTGTATTTGAATACAAAGTTTAATCTGTTCATGGATGCCTCCCTTTCTTTTCCATAAAGTTCATAAACAACCTTTGGCTCAGGGGTACATTGGCTTAAAGCCCATAAAAGGAAGCATGGTAATGTGGGGGACCCGGGGGTCAAGTTCAGTGGTAGAGTGCCTTCCCTGCACATGTGAGACCATGAGTGTGAATCTCAGCACTTCTGGAAGGATTCCTGTGCCACAACCAAGTTTGTAAGCAACGGCACACACTACAACAGCAAAAGGAAGGGAAGGGGGTCAAATTTAAGAGTGATTTTTTATTTTAAGCAAGCTTTGTTATAAGTTTGGTGTGGCTGTAAAGAGAATTCTGGTGTTTTTGCTTTGTTTTGTTTTGGGCTACACCCGGCTGTGCTCATGGCTTACTCCTGGCTCTGTGTTCCGGGATCATTCTTGGTGGTTCTCAGATGACCATAAGTGGTGCCAGGGATCGAACCAGGCTTGGCCATAGGCACAGTAAGTGCCTTACCCTCTTGAGCATAGATTTTAGAGACTGTTAAAATAAAGTGCTGGATGCTCCCTGGGATTCATGAGAGCCACTCTGGTTCTCCACAATTTTTGGTCATTCTGCATTCAATAAGACTTCCGCTAGGAGGCTAAGGGAGGAGGAAACTGCAGAGTATTTCTTCAATAATGGATCCATTTCTTTCTTTAAATTCATGACTGGGTAACTATGATGAGCACGCACTGAGTTCTACATGAGTCCTACGGCTAGTCCCACACTAGCCATAGGCCACCGTAATTTCAAAGAGGGGACTGTCACCTTAGCCCCATCTCAGCTCTATGCTGGATCAAGTGAATCAGAACCTCTCAATTAACAGCCTGCAAATCTTCATGCTTAACAAGGTAAGAAAGATTCTAAGGAATATTTACTTGATCTTCAATTTTATTAGGGTTTTCTATTTAGTTCATTCATCTGTGGGGGAACTTCACCTGAGCTTTGCTCAGAATGCCCAGGGGCCACTCCTGGCAACTCTCAGACCCTTTGGCTGATGCCAGGGCCTGACCTTGCAGTGTTGCCGGGGCTCTGCAGTGCTAAAGCTCACCAGAGCCATCCCAGTAATGTCCAGGGATTTCAGGGGTACACCTGGGGTGTTTGGCGCAGTGGGGAGGTTCATGGAACTGGTGATTGAATCAGGGTCAGGCACGTGAGGGGGTGAACCCTGTCCTATTTGTGTTTTTACGTCTAACTGACAAGAGAAGTCACAGCAGTTCATAAAACAGAGTCTTTCTGGATCTTTTCCTTCTCTTCAAGAAAGTGTTGATTTCTAATAGAGGAAACAAACTGCCATGCTGTAAATGACACAGCACTGCCAGGAGGGTGAAAGAGCAGGCGAACGACTCAAGAAAGACTATAAATACCCAAGCGGCAGTTCCTGTCACCTAATCCCTGTTATAACTAAAACACCTTTAGTGTTCAAAAATTATGAAAAGATTTTCAATCGCATTACCAACCAAAACAAAACTCAGGACAAGTCATCAATCACTGCTATAAAAATTGGCAAGAATTAAAGTGGCTGGCAAAATCTATTTGGAGAAAATGGGTACTCTAATGAATGCTCCTTGGCCTTTTCCAGACCATGGCCCTCTTCTGACCTTTATTCCTTCTTGTGCCCTTCATCCCCATTCAGCGGTTGACCCCAAGTCTTGTGCCATAGCCTCCACTTTCATGTAATTCTTAGCTGTGGTCCCTTGGAAAATCCTGGGGGCCTATGGGGGATGAGAAACACTGCTCTAATGTACTGATGGTTAAAATATAAGCTGGTTTAGCTTTTGTGAAGAAATATGTGGAAGCACCTATCCAACTTTAAAAAGTACATACCTATTAATTCAACAAATCATCTTTTAGGAATAATTGCTAGTAAAAGGATTCATATATATATATATACACATATATGTGTATGTGTATATATATGAGAGTATGTGAGTATATATACATGAGAATACATGATCCTGAATCCTGTCTACACACATGTATACATACATATATTCTCATATTTGAGAATGTTTGTATAAAGTATATATAAATGTATCAGGATATTTAATATAGTATAGCATTGCACTGTAGCACTGTTGTCCCATCCTGTTGTTCACCGATTTGCTTGAGCGGGCACCTGTAATGTCTCCATTGTGAGACTTGTTGTCACTGTTTTTGGCATAACGAATACGCCTCGGGTAGCTTGCCAGGCTTTGCAGTGTGGGTGGGATACTCTCAGTAGCTTGCTGGGATCTCTGAGAGGGATGGAGGAATCGAACTGGGTTGGCCATGTGCAAGGCACTCTACTCACTGTGCTATTGCTCGAGTCCACTTAATATAGTATATTGGTAGTCAGTGGAATAAAAGTCTGTCAATACAAGAATTATTTTTTAAATGAAGGTGACATGTTCCTGTAAATATTATACAGTTAAAGGTGGTTTTGAGTGGAGTTCAAGCCCAATTCAATCAGCTTAATCAACGGCTTAATAAATAGCAGTGCTCCTACATTATAAAAAAAAAAGTGGTTTTGATTTAAATGCGATGACCTGGAATCAAAGCATATATATTTCTTTCAAGTCAAATAATATCACAAGGAGTCCAGAGCAACAGTACAGCAGGTATGGCACTTGCCTTGCATGCGGTCGACCTAGGTTGATCCCCCGCATCCCATATGGTCCCCCAAGCACTGCCAGGAGTGATAAACTGAGGACAGAGCCAGGAGTAAGCCCTGAGCATTGCCAAGTGTGGTCCCTAAATAAAAATAAAGTTATAAAATGCAGAATAGGAGCCTATTTTTTGTAACAGGATAATCAATGTGTACACACATGTGTACGCACATATACAAGAATATAAGCTGTATTTTTTTCTACGTACTAATAATAGCCTAAGTACTTACTATCTTACTAGTCATTACATCTGGCCAGCAGAACTGAGATGAGCATAAGGTTGTAAAGTAACAGATTTATTCAAGTATCCTAAGTAATGTTTAAAGACTGGGAAGGGGCTGGAGAAATAGTACAGAAGTTCAGGTGCTTGCTTTGCATACTGCCAATCCCAGTTCAATCCTGACATCACATGGTCCCTGGAGCACAGGAGCACTGATGCTGATGAACCCAAAGTTGTGAGTAGCCTTCAGCACAGGATGAATTTAAACTCTGTGATAAGAACTCAGTATCTTGTTTACTGATTTAATAAGTGTTGATTTAGTCATTTGTTAGTTTATTATCTTGATTTAGTTATTTAGCACAGATGGTAGGGCATTTGCCTTGCACGAGGCCAACCCAAGTTCTATTCCTCCGTCTCTCTGAGAGCCCAGCAAGCTACAGAGAGTATCCAACTGCACGGCAGAGGCTGGTAAGCTACCTGTGGCATATTCGATATGCCAAAAACAGTAACAACAAGTCTCACAATGGAGACATTACTGGTGCCCACTCGAGCAAATCGATGAACAATGGGATGACAGTGCTACAGTGCAGTACACACATACACATACACACACACATAGACACACAGGTAATCAGAGTGGGTGCTTCATTTCCTGTAAGGACAGTGAAAGCTCACATCCTATTTTAGAGAACAGAATCCTGTTAGATAGTTTTAAGTGTTATTTCCAGCTCCACGATTTCAGGATTAAAAACTCTTGGACAAGTTAATTTTCAGTGATTATGATTCATTGTCCATAAAAATGGAGTAAATAAAGTAATTTTTTTATAGAGCTGTTATGAGGATTAGTTGAAAAAGGGCACAGGAACATTCACTGCACTGTGGGCAAAGAAAAAAAATTTCTGCAGTGGGCATGTGCAGACATGAAATCAAGTTGTCTGTGGAAAATAATTTGTCTTATGAAGCATGGTACCTTTACTGTCAACAGAATTTTATCTCTGTAAACTGTTCCCAACATTTTGGCTCCCCACTTAACCCATCACACAAAATTCCAAAATGATGGAAGGCTTCCATTGTAGTCAGTCCACAGCCACCATCGTAATGAAGAGTGATTGTGAACTTTGGAATCTGACTGTGTTCCTAAAATCTGCTCTGAACCTCAGTAGGTTTGTTGCTTGGAGCAAGGTTCATTTAATCTCTATGTATAATACGCCCAAGGTGTTTTAAAAATTTTGATTAATGTTATTTTGTGGATTAAGTAAGCCAACATATCCAGGACATACCACAGCTGATAACTAGCAGAAAAGTGCAACGGCAGCTCTAGTTAGCTATGCTCTGGGCTAGGCCTTTTCTCTCATTCTTGCACCAACTCTAAAGGAGAGGTTCTACTACCAGTGAGTGAGGAAACCCCAATTTATGAGATTGCATGACTTTCATACAGGACTCAAATTTAGATTAGCTCAAGTCGAAACTCCTTTCCTCTGTTCTCTTCTGTGTTACTTCTCTTGGAGCAAGTAAGTCACCAGCTCCTCTACAGGTAATCTCTTTTGAGATTATATGACTAGTTTGTGGGCTATGAAATTTAGTGGCTATGAATGCTTTGAAAATGGAATGGAATTTTACGAAATACTCTCTGGGCACTGAGAATGCATCAAAATATCTTCCTTGGGGACTACCACTATTCAGAATTTCACTTAGCAACCAGCACCAGGTGCAAATACTCAGGAGAAGGCGACTACATTCAGTCTAGCTTAATATGCAGGTGACTAATTAGATCATTCTATTTATTCCAGGGAGAGGATTTAGGCAGTTTGGGAATCACTGGACATTTAGAGTGAGGGAGGGGAAGAGAGGAGGAAGACTCAGAGAAATGAGGGCACTACTGTCCTGAATAAGGCTCTTCCTTCTCTCCATTTTATTTACTCAATAAACATTACAAACTTCCTATTGCAAAATCTTGTGAAAAATAGTCTTTGTCTTCAAGAAACTTAACACTTTAAGGATGGTTGCTTGATTCAGTTGTCTCTTAATATCCTTATGATATGCAGGTTTAACATGTGCCTGTGTATTGATGCTTGACTGCATGTGTAAGTTACACGTTTTAGTTATTTCCAGAAGCAATAATTCAGCTTTTCTGATGAAGATGACCATCTCACACCCCTCCCATTAAACCCAACATGTCAAAATACTGATGGAAATTTAAATTTAACTTTGTTTTCTAGAAATGGACATTGTAGAATTTATCAAGTATTAGCAATGTAAACCTTACCTTGGAAATAATTTTGTATTAATTATATAATAGTAATTGAGAATTTCACAGGTGTGAAGCGATAGTACAGTGGGTAAGGTGCTTGACTTGCACGCATCTGACCCAGGTTTACTTCTGGACACCATATATGGTTCCCAAGCTCCAACCAAGAGTGATTCCCAAGTGCAGGGCCAGGAGAAAGCCCAGAGTACAGCTGGGTGTGGCCAAAAAAAACAACAACAAAAAAGTTTATAACCAGTTTTAAGTATCAACCCTAGAAACTATATCAGCATTATTATGACTGATACCCCAAATAATTTCTGATCTGGCTGCTGATAACATCAAGATAACATGATGAGCATGCAGTGGCTCATTCCTCTTGTTAACATATCACAGTGTTCTCAGTGAAATCTTTACACCAGCAAAGATAGTTGATTCACTATCCATCTCATTTGTCTTCCTGGGACTTCCAGGGGAAGGTTGTGACCTATGCTTACGTTCTAAGTGATACAACTTCGACTTAATAATTTCTTATTTCACAACCTTACACATGTGTGACTAAATTTCCTGTGAGTGGGGAGTATGTTATTGTTTCTACAATTCGTCATTAAAACATAACCTTTAAACATTTAACACTACAATGCCTCAGAAATGAGATCAGTTACGGCCCAGAATTCTTCCTGGAAAGTACCATTGCACAATAACTAAGAAAACAGCTGATGATAGATGAAGAAGTTAAAATTGTACCTGACACCTCATTTTCATTTAAATATGGATGCTCTCAGATTTCTGCAGTTAGAAAAATTCCTTGGCCATTTGGAAGGGCAAGCCACTTACAAGGGGTTTTGTTCTTGGGAGTCTATTGTTGGCTAAGAAGCTTTTGTTTCCTGACGCAGTCAATTTGAACTGGGTTGACAGGCTTACTGCTCTATATTGAGGAAGGAAAATGCCCCCATTGTCTGGGGGCTCACTGGCCTACTTCTTTGGGGCCCGCAGGCAAGACGCACTTTAATTCATGAGAAAGACACATTCTGAACCACAGGAACCAGGGCCCACAGAGAAGACCCTCACTCCCCACTGTTGCTGCATTGATACCAAAAGGCCCAGGCTCGCGGTGCAGCTTCATGGTGTTTTACTAATGAAATCTAATGACGGGACCAAGGATTATGAACACTTTTTTTCTGATGGGAACTGGCAACGACAGGGGATAAAACTAGGTCCAGGAGTGAAAAGTATGAAAACCCAAAAGAATGGGGTTGAAGGGAATAAAATGGGAAGAAATCTCAGAAAGGGACCCCTAGGTGCTACTACTGATTTCCAAAAGGTAATCAATGTGAATCAGTGAGAGTACCTTTGTACGGGTGTACAATGGACATTTGGCAGATCTTACAGTTGCCTATCCAACTTTCCAGATTACCTTGCAGAGAAGGAGAGCCGTAAGACTAAGTGGTGCACATGTGTCTTTCACTTTTTCTCCCTTCTGTCTGCCTGAAACTAGGACAAGTATGTAGAATATCAACATTCATATTGCTATCAGGAGGAGGCAGTTCACCCCCAGGGGAGGTCAAACCAGCATTTTTAGGGTGGGGGTGAGTCTGTTCATCCTGGGGCTGCTGTTCTCTCTCATGCTTACTATTGGGTTTCTTATTGTATAAGAAGAGCAAACCCATCCACGAAGCATGCTGCTGTTCATTGCGGATATATTGTGTGAGTCCTGTGCTCAGCACAAATGTATATTATAAATAACAGATTCTTTGGGGAAATGAGGATTGGGGTAAGACCCCTCAAAATCTTAGAAACCTTGTTCAAAATCTTTGAAACCTAACTAAAGCAGTAACAAAATATTCAAGAGGGAATTTGGGCTGCCATTTAGATGTGGCTTGAGGCCCCTCAGTGGTTATTAAAAATGTTCAAAAATGTTGACCAGAAATGTTGGCTTGCAGGATCTGAGACAAGAAGTGATGGCAGAGCCAGTGTGTAAGAAGAAATGTGATCTGTCACTAGCTGCAGGCCCAGGAAGGCTGGTGATGTACCTCTCTGGGGAAGCAGCCCCTGGGGTCAGGCTCATTTCAAATTTCATTAAATGAGAACTGCAAGGGCGCCTGCCCGTGCAGCAGCTAGGCTGGGGGCTTTTTCATTTTCTTCTTTTCTTGCCAATCTAGTTCCTCTTTCCTAGGAAAGACTGTGTGAACCAACACAGTTCCACATTATTTTCACATCATTCGCCTATTTACCAGTGGTATCTGAGTGAGCTGGACTGGAGTCAAGTCCGTGTTCCTTGGGTGTCCTAGGCATTCGGTCCAATATGATCTCAATAGTTAGGATTTAATGTTCCCACTTCTCCCAAACCATCCTCTACACAAGGCCCTCGTTGACTTTCCTAAAATATTAGGCTGGCTTTCTCACTCTGTAGCATTAAACTTAGCATGGCCCCAAATCCCTTCACGAGCTGCCTGGCTGACTTCCCAGCCTCCTCGCTCTCTCGATTCCATGGTTTAACCTGTATAGCCAACTATAAATAAATGACTCCCCTGACTCTTCTCTCTTTGGCTCCTCTTTCTTCTCAGGCTGTCACTGGTGTTTCTGCCTGTGCACTCAGCCTGGAATGCCTCTCTCCAGCTGGCCTATCCAAAGGAAGATTTATCTTCAACACTCTACTCAAGCACCACTTCTAGGAACCCTTCACTAACACCTTTCTCTGAATAAACCAGTATGTTTCATACCTTGCACTGCTGCTTGTGTCACAGTGTCTTGATTAAATGGCATTCATGTTTGTTTGGCACATTGTAGGTGATGGATAAACACTTGTTGAATTAAACTTGGCCTCTCCCAGAGTGATCCAGAAGTAGGAAGGTTGTGAAAATGTTGTTCTAGGAATTCCCATGCCATTCTAACAACATGGAGTGAATGGGGCATTTAAAAAGAAGTTATCCATTAGTACCATAACAAGATGTATAAATATCAACTCTCAGGCAACTAATCCAGGCAAAATTCTGAAGCTTGCCTGGGCAAGAGAACTGTACTAAAGAGAAAGAAAAGACTAGAGAATAAGCCTACATTATTGGAAAAAGCTGTCCCTGTTTGTGCTTAAAATAAGAGACTAAAGTGTATTAAGAGGTTTCCTAGGAGATGCCACCCAAACAGAGCACCATAAAAGTCATCGAATTTCAAATGAATGTTTGAAAAGAGAGGACGCCTTATCAAAATTACTAATGATGAGAAATGGTTGGCCGGAGAGGAGGATACAGGGACACTGGTAATGGGAATGGTGTCAGATTATGTCATGAGAAACCATTAGTAATTATTGCAAGCCCAAAAAGCCCTCAAATCAAAACTGCTAATGATGAAGATATGAATTAATAAACTGCACACAATCAACATAACTGTACTGTGATACTGAACTACTCACTAGGGTAGAGGACTTGAACATTAGGTATTGGTTTTTAAGGGCATTTCCATTATGAAAGACCTTTTTTAAATACATGTAATATATATATTGAGCATACTGCCTAATTCTCTATCAATTGGTATAGCCTGAACAAAATTCAATGAACCTTATTTTCTTCTTTTTCTGTAAGATTAAAGCACCCCTCTGAGTTCTAAGTCTTCATGGCTCTATGTAATGCAATAGTACTATATAAATAGTACATATAACTATCTTCCTTGATAAAAAGTATAAATATGTATTTACTTTGCTGTGCCTTGACTTAGAAACATGTAGATTAAGAATGCGGCTTGGAGATGCGAACCTCTTATTAAAGATGCCCGTGTACTTTGCCAGGAAGCAATGCTTAGACATTTTATATTTTTTATGTCTCTATTCTGTTTTCTAAAAATATAGTGATGACATTTTTCTCTGACCTCTACCTACTGCAGGGAGTACTGAGAGGACGGGGTTATGATGCTCATTAAAGTCACGAACTTCTTGAAAGAACAAATATTCACTGTAGCTATCATGTTAGTAACCCTGACACTGCTTGAGGCTTTTAAAATCCAGTTTTATTAGGGGATTAAGGAGCAAGTTATCAAGATGCTGTATAACTCTATCCAATAAACTAGCTCAAGAAAAGCATAAAAGCAAGATCAATAATTGTAACTCATCTAGAAGGTCTCTGTTCCTTTCACTCCTAACAATGTTATCACCCACCTGAAATATATTAGAACAATTAGATCCTTTTATTTAAATGGGCAGTTGATGAGGATTATAATGCCAGAAAAACATTTAAAAAAAGTGACCGGAGAATGTAGCAAAGACTTCATCTATATCCTACCGGTACTCTCTTAGAGCATTTCAGTGGCCAATGCATGGATGCTCCACTTGAAAACTCACTAGAGCAGCTACTTCCTTAAGAAAAGTCATGATATCTCAATTTGCACACAGGCATATTGATCTCTTTCAGAAAACGAGTCTTTATGTTAGAGCTCATTTACAGTTTCTCGTTGGCCAACAAAAAATTTAACAATTAAAAAAGGAAAATGAACAGAATTCAGGTACACAATACATTTCTTACCCACCTTGAAAAGAAAATGTTCGGAAGACTTTTTTGTCAAGTAGGGTACAATGACATTGCAGACCCCATCTTGGTATAATGTCTTTTCATTAGTTCTTTGTTGGATGAAAAAGTGTCACCACTTTTCCTGTAAATATTTACTAAATGCCTACTTTGCAGCTAGTACTATGCTTCAAGCATTATTTTGACTCTCAAAGATTCTAGTAAAGAAAATGAAGGAAGTAGATGAAAGATGATTAAATTAATTAAGCTCTTACACTGTGCCAGGTGCTTTTCTTGTTGAATACTATTAACAGCTGGAAGAAAGGGTAGGTAATGACTTTCCTCATCTAATGAACATGAACCAAGACTCAATAATTTATCCAGAGTCACATAGCTGAGTAGACCGGTATTTGCATTTAAATTGGCCTAATTCTAAAATCTCTTAAAAAATTTCTTCAGAAAGCAAAGAAAAGAAATCACTTATTATCCTAATACTACAGTATAAAAACTATGTAAGTATTTTGGAGAATTTCCTTGTAATTTTTTCCTACTTATAGGTTAATTTTTAAAATTTCTAAAATGCGTCTCACAGTTGTAATCAAAGCCTGTTATACTGTATTTTATTGAAACTATAGTGCCATTGAATGTGAAATGTTCCATTATTCTATAAAATCAGCAGAAAGAAAAATTATTGTCAATTAGATGAAGTCACTGACTGGGATATATTCAGATTCCAGCAATGTTTAAATGTGATAGTAAAAATCATGCGCCTTAGTATCAAGGACCTATTCTGCTTACTACAAAGTCCACATTCATTTTGTCCACTGTCTGCCTGCAGTGGAGGACAGCTTCTCAGCCAAACACTCTGTAGCACTGCTGTATTAGAGTGTCATCATGTGGACTGGAATTCTCCACTCAGGAAAGAAGGTGCTGACTGTCTTTGCCACATACATTGCATTCTCTTCACAGCAGGCCCCCAAATGTGTCTTTTTTGGATTAAAATATAACCAAGACTTACTAAGCAACTTATGACAAAAGAAGGTAAATATTACCATAAGCTCAAAGAAAGGCAAAAGTCTACATTTTGTTAGGGCATAAGATGTTTCCATGGCTACACTCTGACATGAGAAAAAAATGGATGAAATTTTAAGTCTAAACCACCTATTCCTGGATTTTCAAGATCTTTTCCCTCAAAGTCTGCCACTGATTTCATATTACTTATATTTGGCTGCCTAGGAGCCTACCTTGATATTCTTACCCAAGCATAACTTCGTAATATAGTTTGATCCTGACATCTTGGAAAATTATTCCTACTGGAGCAATAGCACAGCGGGTAGGCCGACCCAGGTTCAATTTTTTCATCCCTCTTGGAGAGCCTGGCAAGTCTGGCAAGTTACCCGTGTATTCGATATGCCAAAAACAATAACAAAAAGTCTCACAATGGAGACGTTACTGTTACTGGTGCCTGCTCGAGCAAATCAATGAACAACAGGATGACAGTGTTATAGTGCTACAGTGCTAATTTGAAGATTGCCTTAGATATGTTTGGGGTCACCATTCATGTATTTCCAGTAATGACTATTTTAGAGTGAATATAACAAGACGGAGGTGAATTCTACTAAGAAGCCAAAAAATACTCAGTGTAAATGGTATCCCTTTTGTTTATATTAGTCTTACTGCCCTTCAAAAATAAAAGGTTATGCATACTTTAAGTCTATGTAATTTAGAAAATTCGAATTTTAGAAATTTGATTAGTTAGTACTTCAACTATTTAATAATAGTCATTAAGATATCTTGTTCAAAAATAATGGAGTTTAATTCCATTTCTAACAGAATTCTTTTTATTTCTTTCTCTTGTTAACTTGCTGTGGTAATTCTATGTTGAATAACAGTAGTGAGAACAACATCCATGTCTTATGCTGATCTTTTCTGTTGTTTTTGCTAGTGCGTATGTGAGCTGTGGTTTGTTATAAATGGGCTTAACCCTGCTGAATATTTAACCCTGTAAATATTCCTCCTATTTACATTTTGTGTTTTCTCTAGTTCTTCAGGATGTTAGACTGTTACTGAGATTCTTCTTGTTTTCTCATGTAAGCCTGCATTGTTGCTAGCATCACTTTTGCTACGTCCAAATATATTCTGATATAATCTTCATTCACATTTGTTTCCAAGAACTGTTTTATTTTATTTTCTTTGTGGGGGGAGGGCACACACCCAACATTACTCAGGGTTTTCTCCTGGTTCTGTGCTCAGGGATTATTCCTGGTGGGCTCAGGGGGCCATATGGGGTGCTGGGAATGAGACCTGGGTCGGCTGTGTGCAAAGCATACACCCTATCTGCTGTACTATTGCTTAGATCCCTATAACTGTCCCTATTTCTTCTTTGGTTTCAATGTCTGTGTTTTCCCCATGTTCTACTTTATGGTTAATTTCTACCTTCCTAGCACTATGACCTTCAGAGATAACTGATTTGATTTCAGTCTTAATGATTTTACTAACACATGTTTTCTATTCTCAAAAGTGTTCCATGTGCCCTGGAAAAGAATGTTCATTTGATTTGTGGGTAGGGTGCTGTGTAAATGTCCAAGTTAAACTCCTTCAACCTCTTTTAAGGCTGTTTACTCCATGTTGAGTGTCTATCTGGTTGATCTGCCCACTGGTGTCAAAAATCTTTGATTGCTATTGTATTGGTATAGATGCTTCTTGTCAGGGCTATTTATTAGTAGATGCTTTATACAATTTGATGTCCCTTCATTTGGTGCATAAATGCTAACTGAATGTTAAATCTTCTTTATATATGAACTTCTTAATCACTATTTGCAGGTGACATAAGACACAGACAGTCCTAAAGAGCCCATCACAAAACCATTAGAAATAATTAAACAATATAGTAAAGGGGCAGGCTACAAAATCAATCTATAAAAAGTTGGTTACATTTCCATGTGCAAATGTAAAATTAGAAGAACTTTTAAAAAATTCCATTTACAGCTACACCTAAGGAAAAAAAAGTACCTAGGAATATACTTAACAAAGGAGGTTAGAGATTTATACTTGAAAACTGTAAGTCACTATTTAAATAAATAAAAGACAGGAGGAAAGAGAAAACATTCCATGTTCATGGACTGTACTTGTTAAAATGAAGTCCTAACCAAAGCATTACAGATACAATGTAATTCTTGGAAAAATCTAATTATATTTTCTTCTTTCTTTCTTTCTTTCTTTCTTTCTTTCTTTCTTTCTTTCTTTCTTTCTTTCTTTCTTTCTTTCTTTCTTTCTTTCTTTCTTTCTTTCTTTCTTTCTTCCTTCCTTCCTTCCTTCCTTTCTTTTTTCTTTCTTTCCTTCTTTCCTTCTTTCTTTCTTTCTTTTTTTATGAGGCCTCCCAAGCTGTGTTCTGGGGACCTTGGAGTTACTCCTACTGGCACTTGGTCAAGTGTGCGATATGACTCAATACCAGCACCCTGATGTATTAATGCCTGAGTCCAGTGCTGAGGCTCAATCAGGGTGACCTCAGCAGCACATGGGACCACCAGAATCACATCCAGAAGAACTCAGGGGTCTTCAGGGATATTCCAAGGTATATAAAAACTCCACAGAAACCCACTACCAGACACACAAAAAACTAACCCAAGCTGAATAAACAAACATTTCTCCAAATAAGACATACACATTGCCAACAGGCACATGAGGAAAGGTTATCACTGCTCATGAGTAAAATGAAAATTGAAAGAATAATGAATGAAATTTCACCATGAATTACATATCTCAATAAGGCTAGAAACAGCAAGTGCTGATGGGATGTGGAGAAAAGGGAATCTTCATTCATTCTGATGGGCGTGTTAATGGTTTTGACCTCTATTGAAAACAGTGTGAAGATTTCTCAAAAAATTAAATATACACTACAACTCCTCAAGTCCACTCTTAGCTATTTATCTTGAGAACACAAAAAGAACTATTGAAATATATATATATATATATATATATATATATATATATACAGCTATGCTTACTATAGCTTTACTTACAATAGACAAGGTATGGAAACAATTCAGTGCCTAACAACAGATGAATGGATAAAAAAAAAAAAGATGTGGTTTTCATACTTAATGGACTATCAATGAGCTACACAAGAGATGAAACCTGGTCTTGTTCAAGACTGATTGCGAGGGAATCATACTAAGTAAATAAATCAAAAGGAAAAAGACAAATACCAGATGATCTCCCTCAGGTGGTCTGTAAAAATGTAGTAAGGGAATAGATCATTTCAAGTAAATACAAACTTTTATACTTGTAACAAAATTATGGTTACCAAGGGTGGAGGAGTGGAAAGGGTCCAATGAATTGTGATGAAGGAATACAGGCACCTTGGTGGTGAGTGTGCTTTGGTAACATTGTGCTCATAAGATATAAGCATTTGCAATAATTTAAAGCAATTACCTCAATAAAAATGGGTTTAACTGATAAAAACACTGAGCCAGACTTAGACTGCCATTTATATTCTGAGTTAAGATCTGCATTTTCATAACTGTGATTCCTGTTGCTTTTCTTACCTTATTTCATTCCCCCAAGCACCTATCTAGTCTACATGTTTCTCTACAACATGTGAGATTTTTTTTTAAAGATCTCTAAGATAAATGACAAGAATTTGAAAATTATGACTTTAGAACAAAGTCTAAACATTAATGGTGCAATGGTGACATTTAAACTTTTATAATGTCGATTGAGTCTGATTACTCTCAGAAAGATACTGGTATTAAGAAATCATAGTTTAGAGCCAGGAGAGATTTAAATCTAGGTAGGAGATAAAAGGCCAGAATAGGTATTATTTCATCTGGGCTCTGAAGAATCAGAAGGATCTGGCAATATTGGAATGGGTTTAAGGGAAGGGGGCATGGGTTAAAGGAGAGAAGAGGGGCAAAGAACTCCTGCCATTCCCTTTCACAAGACTTGATAGCTTAGGAGAACAATCTGTTATTGTTAGAGTGGTTAAAGTGCCGAGTCAATGGTGCATCACTTTTGGGTGTCATAAGTCATGTTAGGGTCAAATGCAGGAAGATAGTGAAAAAAAAAAGACTTCATGTTGAAAAAAAAAAGTGGCTTTATTTATTTACTTACTTATTTGAGTTTTTGTATCACACCCAGCGGTGCTCAGGGACTACTCCTGACTTTATGCTCAGGAGTGACCTCTAGTGGTGTTTAGGGGATCATATGTGGTGTCCGAGATTCTTCAGGAATCTGGACCATTCAAGGCAAATAGCCTTTCTCACCTACCTTCTGTACTCTCTCTGGCCCCCATGAGAAATTTTAGAAATTTGTAAAAGCCAAAGTTTCATGTATAAAGAAATACATGAAACTTGACAACTGGTAACTAAGACACTTGATATAAAGCAATAGCAGAGGTTCCCATGGGGGTTACTGTGGTGAAAGGGGTGGGGTTGGAATACTGTATGCATGAAATTCTATCATGATCAATATTGTAAATCATATGTTAAATGATTTTTGAAAATGTTTAAATAAACCTCAATAAATAGATGCCCCACTCCCAAACCCAGGGGACTAACAGTGTCTCACTTACCATGAACATGGATTCCATTTGGTTGAAAAGAAGAATTTGTTTCTGGCTGGTAAGATTTCAGGTGGGATCCTGACGGCTGCTGTGTATGGGGTGGCTGTGTTCTTTGCATTATTGAAGGAGCAGGAACTCTCCGGGGGCTGATGTGGTGAGGAGATGGAGCAGAAGGTGCAAACCTGAGAAAACAATTATAAAAGGAAACATGAGAGACAAGAAAGAACAGGAACAAAGACAAACTATTCAAAGTCAAATTCTAATTACCATTTTGGCTATATAAGCGTATGACAAAAAGCCTTTTATAAAAACTTTATGACTTTTCACTCCCATTTTTAACCACTGACTTCCCAATTGCAATGCTGATGGGATCAACAAAGGGGAAATCCAATCTGATCCTGAATTCTTCAAACTTTTAAAAATGTGTTCCAAGGGGCCTGAGCGATAGTGCAGCAGTTAGAACATATGCATTTGGCTGACCCGGGTTTGATCCCTGGCACCCCATATGGTCCCCCAAGCACTGCCAGGAGTAATTCCTGAGTGCAAAAACCAGGAGTAACCCCTGAGCATCGCTGGGTGTGACCAAAAAAAAAAAAAAGCAAAAAAAAAAAATTCCCAGTACTAGGTGTTTAGTGAGATTTAAAGCACATCTTTCCCCCAACATCTTTTTTCTGCTAATTTTTAAATTCATTTGAATTTTAGGGGTAATTTGACTCTTATCTTGTGACTCATTAACTTTAGCTCATAAACATTTTGTTCTGAAAGACATGTCTGAGGTCCGAGATGTGTATGTCTTTACTATAAGCTTTAAATCCCTTACTATTCTCTTTAAATCCTTTTGTCTTTTTCATTTTCTTTTGCCAAGAATAAATTAACATAAATCTCAAAGGTCAGATGTGGTTTAAAATCCAGAATCAAGAGATCTATGTGGGTTTGGTGTTTGACAAAGAACATTTGCCCTGGGTGTAAGTGAAACACAAAGGGAAATTTTTTTTTTTTGCTGTTAAATGTGCCCTTAATAATAAGAATAGTAGCTGCACCTGATGGGGTGTACATATGAGCATTTAAACAAGATGTTACTGTCAACTAACCTAAGCTATAAAATGGACAACTATCACTGATCTTATAAGTGTAAATAAGAATTGGCAAGATAGACTCTACCTTGAGAAAGAGTCTGATTTAGGTGACTGATTTATAATTTATATATTGTGGTTGCACAGTATAATATTTTGACATCTGTAAACGCTGCTTCATGTCTGCCACCAAAAGTTGTTTTCATTTATCACTTTATAGTTCATCCCCTTGGCTTATTTGACCCTCCCTCAAATTCCTATCCCCTTTGGAAATCTCAAATATGCTCCCTATGTCTGAGTTTGTACATTTTTTCCATGTCGATGCAACAATTTATAGTCACACTAACAATTTATAAACGAGTTTCCTTTTTTTGCACATCCTTGCCAACACCCGATTCTTCTGATCAACTGACATCCATCCAAGCAGGTGGGTTGATAGCTCACTCTGGCTTTGGTTTCTATTTCTCTAAAAATAAATAATGGTGATTATCCCTTCATGTACCAATTGGTCATAAACATCTATACAGATTTTCAACTTATCCTTTAATTAGGTTATTTATTTTCACTGTTGAGTTGTGTGAATTCTTTATATACTTTGGCTACTAACCTCTTGTCAAGTGTATGATTTGCTAGTATCTTCCCCCATGCAGTAGAAAGCCTCTTCATATAATGTGGCGTGAGAGATTCTATGGGGTGTGTGTTTGTGTGTGTGTGTGTATGTGTGTGTGTGTGTGTATGTGTGAGAGAGAGAGAGAGAGAGAGAGGGAGAGAGAGAGAGAGAGAGAGAGAGAGAATTTTATTTAAGATGAGAGGAGGAGAAGGAGAAGGAACAGGAAAATAGGAGAAAGGGAGCGAGCAATTAGTCCTATATACTAGGGAAATCACTCTTCCTGGTGCCATCATGAGCTGCATGTGGTCAACTACAGAATGGAGTGTGTCACTCACTTTCATTTCATTGATGTGGTAATTGTGATAACTTTTTTTCTTCTTTAAGTTTTTATTTACGACCTCCAAGTTTTTCTGTTTCACTAAAAGATCTGTTGATTCTATTTATCCACTTAAAGAAACAGCTGTTGGTTTCACTGATATCTTCCATTGTCTTTTTAGTTTCAATTTCATTTATTTCCATTATAGCACTGTCTGTAGCACTGTCATCTCATTGTTCATTGATTTGCTCAAGCAGGCACCAGTAACGTCTCCATTGTGAACTTGTAGTTATTGTTCTTGGCATATTGAATACACCACGTGTAGCTTGCCAGGCTTTTCCGTGCAGGCAGGATACTCTCAGTAGCTTGCCGGGCTCTCCAAGAGGGACAAAGGAATCGAAACCTGGTCGGCCGCATGCAAGGCAAATGTCCTACCTGCTGTGCTATCGATCCAGTCTATTTTTTATAATTTCCTTCCCTCTACAGAATTCGTGTTTATGTTTATTTATTTACTTTTTAGTTTCTCTGGATGCAAGGTGAGGGGTGTTCTTATTTTCTAAGGTCGGCCTATATTATTATACATTTCCCTATTAGTAGTGCTTTTGCTATTTCCATCTGTTCTGGTTGTTGTATTCACTTTCTTTTTCTCAAGATATTTAAAAAACTGCTTGTTGACCCAGTTCAACAGGAGAAGAATATTGGAAACTGCAAGTTTCAGTGAAATGATGCATTACAAAATCAGTCCTCAAATAATGTTGTTTCATTCAACTTGCATTATAACAATCATGAGAAAAATGACAGTAGAGCAGATCTTGAATAAAACGAGATTATCTGAGGACTTCTTGTTTTTCAGTAGTATGTTGTTTAATCTCAATGTATTTTTCATTTTTTCCAAAGCTTTCTTCTTTTGGTTGATTTATATTGCATACCATTCTGGTTAGAAAAGATGGTATAATTTCAATATACTTAAATTTATTAGTATTTCTTTTGTGACTCAATATATGTTATATACTAGAGAATGGGTAAGGTGTACACTATAGAAGATGGAAAACCATTATATTTTGTAGGTAACGGCATAGGTACGAATCTGATAACGTGTCAGTTAAGGTCAATGTTTCTTTATCGTTTTTATGTCTAGATAATCTAAAATTGATGTAAATAAGGTAAAAATATTTCTTATTGTTACTGTGTAGTGCTTTTTCCCTTGCAAGTTTGTTAATACTTTATGTATATTGGTGTTTCTACCCTGGGTGGCATTAACTGTTAGGTTTTCTTTTTGAAATAATCACTTTTTCAAATGTATGAACTCCATATTTTTCTTTGATCATGGTCTTTGTCTTGTAGTCATTTTATCTGAATGATTGTTATGCTTTCTTTACATCTCTGCCTGCATGGAGCAGCCCTTCCCCACCCCTCATGCTCTCTTAGAGTGTATGCCCTTACATCTTAGAGGCACATTATAGTTAGGTATTGGTTTTAATTTCTTATCCACTTGGGAAAATTTATTGGACAACTTAGTTCATTAATTATTAAACTTATAATGCATTTATTGCCATTTGTTATTGGTGTTTTGACTGTTTTTACTTCCCCTCTCATTACTTGTCATTTTTTAAATTTGATAAATCTATATACTGTTATATTTGATTTCAGTTCACATTTTCTTTTTTGTGTACCTACTAAAGATTTGTTTTTATTTTAATCTTTGGCCACACTTGGTGGTGTTTGGGGTAGTCTCAGAATGGTGCTTGGGAGACCACGCAGTGCCAAGGACCAAACCTGGAGCTCTGGCATGCGAATCATGTGCTCCAGCCCTTTTAACTATCTCCATGGTCCCTAGATTTCTGTTTTAAAGTTATAATGAGGTTCACATACAATATTCTATGAATTATTTTAATTGGCAACAGATGGAAATGGTATAGCAGCACTGCAAATGTATAACAATAATATTAATACTACTATAAACTATGATGCTTTAATAAAAACATATTTGGAAGAAAAATAAACTGATAGCAAGTGAAGTGTTTTGAGGGGACTACACCTGGCTGTACTTCTACCTCTCTGCTCAGGGATCACACCTGGACCATATGTATTGCCTGGGATCAAACCAAGGTTGGCTGAGTACACAGCAAGAGCGTTAACCCCTGTACTATTTCTCTGACCCAAAAGTGACACTTTGAATTCATGTAATGATCTATTATTTTCTTCCTCCCTCATGTTTTGTCTTTGATGTCCTATTTTCATCCCTCTATTTTAGGTATTTTTAATTGATTATTATGGCTTTTATTCAAATTGTTACTTATATCTCTTTCATATCAAATTTATATTTTACTTTCTACTTTGGATGAAATTGTGTCTTGTCAATGAGATTTTCTTCTTTCCTGTTATTTCTTGTTTTATTTAGAAGTCCCTTTACTATTTCTTGTATATTTTAGTTGTGATAAAGTTTGGAACATTTTGTTTATCTGAAAAGTTCTTTCTCTTTCAATTGTCAATGATAACCTTTCTAGGTAAAGTATTCTTGAATTCCCCCCTCCCCCCACCTTGGAGTAGTATAAATATCTCACACTATTCCCTTTAGGGCTTCAATGTTTCTATTGAGAGGTTTACTGATAGTCTCATGGGAGTTCCTTTATTTGAAACCAGATGTTTTTTCTCTAGCATCTTTTACCATTTTGTTCTTATCTTTAAAGTTTTCATTTTAACTATGTCTTAGTGTTGGTCTCTTCGGGTTCATCTTATTTGGAGCTGTTTAAATTTCCTGTATTCATATGTCTTTCTATTCCTTTCCCACATTAAGGGATGTTAGCCATTATTTCTTCAAATAAGTCTCCTGACCCTTCCACACTTCTCCTTCTGGTACCAGCAGAATGCAAATGTGATGTTTCTCAATGTTGTCTCATAAATCACTATCTTAAAAAATATCATTTCTTGTCTTTTTGAAACTCTGATTCTTTCCCACTACTCTATATTTCAGATTGCTGAGTCTATTAGCTGCTGCATTTATGCTGTGGTTGAGCTTCTCTATCTATTACTTTTTTTAGTTCCGGGCCGCGCCTATCATTTGACATTTTTTCATGTGTTCTTTATCTTCATTGTAGTTTTTATTTCATCAACCATTCTCCCAAATTCTGTGAGCATCCTTATGATCACCAGTTTGAAATCTACACCATATACAGTGCTCTTACTCCAAACTTTATTTTTCTCTTTTATTTGGTTTCTATTTCTCTTCTCATCATTTTGTTTGACTATGCTTATTTGTATTTGTACAGGTAAACAGATAATCTCTTTCAGTCTTAAGCAATTGGCCCTGTTATGGAAAACAGTAACAACAAATCTCACAATGAAGACGTTACTGGTGCCTGCTCGAGCAAATTGATGAGCAACGGGATAACAGTGATACAGTGATGGGAATAAAGCGTATTCCTTTAACATGCTAGTTTTGGGCTGTTTATCATATTTCTATGAATATCTAACAAGTCCGTCCTTCCTTCCTTCCTTCCTTCCTTCCTTCCTTCCTTCCTTCCTTCCTTCCTTCCTTCCTTCCTTCTTTCTTTCTTTCTTTCTTTCTTTCTTTCTTTCTTTCTTTCTTTCTTTCTTTCTTTCTTTCTTTCTTTCTTTCTTTCTACTTTTGGGTCATATCTGATGATGTACAGGAGTTACTCCTGGCTCATGCACTCAGGAATTACTCTTGGCAGTGCTTGGGTGACCATATGGGATGCTGGGAATCGAACCTGGGTCGGCTGTGTACAAGGCAAACACCCTACCTGCTCCATCCCTGTGTAAATTTTTTTTGATAGGTCCTAGATGTTAAGAGTGTTAAGAGCTGCTTTTATAGTTGTGCTAGATCCTTTGTGTTCACAAACACAGTCCTCCCTAAGTTTTGTATGAGTGGCATCCCGTGTCATCCTGTGTGTGCTTCCCAGGTCCAGATACATTAGCCAGGGTCACTAGGGCATAAGTTGCTGGACTGCCCTGGTATGTTGGCAAGCTCAAAAGAATTTTGCCCTTCTGTTCTGGTTTCCACCAGTGCTAGATGGACAAATGAAGAACTCAGAGAGAGCACTTTGCCAATTTCTTCATTCCTAAAGAAACAGCATTATTTCCTGTCCCATTGCCTAAAGCTGTACATCTGGCAAATAGAAAACTTTTACATATAGTCATGTACCCTCAAAGTGCCATTTTTTTGCTGATGGGTCCTAGGTAAATGGGTCTGCCCTGCCTTCAGATCTTTAAAAGCAGAATCTTGGAGGCAGAGCAATAATACAGGGTTAAAGGAACTTGCCTTGATGCTGCAGACTCCAGTTCCATCCCCAATACCACACAGTCTGTCAAGAACCACTAAGGAGTGATCCTTGAGCACAGAGCCAGGAGTAGCCTGAACATTGATAGGTGTGGCATCTAAAGCCCTACCCCAATATAGTAAAAGCACATACTCCTTAAGGTACTCCTTTGTTTCATACAGCAAGATGTTTTGGTTATTTATTTATTGCTTTTTGGGTCCCATCCAGTGATGTTCAGGGGTGACTCCTGGCTCTGCACTCAGGAATTACTCCTGACGGTACCTGGGGGACCATATGGGATGCCGGGGATTGAACCCAGGCCAGCTGCATGCAAGGCAAACGCCTTCCCCACTGTACTATCACTCCGGGCCCATATCGAGATGTTTTGGGAATTTGTTTTTCTGGTGCCAAGTCCTGGGGGGTGAGTGTACTTGATGGAGTGTATAAACTCTTCCCTCCTCAAGGAGAAGCTCTGTGTTTTTGAAATTCCACCTCACTCTACGTTGCTGAGCCAGGAGGGGTCATGCCCATGACACAATAGGAAGTTTCTCTTACACTGCTACATGGAAGACTTTTCACTTTTTTTTTTGTTTGTTTTGGAGGTATTATTTTACTAGTTCTAAGTGGGCTACCTCAAATATAGTCCTAGATAAATGTGTCTGTGGAAGCAGCTGAATTCAGCAATTTTAATTTTACTCTCTGACCTGGGAATCAAACCCAGATTGGCCATAAGGCAAATGCCCTACCCACTTACTATCACTCAGACACCGCAAATTATTCTTATTTAGTGCTGGTTGAACTTTCTTGGGTACCATATATTGCATAATATGTTAATGATGTTAAGTAAAGAAAAAGTATGATTCTTGCATTGTTTATCTCAGAGACCCAGAGGAATAAATTAACACTTATTTAAGCCACACTGAATATAATTTTTGTTTTTTGTTAACACAAACTGAAGTTTTCTTCATGTTATTCACCTAAATGGGATTGTATGGTTTCAGGATAATAGAATTTCAAATTATAGTATGTCACCCCATGAAAAGCATTTACAAAATTTAGATATAAACTATTGTTAAGAAAATTAATGTGCATGTAAAATAGCCTCTAAAAATAGTCAATAGAAAAAATTTAAATTTCCTCATAAATTGCCCCGCGCCTGGCTGTCTTCCCTGGTCACTCAGAGGGGGTGGATTTCAATTTCCCTCCCTGCCCTGAGCAGAGCTCCTGTGGCTGAAGATCTCTGGAGCCCAGCCACAGCCACGCTCAAGGCCCTTCTCCACATGTTCGGAGGAGCCTTACGCATGAAGGAACTGGCAGAGGAACCCAGGTGTGTGGGACCCGGGGCTGAGACCTCCAAGCCTGCTTGGATTGGGACTGGGCCTCTTCTGCCCAGATTCCCCATTTTCCAGTAGCTAGGCAGTCACATCCAGGGACTGACCCCCCCCCCCCCCAAACCACCACCCTGTGCCTTGTAATCCCACTAACGGCCAACATCCAGAGACTATAAAACCAAGCTCCGGAGAATCTGGCAAGCTACCCAGAGTTTCCTGCCCACATGGGAGAGTCTTGCAAACTTCCCATGGCTTATTCATATCCAAACCCAGTAACAATGATGGGTTTCATTCCCCTGACCCTGAGAGAGCCTCCAATGCGGCACCATTGGAAAGGGTGACTAAAGAGAGGCTGCTAAAAATCTCAGGGTTAGAACGAATGGAGACATTACTGAGACCGCTCAAGAAATTCGATGATCAATGGGATGATGATGATGATGACGATGATGATGATAGAAAAAAAGATGAAAAGTAACAAAATGTAATCTTGAATATGGACAGTTTTTAGGAACAAGGAAATAATTAAGAATTCAGAACTAACACTTCACTGTAATAAGTGTTCAAGTGTCGTTTATTTTTCAAGCACAGGAAAGAAATCAATGTGTTACTGCGTAAAAACACAACATAGCACTTAAATCTTTCAGAAGCTCCTTATCAACAAAATTTAGTTATTTATTTTTTTATCAATTTGGCAAGCTACCCGTGGAGTATTCGATATGCCAAAAACAGTAGTAACAAGTCTCAAGATAGAGATGTTACTGGTGCCCGCTCAAGCAAATTGATGAGCAACGGGATGACAGGGACAGTGACATTATCAATTTGGCTACTCCTTAATCAGCTCCTAGGAGAGTAGAAATACTAAGTTTAAAAGAACTGAGGGACAAGAGAGGAGTAAAAAAAAACTAGCGGAGAGTTTTATTGTTGGAGGCAAGGCCTGGGAGCCTCTAAAAACAATCACTGACAAATCAGAGCAAGAGAGATGCCAGAAGTGTTATTTTAAAAGTCAAAAGGACTTAAGAAACATGAGTAGTTCATGGGCATTTACTGTAGAAGCAAGCAAATAAATAAAAAACACATATCACTAAGCAACGTTCTAACTAAGGAAAACATAAAACATTATTATGGTTGAAGGTAAGAAGGGGCTCAGAATCCCATATCCCATTTTGTTAATGGCCTTATTTATTTTTAGCCATTTTTTTGCTAAATACACATACACACAGTTTCAATACCCTCAACCCCAAAGAGACATTTTTTAAAAAAGATAATTTCTTAATTATACATTAAAAATTTATGCTAAATAAATAAATTTGAGGATAACTATAAATTACAGTGATTAAAAAAAATTTCTCCGATGGAATCTCATTCCCTCATTATGGTAAGACAAGTTAAGTTTGATCTAATTCAGTCTTGAGTTATAGCAGTGTCCAAGAGCTAGAAAGAGTACTGAACTCTTTCTAGGGTCAACCCTATCCCTCAGCTGTTGATCTGCAATTGCTGTTTCACAGATTTTATTCAACATAGCTTACTAGTCTTTAACCTTCTATACTTTTCTAAAATAATAGAAGATTGATACATAAATATGCACACAACAACTAGAATTAAAACAAAACAAAACAAAACAAAACTCTGCTTATAAGAAACAGATCACACAAATGCAAACCAGAGAACTGAGTCAACTATTTATATTCATTTTGTGGAGGAGTTTACATAACCTTAGCATGAACACTGGTTCAGCGGTTTACTTCAACTCCCCGTCCCCTTTCTGTCAAAAAAAAAAAAAGGAACCAAGTTTTAAAGGGCTTATAAAGATCTAAAACCTTTAAGAAGTTTTTGCAAATACTTACACACTTTAGAAAGTATCTACTTATTTGTGGAATTATTTGGTTAGGATGTTCCCCTTCTTTTGGCACCAGTGGGGATCAAATTCAGGTTTATTTGCATGCAAAATATGAGCTCTACTACTGAATCACATTCCAAATCCTGATCATTCCTTTCTGTCCCCAGTTCCAGGAAATCAATCATCTTTCCTGTAAAGGCAGAATTCAACTGTATTCAATAGTTTCACAAAATAGGGGGTTCTAATCAAGACACATAGGTCCAGTGAGGTTCATGCTAATAAAATCTGAAAATGGCAGAACAGGCAGAAGGATGTGGTAGAAGACAAATAGTTTAGAACTCAGATATCTGGCTAGGATGTGGTTCTATCCTTTTCTAGCATTTTGAAGGCTATTAAAGTGGGAAGTCAGAGATACCAAAGTACTTTAGATAATAATTATCTGACATATTTTAGATGATCAATACATGCTTATGGAATGAATGCTCGATGTATGTTTAAGGCATCTATGTGATTAATAAGTACAGTGTTTAACTGTTACCAAAAGACTGTGGTTTTAGCACTGGATTATAATATCTATGGGGTCATTACAATAAAAAAAATCTCAGAAGACATTTTCTCCACTGAATATTCAGATATAAAATCAGGTTAGAAGAAAACGAGGCACTTGTTCATTTGGCTACCTTTCCAGTTCTATAAGAAAGAGTAGTGGAGTGTTTTGTTTCTTAGCACTGGGTCTCCAGACTATTCTGTTCACAATTTATATAAGTATAGAATTTTCTGGCAAAGGCCATTGATATATTATCTTATTTGAATGAGGAAAAAGAGACCCTTGGAGGTAAAATTATTTGTCCAAAGTTGTACAGCTAGTTCTCCAGATATGACTATTTCAGGAAACAAAATATTCTGCATTAAATCTAGTAAAGACTCCAAAGAAGGGTAGAGTGAGTGAAGAATGGAAGAGGAGCTGTAAGGGCAGCTGATAGAATGATTTTTTTCAGATGCTAATGGGATGAGCATATCAGCAATCTACCAGGTGGTTAAGAAAACAGAAAACGTCTGTATCGCATGATTCTCGGATGGATTTTCTCAATTCTGAGCTAGGAGCTATTTGTGCCCAATTTTTAGTTTTATTGTTTGTTTAACTGGATAATTCATTGTGGTGAGGATTCTTTTCTTAGTCTATAAGCTTAAAGTCATTCTTTGACAGCATACCATTTAACTTCAAGTCAAGCACATGTCACAAATACGTCTTGCTTTTTTCATTTGTTCTTTATACACATGCTGTTTAGCAAGCAATGTAGCAATGAGTGTTTTTAGTACTACTTCAGGGGTTAGCACTAAAAAGAAGTGCCTGCACGATCAACTAGACTAAATGCTGTTTGATAGAGTTCTTAGATAATTTTGTCCATCTCTCTCTTCCTCAAGGATCATAGACCTTCTAAAGAAGGAAGAATGTATCAGAATAGCTGGCTTCACTATATTTACACAAAAAATATTGATCTTCTGTCAGGAAGTAGTAATGGATAAAAACTAGTATATAGTGGATTTAGGGAGATATTTTTATTCCTCCAAAGAATTGTGGGTTATCATCTGTAGTGGTTTTAAAATTTAGTTGTGGCAACTAATCAATGAAAAATCACTTTAGCAGTTGGCCAACTATGGAGAGTGAAATAAGGAATCCTTTTCACAACCTAAAAAGAAAAGCACAGTTTTAAGGATTTCACATCTGATTTAACATCTTAAAAAAAAAAAAAACAAAACCCAATGATAATACCCCACTTTGTATAGCCAGACAGCGCTCCATTTTAGTAGACTTTAGTGGTCTTTATAACGATTTATGAATCACTTCATGAATTCCTGGCTGAATCATCTGGGTGACTATAGTATCTACTTATACTTCCCTTCTGTCTCACAAAAGAGACACTTGGATTCAATTCAATCCAGATTTGTCCCAGAATGAATCACAGCACGTTACTGGGGGAACTGCAAATTGAATTCTGCTTCTGAGACAATCAAGACCAGCTTTCAGTAATGAAGAAACGGCCGCTGAGAAGTATGGGTAATTGCAACACTGTCCATCTGGGCAGGACCAAACCAGGCCAAGAGCTGAATGTCCTTCTGAGGACTCTTTCCAAACTAGTCAAACTGCTGAGTCCATCCCCTGGAAAGGCTTTATGATCCTTTCTCTTTACAAAAGGCTGGGTCATTTTAACTCTAAATAATTTATCAAGTTAGGTAAGAGTAAGATTCAAAAATAATGGCCAAAGTCCCCACAGAGAATGACAAAATGAGGCAGTGAGGTTAGTTGTAAGTGAAACAGTCACATGGATTTTGAAATAAAACTGAATTATGTATTACAGTGTGTATTTATAGAAAAGTATCTCCTGAATCTAGAGAATTAGGTGTAAGTCAAGAAAACAAAATAATCAATGCCCAAGGCAGAAAAGCATACTTTGCCCCTGGTAAATACTGAAATAGGGCCCAGAGAATCACCATATTTCCCCAGTGTGGAACTGAGAAGGGAGGGAGGAGGAGACGACAACCAGGGCATGTTAGAAAAATGAATTATGCAGAACACATTTAACCAAAAGCTGGAGATTTTTGGAATATCTTGACTGCAGAATTGGCCATGACTCAGTTGTTTGTCTATTTCAGAATCTGATGTGATGAGGAGAGAGGGAAGAGGAGTCTGATTCTGCCAAATTCTCTTTACAGAAAGTGCCAACTTAAGAGAAAACTTACCCAGAATGGTCTGAGACTTTTGATGTCAAAACTTCTGCTGTAAATTTTTTTTTTCTGAAATGATATCATTCTGTGGGCAGCTTTGAGTAGGTCAAAGCAAGAGAATTAGCTCATGGTCTTATGGCAAAAGCAAGATTCTTTCTCATGTTCAGAATGGTGTTAGACAGTTTAGTTTGCTTTGCAAACAACGCATTTGGTCAAAAAAAGTCAGGACAATAGTGTAATGGAAATGGTGGAAAAGATATAAGAAAAAAGTGCAATTTTGTGTAAATATGAGAAAGGGAGATATAGATAGAATCTAAAACATAATTTATCCTTGGGGCTGGAGCGATAGTACAGCGGTTGGGGCGTTTGCCTTGCATGCGGCCGACCCGGGTTCGATTCCCAGCATCCCATATGGTCCCTGGAGCACCCCTAAGAGTAATTCCTGAGTGCATGAACCAGGAATAACCCCTTTGCATCGCCGGGTGTGACCCAAAAAACAAACAAAAAAATTATCCTAGACTTTTTCATGAATTTAAGCAGTATATTTGATAAAAAATTATTTATTTTTGGGTTTTGGGCTAAAAGTAACAGTGCTCAAAGTTTAGTCCAGACTCTGTTCTCCGGGGTCACTCCTAGTAGTGCTTGGGCAACCATATGTGGTGTCAGATATTGAACCTAGGTCAGCTGTATGCAAGGCAAGCACCTTACTTGCTGTACAATTTTTCCAACCCCAAAGTGTACAGTTTTAAAGTTTCAACTTTTGCAAACAAAAGATGAATTCTTTAGAACTTTAAATGCTTATTCTTCTCAGCATGGTCAAGTGTTTCTTTGAAAGCCACTGACAAATGAGACCTCAAGAGTCAATGTAATTAATGCCCCAAAGTAGAGAAAGAGTATGGAGGAAATTGTCTGCCATAATGGCAGGGGGTGGGGTGGGCTGGGGGGGGAACTGGGGACATTGGTGGTGGACAATGTGCACTGATGGAGGGATGGGTGTTTGATCATTGTATGACTGAAACTCAATCATGAAAACTTTGTAATTGTAGCTCATAGTGATCCAATTAAAAAAAGGTCAATGTAATCTATACATTTGAAAAGAAACTGGCTGGTTAGTGGTTTGAATACCACATAACGTTTATATGTAGATTTTGGGGATTTATTTTCTTTTTCTTTTTTTTTGTGTGTGGGGTAATCCCAGTGGTGCTTGTGTGATATTCCTGGCTCTGTGCTTGGGATCACATATGAGGGTTCTTGGGGGATTATATGGTGCTGGAACCTGACCCTAAAGCGTGTGCTCATCCTGTTGCCCTAACAGTCCTGTCCTGAGTGTTGCTTTTTAATCTGATGATAATCAACCTACACTATATTCACCACAAAAGATTTTTCCATAGCATCCCTTGAAGATAAGATAGATAAGATACAACATTTGGTTCAAGAAAGAAATTGGAGAAAACCCCAGACATTAACAAATTCACAATTTAGAAGAACTCTTGGATCTTAAGCATGAAAGACCATCAAATCTTTAGCTGTTTACTATCATTTCATATTTCTTAACACATTACCCAAGATTACACAAAGTATTTAGTAAAAGCTGAATGTTGCTTTTAAAGAACTACTGAACAGATTGACCATCAGTTCTATGGACTTGTTCACAATTCCCTATAAATTATTGTGTTCAGATAGATGGTACGTTTGTAAAATTTATATAAATGTCTAAATAGATTTTATATTTTCTCACAGACTGCAGTTTCTGTTTCTGAGGAGATTAGCTTATTCAGTAGAATGATCATAACTATTTACATGGAAAGGGATGATGAAAACTGAGAAATATTTTCTTCTTGCAATTAAACAGAAAGGAAACGAGGGACTCCTTCTGAGAGAAAGAAGCAAAATCAAATCCAAATAACTTTCATGGTTCCTGCTCACCTCAGTTGTCTCCCCAACAATAATAAACAGATAATCTTTCATTTGCAAAAAGAAACAGTCTCTTAGCAGCCAATTCCTCCAACTACCTCCTCCCGCCCCCCGCCAGAGGGGCAAAGACAAGGTTGATTTCCAGATCACACTATTAAAACATTAAGCAGAGGTTTTCATTTTAAAGTCTTTTTTAGAGAGGAAAAGGCACTTTGTAAATGTGAATGTCTTAGCTCAGGCTAAAAAGGTTTGTAGGTTTTCACTTTGAAAATTCTGGCTCCATCTGATTTATTGTTGCAGAGAAAGCATATGAAAAGAACACACTGACACATTCAAATAATATAATGGTTTAGTCTGAACTCCAAGTTGTTTCATGCTAACACACTAGAGTAGAGGTTGCAAGAAACAAATTCCATTTTCCCTCAAGCCTTCTTTGTTACTGTCGTGACTTGCTTTCCTGATGGAATATCCAAAGAGACTAAAACCAAAAATCACCTTAGACTACAGATGAGGTAGATTTGTTTGGAATGTGGCAACAAAATTAAGATGGCTGATTTGGCATTCAGAAGTGAAATAACTTTGTTAGTTTTTAAAAATTAGAGTTCCTTTTACTGACATCATAAAAATTTGTGATATGTGCCTATAATTACTCTAAAATGAAGTCCCAATACATTCCAATTTTTTTTAAATACAAAGAAAAATTTTGTATAAGCAAACAGTTGAGCCACTATTCAAGCTTTTTGCTTGGCAGAGGGTCATGAGTATGCCAATGTCAGTGATCCAAAGAAGAATGTGGCGCTGGAAGAGAAAACTGTCACCATCTCAGGTTACTATAATCTTTCTCACGAATCATAGAGGAATGACACTCATTTTTCTCTCCCTTTCTTTCACATTCACTAATATACATTTTCATAGCTATCCTTCTAAGGTAGTTTGGAAGCATAGCATACTGCTTACTCTTGTGAATTTCTGTTCTAGCTACTATTTGTAAGCAATTTAACAAACAGTGTAACCTTAGAGACTGGTAGATCAATGAAAAAATTAAGTAGCATTAAGTAGGAATGAAGTGGGAGAGAGGGAGTTTAATATGGAGTGGTCAAGAAAGGCCTTTCTGAAGTGATGATATGGACGTAGGTACCAGAGATGTAGTCATCAGTCATGTAAAGTTCTGTGAATGCACCTCTTAGTTTTCAGGAACACCAAGTAAAAAGGCCCTGAGGCCAGATGAGTTGGTGTTTCCCAGAAATATGAAGCTTATTAAGCAGGAGGAGCACAAGGGCTCTGACAAAAGACAGAGGACTTAAGAGAAGAGCACAATGCCAAGTTTGGAAGTAGAAGACGAAAGTTAGAAGAGGACAGACTACAGAGACTGAAGAGGAGAGACTACAGAGATAAGAGTCAGATAGAGACTAGAAAGACAGATAGAAAAGAGCACAATGGCACATGTAGAAGCAGAGCACAAAGGAAGAAGATAGAAAGAGAGCACAATGAAAAGAATAAAACAAGAAGATGAGGAGAAAAACTGAGACTTTAGAGACTTTGAGGTCCACAAAAACAGGATGATGGAACTCTGATGACCGAGACTACGGCTGTAAGGATGACTACGACTGTACCGTAAACAAGAGATCAGATGATGCCAGGGAGTCCGCCTGTCACCCATCCTTTGCCCATAGTCCCTGTTCTTGGGGAGGCTGCACCCCGACCGCTGAACGCTGCCTCCGTGTCCTGCCTGTGAGCCCAGCCTGTGCCCAGGCTTGCCTTCATCACAACCAACCATTCTTTTTTTCTTTTTGGGTCACACCTGGTGATGCACAGGGGTCACTCCTGGCTCTGCACTCAGGAATTACTCCTGGTGGTGCTCAGGGGACCAAATGGGATGCTGGGAATTGAACCTGCCTTGCGTGCAAGGCAAACGCCCTACCCGCTGGGCTATCGCTCCAGCCCCTAGTCCACCATTCTGATTTCTTTTTTTTAAAAATTTTTTATCAGAGAATCACTGTGATGCACAGTTACAAACTTATGAACTTTTTGTGTTTGCATTTCACTCATACAGTGATCCTTTACCCATCCCTTCACCAGTGCCCATTCACCTCCACCAATGATTCCAGTATCCCTCTCACCACCCCCACCCCATCCCCCACCACCCCACCTGCCTTTGTGGAACTCATCATTCCACAGATGAGTTTGATCTTTCTGTCTGTCTCTCTCTTTTTGACTCATTTGACTTAACATGATACTTTCCATGTTGATCCACTTATATGCAAATTTCATGACTCCATCTTTTCTAACAGCTGCATAGTATTCCATTGTGTAGATGTACCAAAGTTTCTTTAACCAGCCATCTGTTTGTATTTTTTTTTGTCAGTCATCTGTTTTTGGGCACTCAGGTTTTTTCCAGATTTTGGCTATTGTAAACAGTGCTGCAATGAACATACAAATGAAGCTTATATACCTCAAAGGAAACAGTGACCAAAATACAAAGACAGTCTATAGAATAGGAAAGGATATTCACCCAATACCCATCTGATAAGGGGTTAATATCAAGGATATACAAGGCACTGGTTGAACTCTACGAGAAGAAAACTTCCAACCCCATCAAAAAATGGGGGATGGAAATGAACAGAAATTTTCTCAAAGAAGAAATCTGAATGGCTCAGAGGCACATGAGAAAATGCTCTACGTCACTAATCATCAGGGAGATGCAGATCAAAACAACAATGAGATATCATTTCACACCACAGAGACTGGCCCGCATCAAAAAGAACAAAAGCAACCGGTGTTGGCATGAATGTGGGGAGAAAGGGACTCTCCTTCACTGCTGGTGGGAATACCCACTGGTTCAGCCCTTTTGGAAAACAATATGAATGATTCTCAAAGAATTAGAAATTGAGCTCCCATTTAACCTAGCAATTCCACTCCTGGGAATATATCCTGGAGAGGCAAAAAGATTTTGCCTCTGCATTTGTATATCCATTCTGATTTCTTATGGATTGTTTCTTGGATTGCGTGTTGAGTTGAGTGTGAAAATTCACAGTAGATGAATTTGACAAAGGTCAGATGGGAGATGGTCCCTTAACTACTAAAAGGAATCTGTACATCATTCCAAGCAGGGTGGTGGGAGTGACAATAACAGGAAACAGAGATTAATTTTCTATATCTTAAACAAGCATTTGCCTTACATCTTATTTTGGTATAGCACTACCAAAGGTTAGGGTGTAGGTGGAAGATCATGGCTAGGCAAGACAGGATAAGGGGAAATCAGCTGAGATGGGAGAAAATGGTTGTGGTCTGTAACTAGAGGAATTTTACTGGTTAGTCTTAAAATATATTTTGAAGGCAGAATTAATAGACTAATGATAAGTGAGAGCATTTGGGAGAAAGAAAAAATCAAAGTTGACTCCTACGCTCTTTAGGCTTTTAATAGTAAGCTGAAGACAAACATGTAGAATAACTTATCATGAAAACGTGCACCTGAAGTTTATCCACATACATGTTCTATAGATCAGATGGACAATTCAGCTAGAGACAGATCAGAGGTGACTAAGGAAGCCAGCTCAGTAATATTTCCATGCTGTTTTATTTTCCCTCTAATGGTACCATTTCTGATTCCTAGGTAAGGAGGAAGAAAACTTTGCACATGTAATAACAACTGAGAGTTAATCAGGGTGCCATATTTAAGAAGTATTATTCAGATAATTATCTCCATGAAAAGAAAGTTCATTCCAAGGGCTAATGATCCAAATGATTATTAGCAATTTGCCACAGAAGATGAAGATGTGGTTATGTGTAGGATAACACTGGTTTATCCTTTTTTCCTGGCCGCAGGGAGCTTAGATTTATTGGGTTACACCCATCACAGTGCTCCCGAGGCACTCCCATTCCTCTGTGTTTATCTTTAACCTCTTCTCTGTGATGTCTTCCACAACCAGTTAATCATCATTTCCCCCTACTCAGTACCTATCACTTGTAAAGTAAAATTCCTCAGAAATTTCTGATCTCGTAATTGGAAGTGAAATATTGCTTTTCTCTTCTCCTTATGTCCTTTGCATAGTTACTTTAGAGCAATGTCCTTTATGTATAGACACAGGAAGATAGTTAATGCTATGCTTTTATAACTTGGGAATTAATTGACTCCAAATAATATTCACTCCTGGGCATCTGTTTTCCTGAAGCCTTAGTTTCCTGTAGTTACTAGCACCTCAAAAGCAGAATCCCAATGATGAGGAAACGGATGGACCCAGATCAAGCTGTGAGCTACCCTAGCATTGCAAAGGGCCAGGTCAAGAGCCATAATACATAACTATTAGTTAAGAGTATGGTCATGGACAAATTCTGCCATTATCCAAAGAGTAACATTTGGATTAGTACCTTGCTAGGGTTAGGAAAGACTAATCTGGCCTGAGCACTGTAATCTGAGATCTATAGCGAGATGTCCCCAGAAGAGCCACTCTACTAGCTTAATGTATCTCTTACTGTGTCCATATAAAATGACCAATATTATTAAGAAGTAGAATTAAGATGAATGTTTAAATGGTTGTTGGACTAAGGAAAGGAGAGACACACACCCCTAGGTGGTTTTTTGTCCTTGAGCGGATCTCCTGGCTACCGGAGATCTTTGTCTTAGAAGAGCCTTCCTCGGAAGGAAAGGCTTTCATATATTGATATATTGATTGTGCTACCTCACTTGTGTGGTTCCTACCTGGGATGCTCAGAGGTTGGGCGCTAGACCAAGGCGGTGAGATGCAACGTGAAGAGACTAGCATGGGAGACAGAAGGAGATGGGAATGAGGGGCAGTTTGAGGCTGGAACAGGTGCGTAGGGTGGATTGAATAAATGGCAACTGATCACCAACCAGCCTGGCAGCCCTGTTGCCTCCTTCATGTGTTTGTTGGCAGCGGTAGCAGGCCAAAATGGGGAAGCGACTCATGGCCACCGAATACATGTGGCGGGTGAGAGACCACGTGACCGCCGTCCACCACCCTCACTTATTTATTTTGTGATTACTCAGTTATGAATCAATAGTTAAGAATTTTACAAATTGATAGCCATTATTGTCCAGGAATAAACATGGAAAGTTACCAGAAACGTTCCAAATATTTAAAAGTAGCAAAAATACAAGAAGATCCCCAAACTTTTATAATCTAATATCCGAGTGTTTTGTTTATATCATACCAAGTAGTGCTCAGGATTTACTCCAAGCTTGGTGCTCAAGGAACACTCCTGGAAGTGCTCAGGAAACCATATGTAGTGCCTGGGATGGAACCTTGTTCAGTAGCATGCTAGTAAGTGTCTTACCTACTCAACTACCTTCCTCCATTTTAAAGGCTTGGATATTGAGATTTTCTGCAAATTCACTTCTCACTGCATCAAGATATTGGGAAAAAGTTTCATTATATTCACTGAGTTTCGAGGTGTGTGGATGTGTGCATGAGCATGTATACATAAGTATGGGGCAGATTTGAACCACATCTCTTTTAATCTTAAATATCTGTGTAAGTCCATCTCTAGAGAGAAATGGCCCCCCTATGGGATGCTAAATGAGGGTAATAATCTTTAGAATAGAAAGGGCTGCAGCCTAAACAGAAAGAGTAATGCTTCTTGTCTTGTAGCACTAGCTGTGTGTTATATCTGTTATAGACTCTGAAAGAGGTGCTCATCAGGTAAAGTATGACTAAATTAGGACACCTAGCAATGTGTCTCCTACTTAACAATATCCAGGTCTTCTCTTTCATAACACAGGCAAGTGAGAACAAGTTATTGCTGATACAAGATGTTTGCCACTTTGTCTCTTACCATGGAAGTCATTAAAAAAATTAGTGACTCAAACTCTGATATATTGTGACTTTATAAATTACAAGTTGGAATGGAAAGGGATAAAACTGTCTTTTAAAATTGTATTAAAATAAAAATAAAATAACCCTCATAGCGCTGTCTTATCCTAGGATATACAAAGGACAATCTTTCAATGCTTGTGAAACAGATGAATCATTTTCCCATCCCTTGCCAGTTTTTCTTCTGATAGACACAGGAGACATTTCAAACTCACTGATTTAATCTACTTGGTGGACACTACAACAATATAAAACAAATAAACAAAGCAGTAAGAACCAAGGGATTTAAAAGGAAGCATCTGTGAATTGCAAGGGAGCAGTAGGGCTTTCTGAGAGACTGAATAATATTTAGTCAGTAATAGAACACCAAAGGAAGTCTTTAGGTGGACAAAGATCCTGAGTTAAGATGCAGAATCAAAGTTAGTTAGCAGGTTAACAGAGCCTCACAGGACTACCAGTAGACAACTGCTATCTTTAACTTCTTACTATCCAGGAAAGCTGTGCCAAGTTCCCAAAGCTGAATTAGAAAATACTGTGAAAGCCAGCCCTGGTTGGGCAGAGACATAAGAAAGACTGCACTAATATCAAGGAACATAGAAATCTATCAGACTCACATCTGCTAAGAATGAAAATGGTGTTAAGGATACCCAGTACCTGACAGACTTGGAAAAGTTGGCATTCCGTACTTGGTCAAGGTGCTTTGACCACTTTTTGAAAAACAATGCCTAAAATGTTCTTTCCTTATTAAACTAGACCATACACTCTCTAAGGAGAAGACATTATTCTTGGTTTTGGCCTTTTGTGGCTTAGAAATGGGGCTCATAAAAATCTCTTTACTTTTCATTCCTCTGTGGTCATCCACAAGTCCCCTTAGACTCTATCATGTACTATGGAACATTCTACTAATTATTATGTCTGTGCCTTCTTTGAAATGGTGAGAGGCAGCTGACGTGCTCTTAGACTAGATGATTGACACAAATTCAGCTGACTTATTCTTGGAATTGCACAATATCTTCATCTCAGAAAGAGATTCCCAACAATATACATATTTTTCTGATTAACAGAAATATTATGATGCCCAATGAACAAATGTTGCCAAAGACATTGGGTTCCTCTTATGGGAAGCCACTATCATATAAAGTACCACAGGTTCAACATGACACAGTAAAACATCACTTCCCGTAACAAATTTAAATGAACATTAGGTGATGTGGTACTGCTTAAATCACTGAAATGATGTGTCATTCATATACAATTTCAAATACAAGTGGAGCTTGTATTTGAAATTGTATTTCTCTCGTCCAGTTGAGAGAAATAGCATTTATGCTACTTTATGCTGGTAAAGATAAAAAATCTGATGTTAACTGGATAGGTGCTGTGGACCTTCCCTGACTTCTGACAGTGACTCAGCTCATTTTATTAACAAGCAAAAGCCAAGTAAACGGTGAATCAATGCCCACAAAGCTGGAAAAAATGCCAGATTCCCACTAAAAATTGCAAAGTTTGATGAAACTATTTCCATTAAGTAAATTGCTAGAGTTTTTACTGGGGGATTTCCCAGGCAAACAGAGGCAAAGATATATGAATCAAAAGCAGAAGGTAAGCACATTTCCTCTAAGTATTTTCATGCTGGACACTTGGATAATTCTGGGTTGTTTTGTATCATCCTCCTCTGATCATCCAAACCTGACTGGAGCTGATAAACTTCTACACTTGCCTTTTCTGGTTAGGCTGGGGATATAGGGCTGGGGCACACACCCCATGGAAGAGTATCACAGTGAAGCAATCACAAAAGTAAAAATTCCCACTTTATATACTCAGTCATACAAGGTGCCATTGTTCTCCCTTCATCTCATTTTCTCCTTCCATGATAATTCACTTGGTCAAATTCTGTAATCACTAAGTGACATTCTCGGGCTTCCAATTTTAGATCTGTCATGCCAAGGGTGCCTGCCTCTATGTTATTGGTGTCAACTATCAACTATCGACTGTCTGCTTCATGCCATGTAACATGCCCTTGCTTTGGATCACTTAATCCTAAATCTCGATGTGGTGCAAAAGAGATATAAAGAGCTAAGGAACACCAACATTACCTATGGGAAACTCCTGGCAAAAATGTTTGCAATGTTTAGGAGTTTACAGTCAGAGATATTCAAAAGATGGGATGTTCTGTAAAATAAAGGTCTTCAAAAGTGTCATGGTCATAAAACAGTAATCATGATAGTGACAATGTTTAAAAGTTGGGAAACTGTTAAAAGTTCCACAGAGTGAAAAAGAATTAAGCATTACTAAAGAGTCTGGATCATAAAGAGTAAGAAAAAAAAAAGGTGACAATATACACACAATTTAGGAAATTTGAAAATTAACTGTATATTAAACAATAATATAAAATAAATGAAAAATTTCCTGAGAATTATAATTATACTGTAATTTTGCTGGAAAATATTTGACATATGGAAACAATTAGTGTGAAGAGCTCAACTGTATTTGCAATGATGTGGTTGAAAAACAACAGAGAACAAAGAATATACAAGTAGAGAAAAAAGACAAAGAGACAATAAACAGAGTGGCAAGAAAAACAAAAAGAGGGAAGTGGCAAAATATTAACATGGAATAAGTATGGTGCATAGTGTAGAGATGTTCACTGCACTACTCCTCTTTTTCTTTTTGGACCACACTAGGCAGTTCTCAAGGCTTATTCTTGGTTCTGTGCTCAAGATCATTCTTGGCAGGGCTCAGGTGATTATACAAGGTGTTTGGGATGAAATTAAGGTAAGCTGGATGCAAGACAATACCTGCTATACTATCTCTCCAGTTCTGGTTGGATTATTCTTGTTGTTTTAAATTTATTTTATTTTATTTTGATTTGGTGTTACATCCAGTGGTGTGCAGGGCTTACTCCTGGCTCTGTACTCAGGAAATCACTCCTGTTAGGGCTTGTAGGACCATATAAGAATCAGAGATTGAGCCAGGAGTGGCAGCATGCAAGACAAGTGCCTTAACCACTGCTGTCTTTCCTAGCCAGGCTGTATTATTCATGTAGTTTTTAAATATGTAAGAAGCTTTCACTTAATGAATTTCTTGGCTTTTGAACCACAGCCAGTCATCACTGTCATCACTGTCATCCCGTGGCTCATCGATTTGCTCTAGCGGGCACCAGTAACGTCTCCACTGAGAGACTTTTTGTTACTGTTTTTGGCATATCGAATATGCCATGGGTAGTTTGCCAAGCTCTGCTGGGCAGGCTAGATACTCTCGGTAGCTTGCTGGGCTCTCCGAGAGGGGTGGAGGAATCAACCCGGGTTGGCTGAGTGCAAGGTGAACGCCCTACCTGCTGCGCTATTGCTCCAGCCCCCACCCAGTAGTGCTCAGAACTTACTCCTGGCTCTGTGGTTAGCTGCAATGCTCCAGTGCCTGAGATCAAATAAGTGTTAGATGCATGCAAGGTAAGCACCTTAACTCCTATATTTTGTCTCCAGACCTGTTGCAAACCTCGAAAAGGGAATTAAGAAAGGAAAGAAACTGAAATATATATATATATTTATATATATATAAAATATATATATAAAATATATATATATATATTTTAAAAAGTGAAACAGCAGAACCATAAGTGAAACACAGTCAAATAGTTAGAAACTGTAGGATCTGGGATTCAATCTTTCTCTTTTTTTGCGGGGGGAGGGAGTGGAATCCCCAGGAATGCTCGGGGCTTACTTCTGGCTCTTCACTTAGGGGTCACTCTTGGTGGGCTTGGGGGACAAAATAGGGTGCCAGGGATCAATTCTGGGTGGGTTGTATGCAAAGCAAACACCTATTCCCTAACACTTTGGCCCTGGAGCTTGGATTCAGATATAGGGTTTTTATTGTTATTTACTCCAGTAATGCCTAAACTGTTTCAACAAATATTCCTTAAAAAAAGAATATGCATGGATTTATTTTTTCTTGTAAAGAGCTTGTATGACAAATGATGAGATGAAGAAGAGAAGGTCCTGATGATTCTTTTCTTAACTTCACTATCTTATGGAGTATTATTCTTAACCAGGAAAAATAGAAGAAGGTAATGAAAAGTCTAAGCTAATATCACTTACAGTCCAAAATCAAATGTTAAAATGAGTAAGATCTTACAGACTTAACTCTGATAACTTACAAAATTATATCTGATAACTGGAAAGACTGCCTGTCTAGTACCTGTGAAATTAATAGGAACTTATCATTTTTACACTGCTGTCTTGATGGGTCCTGTGGGAAGAAGCTAATAATTTGTTTATGCTTCCCAATGAACACAATTCTGCTAAAATAAGTCTGACATTTTCTGATTATAATTCTAATTGTCCATTAGACAGATCTTTCACAACCACTTAAAACTTATAGCCCATACGCCCATTTGTTATAATTGTTTCCCACTCTCTCCTCTATTCAGCATCTTCTTTCACATTACCACATTCTTCCTGTAGTTTCATTTTTTGATTAATAACATCATCTTCCACTTTGGTGTGCAGTTTAGCGATAAAACTCCAGAATAGATTTTGGCCCATTCTCTTTACGTCATGTATACATTAACAATCAGTGTTTTGTTAAATTAACAAGCATACAGTGTTTCTGTACATTAACGATTAGTCTTAAATAATACTCTTTGAATGAAATCTCCATCTTACTGTTTTGTCTTAGTTTAAGTCCTCACATCACTCACAAGCATTACTGAAATAAGCTCTTTCTTGTTTTCCTATCACTGTCCCTGCTTCCAGATTCAATTATTTTACCATCATTACCATCGTATACTCTTATTTGTTTTGAGGCCACACTGCACAGTGCTCAGGGGTTATTTTTAGTTCTACACTTAAGGGTCATTCCTGGTGAGGCTCAAAGGACAATGTGGTATGCCGGGGACCAAACCCAGGTTGGCTACAAGCAAGGCAAAGGCCCTACCTGTTGTACTATTGCTTTGGCCCCGCTCCTAGTTTTTTAAAAATGACTATATGATTGTATTTCAGTGGCGTCAACTCACAGTGCAGAACTTGAAGTGCCTCCAGGACCTTGCCATCCTCCAGGTATTCCAGGTACTTCTGCTGCAGCAGCAAAAACTTCATCCTCACAATTATTCCAATGTTTGAGAGATTTCAAGTGTGCCTCTTACCACAATAGCATGAGGAGAATGCACTAAAGGCTTTAGCTCATTCAGGTCATTTTCTGCCTTATCCTAGTCTCCTTCCATGACATGATTTCAGAATTTGATAGCAGAAGAATGTTCTAAACGACATCCTGACTCTTGCATGAGGAGGTCAACAGTCTGGTTGAGCCCTAAGCCATTCAAGTGCTGTCCTATGAGCCTAATGACATCCTCGTCGAACTTCGAGAGCTGCTTCTTCTTCTTGAGGCTGCTGCCCAGGTTGGGGGTGGCCAGGGAGGTGGTGGTGGTGGCAGCGGTGACTGTGGCCTAGGCGGCAGCTGCCCCGCCTGAAACCCTGTTTTTGACATTCAGGCTGTTGCTATTGTTGCTGGCGGTGGAGGGGGTGGAAGGCAGGAGCCCATTGGTGTGGGCCAGGTCCCCTGCGAATGACGAGGGAGAAGACTCCCCGCTCTGGGCCGACAGGCAGGCAAGTTCCTGGGTCTGTTCCTGGCCCCCGCAGCCCCCTGTGTCCGCCTCCTCCTCCTCCAGCCCCATTCGCCTGCAAGATGCTGCCGCTGACCAGGCTAGGGCCGCTACTTGGGTAGGGGGCAGCGGCGGGGGCAGCAGCCGGGGGTAGTTCTGAAGACCACTGGAACCTAGCCACAGCCATGCTCAAGGCCACTCTCCACATGTTCGGACAGGACAAGCCTCATGCATGAAGGTACCGGCAGAGGAAGCCAGGTGTGTGTAATCCCATCAATGGCCAACATCCAGAGACTTAAAAGCAAAAGCTCCCAGAAGTGTGCGGTTTATATCTTATAACCTACTTCTCCCTTTGGGAGATACTAGCAAGCTACTGAGAGTTTCCTGCCCACATGGGACAGTCTCGCAAGTTTCCCATGGTGTATTCATATGCTAAAGCCAGTAACAGGTGGATCTCATTCCTCTGACCCTGAAATAGCCTCCAATGCGGCATTGTTTGGAAGGCCGAGCAGAGAGAGGCTTCTAAAATCTCAGGGATAGGACGAATGGAGAGGTTACTGAGCCCGCTCGAGAAATTGATGATCAACGTGATTTTGTGATCGTGACTATATGATGTGCTCCTCTATTATGGGGCAAATAACGTCCCATACTCGTGGGATTAATGTTGGGATATGGAATGTAAAAAATTATGAACAACTTTATAAAAATAAATAATGTGGCAAAACATAACAGATAAAATTAAAAAAAAAAACAACTACGTATGGCTCCATATGAGTCAACCCAGTCTTTCGTGATTTCCTCAGCCATGTCCACTTTAGATGATGCCAACTGGCCTCTCCCATTTATGTCTTATGTTTTTGTCTTTCCTCATGTCTTATGTATTATGTATGCTTCTCTGTCTTGAATGCCATTCCCCATTTATTGATCTGGACAAAAGTTTATTTCCTTCAATGCCTAAATACCTAGATCACATTGTCCCTTCTTCTCTGAAGGATATCATCTCTGGACTCTGCTGGCTTCTCTACGATATCATTTACCCAAATAGCATTACTATATTTGGTTTATTATAAGATCAGGACCATGAGTTTTTTTGTTGTTTGATTTGTTTTGGGGCCACACCTGGTGGTGCTAATGGGTTATTCCTGGCTCTTTGTTTAGGGATCACTCCTGGTAAGTTACATGTGGTGCCAGGGATTAAACTCAGATTGGCTGTATGCAAGGCCAAGTGCCTTACCTGCTGTACCATCGTTCAGTCATTTATTTTGATGATCATTTTATTTTTACCATGAATTAATAATGTGAATTCCTAGCACTAAGCACAATGTTGGAGACATAGCTGGCAAGCAACAAAGTTTGTTAAATGTATGGGTATATTAATAAATAAAAGTACAGGTAATTTTTTTCTTTTGCTTTTTAGGTCACACCCAGCATTGCTCAGGGGTTACTCCTGGCTCTGCACTCAAGAATTACTCCTGGCGGTGCTTGGGGGACCACATGAGATGCCAGGGATTGAAGCCAGGTCAGCTGCATGCAAAGCAAACGCCATACCTGCTATGCTATCACTCCAGCCCCAAATTTTTATGGTTTATTAGAATTAAAACATATGTAAAAACACAAAGACCTGGACAACAATGACAAAATCACAGATTGCTGATGAAATATAAGACTCAAACTGTTTTGTATTTGAATCACTGCTAGCTATGCTCAGGGTTTACTCCTGGTTTTGTGCTCTGGGATCACTCTTGGTGGTTTTCAAGGAACCATATATGGTGCTGGGGATCAAATCCACGTTGGGTGTGTGGAAAGCAAACTCCTTCCCTATTATATTATCTTTCCAAGCAAGATTAAAGACTTTAATTTCTTTTGCCTATTCAACTCATGCTGAGTGTAATAAATTAGAGGCAGAAGCCATTCCCATGCATTTCCAATATAAGACACTTGAGTTGGCTATTGGCAATAATAAATCAATAATAAATCTCAGTTACATGAAAACAAACCTGAGAAGGCCAAGTTTGGGGGAGCATTAAAAAGGGAGTACCAACAGGTTTCCAGGAAGTAATGCAGGAACCTAAGTGGAAGGTCTTGAGCACGTGGGTGGTGCTAAGGTAGGTAAAAGTATGCTCTCAACACAAAAGTGTCAATTAACAAATAATGGCAGGGGTGGGGTGGAGGGGATATTGGACCCCAGTGTGGACATAGGGATATATGTGGAGGATCCTGGTATGTGGGTGATGGAGGTGAGCAATATCTTTTTACAGCAATACCAGAAACCTGAACACTATGGTAATACTGTCACCTAAATGACATTTAAAAAACAAATTAAGAGGGGACTGGAGCAATAGCAGAGCAGGTAGGGCTTGCCTTGCACGCAACCGACCCAGGTTCGAATCCCAGCATCCCATATGGTTCCCTGAGCACCGCCAGGGGTGATTCCTGAGTGCATTGCCTGGTGTGACCCCAAAAGAAAAAAAAAACAAATTAAGAGAAAATGTGCTGTGATTTAGTTATATAAAGTTTTAAAACAAAAATAAACTTACGGGCTAAAGCAATAGCACAGTGGTAGGGCATTTGCCTTTCATGCGGCTGACCCGTGTTCAAGTCCTCCGCCCCTCTCGGAGAGCCCAGCAAGCTACTGAGAGTATCTCGCCCACACAGCAGAGCCTGGCAAGCTACCCATGGTGTATTGGATGTGCCAAAAACAGTAATAAATAAGTCTCACAATCGAGAGACGTTACTAGTGCCCACTCGGGCATATCGATGAACAACAAATGACAGTGACAGTGACTAAAATTAATTTTTGATTATGTTATTAAAAATGAGGCATCTCTGACATAATTTTTTACCTCTGGAAGTCTGTGGGCAAAACTGGAAGTAGGTCAACTGAAGTTACATGAGAAATAGGGAAACAAGAGGTGTGGCATGTGTCCTACACTGAAGGACTGAACAAGCATAAGCACAAGAAATGAAATATCAAGACTTAACAACTGTCTACCTGAAACTATGTTGGTGGAATCACCATAAAGTACACACATTAAAATCCACTTTCCAATTATCCATACAGTACTCTCTGCTTTCAAATACAAGTGATCTCTGTGATGAAGGCACCATCTTTGCATCTGAAAAGCATTTCAATCTATAGGGACACTACTTTTAAATAGAAATCTTAAAACAAACAAGCAGGAAAAAAAAAGCAAGGTGGAAAGGACAGGAACTTTCCCGTGCGTCAGATCATCAGACACTTGAGCTGGCTATTGGCAATATCTTTTCATTTCTTCCCTCCATGTAACATAAAACAGATACTGAGATATTTGTTCCACGTGCTTTGTGTATATACTTTTAAAATGTCACCTTTGGGCAACTCAACCCACCAATGGATTATTAATAAAACTCAGCAACTGTCAAAGCACTTCTCAGTGGAGGGCGTTTTGGCGGCGACACCTATTAGAAGAGAGAGACAGATGGCCTTACCTCTCAGCTCCGGAGTCCACAGCTGTGAGTGGAGGTAACTGGGAGGAGGGGTTGTGGGGGCTCCCCTGTACATTATGTCCTGGAGAGGGGTGACTGACAGGATGTGGGGGTGGCACGGCCCCAGCAGCTGTTCCGCTTCGGCTTGAATGATTGCTCGAGAAAATGGAAGCTGAAATCAAGGGAGAACAAGCATCAGACTGCTCCACGCTTAGCACGCATAGTCTAAGAACTAAAGGCTGAGGGCAAGCATACTTTAGGGGCTTGTTTGTTTTTCTCTTGGTAATTTTCAGGCAGCAATTTTACCCTTACTGAATGTACACAACTTCTGTTTGATGGCGAACAGGTCCTTGGCTAATGTGCTGCCAGGGGAGCTCAAGTTCAGCAGGCTCAGTCTGTGGTTTGGGGTTTGTCCGATGACCACTGGTCGCTCTTCCCTACTAGTTCCCCGTCTGGACGGTGTAGAGTGTGCTCATCTTGGACTATCTGCCTCATGAAATTCTCTCTGTCAGCATGTTCAGTCCCAGGGGATGAGTGTCAGGTCACAGGGTAGTCACTCTCCTGCCTGAGCAGGGCACAGTGCAGTGACTTCTGACTTCTCATTGTGACTGTGAGTCACTGTGCTGGGCTAACATCTCATTCTGTCAAGGCTACATTAGTGGAACATCCCCTGATCTGCACAGTCAGACAAGAACCCACACCCTTTCAACTTCAATATCTAACTGGCCCTGGGCATTTCCCCACCAATGGTATGAGGGATATTCTTGGTCTTCATCAAATAAACGAATCCTCTTCCAACACCTCAAAATTTTAAAAAGGTGGAAAGGTCTTCAACACAGCTCCCAGACTCTTCTCCGTTTCTGCCTGGGTGAGTTACAGCCTCATTTATCGGGGCAACCAAGTCTTTGAGAACTGTTCCAGAACTCAAACTTAAATATGTGCCCATTTAGATCGGCTAATTGGTGCGATGTCACGGGAGAAACTGGGGCTTGTCACTTTCCAAGTCTATCACTATCAGAGAAAAGCTCTTGGCATCTAGGACCTACTCAGCAGACATCTCATTATGCTGCAATCATACCAGAATCATTATGCTGACTCTCCTTAACTTCCTTCTCTATACAAAGCCATGCTAAGCTTTATACCCATCCCTGCTCTTTTTGAACTTACTCTACTGAAATCAAAGAATAAATGGATTTAAAAAAATCAGGTTCAGGATTAAGAAAGAGAAGCACATAATCAAAGAGATTGGAGGGTTTAAAAGTTCAGAGAAGTGTATTTTTAGACCGGTACTAGTTTTCTCCAACCTCCAGCTAATACCCCAGATGACCCAGCCCCCAAAAGCTTAATAATCCAATGGAACAAGAGTTCAAGTGTTTAAAGGAACATGTGAAGAGGCAGAATTACCATCTTCCCGCTCAAAAAGCTACTGACAGGGATGTGATCTGTTTTGAAGGGTTTATTTCTGGTAAATCAGCATTCTGTCAGGTTAACTCTTGTCCTCAGAAGTGTGCATTCTCCACAGCTCTCCAAGTCCTGAATAGGTGCGAGACTAGAAAATGCTTAGCAAATCAAAAAGGCAATGCAAAGCTTCTGTTGTGTGCGTCAGCCTCCAGAAAAGTTGCACGTTTGCAAACTTGCTAGAGTCACCTTATGAATCACTACCCTCATTTATGTTCAGCTCGCTCAGGCAACCACAATTCTGTGTATATTCCAAATAATAATTTTACCCATGGGAGAAGACTGTTTGGATTGACTGTGGTAATAGTTTCAATACTGGTGCTTGTCAGCATGGAGCTTGGTATTTTATAAACTACTCAAAAACCTAATGGAATAATAAGAGGTCATAGAGATACTGTGGAAACACAGGTTCTTTTTTTCCCTCCCTGCCTCTGTGCAGAAACAAGAGCTCTCCTATTTGTTCTGTTGTAGTTCCTGCATGCATTCATCACTTATTATGCCTGGAGGTATTTTGTGTGACTGTGTATCACCAATGAAACACTTCCATGCTTAAACCCCATAGGCATAAGGAACTTGGTGTGCACACGCCATGTTCTATTCCAATATTCTTCAACCACTAGTCTGCAGGTGCAAAATCTATACCTTGATTATAACTGGCAGTCAGTAAGCCAGTGTGCAGGACAGTTGTCAGTATTCAGGTGAAAAAAGTTGAAGGACAATGTTCTACTCAATGGTTTAATAGAAAATGTGGTCCTTCCAAGAGGTCTACATTATCCATATTAGTTCTATAGTTTTCATTCACTGAAATGCAAAAGGCTGGATAATTTGGCATGATTTTGCAACCTCACACAAAAAAAGTTAGAAAGGGTATAATAAGGGGCCTCCCCTTCCTCCATTTCATAGTCATGACCAAACTGTCGACCTGCCCATCATTATGTTCATACATTCCTCCATCAACTTGTTAATCCTTATACCTCTCCATCGGTCCATCTGTCCATCCAGCCATCTTTCCATCCATCCTCTAGATGTCAGTCATATATATTGGTTGCTGCCTTGTGCAGAATGCAGGTTAGTGATGGGAACAGACATATATATATATATATATATATATATATATATACACATACTATATTAAAACATCAAGACTTGTAGATCATAAAATAGTGTAAACAATGAAAAGTGCCTTAGCACTACCTTATTTCTGGCCCCATATTATGCCCTAAGTTCTAGTCAAACCAGACAACTGACCTAATCTCAAATCTCAATATGAGTTATTGTGCTACAGAATTATCTTTATATACTTATTTTAATGCTTTTGTTCTATCTCCAGAGTTATTTTTATTCTTCTCGTACCCCACTCAGATGCCAATGATTCCAAAAATATTTATGAAGCCTATACCATACGACAGACTGAGCTAGGTCCTGGGACAGATTAGGGAATATAAACCCTTTGGTGCCTACTACTTCCAAAAGCATCATTCATACTGCTCAGCAAAGATGAACATAATTTAAACAGAATGGAGTCCAACTAGGGGTTCAGTGAAGTCAGGAATAGAAAGGGTCAATAATTGAACAAACCCTATACCATGATTGCGACAAAGTGTTAGTTTTCTCACAAGCCCAAGTAAGCCTGTGTACCTGGGTGGTCACAGAGAAGACTGCTGAAGGTAAGAACGCAATTGGTACATGGTATAGGTGATGAATTACTATTAAGTTCTGCTGGTTCAGCTGACTACCATACCAATGGCTGTAGGGAGAAACATGTTGGGGTGAGGAAATAAAGTGGATGTTAGGGGTGTTTGGTCTATGTATGAAGGCTTAGAAATGTTACCCCTGGTTTTGCAGAAGTCGTGTTGACTGAACAACTGTCAAACACACATATACAGTCTTTTCTTCTATTGCTCCAGTTGGTAAAAAGTACAATGGCCCTTCAGCCAGAAGTGCTATACAAATAAGGAAGAGAAAGTTTTAGAATTCAGTGTATAGTCTGAAGAGCAAACTGAATTGTTCCTTATTTAGGAGGTGAGGTATCACCTCTTAGCAAATTGAGGCCTGTGACATATCTTTGCTTTCTAAAAGATGAGATGAGATATACAGGAAACTCTCTCTTCTAGTATGTTTAGGATTTAGTATCTAACAGGGTACTTTAAAAGTAGAGTATAGGTGAAGGTGTTGTGTTCAGGTTGATGATCTGAGACTTGGAGGCAGTAATAATGAACACAAGCATGGCTTTCTAATACTCAACGACCCCCTTCTCATATTGTTACGTGTAACAATTTCACACACCCTTCTCATGAAATAGACAGATCTCTGAAGCCAGATGGTTTTGGCTTTGGTGAGATCCTCTGAGGCCTCTACTAAAGAACTACATTGTTTAGATTATCACTGGGCATTACCTGTCCTACTAATGCTGACTTCTAGAAGTGTCTCACTTTTTTAGTCATACACCCTAAAGTCCATTCTAATATAATTTAAGAATATTCCTTTATTCATTTATTAAAACATCAATTTCCAACCCCTAATTTGTACAAAGAGATTCTAATATGTCTTAATGTTTGAAGTGGAAATGCCTATTAACTGACTCCACACAGATTTGCAATGCGCTTCCCCCCTCCTCCCATTACATGTTTTCAAATGCTTGCAAATGCTTGGGCTTTGCCAAGTGATGTTTCCAGTACAACTGATTATTCACAAAAAAGAAAAAAATCTGTTAAAAACGTAAAATGAATTTTTAATCTCAAACCTGCTGGGGCATCCAACAAGGGCTACTGAGTGAAGCATATGAAAGAGAAGCAATCCCTTTGGAATACAGGGAAATAGTAACAAAACCGTTCTGATCAACCAGCACATACAGGATGCCCATGGGGGTGGTCTTCATTGGTGTCACATTGGGGGTCAGCGTGTTCACAAGGCTGGAAGTAGGCTCCAAATGGGGCTGAAGACTGACAGCGGGGACAATTGATTAGGCACCACAAAGAAGAATATTGAAAATTTTTATTGCTTTTGTGATGAAGATATGGTGGATTCCCCAAGGAAATAAAAAAGCCATTTTTTTTTATTTTTAAGATAAATTCAGAATGTCTGCTTTCAGCAGAGGACCAAGAGCTGGTCCCCCTGCTGTGCTGTCCTTTCTCTCTCTCTGGGCTTTGGCTGATTGCTGCCTTTCATCCTGTCTCCAACAGAGGATGGTGGAGGTGACTCAATTTGGTTTTATTATTTTGGCAAATCAAATTCTGTTCATATATGTGCTCTGCAAATGTCATCTTACTGGGTTTAAGGAATAAGGTATTTATACTGGCACTTTTAACAAACTAGTTAACAGGCAGCTCTCCCTTTCCAGTTCTTCTTTATATTCAATGGGGACAAGTAGGTAGTGTACCTTTTAGCTGTCAGATATTCACTGTGGCAATGAAAGATGGCTTGGAGTGTCAGTAGCTTCCTTATAAGATGCCTATTCATCCAATGAGCCAGGGAAGGCTACCATATACATGAGATGGTGGCTAAGTTTCCATAAGTTCAGAGAGAAAACAACCTCTCTTATTGCTCCGAGCTATATTAAAAAGTAGCTCAGTGGAATACATATTCCTATTTGAAACTTCAGACAGCTAGGGTCTTGCCTTCCAAGCTTCAATATGTACAAATATTGTAGGATAAAACATTGATCTGATTCCCTGAGTCTCATGGGCAGGAAGTGCCGAGAATCTGGGCTTCTATAAAATTCTCCAATGATGCCTAGGCTGCTGGTCTGGAGTGGAAAGTTCTGGGCCATATTTAAAACACAGTTCATCTTCTTACTGCTGTATACATCAGAATAAATGGTCAATATTTATTGAGTGCTTTGCAAACTTTTTTCCAGTTCATTGATGAGGAACTTGAAGCTTAAATCTGGTTCCTGGCACACTATGTGGCTGATATGGAGCTGAAATAAAAACTCAAAAAGACTGAAAATAACCCCCTAACCAACATGCTCGTTGCCCCTCAAATACAGGATGAATTCAATAACGGGCACAGAGTGTTGTACTCTCTGAATCCTTGCAAACTTCACATGCAAAAGCTGGTTGGTATCACTAGACGCTTTCTCTACCCCAATGCAGATCAAGCTTTAACTATCAAGGTGCCGATTAGGATGCAAAATACTATTCCCATTTCTGTTTCTACTGATTAGACCCCAAAGGCACCAAGGAACCTCAGTATGGAGAGAAATGTCCTACCTCTGAAAATTAATTCAGGATGAAAGTATTTAGCTTGGGAGACAAAGAGTTGATAGGAAATGTGCTTTTGTTCCTTTCCAAAATAAAGATTTCAGTTATTTGTCAGGGGAGGGAGCACTGATACACTAGAAGGGAAGAAAGCAAGCAGGAAGAGATTATTTGTGGGCTATACGACAGAAGCACTTGTTGCCATAATTGAGTACAATGTATGAGCTATTTCCTTCTGTAAAAGCAGAGATTTATTCTGCAGATCTATGATCACTGAACTGTTAAGAGTAACTCTGCATTTGGATTCATGTGTAATTGCTAGAGAGGCTGAGGCGTTGCTCTACTATCTGAGCCTCTTCTGATAGAAAAGGGGGATCCCATATTTCTCATGTATTGTCAATTCATTTGTAGAATCCTGAACTCATTCTGAGACCCTGAGAAATGACATTTAAGTCTTGGGTGGCAGGTACCAGAAGAGGTATTGGCTCACCATTCATAGCTCAGGACACTGAGGGGTATGCTAACCAATAAAACTAGGCTGCAATAACTTTCACAGAGACATTAGTAAGAATTAGTGATCCCAGTCAGATGTGGAGTTTAATGTTGTCCCTCTATCTCTATTTTTTCTCTCTAAAAGAAATTGAAATTGGAAGGATTTCAGGAAACAGTTGAGCTGCAATGGAAACGGTGGCTTCTTGGCCTCGTCAGGAATTGTGCACTAGAGATCAGTGGGGAGCAGGGTGGTTATTAAGAGAATGAAGCACATATACTGGGAGTCAGGTGGATCTGGGTTAGTCTGAGCTTTACCAATTATGACAAACGTGTCTTAGGAAAGTCAGTTAACCTAGGTTCAGTTTCTTAATTTTGGATAATACCTCACTTGATGGTGAGAATTATGTCATATAAAGTAAAGAGCATTATGCCTAGATCATGATTTAATGCTCAAGAGACCATTATTGCTATTTTTGCTATTTTTATTATAAATTATTACTACTATTAACAGAGTGGGGGAAGACAAAGACATACACTGGTTTCAAATGGCACATTTCCAGTAAAGTATGCCTTCTCCTTGAAGATGTATATATTTATAAACTGGAATAGAGTCATTTAAAAAATTCATCATCTAACCAATAAGCATTTTAAATTCAGTTTTTCTAATGCAAGTTGCTGTGAAGTGCTCAGTGGTTGCAAAAGAATCCTCAAAGGGTTAAAGCGTATGTACTTTATTTTATGAGAGTAATGCACACCTTTGAGTTACAATTCATAACGTGTTTCAGTTTAACAGATAACAAGCCATTTTCATGCATGACTGCACTTCGTTAAGGAGCGAAAATGGGCTGTTACTGAAATGTCAACACAATTGTCCCTCTTGAAGTTTAGTTTATCTTGAAGTATTTTTACGTTTTCAGCACTTTTTTTGTTTCTCCAAGAGCATAAAGATCCAACCATGATTGATTTTCAGAATTCCAAAGATGTTCCCTTAGGTCATTTTAAAGAAAATGGCCAAAATTAGGAGTGTCTGGAGTTTGTGTCCCAATAGTGACAATTTAGACCGTTGGATATCTTCTGCAGTATCTCTTCTCACTCTGAGAGCAACTTCACTGCACCCTTGTTTGGTGGAAAATGCTCCCCTGGTCTAACTAAACTAGAAAAATGCTCCAATAGGGTTTCTTGGGAGGCTGCATTGAGGTTAACTGGAGCCTGGAAGAGACACCGAAGGAATCCTTGCTGTGTTGCCTTCCAGTAGGGCTAGTTTTCCTTTTTTCATTTTTTCACTAGGACTGGGAACTCTCCACCTCCCCCCATCCTACCTCCATCAGGAAGGACATCATTCCACATTCTATCCCTACTAGGAAATAGTCACGTTTTTTAAGGGTATGCAGTGTCATCCCTGTAATCTTTTCCTTCTCCTTGAGGCATGAATAATTTTAGTATTGCCAATCCTTAAATCTATTCTTTCTGCCTGTCTTCCCCCCTCCCCTTCTCCTTCACTTTGCAGCATAGAGTATCATTATCCAGCAGCCCTGATAAGCAGATAATGAAACAATTCCTTCTCAACAGGATCCGATGGCTGTCAGACGAAAGTGACACCACCGTACATCCTTGACATGCTACCTCAAGCTAATTGATGGCAAACAATGCTTCCTGTCACCTGTGCACTAAGACAAAGAAAACATACTCATGTCACCTGATGGGAAAGCTACCTGGCAACTGATAAACAAATGTGCTAAAGAGATGGTCTATTAAGTTAAGAGTGACTACAACCCAGAAGAACATGCCTATTAGCTTCAAGTTTCAGAGTGCTGCTCTTCACTAGGGAATGGAAATAAATAAGGTAAAATGAGAATTTATTGAAGTCTGGACAGTTACATGAATATTCAAGTTCTCTTACAAATAGATATTCCCACATAAGCTCTAAACTTCTGTGTAAGCTGCCCAATTACTTTTCTACATCATGCAAGTAGATTTATAGCCAAGGATGAAATTATTAGTATATGGAAGAGGATACATGTTTACATGACTTTCTGAAATGCACTAAGCTACCACATGACAATAATGGTTGATATCCATGTCAATGACAAAGGTTACCATCAAACATTCTGAAATATCATAAGAAGTATATTAACTTCTTATTGGGAAAAACTCCTGAAGATCTTCATTTCAGAACAAAGATGTTTTGTTAGAAGCAAAATGGCATAAGCTGGCAGCTCTTCTACTTCTCTGGAACCAACATTTCATGCAGCCCTCTTGGGTCTTTTCAGACAATGCATGACATATCTAACCTCATCTCTCACACTTTCTTTCCTCTTACTAACTAGCAGAGTTAATTATATATAAAGTCATATTTTGAACAAGGAAATAATCCTGACTATACTGTAAGTAATTCAGTTTCACCTAATGCCATTCTGTGCCCATTTTAGAAAGAGTTAAAAAGCAGAAAGAATAAAATGGAATAGGGATGGCCAACCAATTCTGGGAGATCTGACAACAATGTTCTTTGTATCTTTCTTTGGTAACCTGGTCACAAAGACCCCACAAGATTTTAGTAGAGAGGCTTGTTTGACAATACAGTGGGCAGGGTGCTTGCCTTGCATGCAGCCAACACAGGTTCAATCTGTGAATGGTCCTCCATGCCCACCAGGAGTGAGCCCTGATCTCAGAGCCAGGAGTAAGCCCTGAATACTGCCAGTATGACTGCAAACAAAAAAAAGTTTTTTTAAATTACTGAGTTTACTAACTGCTTATCATTCATCTTTTACCCATCTCCTATTCTATAGTGTGTTGTCCACCAAAGATGTTTTTCCATTTCAGATAGTGGGGCAACCCTGTCAGTAGGAAGAAGAGTGCAGCCCACTCTACTTTCATGTGACTTATCAGAACATGTCATAGCAAAGGCTTCTTGGAACCATATTTAGCACAGAGAGACAATCTATTTTTTTAATGCAATGTTATTCCAGCCAAATCAAGGACTAACCTACAAACTCAGAGCTCTTTCAAAAAACCTCTCTTTTCTTTTTTTTTTTTCTTTGTGAGTCATACCTGACAATGCACAGGGGTTAAGTGCAAGGCAAACGCCCTACCTTCTGTGTTATCACTCCAGCCCCCAAACCTCTCTGTTCTTTATAAAAATAGAGTACTAAAAGTTTTTTGAGGGAATTATTCTGCATTGGAGAATCAAAGTCTGCAATTACTACTAATATTGGACAAAAATCACATTAATTTTTAATTTTTTTTTTATTAGTGAATCACCGTGAGGTGCAGTTACAAACTTAGAAACTTTTGTGTTTGCATTTCAGTCATATAGTGATCAGTTACCCATCCCTCCACCAGTGGCCATTCTCCTCCACCGATGTTCCCAGTATCACTCCCACCACCCCCACCCTATCCCCTACCACCCCACCCTGCCTCTGCGGCAGGGCAGGGCATTCCCTTTTGTTCTCTCGCCTTTCAGGTGTTGTGGTTTGCAACAGAGATACTGAATGGCCATCGCATTTGGTCTATAGTCTACTTTCGGCACATAGCTTTCAACCCAAATAGGTCTTTCTAATATCCTTTACTTGGTGTTCCCTTCTCTATCTGAGCTGCCTTTTCCTCCAGCATGTGAGGCCGGTTTCCAAGCCGTGGAGCAGACCTCCTGGTCTTTATCTCTACTACTCTTGGGTGTTAGTCTCCCATTCTGTTACTTTATATCCCACAGATGAGTGCAATCTTTCTATGTCTATCCCTCTCTTTCTGACTCATTTCACTTAACAAAAAAATCAGATTAATTTGAAAAAAAATTAATTTAATTAAATTTTTTCTCCCCCTGACTCCAGAATCCCTTTTCCTCTTTATTTTAATTTTGTCTTCTTACTCTTCTTTTAGGTGTTTATTAGTTCTTATCACTAACATTACATTAGTTGTGAGAAGAAAATATACTTTGAAGGAAAATTTCACTTTGAGGAAGTAAGCATCCTTTGTATTGGAGTGTGACTAAATGGGACTGTAAAGATTGGTATTTCTATCTTTTGTTTTTCTCCTGGACACAGATTAATATACATCTACAAGAGACCTGAATTTAGAAAACACTGTGTTACTGTCATCCCATTGCTCATCAATTTGCTCGAATGGCACCAGTAACATCTCTATTCGTCCCTATTGCATTCAGGGTTAGTGGAATGAGGCCCATTATTTTTACTATTTTTGGCATATCGAATACTCCACGGGTAGCTTGCCAGGCTCTGCCCTGCGATATTCTGTATTGCTCTCTTCCAGAAGCTTTGTTTTATAATCTCAGGATCTTGGATATTGATGAGATTACATGGCACTGGGAGCAGTTTGTGGGTGTGACTGCCAAGCTACAGGAAAACTGGGGATCTGGGTGAAGGAGGCCCAGTCTCGCTCTGAGCAGGCTTGGAGATCTCAGCCCTGGGTCCCGCATACCTCTCTTTTCTTTTTTCTTTTTTTTTTTCTTTTTGAGTTACACCCGACAATGCACAGGGGTTAAGTACAAGGCAAACGTTCCTCTGCCAGTTCCTTCATGTGTGAGGCTTGTCTGAGCATGTGGAGAGTGGCCTTGAGCATGGCTGCAGCTGGGTTCTGGAGGTTTTCAGCTGCCGGGGCTCTGTTTGGGGCAGGGAGGGAAGCTCAACCCGCCCTCCTCTGAGGGGGCTCTCAGTGTAGACAGCCTATACAAAGATTTTGAGACTCTTTTTAAGGAAAAAAAATAAAACTTAGGTATAATAAAATTGACTGTTCCACCTCATAATTTGGCTGACCGTGGTCTCATTAGAACTAGAACTGAGTCTTCTCTGACTTCTGTAGCTTTTCCTCAGTGGGAAGATCACCATGGATCAGATCTCATATTCTACCCCCACTATCCAGGGAGTCTCTGCAGATGTCTGCTTGTCACAGCTACAGTGGAGTAGCTATAGAATGCCTCTGATTTTGTACTGCTTAATAATAAGCAGTGCAAAACCACGGGCTAGAAAAGTACTGATTATTTAAAATAAAAAACATAGTGAGAATCAATAGTCTATTTTTATTTATAGAATCAGGGGTTGGGTTGGGTTATTCCTGGCAGGCTTGGGAACTGTATGAGGTACTGGCGATCTAAGTTATGTTGGTCTTGTGCTAGATCAACTTTAACTTAAAATTTTGATCAAATTCATGAATGTCATAGTCTCTTTAGAAAAACTCTTCCATAAAGATCCATATGATGTCAAGCTCTGCAGACAAAATTCTGAGAAAGTCCTTAATTTTTTGGTCCTTACAAAATAATAACAATATATCATATTTACATTTTATATTTAAAGTCATCCCTAGTTCTCATGTCAATGAGACACAGGAAGCCAGGAGGCCAGATTTTTCCCTTGGTATGATAAATATCTATTTTATGTGCGTTATTAAGAACCATCATGAAATGACTAGGAGATAGTTTTGGAAACATGAGACAAGACTTGTGTTAAGCAAATGGTCAAGGATAGTTTTCTAGACAGCTTGAACTATATTTTGAGAAAAATAATATAACCTGGAAGACTCTATTTACAAAACAACATTAGGAGGCACCAAGGTTATGCCTCAGAAGGCCAACATAAAGGCTGTAAACTATGTTGGGCAAGGCCATCAAACTTAATTCCTTCATCTATTTTCCTCACCTTTGCTGATTCACTGCTGATTAAGTTCATTTTTTCAGCCAGGCACTCTGTACGACCAATTTAAGCATATTCTACTTCTCATGCAACAGAAAAAAGCACATGTCTAATTTTCAGATCTTAAAATGAGCCTTAGAATATGGGAATTCCGAGTCCTCATCTTGAGTTGAAACCTTTTTGGAAGAAACACTTTATCTCAGGACAGCTATTTCTGAATTCCAAGTAGGAGCATCCAGTACTAAAAATAATGGCTAGAAGGTGTTCTGTTCCCTGTTACAGTTATCCACTTGGTTCATGAGTAATTCTCTAAGCTTTTAAACAATGAGAAAGGAGGAAAAGAAAGGACCAGCAATTGAACCTTTATCAGCTGAAGGAGTGTATGAAATCTGTTTCCACTGTCTCAACTCTCATAACCATCCTAGAAGATCAGTATTATTACCACCCATTTTATATAAGAAGTAAAAGAACCTACCCAAACTAAGTACCTAATAACTGGGAAGCTGGAATTGGAACTTAGATCAAGTCCCACATTATTTTTGCATACTCTTTCTGAAAATTTAAAAAGAAAAAAACAACAAAATACTGACCTTCTTGAACACAGAAACTCTAGTACCCATCAAAATACAATTTCAACCTCATTGTTTTTAGTAGCCCTTTCCATTTCATCAAGTGATGCGTTTCTGATTCAAAATGCTTTTCTTTAGAGACCCACAGTCTATTTTTTAATTATAAGATGCTATGTGGGAAAATTACTCAAGATTTTACAGAAGAAACTTATTTTAATTTTCTATTATCTAAGTGATACAGATTAAGGTTTTCAACTCATTCAGGTATTCACATTTTATCCTTTTTCTATTAAGAAAATGGTGGTGATGGATAATGAGACACCTGTTCCAGTATCTGTCTTAGAAAGTCATAACATGTATTTTTCTTGATATTTAGATAAAAGTAGTTACAACAATGGTTAGTGGAGGTTGAACATTTAATATGTGATAAGCACACTGACGTTTAATTCACAAAATGATGTCAATAAAAGGGAAGTACACTTGAGTTGGAAGAAGTAGCATCTCTATTTGCAAATGTTCTATTTATCTAAATATGTTCTATTTAGACAGATTAGATACCCAGATGGCCAATGAATTATATAAAATATGGTTAGCAATATAACTTAGGAGGTATTATCCACTCTTACTAGAGGAAGACTAAACTCTGAAATTAGAATTGATGGGTATCAGAGAAGAAAACAGAGGCTCACAGATATGCTGAATTTTCTGGGGATAACAGAAATGAAGTCAAGTTGAAGACTGAAGCAGAAATAAGTGTCCTGAAGGTGAGGCTAGTGTTTGACATTTGCATATGTAACTTAAAATCAATGCCTGCTCTTAGGCATCATTAAATACTGGCACTACAGCCAAGCCCTGAAAAGAGTAACAATATTTAAGAAATTACTGAAAAAGCTGATTCTGGGGTCAGTACTACTGGTCTTCTGGAATTAGTCAATTCTATAAAAATATCTTTCTTTTAAAATTCCTGGTGCATTATGTTCTCATTACTATTAATGGCAAAACATGACAAGTAATAGTCAAGTTATTTCAGGAATGTCCTTCACTTAAACCTTTTATTTTATTTTTAATATTTTTTGCAGTTCTCATTCAGGTAAGAGAAATAAGTGTTCACTCTGACTACTAAAAGCCTAAAATGTAAACTTTACTTCTTAATTTTTTAACATGAAAAAAAAAGCTACTTTGTTCTCTTTGAAGGAAGCTCAGTTGAACAAAATTTCAGAACCAAAACTCAGAAGTTTGGCCCCTACCTTCCTAATCACAAAGCTATTAACCCCACATCCAGAAATTCTAATATGAATTTGTCTGTCTAGCATCCACCTGTTTCCTAAAACCAGCTTGGGATTCACTTCAATGAAGATATAACCTTTCCTTCTCACACCTTATCTGAATGCCAGAAAAATAAAATGAGGAAAAGGAGAAAAAATTAAATATAAATAACCAAACTTTTGCCCAATGGGAATAAAACAACAGTTTCCCAGCTTTACTTTCTTTTCCTATTTTATGAAATGTGTTTTGCTCACTCACAGAAATATTTTTACAGCATAAACTTGTACATGATGTAAAACTGAGTAATTCAGCTTAATCTTGCGTGAAAAACTAACATGAATACAAGGCAATAAGTGGATATAGAAAATTGGAGCACCAAATTAAGCAGATTGCAAACATAGAAAGTCATTAACATTAGCTTTGTAGATACAAAAGTGCCCGTTGCTGGCTGGAATCAGGATTTTAATTTTCTTCGGTTGGGTGGTTATAAGATCTCATTCTTAATCAAAATATAAGCAATGGCATTATAAAATTGGTGTAGGATAAGTTTAATATCATCTACAGATTTTCCATTGAGAAAAACAGAAATACTGCAGACCAATGTTTTTCATTATTTGATTAATTAGCTTTGTGATTATTTAATTTTAAGAACTAGAGAAGCATTATTCTATTTGCCATTGTAAACATAGACTATCAATGATATCACAAAATTATCTTTTGTAGGCAGAGATACATCACATCATTTTCATGAGAATTTTCCTCCATTTAAAACATACTTTAAGGGGCTGGAGTGATAGCACAGCGGGTAGGGCGTTTGCCTTGCAAACAGAGGCTGACCTGGGTTCAATTCCCAGCATCCCATATGGTGCCCCAAGCACCACCGGGAGTAATTCCTGAGTGCAGAGCCAGGAGTAACCTCTGAGCATCGCCGGGTGTGACCCAAAAAGTAATAAAGAAAGAAAGAAAGAAAGAAAGAAAGAAAGAAAGAAAGAAAGAAAGAAAGAAAGAAAGAAAGAAAGAAAGAAAGAAAGAAAGAAAGAAAGAAAGAAAGAAAGAAAGAAAGAAAACATACTTTAAAATATTTTCTACTTAAAAAAATATTTTCTACTTATTGAGGCATAACTGACATATAAAATTGTAAGACAGCTAAGACAACTGCTATGCAATACTATGCAGACACAATAAAAGAAGAAATCATTCACTTCACTGTAACTTGGATAGAATTGGAGAGTGTCATGTTAATCAAAGCAAGACAGAGAGAGGACAAGTATGGATCATCCCCATATCTGTGCTTCACAGAGTAACAAACAAGGGAATAGATGATATCTTATGAGGCTAAACCCACTGGCCCTGAATTGAGCAGGCAGGAGGCAGAGAAAAAGAGGAGGCATACTGATGGTAAAATAGGGGCACTGATCAGGGGTCTGGGACACCTGGATAGTATAAAGATGAAGTAATTTTATGAATCAAGACCATAAAAGCTAACACAACTATACACATGTGATATGGATGGCAACAATTAAATTTAAGATATGAGGTTGCTAAGGGGGTAGGGTAGTGAGTGGGTGGGAACACTGGGACACTGATGGAGGGCAGCTGACATTGGTGTTCAGTTTGGAGCTGGAACATTGTATGCCTGAAACTAACTCTATCATTCTTCTATCTATCTATCTATCTATCTATCTATCTATCTATCTATCTATCTATCTATCTATCTATCTATCTATCCATCCACCCTTTGGGTGGGAGGCACACTTGCATTGTTCAGGGCTTACTTCGGTCTCTTGCTCTGGAATCACTACTAGAGGTGCTCAGGGGATCATAATATGATGTTGAGGACTGAAGTCATTTTGGCCTCATGCAAGGCAAGTGCCTTACCTGCTGAATTATCTCTTCAACCCTGAAAATCTATTAATAGCTTTGCAAATTATGGTAGCACTGTAGTCCCATTGTTCATCGATTTGCTCAAGCGGGCACCAGTAATGTCTCCATTGTGAGGCTTGTTACTGTTTTTGTCATATCGAATACACCATGGGTAGCTTGCCAAGTTCTGCCATGTGGGAGGGATACTCTCAGTAGCTTGCCGGGCTCTCCAACAGGGACGGAGTAACCAAACCCGGGTCAGTTGCGTGCAAGGCAAATGCCCTACCCACTGTGCTATCACTCCAGTCCAATGCATATATATTAACAGGAATAAATATTAATATTTGCATATTACCACATATGTACATATTGCAAATTAATTCTCCTCCCCAGTCCACCGGTCCCATCCAGTTTAAATTATTATTGGAACTTCCACAAGTCAAAAGTCTACTCAAAGTTTGCTTGAAGTCATAGTTTCACATTTTATGATCCACAGCACTAGTTTTCCTGCTAACCAGGTCCTGGGCCAGCAGCTCACAGTGTCACCTGAGAACTTATTAGTAACACCTGGCAGAAATAGAAATTCTTGTGGCTCACTCTGTTTTATTGAATCAGAATTCAATAGAACTGTGAATGCGGTGGAGTTCAGCACTCTGTATTTTCACAAGCCTTCAGGTGGTTCAATGCACACTGAAAAACTGACACAAGTTCCTGGAGGCCCCGCATTAAGCTAGACTTAAAGAATAGCTTGCGAGAGAAATTTCCTACCTTTACTGAATCTCCAATCCAACCTGATGGACAAACCAGATTCAGATGTTTATAACAATAGTACAAGATTTTTTCAGCAACTCAGGACAACTCAGGAAAATCACGAGAAAGATATTAGAGTCAAATGTTTCCTTTTAAATCTCTTCAGTATCCCACATCTCCAGCCTCTTCTATTCACTAACAAATACAAGTTATTGAAGCTCTTTATCACCTCTGATGAATTCACACAGAACAGTGCTTTTGATGATAATGGCAAGTAATAACTATTGCATTTTTATAAGTACTATATCTTTTTTTTTTCAGGGGAGGGGGGTGGGTTGCACAGTCGGGTTCTGTGTTCTGGGATCATTCCTGGTGGAGCTTGGAGAACCATATGGGTGTTGGCATGAAACCTGGGCTGTCATGTGTAAGGCAGAGCCTACCTGCTGTGCTCTAGTCTTTGTGCTTTACAGCTGGAGCGATAGAACAGTGGGTAGGCCTTGCACGTGGCCGACCTGGGTTCGATTCCTCCGCCCCTCTCGGAGAGTCCGGCAAGCTATTAAGAGTATCTAGCCCGCATGGCAGAGCCTGGCAAGCTCCCTGTGGCATATTCAATATGCCAAAAACAGTAACAACAAGTCTCACAATAGAGATGTTACTGGTGCCTGCTTGAGCAAATCGATGAGCAACGGGATGACAGTGACCTTATTAAGAACTTTCATATCAATCACATTATTGGATCTTTATAGCTCTCCTATAAAATTTAACTTACTGCAAAATTTGTGTGCTAAATTAGGTCTTCCTATAAAGTCATAAATTAACAACCACTTTTTGACAACAGACTCTATGAGGCACTTTATATGAACCTATTGCTAACAGTCTTACAACTCTGAAAGCTGTACCAGGATAGCACATATACTCATTTTAGGAGAGTAGAAAATGTATTAAAAACATAATCCATAAAATTACATTAAAATGAAACATTAGCCATTTCATAAAGCATGTTAAATTCATTATACATTTAATATGGTACTATTCATTATAAAACATGGTATTTTGAGAGAAGTTTTCATTTCCTGAAAGAGTGGGCAAAGAGAGGAGAACAACAATATATGGTTTCCAAATTTTCTGTGTACTCTAAAAAGTCTTTGTTTTTCTTCTGTCATTCCCTGTAATATCTGAACATAGCATTTACTGTTTTCTCTCAAAATTTTTAGGCTATATTTACAATTAGGATACTAAACAGGATTTGTAAATACCAGCTAACAACACTAGTTATTTTATAACTCTGTGGAAGTGCTACCAATAAAATTCCCTTATTCCTGCTAATGTCCTTATATTGTTGTGTTGACTCTTCATTTGACTCAAAAATATCAACCACAGAGGTTTCATCTAACTAGAAATGCTCAGTGTCCTCACAGGTAAGGCCTTGCAAAGGTCATATTTTGTTGACTGTGAATTGTGGACTGAGTTTGGAAGGAGTCATAATTTTTGTGATTATCCACAGGGCAGGCTTTCTTCCACTGAGCATTCTTTGTTAGTGCCTTGGACTCTGCCATGACCAGACACTGATACAGGCTGTCCGAGATATTGCAGACTCACTACCTCAGTATCTGTAGGCTTACTTGCTTCAATAGTTCATCAAGGGAGCTGACAAGATCTGTACAGTCATTAAGCCTTGAAAGTGGCATTCACACCTTGCTCTACTGGTTATCAAATGCTTTCCCCTAGATTATCAGATAAATCACCTAAATTTACAGAGTGGCCTGGAACATTATCTGGGGGTATAAAACATCTGAACAAAAGGGCAGAAAATATAAGTAAGCCATCTTGAGCGAATTGCTCATCACTGCCCTGGGTTTCTAGTTTGGTCACAAAATTGCTCTCAAGTTACCTCAGGAACAGGCCTGTGAAGTCTCAGGATTTTCAGAATAGCAGACAAGTAAACACCTCAATTTAAAGCTATCCTGAGCTTGGCCTCAAGTGATATTAGCTGTTTCAACCTTGGGCGCTGTTTTCTCCACAAAAATCAAAGTCTTTTCAGGCAATCTCTTCCAATCAAGCTCTGTCTTACCAACCTGAAAGTGTATTTCAATAAAATAATTCAACATATTAGAAGATTTGCAATATTTGTATGTGTCAGAATTGCTATCTTCTCCCTTCATCTTAATGGTCTGCAAACTATTTTTTCCTGTACTCTTAACAAATCACTGTCTCCAAGCCACTAAAAATTTCCATTATAAAACTATGGTATCTTCAAGGTATTCAAAAAGCCTGAATCCTTAATCACTGTGGCGTCTATAAGAAATCATGATTTAACTGCTTCTGATCCTATCCCCTGTGTACTCAACAGGTTTCTATCAAAATATTTTTATGATAAATCCATTTACTAGCACTTTAAGGTATAAGTGCTTCACAATCATTAAACAAATATTGTCTCAATTTTGTATAATAGAATGTAAAGGAAATAAGTCCAAGTACTTTAGCCACTTAGCCAAGTCTTAATCTTCATGAAATTGCCTTAACACTTATGATTTTATATTTAACTAATTGATGAACAGCTTCCTTTCCCTTGGCATTTTTGTCTGTTTGGCTTCTTTCCATAGATCTTTAGCACAGGTCTGAAACTGGTGTGAACATGTGCTCCTGGCAAGTGCATTTATAGAACTTTAAAAGAAAGGATTAACATTTTTGCTTTTTAGTGCTTCTTTCTGGCCGATGCTGTTCTGGGTTCAGCAACACAAAAGACATACTCAACTTTCTAGAAAGAGTGAAAATAAAGAAGAAAAAAAAAACCAAGGGAAATGGGAATTTTTTAAAAAGTAGGGAAGCCAAATATTCATTTATAAATTAACCTGAGAAATAAAATTCCAGGAACAAGGTTGGGCAAGATGGCTATCTGCCTGTGTTCAAGGTTTCCAGAAATGTATACAATAATAGCCAATCTAAAGAAAGTTTGGAGAGGCTGTGCCACTTAGGTACCTTGCCCAATATGGCAACTCACCTGCCATAGCTGAAGGCTCAAAGCTGTATTCAAAATATTTTCTAACCATAAAATGTAGAAAAGTTTCATGAACAAAAAGGGGAATTATGTTCATAATGACAAAGTGTTTGAAACTAAAACCTCTTACATATTGAAAACACTACTAAATATACAAAAACACCCAGCAAGACACATATATGGTCCCTAAGTTAAAAAATTGTGTCCTATGCTGTAAGCTATATATACAACAAAGATACTAATGTTTTCTAGGTATGTATCTCATGACTCCCCAAAGGCAATTGAATGCAACAAGACTAGTTCATCACCAGAAACAAAACTAGTTCATCATTATTTAACCAACTCTTATTAGCTTTGACTCTTAATATTGAGTTCCAGATAAGACTATGAATTTGTGGATGAATAAAGCTTGGAAATGGTTCTATAAGATATTTCATTTTTTCTAATTGCAGAAAGAGCACACTCATCAGTACTCAACAGATATTCTTTTTTTTTTTTTTGCCTTTTGGGTCACACCTGGCTATGCACAGGGGTTACTCCTGGCTCTGCACTCAGGAATTACTCCTGGTGGTGCTCAGGGGACCATATGGGATGCTGGGAATCGAACCTGGGTCGGCCACGTGCAAGGCAAACGCCCTACCCACTGTGCTATCGCTCCAGCCTCTTAACAGATATTCTTGATGCATTTCTTGGAATACCATATCAAACTGGGGTCAGCTGTGCGTCAGCAACGCCTTACCTACTATACAGTCTCTGTTCTCCATATAAGCTACTTTAAATAGGTAATTTGATTATTAGAATAAATGTTCACATAAAGTATTTCTCAAATCAGGCTTATTTTTAATTGATTTTATGTCTGTTTGGCAAAATAAAAACTAGTCACATTTTTACATGTACTTACAACACAAAATAGTTATGTTTGTTGATAATTCTGTACAATGCCATTATTTCATGCATCTGTTCCTGTAACCCCTGAAGATTTGATCAGCCTTCAAATAAGTTTTCTCAAAAGCAGAAGCTTTGTTTTCATTAAGAGTAAGTACCTAAGTGTCTGACGAGAGTGCCACTGACAGTGAAACAACATTAAGTGTGACTTGATGAATAGATTTTTTTGAAATATTTCAAACCATCCTCATGCATTTGGATCAATAGAGAACTGTTGAGTTTAAGAAGCAGTACAAGTGTGTCTTTCTTCTACTACACTGTTTTGCACCAGTAAGTTCTTAATTTTTTATGGCTTATTTGTGTTTTTAAAAAGAAAAAATAACCCAACCCATTCCCAAACCTGACTATGGCATCAGATTAGGCTAGTAGCAGGATTCGAAATACACAGAAAATAGAAAATTGCCATTGCCTAGAATGTGAAGCTGGTGGGACTTTTTCTCTCATAATCATAGTATGACAGTAAGAGCTTTCTTTATGTAAGGTTGATAACCAATTACATTTGCACAAGAATGTTACCATTATAGCAAGTGGAAAATGCACTTACCCAGGCTAAGAAAATACATATAGATGGGAAAATAACTTCCTTATTGCATATTAATCCCTTGTATTTTTTAAAAAATACAGTCATCTCTTATTCAAATTCAGGAAGAAAGAAGCAGATCTGGGAGTGTACCACCCACCCACCATTCTCCTTCAACCCCCTTTGTTCAGTGGTTCACAAACTTAGAAGATATTTTTTTTCAAGTTGGTTTACTGATGTGAACAAATTCTGAGAGACCTGGGCTTTCTTTTAAAAATTCAAAGATGACAATGATTGTGCCATTAAGAAATACATAATCAACCTGGTACTTGCATAAGGGACAAATATTTCCTTTGAGTCCAAATCAAGCTAATAAAATTAAAGTACTTGGGAAGGTTAGAGATGTTGAACTTTTGACAGATGTCCCCAAACTACAAGAAGGAATGCATTATTTGACTGTTTCTTTATGAAAGAAAACAGTCTGCTCTTAAACTCAGTTTAACAATAGATAGAACTGGGAGTGGGGAAGGGACAATTTGCTGACCACTGACAAAGCAAATTGCAGATAAAACTTTGTACATTTTTATCATGTGAGCATCACTTGAACATCATTAAAAGACTATATAAAAGGGTATGGTTGATGTGATTGGCTTGGCCTTTACTGGCATTACCTGGATAGATGTCAGGCCCCGGCCCTGGGGAGCATCCCACTGCCCCATCAGCAGCAGCATCTCTTGGGGAAGTGGCCGGCTGCAGGGGCTGCACTGTGAGACAATCCGTGAGCAGGTCAGGATGGAGCTCTGTGCTGGATCGCAACTAAGAGAAGAAAACAGAAGACAAATGAGAATGGAAAGTTGGTCCTTGGACTACTTTCAGGAAAGACACCGTGTCCTAAAGTACAGTGCAATCCAATCAACGAATATTTATCAAACAATGACTATGGCTTAGGCATTGGGTTTAACAACGAGTCAATAACAGGGTCATTTCTCCAATCTTAATAACGTTTGGCAAGTGCTTCAGGAAAAATGTGGCTAGGGGCGGATTTGACTTTAGTGCTTGATATTTCCACTTCGAGAACCCAGCTTCCTATTATATTTCCTTTTATTTGCTCTGTATCTTATCAGAGCTTGTAGTGATAACAAAAATAAACTCAAGGATATTTAGTCCAGATTGGAAAGTGCTTTAAAATACAGAAATACTATTGTGAAAGTATCTCAGAAACAATTAAGAAATGTCCATTGAGATTCTATGCCTAAAGATTTTACAGGAGAGAAAAATATACAAGTTCAATTTGAAATTAGCATGGAACATGATTAAAAGAAAAACCGATGCCATTAGCAGCAACACAATCCCAAGAGTAAGTTACATGGGGGAAAAAATACCAATTTAGAGCTTCATTTGATCACTGTAACACAATTACATATTAAATAGTTACATCTAAAAATAATCAAGCCACAAAAGATATAAGGATAGGTGAAGATATCAGATATTTTTATGAAAAAAAGAACTTTGTGGCAGAGAACAAGAAGACATTCAAGGAGTTGCTGCAATTGCCTTAATATGAAGGCTCTGAGTTCTATCCGTGGCACTACATGACCTCTGAACACCTCAGGGAAGCCCTGGTAGCCCCTAGGCACTTTCAGGTTTAGCCATGGTGGCCTCTAGCACCACTGGGTCCCAGCAGCAACGTATTGCCCCAGCTGGAACACTGAACCATCAGGCTAACACTTTGAGACTGAGTATTACCATGCTTACTTAAGGACCTCAAGCACCACTACAAAGATCCTTAGCAAGAAAAGAAATTGTGATTTAATTGAAATGCAAAAAAATAATAACGAAATATTTAGCTACAGAGAAGTATGAATCATCTTCTCGTATAAAAAATATACTGCCTTATAAATTCAGAAATCTGTTACAGAAATTGCAAATAATTATCTTAGTGTTTAAAAAGAGTCTTTTTTTGCTCTCTTTTGTTTTGGGGCTAGTAGTGTGCAGGGTTACTCCTAGCTCTGCACTCAGGAATCACTTCTGGCAGGCTCTGGGGATCATATGGGATGCCAGGTATTTAAGCAGGGTTGGGTGCGTGCAATGCAAACGCCTTACTACTGTACTATCTCTACTGTCCCATTGATTTTGTCTTTTTATAGGCAAAACTGAATCATTAGAGATAGGACTGGAGTCGATTCATAAACTTTAAACATCTATAAACGTTCTAGATGGTATCTGGGAATATTTTCTAAGACTTATAGTTGAAATAATTTGATCTTAAACATTATACTGAGGAAGTGGTCAGAAGGATAAAGGAAGATTTATTAATGATGTCAGCCTGAAATTGGTTTGTGGTGGTGCAATATTTTCAACAAGAAAATTTGTAAACGCTACCAATGGACTTTTTTTTTTTATCGGGAGAGCTGGGGTCAGCAGCATACCAACCAATGATTCTGATCTGCATTCACATCAGATGCATGCACGACAAACATCGTCAGAGGTGGGGAGAAGATCTCAGTATGTTACAATTTAGAGTGGTATTTCTTGGATCACCAAATATTTCATATTGAGACAAACATTTGTCCAGCTTTAAAAATGGCAGTGACCCTTAGCACAAGGAACACTTAACATGTGTAGTAAATGAGACATAATAATAGAATAATTTCCTCAGTTTTGCCATATTGGAATCTCTGACCAAGACTGTCTGAGTTAATGTCTAACCCTCTCAGGGCCTTTGGAAGGTATGTTTGTTATTTTGGTATTAACCTAACACATGCAGCGTAAGAAAAACTGGAAAAAAATCAAGGCTTAGAATGAGTTCTGGTGATCACTTTTAATTTATCTCCCATTGTTAAAATGTGATCTGGGACCCACATGTTTTAGTAAGCATAGACACGAATGTCTCTCTGCTTTCTATTACCATCTACCCTAGAGTTTTACAGTTATCGGTACTGATGAGGTCTTTCCAAGAAATTTCACGGCCATGGTTACTCCAGGAGTCATAGGCAGGCAATTCTTCCTTAGCTTCAACAACTATTCATGTTTTCCAAGAGTATGATTCCATATGACTTTGTGGTGAGAGTTAATTTGTTTTTTTCTGGGATTAGGCATGGTTCTAGAAAGTGCTTCTTAAATTGAAGCCTTGAGGACCTTAAGCAAAAGTTCCAAAGAAGGGCCATATGCATAGAAATATACTAAAGATATGTAACTTCAGTATCCTTTTCTGCTTCCTAGATTAATGGACCAGAAGGAGGTCTTCCCAATAATTTCAGTCTTTTCAACATTCTCTAGTCCAGGATTTATCTCATGGGTGAGGCAGGAGACACTAAGCCAAATCTCCCGGGAAGGAGCTCTTTCAATTAAACATGGTTTTTCATTTGGAGCAAAAACATCCATTTATATGAAACAAATTACATAATGTATATTTTAACATAGTGAATATTCTTAGTTGCTAGGGACATAAAAAGAAACAGGGAGGGGTGGTCTCTAAGTGAAGTTCTCAACTCTCTGCATCCACCAGAATCCGCTGCAGGGCCTCCTAGAACTGCAGATTCAGTAGGTCTAGGATGCATGCTGATCAAGTCCTCAGGTGATACTGATGCTCTTCATCTGGAACCACACTTTTAGAATCATTGGAAACCTAAGAATCCCTTGAGAAAGAGTCAAGTTCATTTTCTCTGGTTATGGAAAGAAGAGATGAATGGTGGAACTTAAACATCTATAAAAACTAAATTCTTTTAAAGACATGAATGCCATATGACCATTGTTTATTAGCCACAGTAATAAATGGTTAGAAGAGCTTCATGTCTTAAAAATAATTTGAAAGGGATAAATAGGTTAAAATATTCAATCCAAGGCTGGAGAGAGGTCCAGAGTGTAAGGAAGGCACTTGCCATGCACGCAGTTTGATCCTTACTCCTTGGCATCACATATGATGTCCTGAACCCTGCTGGGAGTAATTCCTGAGCTCAGAGCCAGAAGTAAATTGTGAGCACAGTCTGGGATTGAATGTGTATATATACTCAATATATATATATATATTCAAGTCAGTGACTGAGTATATATACATCTATATTCAATCCAGCTTAATACTTGCTTTATATTAGCAAAGGACTTAGCTTTTATCTATCCTTTTTTGTTATTTGAGAAAAGAAGCAAAATTTAACCCAAGGTAATAAATTTATTAATATACTTAAAGGGATATTGTGCTGCATAACATCCGGCACCTTTATACGCATGGAAATCCATTACTTTTATTCTTTATTCTTGAGTACTAAGGAAAGTTCATCTCTTTGCCTCATATTATTCACAGTCTCATAGGTACTTGGTCTTGCAAATGTAAATCTTTGAGATTCTAAATGGCTGTGGGTTGTGGATACAGTAGTGGCTAGTTTTACACATCAATTTGGCTGAACTATTGTATCCAATTATTAGATTTCTCACTATGTGTTTCTGTGAAGAAATTCTGTACATAGAAGTAACAAATATAGTCAGTTGACTTTAATTGAAGAAAATGATTCTCTGCAGTCTGGGTGGCCTTCATCTAATCAGTGAAAGGCTTTAAGAGCAAAAGTGTAAGGTTTTCCTTTTTAAAAAAAGAAACTTCCTTTAAAAAGGTAAGCAATTTCCATTTCTACCAGTTCCTGCCTGCCGTAAAAAATTCTGTCACTCTCACAATGTTACAAATTCTTTAAATCAATTTCATTCATTCATTATCCTCTCTCTCTCTCCTCTCTCTCTATGAGAGAGAGGAGAGAGAGAGAGCACTTGTTTCTCTAGGGAAACCGACTAGTTATAAAGAGATCCTATTAGAATGTTATTTGGATGTCAATACTATACACTGATAATTGAAGGTCAGGCAAGAAAGAGCATTCCACAGTGCACAGTCATCACAACCCCCTTGAAAAAGCTGTATTTCTACTCCACAACATACACACACTTCCCATAGTGTGCTCGACTTTGTTAGGACAAAAGAAGACTCTTGGGATGCATCTAAAATGTTTATGAACATGCCAGTCATCTCTGAAGATCAAACGATCTAACATCCAAGGGGAGTAGATACAAAAACCAGGAAAATTGCTCCATGGTTGGAAATCAGCCTTATGAGCTGGGGGAGAAGGCAGCTGGGCTAGAGAAGTGATCACTAAATCGATGGCTGGAGGAGTCGTTCAGATGGGAGATGTGTGCTGACAGTAGATAAAGGACCAAGCATGATGGCCTCGCAGTATCTATATTGCAAACCATAATGCCCCAAAGTAGAGAGCGAGTATGGGGGAAACTGCCTGCCATGGAGGCAGAGGGAGGGCTAGGACGGGGGTAGGGGAGGGATACTGGGGACATTGGAGGTAGAAAATGTATACTAGTAGAGGGACAGGCGTTTGATCATTGTATGACTAAAACTCAAACATTAAAGTTTTGTAACTGTAGCTCATGATGATTATATATACACATATAGATATGATATATATGTGTATATATATATATATATATATATCACTCACTGTATCACTGTCATCCTGGTGCTCATCGATTTGCTCTAGCAGGCACCAGTAACATCTCCATTGTGAGAATTGTTACTGTTTTTGGCATATTGAGTACGCCATGGGAAGCTTGCCAGGTTCTGCCGTGCAGGCGGGATACTAAGTAGCTTGCCGGGCTCTCCCAGAGGGATGGAGAAATCGAACCCCGGTTGGCTGCGTACAAGGCAAACACCCTACCCGCTGTGCTATCGCTCCAATCCATGAGCTCTATTGAGGGTAACTAATTTTTAAAATTATTGTTAAGAGAGTTGGGGTCACAAGCTTCAAAGATGGGGAAACCTGAGGACTTTCTGTCAGCAGTCCTTCACTAGCTGATATTTTTGCTGGAGATAGGAGAGCAGCTGCCAAAAGTCCATGCCTTGATACCTGCTGCCCTTTTCATCAGGACGAGGTTACTCCAACCCAGTGGGCTATTTCTATCACTGCCAAAAGTGCATCCCTCAAAATAAACTCTAAGGTCTATACCATTAGGATTTCCATTTCAGAGACAGGACAGCTAGAATAACCCAGCTGGGAAGGGTTAGGCCTGGATTCCATGTCTTAGAACCCAAAGCTGGGCTCTTTGATAGTGATCCACTATACTGGTAGTTGATTGAGGTAACCCAGCCCAACCTTCTTCATTTCCCCACCATACAACTCAGGTTTCCCCTATATTCTTTGGACCTTTTAAATATAAGTCAGGTACCAAACATGCAGGTCAAAGGCCCAACCTTATTTGGCTGACTATCCAGTATAAAAAAAAATGACATCATGCTCCTCTGGGAATCTATTTTAAGTGAACAAACACAAAGTGTCCCCCAGTTCCACTGAAAGTGACATAGAAAAATCGAATGGACCACTGTTGTTTGATTTTCACTGGCCTCTCCTCTAGATCTCTGTTACCTGCTTTGGATCTGGACCAGTAAAACAAATACATGAAGCTGAGGAAAGGAAGACATGATACACTTTGTTGGCAAAGTTCCACATCCTAAGTACATGCACAGTAGCCCCAAGACAGTGAGGTGCAATGGTACTGATCATGGCCATTTGTTGTACCAGTCCCCAGGAAAATACATGTTTTCCTTTAACTCGTCACCTGACGCCCAGTTTCTTCCTTGTTTCCCTTCTTTATCCCATATGTTCCTGAACATTCTCTCTGGTTTCCACACTTCCCTTTGGGATTTCGTGTTTCCATGTTAGATATGGATCAGAGAAAGGTGTTGTGAGGGAGGGATATTATGGGCTGAGGCTTAAGGAAGAGCAGCAATGCAACACTTTATGCAGATGGAACAGAAAACCTAAGAAGGGGAAGAAGCAGATCTGTACTGAAAATAAATAATGTGGAAAGGAGCAGAGCAAGAGGCTAAAGGAAAGAGTGTGGGGTTTAAGAATTAGCCAGTGGTTGTCAGTTATCTGGTTTCTAAACGGTGAAGACTTAATGACTGACTTCATTGTACTGTAAGCCAGTGGGAGGGTGTGGTCAGGAAACCAACTGGTTTGTCTTATATTATAAAAAGACTGCTCTGATACTGTGTGGAAAGATGGTGAGAGGACAATTTTGACAGGGTTATTTCCACAGTCCAGAAAGGAAACGCCCAGTACGTGAAGTGGGGGAAGCAGAGAAGGGGGCAGGGTTGTGTTGGGGTGTGTGTGCTAAATACTTATTTTCAGGAGAGCTGAGTGAGCTGGAACTCACTCAGGCGATAAAAAGGGGAGTCAAAGAGGGTCACAGGTTTGACTAAGCAAAGGATAGATAAAGGAGGTTGGAGGACACTTAATTTGGTTTTGGATTCATGGACTCTGAGATAATTCTGGGATATCAGGAGAGAAACTACAAGGCTCTGGGCAAGGAGACCAAGTCATTAATAACAGGCCCACAGCAATACTTTGCCCGTTAGGATTTTTTCCCACACCAGTCCATTGTGGGACTTCAGAGAGACTCTTTGAAATAGTTTCCTTGCCATATACAAGAAAAAAAAATTGTTCCTCTCCAAGTAAGCTCTGCTCTTAATCAGAAAATCTGTCCCCAAAGGGGAAGACAGGAAGAGGTTCTGTATTGTGATTCCTCCATCTACCTGGGGTAGACATGTCCTCTAGGCCACACCAAAAAACTCTCTCCCCTTTTAAGAGTACTGTACCCCTGACTACCAATATCCCATTGGTTACCTCCTTCTTCTGCCTGGAAATGCTTCTCTCCACCTCTAAGACTCCTTCCTGCAAGGTCCAGCTTACCGCTTGCCTCCTGAAAGAAGCTGTCTGTCACCACGCCGACCCAGTGAGTCTACCGTGATAAAGGGAGAGCTGTGGAGTCTGCGTCCAACAATCCTGAGATTTGGGCACAAGTATTGGGCTGTGCTTCTTATAATAATTTCAGTCCAGGGGCTGGAGTGATAGCACAGCGGGTAGGGCGTTTGCCTTGCACGCGGCCGACCCGGGTTCGATTCCCAGCATCCCATATGGTCCCCTGAGCACCGCCAGGGGTAATTCCTGAGTGCAGAGCCAGGAGTGACCCTTGTGCATCGCCAGGTGTGACCCAAAAAGCAAAAAAAAAAAAAAAAAAAAAAAAAAAAAATTTCAGTCCATACAACGATTTTTCCTGTGAGTTCCATAAAGACCTTGACAAGTTACTGGCTTTTTCTCAAACTTTAAAAGATCCCACAGCACCTGGCAGGGTGAGAGTAACATTCAGCACTACCTGGGTTTGTAAGAACGATCTCAAGACATTACAGCCCATAGAGGTATGGGGGGAATATGTCTCTGACACACACTGAGGTTGTGCCTTAATTAGCCCTCCCCACGGAGATGTGAAAGTAACATAACAGTGATTAAAGTGGAGACGCTATTGGTGTGGAGAAGCTACACCAGAGAGCACAGAGAGCACAGTCCCTCCCTCTTCTTCAGGGCCTGCTCTACTCAAAAACTAGAGGTAGGGTAATGATGTTTAGTTAAAGTGAGGTGCTCTGGGCCATTATGGATAATACTAAAGGCAAAACTATTGAGAATAAATTAAAAAAGAACATAATCTACATGAGTGATCAATGTTCTAAGAAACCTCAGACATGACTGGGTCAAACCTTCTATCTTCTGCATGACTTCCCTTTCAGTAATCCCAGTAAGTGGTTATAAGAGTAGTTGATACCCTCCAGTCACAGGCAACTTGCTACTTCAATCTTGGCACTTAGGTTCAATTTTAGACAGTTCCAAATTGTCAGGAAGTATTAATGTACATTGAAGTCTGATCTAGCTCTCAGCAAATATTAGGAATGGATGTACACATGTATTTGTAACCTGCAGTAAGGATCATGGCTCTATCAGAAGAAATGAGACATCGCTGAACCTCAGGAACCAATCTTTGGAGCCTTTGAGTGTTAAAGATCATGATCTTTAATGACCTATTTTGGGCTTAATTTATCGGCCTATTCAGGTGCAAGCAAACAAATTGGCTCCTGAGCTTCTGTACAATCTCATTATAAAATATTTGCTCCAAATGATAGTTTTTCAATGTTAATAATGAAATCACCCATCAAAGCTTGACAAGGTTCCTGCATTCAGTAATCTGAGCTGCTTCCCTAACAATGCAGAGATTTTTCCTAATATCAAAAAACAAGGCATCATCAATTGCGATTTGTATTTGTTTTTTGTTCAAGACTATTCTGTTAATGTTTATAAGCTCTCGAAACAAGAGATGGAAATTCTACTCCCGTCATTTTCTCATTTCAGATATGATTGAATAATCGTCCAAGATTAAGTGAGTCAAGTGGAAATAATTAGAGAAGGGAAAAAGGCCCAGATTCTTCCATTTTCAGTTGCATTGCATTTTATTCCAAGAGCAAAGGCATTCTGTTAGTCTGGAGCAAAACATACTTCCAAAGAAAACGAAGCCTTTTGTTTTTCCATTTCTCCAATAAGCAGTCTATCTAGGCTGTGCATGTTTATGCATCACCTTGAAGGGAGGGATTTCTTTGTTCTCCAGAAATCAAACGCCACCAAAATATATTTCTTAAGAAACTCAGCCAAAAGGAAAGACATTTAGGTATTTTTTTCCAGAGGGCTAAGGTTTATTACCAGAACATTCTCATCAAGCATTCTCTCTGACACTTAGAGCAATGTGGATCTTAGGGAATTAACTCATTGCCAAAAGGCTTAAAAATAATTACAATGAATTAACCTATTATTTTAATTACAATTAATTTCCAGCTGAATTTAAAAATTCCCTCTCTTGGGGATTCCTTAGCACTGACATTTATGAAGTGGGTTTGGCATATCATAGGTAATTAATCTCCAACAATCTGCTATCAAATTCGTTTCCTTTGGGAATGACCAATTTGCAAAGAGGAAAAGAAATGAGAATAAAGACTTAGAAAAATAGAGCAGAAAGAAACCTCTTTGGGACATGAGGCACTAATTGGACAACCTTATCTTCTATATAGGGGATACCTTTTTGGTTAGAAGTAACTTTGAAGGCTAGACATTTTGTATATAGCTGATTAATGAACATACCAAAATATCTGAAAGAGCACACACATTCAATATGAGACAAGCAAATTCAGTGCCCGTTTTTTAGACATTTACAATACTAGATATAATTTGGTGAAAAAGAAAAAGAGAGGTGAGGGATGAGAACTCTTCACAGAAGCAGGATTTCAAACTAAAAGGAATCCAGAGCCCAACAATCCTATGCTCCAACCCCACAGTTAAGCTGTGAAACAGAATTCAAGGAAAAGTTCTAGACTTTACTGATTATAAGCCACGAGGAGTAACATGTAATTAGTAAGCACTTGGAATGAGGCTACTGAAACTGAGGAAGAAAATCTTATTCAGTTTTAATTTTGTTTAAAATAAATGTATTGTATTACACATTACTACCAATCATGGTGTCTCTCAGTTTTTCTAATCACTATAATGACAGGAAATTTACTACCTTAAACTTAACCCATTGTTAAGTGAATTAGAAAGTTTTGCCTCAAGTGGCTGGAGAGATAGCACAGCAGGTAGGGCGTTTGCCTTGCATGCGGCTGACCCGGGATCGATTCCCAGCATCCCATATGGTCCCCCGAGCACCGCCGGGGTAATTCCTGAGTGCAGAGCCAGGAGTAACCCCTGTGCATCGCCGGGTGTGACCCAAAAAAGCCAAAAAAAAAAGAAAGTTTTGCCTCAAGTTAAACTGTAATATGTCTTAATCTCCCACCCACTGGGGTGTATTTCTCCCCTAATTCTGTATCATACAGAAGAGCACTGTTCATATGTTCATGATATATTGCTCTTTAAGTGTCTGCAAAGTATCCAAACACTAAAGTATTATATAATTTCAACAGTGAAACGGGTCATGGCTTAGTTTTTCGGCAGTTTTCCCATTACAGTTTTTTTCCCCTATAACTTGAACTATTTAGTTATTAATACAGATAAAAGGATACTAAAGAAGTTTGGGCCTTTCAGTTTGACAATTATGGTTCAACTATTATGTGATCCTGAATGAGTATATTCACTTGCATGAGTATAGTTTCCCTTCTGTCAAATGAGCTCTCTTGGTTGTTTTGAGTAATAAAGCACTTGGCACACAGAAAAAATTTACTAAAATAACAATCTTTGCTCTCCCATGAAGCATTTTATCCTGTCCACCATTGACTATTCAGTTACTCTCATCACTTGACGGTCTTGTGCTGGTGGAAGCTTAATACTAATATAGCAAATCACCTGTCTGAGCAAGACAAAGAATAATAGACAATTTCTTATTTTACATTGTCTATACTGATGATTTGCCAAAAACAGTAACAATAAGTCTCACAATGAGAGACGTTACTGGTGTCCGCTTGAACAAATCGATGAGCAACGGGATGACAGTGAAAGTGACAGTTATACTGATGATTTAAAAAGTCAACAGCATTTGAAAAATTCATGTTGAACACCTCATTAATTTTATACATTTATTATTTCCTGAGTAAATTTGTTATTTATTTTTATCCATTATTTACCAGGCTCTTCTGCATTGGGCTCGATACTCTCGGTAGCCTGCCGGACTCTCCGAGAGGGGTGGAGGAATTGAACTCGTGTTGGCTGCGTGAAAGGCGAACGCCCATCCGCTGCGTATTGGATATGCCAAAAACAGTAACAATAAGCCTCTCAATGAGAGACGTTACTGATGCCCACTCGAACAAATCAATGAGCAACGGGATGACTGTGACAGTGACAGTGACTATTATTTACTGAGACTTACAGTACCCAAAACAAAGCAATAACAAGATGGCCAAGTTCCTTGTCCTCAAGGAATTTATCACATGGCTCAAATAAAACTTGCTACCCATTAAATTGCCTAGATATCTTCTTCAAATGTGATGCTCTTTATTTCTAATAGATCTCTATATTCAGAAGGTAACTCTTTAAAACCTTCATAATTTAGTGATACAGAATCTCTTGGCCGCATTTATTAGATTTAGTCACTCAGCTGGCTACCACATTCCCTGCTTCACTGCTCTCTGCAAACCTGTTGAAACATTCTCTAGAATCACAAAATGTAGTTAAATCCTTAACCAAGGGTGAGTTATTTGAAAAACAGCTCCTGTCCAAACAACAAATAGCCATCAACAAGCATTTGAATAATAGATTACCCATCATGTGGATCACTCAAGATAAAGGACTCAAAATACCAGATTTCCAGCTTTCAGACGTTAACTTATAAAATGTTAGAGTACCATAAAAAGGCTTTTAACATCTCTTTAGCCCAGTTTTTTCAGGATAATGTGGATAACAACACCTAAGTTTGTTGTTAGTGATAACATGAGAATCGCAATAAAGAATTTCATCAACATATGGTATATAGTCAACTTCAACACATATTAACTTCTATTTTTGTTATTATATATTTTAATTAATATCTTGTGTGGAAACATTGCAGCACTGTAAAACATATATTTTTATTTTAGTTTTTTCCTACCCATATTTGGATCCTGTCCACTATTTCTTCTTCCCTTTCTCATCAGTCTCTTCCTTTTGTATATTATAGTGTGACAACACAAAAAGGAAAAAGATTTTTCCTTTACTTTTGTTGTGTCAAGCAAATTCACATTCGCTGCTTTTAAGGAAGATGTGGGTCAAGTAGATTCAAGTTCAAATTACAGCTCTGCCAATGATTAATATGTGACCTTTGGAAAGATGCTACCTCAAAAGACTTAACCATCATCTAGCTTAGAGTGCTAATGCAAAAACTGTGGGATTATTAAAGGATTATATGTGATGACCTAAGAAAAGTAGCTAATTGTATTATACCATTTTTGGTTTTTTGTTGTTGCAGAAAGAGGAGCTATTATGATTGTTAGGAATGATTATGTTAGAATCTCCTCAAAGACCCCATGCTTATCTTCCGAAACAAAGTCTGAGGCCAAACGTTGTCATTTATATATATATATATATATATATATATATAAATATTTTTTATATATAAAAGTTATATATATATACATATATAAAAACATCTAGCTAGCTTACACTCTCTTGGAAAAGTCCAAAATATATTACAAATTAAAGTTAACAGTGAAACAATCTCAGAAGCTTTTGGGAATATTAATACTTCATCAAGAGGACCTATTCACCAAACTTGCAAACTATGTTGTTATTCTGGACAGCGTTAGGGGAACAGGGTCAAAGATGTTGAAATCAGAAAGACACGCAGCTTTTTTTTTGTATTGTTACATTTGTAAAAACACCGTTTTCCTCCTAAGTCAATATTATTCTAAAACTGACACCAAGATTGTTATTTTTTTCTGGACTGCAAAATGACACCAAAAAAAAAAAAAGGATGGAAAAAGAGGTAGTTTCAAACTTCATGTAGAGTAACATCTAAAAAGCAGAATTTTAAATTGAATGGTAGATGTTTCTTTTTTAAACAAAGAAATATCAAAGATTTCTTATGGCCATAAAAAAAAACCCTCCTTCACTTTCAGGGGTTCTAAAGACTCAACAAGCTACAGGGTTACTCTATCATAATTTCAAAATTCCTCCTGACAGTGGTTCATTGCACTAATGTGACCACACACATTCCAACTCATCCAGTCAAGTGTAGCATTATTTTTTCTATTCAAGTATTCTCAAAGTTTAATTAAAGCAGCCAGCTATCTAGTAATTACTTCCCCTGTCCATCTTACCAGCTCTTCATTGTCTCCTTTTGAATTGATTTCTGACTGCAAACCCTGCCTATGCAAAAGTTGAGGATGTGTGGGCAGAGACTAACGGCAGAAGTCATTTCTCCCTTCCTTTCATTTAATTAAAACAGATTGCCTGAAAAAAGATTTAAGGCTGATTTTAACGTGCATGAGTGTTTGGACAATTTTTAAATGCCTACTTCTAAAAGTTGAAGGCTGTCATTTCAATGAGTACTTGCTTTCTGCTCTTCCATCCATCCCTTACTCAACAGTCAGTTTAATTTTCCTCAAGTATGCCGCTGGCAATGTTTTTCTTCCACTTCAAAATCCTTTCGTGACTCTTCCTGCAGCAGTGTCCATAGCCCAAACTCTGGCTTCTCACCTAGCTGCATGGTTTTGTGTCCAGTGTCTCTGTGACACCCAGGGAGTGTCAAGATGCTCTCTTCTATAATTTTTTTTGTCACTGTCATCGGTGTCTCACTCTGTACTTCTGGTCACAGGCCTCCCTCATCTGGAGCTATTTTTACTTCCGACTGCAAGTCTCTAACACATTCTGCATGTTCTCCAAGGTCCAATTTAATTTCACCTTTCTTAATGTTTTCCTAGGATCTTTCTATTCCATTCAATATCACCTCTTTAATATTTTCCTAGATCTTCCCATTCCATTCATTTTTTTCCTCTTTTAAAAAATTTCAACAGCAATGCCTCTGTATCATCCCTACAGTACCAGTTAGTGGTCTTCTATGTTACATAAGGTGTATTTATAAATGATATATATGTGTCACAGAAGACAAAAAAGGTGCCATGTAAATAGAAACCATGTCTGCTTGACCACCCAAAGCTAAAGCGCTTCCTTTTACACACAAATAGAACACTCTATAAATGGGGTAATGTTTGAATACATAACTGAATGAATAACAGATGAACTAATAAGCCGCTAAAGATTCAGCACCCATGCTTGTCCTTTGGGGAGGCCCTTAAAGACAAAGCTATGTCTTCATCAACATAAAGGGGAAGAAAGGAGACAGTTTAAGCATGCTGAATTATAAACTAAGAATAAAATAGAAACTAGCCAAGTGAAATCTTAACAGAAGTTTAAAAAATACACTTGCAAAGCTTATTTCCTTATTATACTCAGTCCGTGTTCATGCCAAATTTCACTAGATAATATTGTTCTCATACTTCTCTTGGAATGTTCAAATGAGCAATTTTTCCAATAGGATATGCTAGTTTGCTACACTCACACTTCATATATTTCATTCATCTGGAAGGGCTGGAAACAAATCCAATTTTCTACCTTGCTTTTAGAGATTCAATATTTAGCATACAGTATAACATACAAAGTATTCAAGCCCTGTGGCTCTAAATACATCCTCTTTTGTCACACTGATCATGAAGATGGGAGTCTCAATCTTTTGAATTCTTCCTGAGTAAGTTGCCAGCTAGTTAGTTAATAGTAAGCTATTACCAGTAAATTAATAGCTCTAGTATTCTTAATCACTGCTACACTATAGGGTTTAATATTATTCCAGAACCCTTTCCTCTAATCCTTGACATAATGTCAACAGCAGAACTTATTTTTGTCAATGAACAGAAGTTATTTTACTGAAGGTAATCTCCCCTCTCTCTTCTTAGGACTGTTTGTCTTAAAGTGATCTGTTGCATGAGCTCTTCTCTTGGTCACTGCAAAGGAGACTTGTTTCAGAGGAGTTCTTTTAGGATGAAACACAAGGCAAGAACTAGACTCCTTCAGAGTCTTGCTACAATCTCCCTGTAGACTTCAGAATGGGCTTTGCAGTCTATGTCACTAATTTTTATGGTTAGTCATTCCACGATTCCTTCTTCATATACCACATCAGTTGGCCTTTCTCCCTGTCATCCCTGTGATTAGGCCCTAATCCCTTCTCAAAAAACTTCTATGCAGAGAGACAAAGATCAAGGGAAATATAGAAAGTTAATTAGGCTGCCAGCAGCCCCTTGTATCACAAGAATAGCATTTGAAAAACTTGGTCCTGTACTATGCTAGTCACACTGGTTCTGACAGAATTGGGAGAAATGAGACAAGGTCAAGGTGAGAAAGCAGAAACAGGTGTTAACAACAGTGCATGTTGTTCTCTAAGCTGAAGAACATGAGACTATTTTTCTTCCCCAGATGTTCTGCCATCTGCAGGTCTAAGCTTATACTCGTTCTCAAGATCTACAGAAATTCCAAACTCAGTGGTTGGCTGTGTCTAACTTCACTTTTTAATGTTCTAGGTAGGTCTCATGTTGCTTGTTTGTCATCATTATTAGCGCACACTTGGGAAGATGCTTTTATTAGAAATCATTTGATATTCTGACACTGTAGGAAGCTGGTACAAGTTGTAGCTACTTCAGACCCCTACAAAGATCCTTGTATGCCAGTAACTTTCCGTCCACTAGAAATAAATTTATCAAAGAAATTCTTATTTATCCCATCATCCCTAGGAAAAAGAAAGTTCTATAAGACACAACTTTCAAGATAGCATAGGGACTAAGGTGTTTGCGGTTCATATAGTCTCTCATAGTTCAATCTCTGGCACTGCATATGTTCCTTAAGCACTGCCAAAAGTGATCCCTGAGCACAGAGCCAGGAGTAAGCCCTGAGCAATTCTGGGTGTGAGGTGTGATCCAAAATCCTCCACAATTTAAAAAAAGAAAGAAAGAAAACAAACAAGCACACATCTTTCTTTTATTCCAATAATCCGTCAAAATTGAAGCTGGCAAACAGAAGTGATGAATCAAAGAGGAAACATCTCAAGCCACGTGGGAAGGCCATATTCTGGGTCTTATTTTAAAGAAAGAGAATCAGGCATATATCTTAAACTAGAAATTAACAAGTCAGCAGCACTCCACATAGCAGAAAATCTTAGAAGCAAAAGAGATAGCAAGGAATAATAGTACTCTATCCTGAGAATCCTACTTTCATTCTCCACAGAAAGTACAATCTCAGCTTTTTAGCAAAAATGCAAGAGACTGTTGACAAAGAAAAACACACTTCTTTGTAAAACTCCTGTAGTAATCAAACTTCAAGGGGAGGTTATGTATGAAATACTGGCAACTAATTTTTTTTCCTAGCATTTTGAAGATCAAAAGAATATCTCTATTTTACCTATAAGACAACCCCAGCCTTCTACTTCCCTACTGGGGAGAAGGAAGCAAACTCTTTGGTTTCTCATGTCATTACCACAGACTGAAATGATGTAACAATAATAGCAAACAGGGGTGTCCCCCTGTGCCAACTTTGTAATCAGTTTCAAAGTATGTTTTGTTGTTTCTTATTGACGCCACTCAAAGGAACTGGTCACTCGTGGTCTCAAAAGTTTTACAACAAATTGTGTGATTAAATTCCTTAAACACGACTGTCCATTACTAATCCTCTTTTGCCAACATCCTTTTCAGGGAAAAATTGCAGCGCTCCATGGTGCCTGATTTATATTTCATTTTGAGAACAGGAAGTAAAGGGATTAAAGTTAAGGATTAAAACACTTACTCTTTACTGAATTTTTTTCTCCTCCCAAATGGCTTCCTGGTTGCCATGGCTACTGTTCACTGGTCCTTAGCCCTGAAAGCAGGTCTCTTTGAATTAATAAAATATTTCAAACAAGAGTTTGTAGAAAACAATATGAAACTGCTTTACATTCAATTGCTCTTGAAGCAGCTTGATTTTTTTAAAAAATCTTTTATCCCCTTTGTCCTTTTATTGGTATCCTGAAGAGTGAAACTTGAACTAAAGACAGCACTGAGACAATCACAAGATACACAATGCAAAATCAGAATTATGCAGCAGTGGCACAAGATTACCCTGAGATAGAGAACCAGTCCTTCCTTTACAAATGAGTGTTTGTAAGAAGATTAAGGGTCCCTGGGAATTTCTCAAATGTTGCAACACCACAGAACATTTTAAAGGCAAAAATGCACGTAAATGCAGTGTTGCAATTCCACACTGCAAATACCAGCCAGGAAATGAAAAACCAAAGCTTTCACAACCACAAAGTTAACTTGACCATGTCAATGTAAATATCACTGCCCTGTATCCAAAGTCACTGGCGTTCTTAGTGACATTATCTGCATACAAGTGTGGCGAAAGAGGAGATAGTCATGATCAACGAGTATTATCAGAGTTAGGGAGATCTCATGTAGAGTGCACACAGCTGATGTTGAATCGGCTGTTGAAAAGGAAGGGTAACAGTGACAAGTGAACAAACACAACAGCATTTGAGTTGTCACTTTAGAAACAACTCCCTTGACATTCCCATTAGAATATAATGCCTCCATGCCTTTTAAAAGCCAAGGAAAACTAAGGAGATGGAATAGTGCAACTCTATTGAAAGGTATCTATTCCTATATTTTATATTATAGTCCAATGACATGTTTATTTGATAGCTGATAGTTTGTACCTTTTGACATCAACCCTTTTCCACCCTCCTCCTTCCCATCAATATCTACATTATAAAAGATGTATTTTCTTAAAGTCCAATATCAAGGTAGGCTCCAGGATGAATAGTGAGCTCCAGAGCTGCATTCAATTCATTTTCATTTTTTCTTTCTTTTCCCTCCCTCCCTCCCTTTCAGTTCGGGGGCTACTATACAATTGGTGCTCAGGATATACTCCTGCTCTGAGCTCAAGGATCACAGCTGGTATTCTTGGAGGACCATATGCAGTGTCAGGAAAAAACTCAATGTCAAGGCAAGCTACCCAAGAGATAGCTATAGCATCTCTCTAGAACCCAATTATGTTTTATCTTCAATTCTCTAATGATTAGTCTTTCATTGCTTGATTCATCTAATGGTTTAAAACAACTATTTTTTACACTTTCCCAAAATTCTATTGGAACTATGTTTCCCATATACTCAATTAAAAAAATTTCTTCTAATCTCATATTCCTAATAAGACCAACAGAGAGAAATGAAAAAATTACATAGGGATCTCTAGAGATACTCTAAACAGATTGATGGTACAGATGACTTAGGTAGAGGCAACTGATTCCCTCTACCTGAATCAAAGCACGAGATGCAGTGCTACAGAATATGAAATAAACGTGTATGGAAAAGGTCAGAGTTGTATACCAGCCCACAAAATTTAGAAGCATGTCCTATAAACATCCATGTTCCTGCTTTTCTTGATTTATCTTTTCCCTAGGGAATCACTTTGGAATGATCCTACAGATGCAGGGCCATCCCATGGACAGGATGTGGTTAGTGTTTTGCTGTCCTTCCACATTTGCAATCAAAAGGGAGTGACATTAGTCTCCTTCTTTGCTTTGGTAAGCAGTTTTGTAAGGATCTTAAGTCTTTCCATGTCTTGGGAGTACAGGTACTAAATTCCTTGCTAGACTATGTTTTTAGCACGGTTTTATGTCAAACAACATAGAAAAACTGACTGCAATAGGAAATTCTGCCTCAGAAATAGGAAGTCTTGCTTATGTCCATAACAAAAAATGGAATCCACTTAATCTCAAGAGATCCTTCTTGTAACACAATCCAGTAAGTATGCAAGTACCACCTGTACTCTTGGTGTCATCTTGTGGGAAATGGAACTTAAGAAGCTGGCACAAGACAATGATGATACTCTGGCTTCTACTATTGTTCTGAGTAATACACCCTCTTTGTCTCTTTGTCAATGATCTAAGAAGCTTATGTATTCTGTCTACAACCATGAAACTGTGACAGGCTAATTTATTTTCATATACACAGAGTAAAATTTCAGACCCTTTGAAATACCTGACCACATTCAGGCCCTTTGCTAGGATGTTCAGGGCATACTGATTTTTTTGGTTTGTTCTTGATCAGGGTTTCCTATTTATACATAACCGATTTCAGTTAGCCTAAATCAGTATCTTAGGATCATACTAGAGGCTCAATAACAAGTAAATCAGCTAGAGAAGTATCACATGAAACAGCAAGAGTACCAGACCATCCTATAAAATCAGGGTCTACCCACAAGTTCTCAGGATGATCTGCAGGCATGAGATTCAGAGTTTATTAGAGCTCTACTAGCTGAGCTTACATATAGGAGAAAGAGGAGCATCGAGTGCACTTTGATGGAGAAAACTGGAAGCTAGCCCCCTTGTGGATGCCAGTGTGGTTTGAACTTTTAAGTCCAAACCACGCTTAAAAGTCAGGTTTGGAAATTCTCAAGGGAAGTACACAAAACACAGAGGCCTCTTGGAGCAGAGCCTTAGTTAGGTCCCTGCTCGCCACACTACCACCTTCTAACAGAAAGATACCATAAAGCTTTTGGGAGCTATCTCTTGCCAAAATCTGGTTGATAAATCATAAGATTTTCCATACTGGGAAACCAGTTAGCTAACGTAAAAATGTTTGTGAAAGGAGCACTAAACATGGAGGCAGAAAACTCAGCTGGAGTATAGTTCAGTGACTTAACTATATTTTATCCAGAAATTCAACTTCTCTGAAACTTAAGTCTCTTATTCCTAGGATTGGATTATAATAACATTGTAATGCTGACCTTGTTTCAATTTTATGAAGTTGGAAAAATGTCAACAGGCAGAAAATCCCCAGAAAACTGCTCTATATAGATGCTTGGTGATTACTATTACTCAGTCTTCCTATTCCAGTTTTTCACTCTTTCTTACATAAGAGACTAAAAATGGGTAATTGTATCTATTATTACTGGGTGTTTTAAATGTGAAACTATTTGTTCTTGCTATTAATTATTACTGAGCATGAGAAGAATCAAGCCTGTGTTTTGCTGAGTTGAAACTTCTGATCAATGTTAAGTTTCATATCCTGCAGTAGGGAGGGGCATCATAATTCGGTAGTAATAGGAGGTAAGGGAAACACAAAGAAATGCAAAATTCCTTTGCTTATTTATGACATGATGTTAGATGTGCCAATGTCTGAGTCTTCATGAAATGAAAATTAGGGAACCTACTCTTGACACTGTCATTAAGAAGAACATGAATGTTTTTAAAACAAAAATAAAGATGGAGTAGAGAGTAGGTCATTCTTGGATCTTTTTGAGTACACAGAAATGAGATCTGATTTCTGTATTTGCTTATGTACAAATGCGGAAATGTCAAGGATGTCCTTTGTACTATCATCTCAGAATACAATTTCTATTCAAAGTCCACAGTGGGTAAATATTATCCAAATTCTTATAGCCAGTGCTTGGATGCTGCACCAGCTCAAAATACTATTTTGTAACAGCTTCTCATCTGTTTTCACCTATGGTTTCCATATTGACTCCTTTTTTCCCCCAAAACCCATAATATCCTTGAAAACAGTGAGGAAAATTATTCAAGATAATAATTAAAAAAATTTTAATGAAACACCATGAGATACAATTACAGACTTACATACTTCTGTTTCAGTCATACAATGGTTGAGTACCCATTTCTTCACTAGTGCCTTTTCTCCACCACCAATGTTCCTAGTATCCCTCCCGCCAAACCCATCCCCTCTCCTGTGGCAGGCACATTCCCATTTACTTTCCCTCTCCTTTTGGGTGTTATGGTTTGCAATACAGGTATAAAGTAGCCATCATGTTCGGTCTAGAGTCTGTTTAGATGCATCTTCCATCCTGAGCGAGCCCTCCAAGCATCCTTTGCTTGGTGGTCCCTTCTCTATCTCAGCTGCCTTTTCCCTCAGCATTTGAGGCCTGCTTCCAAGCTGTGGAGGAATCCTCTTGGTCCTTAGCTCTGCTATTCTTGAATTTTAGTCTCTATTATCTTGCTTTATATTCCACAATCAAAGTAATAATTCTTACTATTTATTACTAAACAAATCAAAATAAGTCTCAGATGTGACACAGCAGTAGACCATATGTTATACATAAGAGAGCCTGGACTTGATACTTAGCACTGCACATGCAAAGAATCAACTTAGAGGGTCCTTATCATTTGTTTCTATGTAATAAAAAATATTGGAAAGGTATGTACCTGTGTCAAGTCATTACTATAAGGTATTCCCAATTCTGCTACATGGAATCTGTTTTCCCCATGAGACAGTGCTGAATGAGAAATGTTTCGGAATTAATTATTGGCCATATGGCAGGAGTGGAAAATCAAACTTAGCACAGGAGAGAGGATATGAAGAGAATCCACCTAATTTGCTCAGAAACTCATGGTTCTAAATCTACAATTTCTTCTACCAAAAACACTTGTAAATATGACTATATAAATATCCTTTGAGAAAATGCAAAGTAATAAGGCTCAGAAAATAAAGATAAATTATATCTTAAATATCAACTTATTTAAAAAGGTAAAACTTAGAATGGCAACTCATAACCAGAGAGTTTAAATATCATGCTTGGAAGGTTCTACAAGAATAACTCATCCAGTTATTGGATGAGGTGGTTGCTGAATAGATCAGAAGGAAGAAATTCAGTAAGGCTGAGGATGGGGCTATTGAGAATAACCAGAGAATTCCCATTTCCTTTTTAAATATCAAGAAATGAAAGTTGAAATTATAGTGAGCCTCAAATTCAACGAAACATTTTGCAAAATTTTTCAGGAAAACATTTTGAAAAAGACCTAGAAATCTGAAATTGATAATAACCTTATTGGATGCGGTCAGAACTGGATGAGTCACTGTATCTTAAAGAATATTAATTAATGGAAACATGCCAGTCTAATGAGATACCTTATCTTCATTTACACTAAATTTTAAATTCATACCATATTACTGTGGAATTATCTTTTTAGTATTATAGATCTGGTTGTAGCCGATATTTAAACATATTAGCAGGATATTAGCAGAAACATCTTAGCAGGAAGGTGTTTTAGCAATGGTTATGTTGTCAACCTTTTCAGCCTGAAAGCTTGCTTCAAAGTCAATAAATAATGCCATTAATCTCATGTGACACCAGCTGAAAAAAGTGTTTTACAGCACTGGTTTTGGACTGTGGTCCTCAGATATTCCCTCTCTAGTGGTCCAGAAAAATTTCCTGTTTAATATGAAAAAGTTACATTTGTTTAAAACAGGGTTTAGGTCTGCTTGCTTAATCGGTTGTTTTTTGGGGGGCCATACGTGGAGTTGCTCAGGAGCTACTCATGGCTCAGTGCTTGGGGGAAGCTCCTGGAAATTGGAACTTCGGCATCCTGCATGCGTCCCAGCCTATTCAGTCACCTCTCTGACACAAAGAGTGGTTCCGTTTTGTTTTGTTCTGTATGAGCCACTGCCAGCAATGTGCAGGGCTTACTCCTAGGTCTACATTCAGGGATCACTCCTGGTATGGCTCAGGGACCATGTGTGATTCTCAAGGACCACATGTAATAAGACAGAACCTGGGTCAGTCGAGTACAAAGGAAACTCCTTACCACTGTACTATGGCTCCAGTCCACAAAGGACTGGAGTCCTTTAATAGGGGTGGAGGTCACCCTCTCAATGCTTAGGGCTTACTCCTGGCTCTGTACTCGGGATTACTCCTGGTGGTGCTCAGGGGACCATACGGAATGCCAGAGATCGAACCAAGGCAAACACCCTACCCGCTGTATTCTCTCTGCAGCCCAAGAGTGATCTTTAATTTTTACTTACTGGTATTGGCCTGAAGACATGAAAAGATTGAGAACCACCATTCTAATGTATGAGTGAAATGAAGAACATAGAAACAAAGATGCTCCAAATGCTAAAATAGCTGGTAAAAAAATTTGTAGGGATCTATAGATATTAACAAATAATTTCTATATGCAGTGCCAAGGTCACCATGGAAAGGGAAAAGCATCCTTAGCAACAGTACCAGAGTCCGCCGCAGGTGTTTCAAGTATGTAGGTTTCTGGTTCAGAAACAGAAAGGTTGTTCAGACATACTAAACTTGGTAAACAACACTTAAAAACTATCTTAAAAGCATAAGATTTCATAAAAAAAGCTTTACAAACAGCCTTTATAAGTTTTTAATGTGAATAACCATATTGGGCTGTGGAGAGAAAGAGGTTCCATGTAAAGACTCTCAGTTCTGATAGATTCCAGCTGTGCCCGCAGCTGGCCTCATTTAGTGGCAATGTAGCAAGCACCCATCCTTGAAAACCACTCACAGCAAAGCATCTTTCTATTGTAGTCAAAAGACTAACCCCACTAAAGCAGTGGCTATCTGTAGCCTCTTAACAGTTAACTGGAGAGTTAATCTGCACTCAACAGAGGAAACAGTGAGCAGTTCAGATATCACCTGACACTTTGTTAGCATTTATAAAGAGGGCTCTGGATTGCCCAGTGGAGGAGCATCTTTTGCCAAAACTGTTCTGTGGAATGTCAAGATTGCAAACAGTATGTCAAGACTTAACAGCCAGCTTCATATTAGGCAGCATTAGCTAATTCTGGGACATATTTTTTAGGTCTTCTGGCTAGTACAAAAATAGCATACCACCTTTTGGCATCATTCTTGGCTCCCTTTCTACTTCTAAACCTTTTTCATTTCTCAGAAACAAGTTAGAGTAGAAGTAGTAATAAAAAAATCATCCTGACTCTGGAGCCAAAAGAAAAAACAATAATGTATAACAAATGGCTATGAAATGTTAAAGCATTAAATACAGGCAAAATAAAATCCTTCTTTATTATCACTATTATCACAATAATCACTATTAAAACATATGAAATATAGAATGGATTTCACTTGATGAAAAACTCAAGTGTAGCCTTGCAGAAAGCTCTAAGATCAAGTTCCTCTAGCTTCTCAAGCAAGAATTCAACGAAACCATCTGGGGAAGGAAAAAAATCTCATCTCTACTTGGAAAATTCTTGCTATTGTCTGGAAATTATTTTCCTCTGTATTGTAACATCTCAAAATGACACTGTCTGTGGTCACATCCACCTCTACCTCCTCCTGAACGGTCTGAGTGTAGTCTACATGTAGGACTGTCACAGCAATAAGCATGTGTTTTTTCATCAACAACTATAATAAACTCTTGAGACTGCTGTTAAGATTTGGATTTCACAAAGGAGGGCCTGCAGTTAAGAGACATGATAAGCAACTTCTTTGAGCTTATAGCATTAAAACATTAGTGACATAGGGATTTGAATCCAGGTCCATGACTCATACAGAAGAAATGAGCAGATAACTTACACAAGAGAAAACATTATACTGAAGAGTTAAAAGAAAAAGGAAATGAGAAATCCTCTAAAAGTAGCACTGCACTGTAGCACTGTCATCCTGTTGTTCATCAATTTGCTCGAGCAGGCACTAGTAACGAATCCATTGTGAGACTTGTTACTGTTTTTTGGCATATCAACTACGCCACAGGTAGTTTGCCAGGCTCTGCCTTGTGGGCGAGACATTCTCGGTAGCTTGCCGGTCTCTCTGAGAGGGATGGAGGAACTGAACCCGGGTCTGGTCTCATGCAAGGCAAACACCCTACCTGTTGTGCTATTGCTCTATTCCCCTCTAATAGTGAAATCAGGAAACAAGGTTTAAAATGAACATAAGGGCTGGAGTGACAGTACAATAAATAGGGTGCATGAGGCCAACACAAGTTTGATTACCAGCACCCCACATGGTCCCCTGAGGCCAAGAGTGATCCCTGAACCTACAGCCAGGAACAACCTCTGAACATGGCTGGATGAAGCCCCAAAACAAAACAAAACAAAACAAAACAGGCATAAAATGAAGCTCCTTAGCATGCAATAGACATCTTACAGCTCCCTTCTTATTAAAATATTTGCAGGGCAGAGAGATAGTACAGTGAGAAAGCACTAGCCTTGCATGTGGCCAACCTGGATTTGATCTTTGACACTACAAGATCCCCTGAGTACAGAGCCTAGAGTAAGCCCTGAGTATTTCCAGCTCTGAGCACTTCCATACGTGACCCAAACAAAACAATGACAACAGAATAGTATCTATGGTAGAACATACAAATGGAAGGACTTTGCTTCCCATCCAGGCATGACTCACTGTATGTATGAAAACAGGCCTTTAAATAGAATGTCTGGGGGGAAGGGGGGAGGGGAAGGGGGGAGGTATATCGTGATTCTTGGTGGTGGAATATGTGCACTGGTGAAGGGATGGGTGTTTGAGCATTGTATAACTGAGACTTTAACCTGAAAGCTTTGTAACTTTCCACATGGTGAATCAATAAAAGAATTAAAAAAAATAATAAATAAATAGAATGTCTGCATGAAATTTAATTTTTAATTTTAATTTTTGTGTCACACCCTGTGATACCCAGGGAATCCTCCTGGCTGTGTTTAGGGATCACTCTTGGCAGTGCTAATGAAGGAAAAACAAAGTAGGTAAATTCATAGCTCTATTCTGATCTCACTTATCATTAATTATTTTTAGACAGCTATAAAATTTTTGAGGGAAAAACAAATCAGCAGTGGAGTCTGGATTAGAGCAAACCAACTCACTGAAATTTTAACAATCACATTTTTTTGATCTTAGAAACCCTTAATAGACAAATTAATGTAATCAACAGTAAGAGCTAACTTTAAGTATCAGACATAATACACCAAGCACCAGCTCTAAGTGTTCTCCTATAATTTCATGTAATATTCTTATTACATACCTTATTAGCAAATATGACATAATTTTATGACAAAAAACAAGTTTATTTAAGAGCTGCCATGTTATGACTGTGATTGTTAAATTCTGATATATAATACATGTTTTTAAAAGTTAATTTATTTGCTTACAGTTTAATCTGCTTTACTCTCTAGCCACCGTGTCTTTAAATGATATGAACCTCTTTACTTTAAACTGAGTGTTACAAAAGGGAATAGATATAAGCAAATATACTTGTTAATTAATTTCCTTCTATTTATCTACTGAATCTATCTGTGTTAGTGGACATCACACTTTGAGGTTCACCATGTCCCATTTTCATGTGGATAGTGTCACCTTCAAATAAAGTAACCTCAGTTAAATTTTAACATAATGAATTTTAGTTTGCATGTGTGATGGTCAGTGTTATAAGTTCACTTGGCTAGAATTTAGTTTCCAGTTAAGCAATAAAACACAAATCTAAGTATTGCTGTGAATGTAGCTTTAAGATGAGATTAACATCTATAACGCTTATTTTTAAGTAAGGGGGCATTATCTTTTAGTATCTTGGTGAGCCTAATCCAATTGGTCCAGAGTCCTTAAAAGCATGGCAGAGGTTTCCTTGAGGAGGGAAACATTCCACCTGTCTAAGCTCCCTGAATTCCAGAAGTTAGGAACACTGGGGTTATCCTAACTCTTTCCCTCATTTCCTTCCTGGTATTCAATCAGAATCTTCTGATCCCATGCCAGGCTGTCTTCACCGGGGCACCTTGGAGGTGGGTGGTTTGAGTTTCCCTCCTCGCCCCAAACAGAGCCCCAGCAGCCAAAAACCTCCAGAACTCAGCAACAGCCATGCTCACAGCCACTCTACACATGCTCGGATGAGCCTCATTAATGAAGGAACAGAGGAAGCCAGATATGCGGGACGCGTGGCTGAGATTTCCAAATCTGCTCAGATCAGGACTAGGCCTCCTCCACCCAGATCCCCAGTTTTCCAGTAGCTTGGCAGTCACTCCCACAAACTACCCCTGGCGCAATGTAATCTCATCAACGGCCAAGATCCAGAGACTATAAAACAAAGCTCCCAGAAGAGAGCACAGCAGAGGCTGGAAAGCTACCTGTGGCATATTCAATAAGCCAAAAACAGTAACAATAATGGGTCTCATTCCCCTGAATGTGACAGGGACAAATGGAGATGTTACTGGTGCCCACTTGAGCAAATTGATGAGCAATGAGATGACAGTGATACAGTGATTCAATCACCACTTCATGTCCACTCTTTTTCATCAAAACCATTGCTCTTCCATCCTCCATTAAATTTTACAGAAGTGCATACCATCCTAATTAATGCAACTATTTCAAGCTTATCTACAGTCCACACTTTGCCATTTACACAATCAGCTCACATCTTGCCAGCTGTAATATTATATCTCTGATTGCATCATGGTACTATATCTTACCATTTAAGTACTTATGAGAATAGCTGATACACAGAGTGCAAATAAATGGGAGTCAGTATTTCTGGAACTGAGAAGCAGGGATTCTTAAGTGGACAAAATTTGGGGGGGTATTGTAACTACAACCAAGTGAAACACTCTTAGAAGTTCCGCGTTTCTTCTGGTTCAGAGGGTCCTTTTTAAAAAAGCATTATTAAGGTAAAATTATTCTTAAGGAACTTCATATATTGAACGTGCATGTACAATATGATAAATGTGGAAATGGGTAAACTTCCTGTGATTCCATCACTACAATAATAGAAACAAGAAAAGCTTTCAGCGTTTCCTCATATCCTTTATATATCTTTTTGAATTTTTAATATTCTGTCTTCAGAGGGTTGATTATTTTTTTTGACGGGGTGGGTGAGTGGGTCTCTTAAGAGGTGCTTAGGAGGTACCAGGGACCCCCACCTGTGATTTCATCAGTTCAGGGACCCAAGTATGTGATGTGTTCTGGTGGTGCTGGAGCCTCCAGGGCCACATCTGGTAGTGCTCAGAGGACCATGTGGTGCTTGGAATCAGGCTGAGGTTCGGTGCATATTTAGGCATGTGCTTTGATCACTGTCTTTGAGTAATCAAAGTGATCAGACTGATCCTGTCTTTGAGATTTAGGTAGTTTTCTTTAGAGTCAGTGTAATCAATTGATCCTCTCCTAAGAAAAAAGAGTTTGCATGCCATCTTGGATGGATATGATTGAACTGGATATGCTTCTTAAAGCTTAGGTCATCCATCCAGGGAAGTCTCTTATGGTCCATAGACCCAGTTAATAATCCCTAGGTTGAACAATATATCACAGGTTAGTTTGCCTTTAATTCCCTCCTTTGGGTCTCCATTTACTTTCCCCTGTCTTGGTCATTTTATTTTTATTTGGGTTACACTTGGAGGTCATTAGGGACATACCTAGAAGTCCTCAGGCAGGGGCTCAAGAGGTTTAGCCAGTAACAAACCCAGAACCTTATACTTTTCCATTTGACTGACATCCGCAGCCCTTGGCTACCTTGCCCCCAATCCCCTGCCCCTGCCCCCCCACCTGGCAAACCTCCTCCTCCTATCCTCCAAGCAACCACATGGCCTAAAAAGACTTGCTATAGTTATCACTGAAAGCTGACCCCACCTACAAGCATATTCAGTCTCAGGGAATAAAATATTTCCAAGGACACTGTTGTTCTGTTGTCAACAACAATAAACTGCCCTGGATTTGCAGGCATGTGATACAACAATACTTTCTACTGAAATAGCTACCCTCTTACGTCTGAGACCCAGTGTTGCCTTTCAAGCTAGTTGTAAAGATGGGGAAATGGAAAAACGAAGGGAATGTAACCTAAGCTAAGTAACAAAGCAATTCATGGCACTGCTTTAAAGCAGCCCATACCTTCTGACATCCAATCCAAATACATTTCTAAGACAAGGCCACCTGCCCAGTATCCACCATGAAAAGTTTTTACATTAGGCTTATCCAAGCCCGTGTGTGAAGTCACCCTGAAAATAAATCTTCACAGCTCAGAGAGTTAAGATACAAACAAATGGGGAAATATTGCCTGTGATTATCAAAGACAAAGTTTAGCACAGCTGAAAAGAGAAATCAGAGAAATCAAGAGTACTAGCAAAGGAAGCCATCACTGCATGAAGAACAGGAGTGATTGAGAAACAGAGACAAATAAAAACCCAAGAAGGATAACGCTGAGCTGGGTCATGATTATTTTAGGATGCCCTATTTTTGCAGCAGAGTTAAGCTAAATGCCCTTAGTCTATAGTAATTTTCATTGAGAATCTTCAAAGTCTAGTAAGATCTAGGAGATTAGAAGCTTAGAGGGTTTCTATCTTCTCAATAATCAGAAAAAGCAAGTATCTAGTAGGAGTTGTTTACATCAAGTTGCCGTGTTAGGCTCTGTACAGTCTGAACTGCCCATTAAAGCACTTGCCATAGGTCCTCACTCCTTTATATAATTGGTCAGAGCTGTGCTATGACTCCTATATTTGTTGCAGCTGTTAGGAGAGATGAAGTCATGAAAGTTGCTTATAAATGGGTAGACACGGAGAGTATTTTGCTAAATGAAATGAGTCAGAAAGAGAGGAAAGACATAGAAGGACTGCACTCATTTGTGGAATACAGAATAACATCACATGAGGCTGACACCCAAGGGCATATTTGTTTTATATACGAGGGCCAGAAGGATTGCCCCATAGCTGGAAGCCTGATTCATGAGCAGAAGGGAGAAGGCAGATGGAAGAGAGAAGGAATCACTAAGAAAATGATGGCTGGAGGAATCAGTCGGGATGGGAGATGTGTGCCGAAAGTAGATAATGGACCAAACATGATAACCTCTCAGTGTCTGTGTTGCAAGCCATAATGCCCAAAAGTAGAGAGGGAGTAAGGGGAATATTGTCTGCCATGGAGGCAGTGGGAGGGTGGAAAAGGGGGGGTATACTGGGGATATTGGTGGTAGGGAATGTGCACTGTTGAAAGGATGGGTGTTTGATCATTGTATGATTGTAACCCAAACATGAAAGCTTGTAACTATCTCACAGTGATTCAATAATTTTTCTTTAAAAAAAAGAAATTTTAGGGAAAAAAGACAAAACTTCATTGTCATGTATAACAAAGTTGTTATATAATCAAGAGACATTTAAAAAAATCCACAGATATTTCTATTGCTTTCAAACTATAAAACATAGAACTCCACAAGCATCTGTCATTCACAAAGTAATTCCCAGATACCATGTTACAGAAATACATCTCAAGACAGCATCTCTCTTACTGCACTAGAAACACATCGTCTCCATATGTCTCTTGCCTAAATGGAATCTCTGGGAGGGCAGGTTCGATTTTTGTGTCTAAATTCTGAGAGCCAGCAGAAGGCCTCCCTAAGCTAAGTGCACAATAAATTATGAACACTGATCATCTGAGTCATTTCTTAAATGGGAAATGTTAAGCCACACATTTTACTGTCCAGCATCCACTCCCTTTAAACCCACTGCTTTGGAAGACAGGCTGAGGAAAAGAGCATTTTTAGCGACATCTACTGCTGTGATCTAAGTGGGACCAGGTTCTTGAAAAAGATGTTCAGACCAGACGGTGTAGCATCTGACTTAAGTGCCAATGAAAGTCTTGCAGCTAGTGCTTTTTCTTTCATTTCTAAAGTCATCGAGACAATGTGACATACAGTAGATATCTGTTTTAGATACTCCTGCATCTGTGTATCTAACCAGTATGTGCTTAATAAGTATTTGTTGAAGGAAAAAGATTTGTTGAGCAGAAATTAGGTCAGGTGGCCTATCCCATACTTTGAATCATGCTTAATAGTATCTTCCCTCCGAATATTGAAATAGTCAAGGCTCTGAGTGCTCTTGCAAATAGAAAGCAAATTTGATAAATATAATTTAGTATTTGATAAATATAATTAACCAGAAAAAAAACTTTAAAAAGTAAGAATACTGGGTTGGAGAGAGAGTATAGCAGATACAGTACTTGCCTTGCAGGAAGACAATAGGGCTCAATCCCTGACACCTGCTATGATTTTTAAGCACTACCAGAGTGATTTCTGAATATAGAACCAAGAATAAGTGCTGAGTCTCGCTTTGTGTGGCCCCAAACTAAAACATTTTAAAAAAGTAAGAATACCTAATAATAAACATCTCGTGGATACACTTTAGGAAATATACTTTATGGGCTAAAATCCTGGATAGAGTACATGTCTTGTATGCAGGATGCCCTGGGTTTGATCCTTGGTACTGCATGACACCCCCAGAACCTGGGCACACTGAGCATTGCTGGTAATAGTCCCCTGTGCTTCGGTACAAGGGTAGCACCTACTTTAAAAATATAGACACAGAATGACTTCACTCATTTGTGGTACATAAAAAAATAGTATAGGACTAATATCCAAGACCAGGGAAAACAGGGGCCAGGAGGACTGGTCATTGGGTGGAAGCTTGCCACAAATGTGTGAGGGATGAAGGGCAGTCAGGATAGAGATGGGATCAGTATGACAATAATACTTGAAATGATCACTCTGGAAAATAACTGAGTGTTGAAAATAGGTAAAGGGATTTCAGTGATAACCTTTCAATATCTGTATTGCAAACCATAATACCCAAAAGATGAGAGAGAGAGTGAGAGAGAGAGAGAGAGAGAGAGAAGGAGGTGGTGGTGGGAGGGAAACAGGGAAACTGGGGACATTGAGACATCAGCATTTGTCTGGGTGGTGGGGAAATATATACTGGTGAAGAGACGGGTGTTGGAACATTTTATGACTGAAATCCAATTATAAACATCTATGTAACTGTGTATCTCACTGTGATTCAATTAAAAATACATAAATAATTTTTTTTAAAAAATAACAATGGTTTATCAGACCCCCCCCCAAGTTAGTTTTTTGGCAGCTCAGACAGAGAAGGGAATACAGGTAAAGTGTGATTTGAGGACCCGCTAGGGATGGGATATACATGCTGAAAGCTGACTATAGATCAATCATGATGGCCACTCAATACCACTATTGCAAACCAGAACACCCAAAAGGAAAGAAAGAACAAAAGAGAATGCCCTGCCACAGAGGCGGGGTGGAGTAGGGGGATGGAGTGGAGGGGTGGGATCATCGGTGGTGGAGAAAAGGCACTGGTGGAGGGATGGGTACTTGAACATTGTATGACTGAAACATAAGCACGAAAAGTTGTAAGTCTGTAACTGTACCTCACGGTGATACACTAATAAATTTTTTTTAAAGTTAGCTTTTTATTGTTTCCCCTGTATTTACAAGGCTGGAGCCATCTATTCTGATTGTTCCAGAAAGGAAGCCTTTTTTTTCTAATTGCTTCTTCTTATGGATAACCACCCTACTCTTCCAGCATACCATCACAAAAATGTGAATTCCCAATTCCTTTTTAGTAGCTCCATTACTGTACAGCAGAACTGAAAAAATACTCTAGAAAGTATCGCTGGCATCACTAGGTCTTCACAAAGAAGCAAGAGATAGGTTTCAACTCCAGTTCATTCCTATTGGCATAAGGTTAAGTTTAAAAATACTTGTTTTTATCATTTAAATTTCATTATAATTAGTATAGCTATTTTTAACCAGAATTATTTGTTTTACAAAAGCAAACCCCCCAGTGCCTGTCTTGATATCATTACCCTCACCTAAGGCATCAGGATATTCAGGCAGGACAATACCATCATTTTTAGATAGTATTTAAGCAATTTATCGCTAACAATTGGTAAAGAATAGAATTTAAAAGTGACACATTTTCAAAAAAGTATTAGTGCTGTTTTAACATTACCCCTATATTAGCTTTACTTTCACTCACATTCCAACACGATTTATTAACTGAGAGAAACATAGGGGTATAATGGAGCTGGTCCATACTGAATTGGATGGCCATGAATATGCGTATCACTAAAATTCCACTAAGAGTAGTAATGGCTTTTAATTTAATCCTGAGAGAAGAAATGCAATAAAAGAGGGGAAAAGAGGAAAGATAGAAGGACGGGAGAGAAGGAAGATAGGAAAAGAAAGGAGGGAGGGAGGGATAGAGGGGGGGAGGGAAAGGTTATCAAAAGTTGGGAAGACATCTGATTGTGCATACTGTTTGCCCTGTAAATAATGATAGAAAACTGAGAGAAGAATGTATCTCACCTGTTCTTTCATTTTTTTGCTTCTATTTAGGGAGAGATACATTATTTCTCATTCTAAACTGCACAGATGTGAGTATACACAGTACATAAAGAAACTGTTGGTAGTTTGAGTCTGCCGTGGTAGTGACTCTGAATAGATTTCAAAGAATTCCAGTTTAGCATGAAGAGGATTTCATTAAATCAGCTGCTTTATTTTAGCCCGAAAGTTACACAGAGCTGTTCTCTTAGTAGGAAATATAAACATGTTGTATTCACACATTTCAATGCTGTGATTTTTTTTTAAATACTAATCTGTACTGAGGTTGCCAAAGTCATCAACTATCGGTCAAAGGTGGACATTTAACAAACATTTCACAAATCACATCTAAAGTTTGGAGTCTTTGTGGAAGTGTGAACTGAACAAAAGTTTTGTGTCTCTTAAAATTTTGGTCAAGCATTCTTTGCATTCACTTCTAAAAAGTCCTTTTGGATAAGAAGGAACACCCCTGCATATGGACTTCAAAGATGAAAAATGAAAAGTTCTGATAAAAAAACAGAGAATTTCAAGTGGCATATTGCTTTAGCTTTCTCTTAATTTTTAAAAATTTACTTATTTATTGTTTTTCATTGAATCACTGTGGGCTGGAGCACAGCAGGTAGGGCATTTGCCTTGCATGCAGCCAACCCGGGTTCAATTCCTCTGCCCCTCTCGGAGAGCCTGGCAAGCTACCAAGAGTATCTTGCCTACACAGCAGAGACTGGCAAGCTACCCATGGCATATTCTATATGCCAAAACAGTAACACCAACTCTCATAATGGAGACGTTACTGGCACCCACTCAAGCAAATCTATGAGCAACGGGATGACAGTGACATTGACAGTGACAGAATCACCGTGAGATATAATTACAAAGCTTTTGTGATTGGGTTTCAGTTATACAATGTTTCAAACCTATCCCCATCCGTCCACTAGTGTTCCTTTCCCACCAGCAATATCCCCAGCATTCTCCTGCCACTCCCCACCCCACCCTGCCTCTCTGATAAGCTCTCTCTTTCCCCCCTTCTTTCTCATCTCTTGCTCTCTCCCTCCTTTTGAGCTTTATGGTTTGCAATACAGATACTGAGAGGCCATCATGTTCCTTCCAACCACCATTGTCATCACAGTCCTTCTCTATCCCAATTGCCCTCTCCCTCACCCCTTGAGGCAGGCTTCCAAGCATGGACCATTTGTCCTGGCCCTGTTTCTACTGTTCATGGGTGTTAGTCTCAGACTATTTTTTTTTAATATCCCACAAATGGTGCAGTCATCTTTCATCATTATCAGACAAGATTGAAGGGCAGATTCGGCCTTTTGCTCTGCAGACTAAATTCCATCCCCACCCGAGACCATAGCAGGTGACTTGTGTATTTCCCTACTGGTTTATCTGTATAGCCCTCTATTTAATGGACCTGAGATTTGCAAAGCGCATTTGAAAGAAGTCTGCACATCAGCTGATGGGATGTGTGGGTGTGCATGCATTAGGCAAAGAGAAAAGTTACTCTCCGCATACAATGAGCCAAATTATCCTTTGCAGAAGAGTGCTTTTCCCTCTTCCTTTTCACATCTCAAATAATATTTAGCAGAGATACTCAGGTTTGTCTTAGTTTTAAATAGAATCCAACAGGTGTGGGAAAAGAGCCACAAGACCATGGCCAGGGCATTACTTATGAGATCTCGGCACCCCCTGAAGGCTGAGAGTGCCTTGTTACTGGGCCTGATTTCTGAGAAAGGCCTCGTAAAGCCAGAAACATTAGGACCAAAATAATGTCATTTAGTGTCTAAGGGGAGGTTAAAAAGAGGATTAGAGGAAGGCAGGCAGGGTATATTAAAGGAGTCCATGACTAACAGGGTGTGACAGAAAAGGGTTTTATTCTTTTCAACAAAACAATTCCCTAGGGCTGGGACCATTACTCCACTGTGCCTTTATCACCTTGGAATTTTTATGGTCATTTTTGATGAATTCACATTTTTGTAAAGGCTTTTTTGAAATAATGCCAGTTTTCAATTTTTAATTAAAGTCGTAAATAATCTTAATTCTGCCCTAAAAGGTTTATTGTTTCTTACTTTTTTTCTTATTATTGCTGCCAGGAAATATTTCAAATACCAAGCCCTGATGTGACTTAGTAATTAGACTCTCTCCAAGGTCTAGTAACAACATTGTACCGTGTAAATATTACACACTGGTATGCTTGCACAAGCTTTCAAAATGTGGATGGTTGATTTCAGGTTTATCGGCACTTTTCCTGAGAGTGACCTTTCTTTTTCTTATTGGCCAGAGCAACTTTCAACATTTCAATTTCCATAAATAAATTCATCATAGATTTAAAAAAAGTTTCAGATTAAGAAGGTTAAAATTTATAAAGTAAATGTGTCAAAGAGACACAACCAAATCCAGTTTAACCATCAGCAGGAAACAATGGATCAAAGGTTAAGTCTTTTGAGGGAGAATACCTCCTTCATCTTATGTAAGAAAATTAAGAGAGTCTTGAAACATCTGACATTAGATTATACCACTATCCTAGAAAGTCTATGCTCATTATCTAGATTGCCTGTTGGAGGTTATCAGAAAATTGCCTAAAAATCTATTATTTTGTAATCTCAAGGTGTGGTTTTCTTTTTTTAAATTGAGTTTGTAGCTGGGCTTCAAGATCCATTCACACAATCAGAACTACATTTCTTTTACACAGAAATGGAAACAAACCATTGTCTTTGGACAATAGAAACCATTATCAATTCTTTAAACATTCTGTTATGCTTCTGTACCTAAGCTGAGTTTCTGTACCTCCTGAAGCCTAATATCATGCTGCTCTTTATTTGTCCTCATATGCAACTTATACAGTCCTTCCTTTTCATGGTAATTGTTACTATCTCAATAGTTTTGATCTTCACATATTGTTATTATATTAACACTTGAGAATGGTGAGTGAGTTATTTTTCCCCCTCATATTTAGAGGGGAAGAACTCAACAAAAGAGTTTTCTCTCTTTCAAAAAAAAAACCCCACATAACTTACCAATTGAAGTTTATAGGAAATATGCAAATAATGACAAAAATCATTAAATTGTCTCACTGAATACAGTTTACAGTAAAAGTGATGGTGTGCTATTTTAAGAATATTAAGCATCTTCTGTATTTACATTATTAAATTATTTACATTATTAAATTTACATTATTTACATTATTAAATTATTTAGTCATGCCAGTGTTCTAAAATCTAAGAATATAGTCAATCTATGTGGAATGATAATCTATTATCATTGTTAATGATAATTCCTACTATTATCATCATCTGTTAGCAATTTACTAAGATTCAAATAATAAAATTTAACTATATGCCTAAAGGAAAGTTATTTTATCCATTGACTTATAAAAGTGGTTTGCATGCAATTAAGAATATCTAAAAAATGCTTCTAATTGCGCATTTTTCTAATTCAAGTTAAGAGGTCAAGTTCTTTCCAGGTAGGAGCCTTTAACTCCATTATGCTAACACTTCTCAAAAAAAATAAAAAGAAAAAGCTCAAGTAACAAAAAGACTACAGAGCATTTTTCCCATACACAAGTGTTAAATCCTATAAACTATGAAAGAATTCAAGATTTTAGTTGCCACAGTAACCTAAAAACCATAGCCATAGACTTCAACCATGGGCATGGATTTTGATCACTTGAAATAAATTGTCTTGAACTTGCCTTAAATTTGTTATGAAGGTCCTTCAATGAAGGAATCCATCTGAACACAAACAAAAACACTCAAAGGCCAAGGTCAGGTCAATATATTATATTTCCATAGTCAGAAGATAATTGTTGGTCCTCAAGTCTACATACTCAGTTATTAAGAAATTCCTTAAAAGGTAGTCAACTCTTGGGGCTGGAGTGATAGCACAGCGGGTAGGGCATTTGCCTTGCACACAGCCGACCTGGGTTCGATTCCCAGCATCCCATTTGGTCTCCCAAGCACTACCAGGAATAACTCCAGAGAGCAAAGCCAGGAGTAATCCCTGTGCATTGCCGGTGTGACCCGAAAAGCCAAAAAAAAAAAAAAAAAAGTAGTAAACTCTTGATCTCTTAAGGTGTTTGAAGCACATCATCCAATCACTTTCAAAATGTCTTATGAGGTTGGGTGAACAAACAAGTTAGGTGGGCTGGCTGAATCTCTTCTTCCAAAAGAGATATTGTAATTTTTATAAACTTTAAAAGATTCTTCAATCCTAATATCAGAGTAAATTTTAGTTTATTTTCCCTTTTTCAGACTTCCATGAATGGTACCTATTAAGAAACCTGTTTCTTCTAAGTTTCAAGGAAAGAGTGCTATGCATTTACTCATTCTAGAGAATCACTTCCTTTTTAATCAGAACTAAAGTGATTTTTTTTGTTGCTTTTTTTGTTTGTTAGTTTTCAGGCCACACCCGCTGGTGCTCAGGGCTTACACAGGATCTAAACACAGTGAACACTCATGTCAGGGCTCAGGAAAATATACAAGATGCCAGAGATTGAACCTAGCTCAGCTGCATACAGGGCAAGAGTTAAAATGATTTTAAAAACTTAAAATCAATTTAGCTCTTCAGTCCCGGAGCTAAAATGATTTTAATGAATTGATATTTTTATAATAAAGCATTAACTTTAGAAAAAATTATTGTCATTTTTTACGATTCAATTTTCTTTAGCTATTTGTATAGTTAAAAGCCTTGTTACTTTTCAATTTAGGTAGTAATCACTGATTTCTCTGATTCCTATTATACAGCTTTCCCAAGAAATGCGTATCTGGTTTTATCAGCTATGTAAACCCTTAGTCCTGCTATTACTTCATGGAGGACTTTTGACTTTAGAGAATCTTAGGCATGTTATACTTTGAGAAGTCTATGAATTTCCAATGCTCTACAGAACCTTTCAGTACAACAGAAGAAATCTGAAAGCACATAAACTTTCTTATCCATATGTGAATAAATGCTTTTTAAATATTACCTTTTTTCTTGCTTGCTGATCTTTGGAAGAATGTGCTTTCACATGCTTTCTTAGGGAACTTGGGTCTGTGTAGCGTTTGGTACATCCCGGAATTTGACAAGCATAAGGTTTCTAAATAAGAAAGAAATAAAGAAGGAACTCTGGTTAAATCATAAAGACAAATGACTATTATCCAAAGACTATTGATTTCAGGTCATGAACTGCCTAATGTGAAATACTCAGTAATATATTCATGCATTTAATTTCAAAGGCCCTATAAGTTTGTATCAAGACAAAGAGTAAACATTCAAGGAAGAGAGCGAGAAAAGAAAGAGATGGCCTACTTTTGATCATTTTTAAGAGATTACATTAGTGTGCAAACTTACCACAAAATCTTTAGGGCATTTATTTAATGCAGGTAATATTAGCATCCCCAGACATACTTACAGTTATGCTCCCCTGAAAACAATCTTTGGTACAGTCAGAAACTAGGAAACATATACTCTTTTAGAGTTCAGGTAAAGAAGCTGTAGAAAAGTCCAGAACAGACTGAGAATGTTTCAGAAGAAACCTGATTTAGAAAGAGAGAGGAAAGAATTAAAAAGAAAAATTAGTAAAAAGTGAGTAAAAGTAAGTTTCAAGAAACAGACACATTAAAAAAAAATCAAAGCAACATTAATGCTGTTAGTTTAGAGGAATCCTGCTTGGTGTTAAACTCAAGTTATGTTAATAGATCACTGACTGCATACAAAGAAAAACAATCTGGGTTACTCCAATTCCCCCATGCTTTTGTTATATAAGTTCAGAGGTTTAAAGGTGAATCTAGAATATTCTTTATTTTTATCTCCCTGGCATATGAGTTAAGAATGAATGAATAAGTAATAACCACACTATATATTGATTCAAATTTTAGCACCTATTTCTTCTGAAGTAATAAAATTCATAGCTTTAGGAGTATGGCTTTCAAGGTGCAAAATACATCAAAATCTGTTTAATCTAAGAACTACAAATAAAATAACAAAATCAACTGTATTCATATGTTGTATTAGCAGTCTCTGATCTCTTTAGTATATCACTGCATAGGATACTAGAACTATGTCTACATGATGGAAGTTTTAGGGAAAGAAATGAATACTATCTACAAAATAACATTCATGATCTAGGAATTTGTTATCCTATTGACTCCCCCAAATCATATTTTTTCAGTCCTTTAATTTTGTTCCTGTTTTCATGCACATGCTTGTCATGTGTGAGCCAAAGCATACAAGGATTATATTATTTGTTCTAATAAAGTTATATTTAATCTTGTGGGGTTATTTTTCATTCCAAGAACAATGTTCAAGAATATATAATTTAATATACCCATTTTTTGAATTCTATGTTTAATTACTTTATGCATGTGTTCACTGACTGACAAACTGAATTACTAAACGGCTTATGCTCTCATGATGTGTAAAGCACTGTGGTATATATTAGGGATTTAATAATAAACAATAGGTAAACCATTTTTACAAAATGGTAATCAGTTATTGGTTGATGCTACTTGACATGAGTTTCCTTGGGTAAGCAATGAATCTTTTCTTCTCTCTCTTTTTGCTCTTTTGGGCCACACCTACTAGTGCTCAGAGGTGCTCTGGTTTTGTGGGGTCACTCCTGGTGATACCTGGGGTAGAACTGAAGGTATCTACATGCAAGTTATCTTAACTTCTCTACTATCTTTCTGGCCAAAGATTTTTTAACCCTACAATAATTTCTAAGTACACATGGGTCTTTTTCGGTAGATCTTTCCCAATCTTGTGCTGACCTAGTCAGTTTTTTTTATTGGAAGTCCTATGGTCACATGCACTGAGCATTACATTCTGAGCATCAAGAGGATGTTGCCAGGTCAAAGGTTAAGGGACTGTCCTATTGTTACGATTTTTTATTATGGTGACTATTATTTGGCATTGTAAAGATCACTGTCATCCCGTTGCTCATCGATCTGTTCGAGCAGTCATCAGTAATGTCTCTCATTGAGAGACTTATTGTTACTGTTTTTGGCATATCCAATACACACTAAATTGTAAAGGTAAGAATGGCTAATGCCATTTCCAGATATTCTTTAGTAAGATTGACTATTCTGCATTCATTATAACTGGCCCTGATTTTCTCCTGCTATTAGCAAGCAGCCTAATGACAAAATGGCAATGGCAGGGAGGACTAAGTGGTATTGGAGTATGGATCATTTTATCTCATACTACCTAAGTATTGAGTAGCATGCTACACTTCATTAAACAATATTTCATTATTTTCTTGTTGTGCTATACAATTATTTCTTCTGCTCAGATATCAAATTCTAATACAGAAAACAATAAAAATGGTCAGGGTTAGAATTATAAGCTCAGCAATCTCAAAGGAAATAACACTTTCCTAGAAGCAAAGAATCCATTTAATTGAAGAAAAAGATTTTATCCAAAACTCTCAAACATTAGAATGAGTGATTCGTGAAAGGAAATGGGGACATAAATTTAAACAATATGTTATTTTAAGCATTACAATTTACTTTTTAAAACTGAGCTTAATTTTACCTTATCATTTTAAAAGATGTCAAAAATTTGGTAAAAAAAAAACATTTAAACAGGACATATTGGTATCTTAAAGGGAAAACAGTAGCTTTAAAAGATGTAATAAGGTTGAATTCCTTGATTCCTACAATCTCCCAAGACTGAACCAAGAAGATTGGAATACCTGAATCGACCCATTAATATCAAGGAAATTGAAACTGTAATCAAAATCTTCCCAAAAACAAAAGCCCAGGTCCAGATAGATTCACTGGAGAATTATTCCAAACATTTAAAGAGGACCTGTTGCCAGTTCTCCTCAAGCTTTTCCAGGAAATTGAAGAAACAGGAACTCTCCCAAACAGTTTCTATGAGGCACATAACTCCCTAATACCAAAAGCAAACAAAGACACCACTAACAAAGAAAATTATAGACCAATATCCCTGATGAACACCGAATTGAAGATCCTCAACAAAATATTAGAAAATAGAATCCAACTCATCAAAAAGATCATACGCCATGACCAAGTGGTATTCAACCTGGGGATGCAAGGATGGTTTAACATTCAGAAATCAATCAACATAATCCATCATATCAACAAAAGTAAAGATAAAAACCATATGATCATATCAATAGATGCAGAGAAAACAGTTGACAAGATCCAACATCCATTCGTGATGAAAAATCTCACCAAAATGGGTTTTGGAGGAACCTTCCTTAAGATAGTCAAAGCCATCTACCACAAACCTATGGCAAGCATTATCCTCAATGGGGAAAAACTAAGGGCCTTTCCTCTAATAGGGACAAGACAAGGATGCCCACTCTCACCTCTTCTGTTCAATATAGTACTGGAAGTACTTGCAATAGCTGTTAGGCAAGAAAAAGACATTAAGGATATCCAGATAGGAAAGGAAGAAATCAAACTCTCACTATTCACAGACGGTATGATACTGTATCTAGAGAAGCCTAAAGCCACTACTAAGAAACTCTTAGAAACAATAGACTTGTACAGTAAAGTCGCAGGCTATAAAATCAATACCCCAAAATCCATGATCTTCCTATATGCAAACAATGAGACAGAGGAAAGGGACATGAAAAAAGCAATCCCATTAACAATTGTGCCCCAGAAAATCAAGTACCTCGGAATCAGCTTAAATAAGGACGTAAAGGACCTCTACAAAGAAAACTATAAAACACTACTCCATGAAATATAAGAGGACATGAGGAAAAGGAAAGATATCCCCTGCTCATGGATAGGGAGAATCAGCATTGTCTAAATGGCAATACTCCCCAAAGCATTATACAGATTCAATGTGATCCCTATAAGGATACCCATGAAATTCTTCAAAGAAATGGATCAAGCAATTCTGAAATTCATATGGAACAACAAACGCTCACGGAGAGTTAAAACAATTCTTGAGAAAAAGACGATGGGAGGCATCACCCTCCCCAATCTTAAACTTTACTACAAAGTGGTAACAATTAAAAGAGCATGGTACTGGAACAAAGGCAGAGCCGCAGACCAACGGAACAGGGTGGAATATCCCTACACACAACCCCAAAAGTATGATCATCTAAATTTGATAAGGGAGCAAGAAATGAGAAGTGGAGCAAGGAAAGCCTATTTAACAAATGGTGCTGTCATAACTAGACAACCACATGCAAAAGAATGGGCTTAGACCTCGACCTGACACCATGCACAAAAGTCAGATCAAAATGGATTAAAGACCTCAACATCAGACCACAATTCGTAACGTACATCAAAGACAAGTTTGGCAAAACCCTCCACAATATTGAAACTAACGGTACCTTCAATGATGACATGCAACTGACCAACCAAGAGGAAACAGAGATAAACAAATGGGACTATATTAAACTAAGAAGCTTCTGCACCACAAAAAATACAGTGACAAGAATACAAAGACAATCTACAGAATGGGAAAGGATATTCACCCAATACCCATCTGATAAGGGGTTTATATCAAGGGTTTATAAGGCACTGGTTGAACTCTACAAGAAGAAAACATCTAACCCCAACAGAAAATGGGGAGATGAAATGAACAGAAACTTTCCCAAGGAAGAGACATGAATGGCCAAAAAGCACACGAAAAAATGCTCTGCGTCACTCATCAGAAGGGATATGCAGATTAAAAACAACCATGAGATACCACATCACACCACAGAGACTGGCACACATTCAAAAGAACAAAAGCAACTGCTGTTGGTGAGGATGTGGGGAGAAAGGGACTCTTCTACACTGCCAGTGGGAATGCCGACTGGTTCAGCCCTTTTGGAAAACAATATGGCGATTCTCAAAAAATTAAAAATTGAGCTCACATTTGACCCAGCAATACCACTGCTGGGAATATATCCCAGAGAAGCAAAAAAGTATAGTCAAAATGACATCTGCACTTACATGTTCATCTCAGCACTGTTTACAATAGCCAGAATCTGGAAAAAACCTGAGTGCCCGAGAACAGATGACTGGTTAAAGAAACTTTGGTACATCTATACAATGGAATACTATGCAGCTGTTAGAAAAGGTGAAGTTATGAACTTTGCATATAAGTGGATCAACATGGAAATTATCATGCTAAGTGAAATGATTCAGAAAGAGAGATAGGCATAGAAAGATTGCACTCATCTGTGGAATATAAAATAACAGAATGGGAGACTAACACCCAAGAATAGTAGAAATAATTACCAGGACATTGGCTCCATGGCTTGGAAGCTTGCCTCACATGCTGGGGGAAAAGGCAGCTCAGATAGATAAGGGAACAAGTAAAATGTGGTTTGAGATCCCGAGTGGGAAGGGAGATGTGTACTAAAAGTATACTAGAGACTGAACACGATGGCCACTCAATACCCCTATTGCAAACCACAACACCCAAAAGGAGAGAGAACAAAAGGGAATACCCTGCTACAGAGGCGGGGTGGGGTGGGGTTGGGGGGATGGAATTGGGGGGGGTGGGAGGAATACTGGGTTCACTGGTGGTGGAGAATGGACACTGGTAGAGGAATGGTTTCTTGAACATTGTATGAGGGAAACACAAGCACAAAGATGTGTAAATCTGTAACTGCACCCTCACGGTGATTCACCAATTAAAAAACAAATAAATTTTTAAAAAAGATGTAATAAGACGCTAGGGAGCTAGCATAGTGGTCAGGATGCAAATGTTGCATATACTAGGGAGCTTTATTTGATTACTGGCATTACATGTTGCCCCAAGTACTGCTAGGTAAGGCCCAAATTGTTTAAAGTACTATAGAAGCCCAGCTGTAACACATTGCCTAGCCCTGACACTGAGTTGGCTGACTATTATCAGGAATAGAACAGGTTCCTTGGCCATTGCTAAGGAGGACACACCATGCCCCCACAAAAAATGCAATAAATAATTGCATTTTTAAAAATAAAAAGTTGAGTTTGAAATCTACTACTCTGAACTGAATTATGAAATTAGTATCTTCGCTTTCCCCCGAAAGTTTTTAACAGGGTTCTATTTTTTTTTTTTAGTTTCAAATGGTTTCAGAAAATGTTAAGTTGATTAGCTAAAATTAGCTCCAAGCAAAGAAGGGCATTGTAGAACTGTAACACTTAGCTTCACAATAGTTCTTTCAAACTATAGATAACCAGCTAGAGTAGAAGCAATTTCTCAAGACAATCTTGTCTCAGAAATGTTCATTCTTCCATGATAAAGTTTAATGACAAATTGGAAAATTTATTGGATTCTACTAAGACCATTTTAGATATACAAAGTAGAGAATTTTAACATAATTTATTCTTTTATCCTGTTTCTACCTTTAAAAATCCTGCTGTTCGAAAATTTATTCATTTAATATTCTATATTCTATTATATTGGTCCTAATCCTCAAATCACTGAAATCAGTTCAGTTAGAGTGAGAAAGGTTCATTCTCCACCCATATTACTCTAATTGTACATCAGATATAGACTAAGTAAACCCTCACATTTATGTATATTAGGAGGTAATTCTGTTTAGAAAGGTTATGTGACATATAGCTAAAATGACTTCTATCAATATGACTAATCGAGACTAATATAAAATTTAATAAATATGTCAACTATAACACCAGAAGAATCTTAAATATGTATGAGAAGGTGTGTAGAAATAACAGTATCTTTTCAAAATTCAAACTCTGGAGTAGTTTAATAATAGACATCAGAATGTTAACAGTGAAAAAGTACTGTCATGAATACATTATTTGCAAGAACGTGGGATAAGAGATCCGTGAAGAGTGTAATACATTTATCCTGATGGCTTTGTTAAGTGAAGTGAAATTACATATCATCTACCTGGCATCCTGTAAGGAAAATGGCATCAAAACTGAAGAAATGAAGAGAAGGAAGTTCAACACAATTGAGAAAATAAAGGAGAGAGTTATAGAAAAGGTATTTGCAAATTAGAAAAATGTTGCAGCACTAAGCTTATTAAGGTAAAATAATTTGTTAATGTTCTTATAGAGCTTATATCAATGGATATGTGGCTATTAATGTATAGGCATAGGACACCAAAGTGAATTGAACCCTTGGGAAAGATTTGTTGATTTTGCTTAAATAGCCGGAGGTGAAAATACCACGTGGATTTTAAAGCAAAAGGTGAGATTTTCCTGTTGAAGACAATGCTGTCTCTGACTCTTTGATGAAGAAGAAAGGGACCAGGCAAAGAAAACCATGTTATTTTCATTGTAGCAATAGTATAGATGATATATTTTGGTGTATATAGATATTTGAACACTTATTTATTTATTTAGGCTTTTCGGGTCATACAAGCGATGCTCAGGGGTTACTCCTGCTCTGGCCTCAGGAATTATTCCTAATGGTGCTTGGGGGACCATATAGGATGCTGGGGATCAAACTCGGGTCAGCCTACCTGCTGTACTATCACTCTGGCCTCTGAACACTTATTTTAATGCCCAATCCCTAGAGGTCTTTTTTTTTTTCTGTACTGAAATCTACCACTATCACAAGTAATATCACTACCACTACAATCACAAACTTCACTTAGTACATAGAGGTAACCAAGGAACACCTTTGTCCCATCCAGTTGTAACATTTAGAACTTGTGACTACAAAAAAGTGCGAAGAGTCAAACTAGGCCTCTTCTGGCCCTTCACCAGTTTCCACTGATGCCCTTGGCATTGTCCTTCTAACCTGCAGACCAAAAAGCAAACAACTTCATCATCCTACTATCAAACAGGCACTTCCTGATACCAGAGCTCTGTGCTGAAGTTGGAAAAGTTGGAAAAGTCTTGCCATTCATTCTTACAGTGTCCAGATGTGTCCTCTGGTGCTTGGCGCGGTCACTGGAGTTACTGAATGCCTTCTGACAGCCTGGATGCTGGCACAAATATGGCTTCTCACCGGTGTGGCTCCGCAAGTGAATCTTAAGATTTTCGAGCCTTGAAAATGCCTTTTTGCAACCTTCAAACTGTGAAAAGAAAACAATTTGGAGTGGTTAAGAAAGATCTTGGATGTTTTGAGTCCGGGGAACAGGGAAAAAAAAAGTCCTTACTTTGCACTTAAGCTAAAACAAAGCAAAAAAAAAAAAAGAAAAAGAAAAAAAAAAAGAAATAAAATGAAATCCATAGAATAACAAATATTGCTTCTAAAAATATCCACATGTTTATGTAAACTGCATTTTTTCCACTGAATATACATGCCACTTTCCATACCAGATTTGGGCCCCAAACTGATTTCTGTGATTACTTATGTCAGAGAAAATTTGCTGTGAGCCATCTGGTGCAGTTAATAAAAATACACTAATGCGTGTCTTAAACATTTATTAAAAAATTAACACAATTTTCCATTTCAAAATTGGTCTAAATTAGAGAAGCCAGGAAGGAAGAAACTTTTTACAATTAGCAAACAAGAAAAAATGAAAGTGATGTATGAGAAGAAAAGGTGAACAGAAGAGTCAAGAGCATAAGATGAATAAAAGCACATTTACTCAGTCATTAAAATCACAAACTTTCTTCACGGTATCTTAAGAGCTTTTCCAGCTCTTAAAGAGTGCCCTTTAGTTAACATTTAGGGTGAAACCAAACCTAGAGAGATAAAGTTTTTAACATGCTCTTTAAAAGGAACTGGGAAAATAATTTATTTAGTGCTAAATTATTTTTCTGAATAAAGTGAAAGTTTTGTGTTTTCTTTTTAAGAAATATTACCAAGTTCATGAATATAATAATTGAAAATGATAGATCAAAACACCCAAGAAACATTTCACTACCTTGTCAATAAAAAAATATATATGTATGTTTTCCTTTTTGGGTCACACTCAATGATACTCAGGGGTTACTCCTGGCTCTGCCAGGAATTACTCCTGGCAATGCTTAGGGGACCATATGGGATACTGGGGATCGAACCCAGGTGGCCGCATGCAAGGCAAATGCCCCGCCTACTGTACAATCGCTCTGGCCCTTGTCGATAATATTAATGATAATATTTTTGTAATATCTTCTTTGAACAAAACATTAGCTGCAAATAGAAGGTCACTGTGATTCTAATTCTTGAAGTGACGGTGATTTTAATCATTGAAGTGACAGTTTAATAGAGAGAATGTGTTAGAAAAAGCTTCTAAGGCTAGCATAAAGATTATGCAAATAGATGGCATTTATTTATTAACTCAGTGTTTCTAAGTCTTTTTCTGACCATGGTCCTCTGAAATAGTTCCTTCTCGATTCCCGCTAATGTCATGCCGTAGCTCCCCATCTCTGTGATTTTCACCTGTGACTTTCTTGGAATATCCTGAGGGCCCATAGGGGACATTGTGGTTCCCAGGTGTGTAATGCTAAACTCACTCATTGGTGCTAGCCCTCAGAATATTTATACCAGTTCATCAGTTTTAATTCTATTTTATTAAGTCCCCACTGAAAGAATATTTAGAAATAAGGAAAAACAAAGCATAAAGTGTTTAAATAGAATTTTAAAACCTCACTTCTTAGATAGAAAATGGGGTAGTGGATAAGACAATTTTAAGGAAAAAAACAATTCAAGATAGCTTTTGTTCAAAGTTAGCAGATATAAAAACTTTTCTCTAAGAACTTTTATTAAACTCCTTAATTCTCTTCCTTTTCATAACAGATGGTAGAATACATTGTTCAAAAAAGGACTGGCCAGTATTTGGTTAACTGAATTTTTATCTTTAAGTAAAGGATGAAATAAGTAGAAAGAATAATTGAATATGTCATAACTCTATCTATTTAAGTTGTCCAGATTTTGCATGCTGAGGTATTTTAAGAAATTTATGAAAGTTGTACTTATTTTTGATTGAGAGTCATACATGTTTCACAGACATATGTTGGTTTATTTCAATTTTGATATTTTGCTTAAAATAATTTTGGTGTTTTCCTGATTTTTATTTCACACAAAAATAAATTTAGCCCAAGCAGAAGATGATTGCTGACAAAGCCAGCTACTTTTTCAAAAGGAGAAAAGCATAATGAAGCTGTGTCGCTAGAGGGAGAAAAGAGTTAAATGACTTGTATCAACAGCTTTTCAAGAGAGGGGTGGCCTCAAATTTGTGGATAAAGGGAATCAAAGTTAACCCCCTATCCATAGCTTAAAGGTTTCTGTGACCTAACCTCTGCTTTAAAGTTTTACTCTAAACAATAATTCAGAGCAAACTTCTGCAGCTCGATTTATTTGACTGGTGAACCACACTTGGGTCTGAAATGAGCCTGTGGCTTTGGGTGCACCAAATCTGTAGCTTAGTTCCTAGCAAGACTATTCTTAGGGTGAAGATCATTCTGGAAGTAGGCTCCAGAGGTACATGCCTAGAACAGGATAGACCCCATAACCAATGCCTTCTATACTCACTGCAGATCTTGGTTGGGTAGAATGCTGCATTGGTTCAGCAACAGCACGGACACAGAGGGCCATTTTAGGATAGATTAATGAAATTTATGTAATTACTAAGAAAACAAGACTCCTTGATATACTACACAGTGATTAGAGAGATGTCAGACTGGTCCTTGAGCTAATTCAAACTGTTCACTTGATCAGGCACAAACTCCATAGAGAACAATATTCCTAAGACTTTCCAGTTAAATGTCTACACAAAAGTCCAGTGAAATGTCCAGTCAACTCACTATCATTACCATTTATAGAAGTAATGATCAAAGACCACAGAACTTGCTATTTTCCAAGCAAATTAGTTAGAAGTGAACTTTATCTCAGAACAACATAACCATTTTTTAATATGGCAACGATGGAGGAAAATATGAGGAACCAGAATTAACAGAAAACCAAAAAATGATCATAAAATCATGAGAATCCTGGAGTCAGAGAGACAATATAGGGGTTAAGATGCTTGTCTTGCAAACTGTCAACCTTGGTTTGAATCTTTGGCATCATCCTGAGCATAGCCAGGAGTGAGTCCTGAGCAAAGAGCCAGAAGTAAGCGCTAAATAGAGTTAGGTGTGGTCCAAGCTCCCAAACCTCCCCACAAAATCATGAAAATTCCACTTGTATGAGATGTTTCCATCATAAGAAAGGGTAGAAGATGACAGAATATGTAATAATTATATAGTACATAATATTTTCTGAGGGAACAGATAAAGGGGCTTGATCCACTGAGTTATATAATAAAAAGACAACTTCAGGTAGTCAGTGGTTTAAAATATATGATACTCTTGTTGCAGATATTCACTTGAAGAAACTATGAACTAAAATTAGTATGAAGAACTGTCAACTGGCTGTGTGGGAGGCCTTGCCGCCGAACCCTTGCAGGTGTATGCAGGGCACTGTACCTGATTCAACTTGCCATTCCTAAGTGCTGCAAGAAGAGGAAGGAAGTGCTGTTCACTTCTCTAAATGTGTCTGGATGAAACTTGAAAGCAAACAATTTTGTAATGAATCATTATCATTCATCACAGGAATAACCCTGTAATTCAATGCAAGAATTTCCTCTCCCTCAGGCAATTTTACCTCTAGATTTTTAAGTTCAATTAAATGCAAATGCATTAAAAATAAACGAACATATAAGCAGGGCTACAAAAGATCATTATATAGAACACACCAAAACTGTAAGCTTTGGGTGCTTGGGCAAGTGGGTGCCTTTTCCCTTCTCATTCCTCTTTCCCAGCCCCCTAACTCCACCCAAGTTTGCTAAATCTAAAATTTAGGGTGAGTTTCACCTTGGGAATGAAGAGAAAAATCCAGGGAATCAAGGGCTATAAGAAAGTGTTTTCTTGGGGCTGGAGCAATAGCACAGCGGGTAGGGCATTTGCCTTGCACGCGGCCGACCCAGGTTCCATTCCCAGCATCCCATATGGTCCCCTGAGGGCCGCCAGGGGTAATTCCTGAATGCAGAGCCAGGAGTAGTCCCTGTGCATCGCCAGGTGTGACCCAAAAAGAAAAAAAAAAGTGTTTTCTTGGAGTTGACCAATGCTGTCTCACTGAAGTTCCTCAAGTACAAGATCATTCTGAGATCTATGGTCAAATTTTCACCTATTCCTCATGCCATTACCATCCTGTGGTTGAACTACACGCAAACTGATCATTATCCTAATAGAGAATCCTCATGTGCTGAACTGGCCATGCAGGAGTCAGTGATGTGCAACTAGATCAATGAGCCTGAGATCATCAGTAGTTCAACAGCAGGACATATGCAGGAGGAATACAGAAAAACATCAAATCCAGCCTCAAAAGGGGTAGCAGAAGAAAAAAATAAGAGCACAAAGAGAGACCAATAAACATGCTAATGTGGGAGAAGAGAGCTGTGGTAAGAAATGCTAATAATTATAACTTCCCAGATTTACTTTGTCTTTTAAATTGTTTGCTTGTTTTGGGGCTGAACTGGAGCGATAATACAGTGGGTAGGGCATTTGCCTTGCATGTGGCCAACCCAAGTTCAATTCCTCCATCCCTCTCAGAGACTGAGACTATCACGCCCACACGGCAGAGCCTGGAAAGCTACCTATGGTGTATTCGATATGCCAAAAACAGTAACAAGTCTCACAATGGAGATGTTACTGGTGCCCACTCGAGCAAATCGATGAATAATGGGACGACAGTGCATAAGTGCTACAGTTTTGGGGGCACACTCAGTGGTCCTCAGAGCTTTCTACTGGCTCAGTGTTTAGGAATTACATGGGGTGCTCAGAGGTACTCAGGGGACCATATAGAATGCTGGTGATAGAACCTAGCTGAGTGCAAGACAAGCACAGAACTCACTACACTATCCTCTGGCCTCTTATCTACATCTTGTATCCTTGTAAATACTGACCATAAGCACAGCACTATGTGTTGGGCTTTGGGAGCAACATGGTGAAAAAACCTAAACTTCACTCCTGGTTAAGATGGAACAAGGTCAATGTAGATAGCCAGATTGTGTAATGATAAATCTTAAGCAGCGATTTGAAAAAGGATGCCCTGGAATCTTTTGCGGCTAGAGAGATAGCTCAACAGACTGAATTCAGCACAAGCTTTGCACAAAGAAGTTCCCGGTTTGGGGGCTGGAGCCATAGCACAGCGGGTAGGGCATTTGCCTTGCAGGCGGCCAACCTGGGTTCAATCCCCAGCATCCCATATAGTCCCCTGAGCACTTCCAGGAGTAATTCCTGAGTGCTAAGCCAGGAGTAACCCCTGAGCATCGCCGGGTGTGACCAAAAAAGCCAAAAAAAAAAAAGTTCCAGGTTTGATTTTTCCTACTGCACAGTTCCCTGAGCAACTCCGAACACTGAGCCAAGACTAGAACCTGACTCCCATAGGGCGTGTTCTAACTCTATACCCCACCAAGGAAAGCATAAAAGTTTCTCTGGTCCCCACTCCAGAGCCATAAGGATATAAAGCTGGAGGCGGGGTCCCACCATATGAGTTTTAATAAGTCTTCTATGAGATTCTGGTTTTATACTGTGAGCAAATGGGTTCAGAGATGCCACACAGTATAATAACTGTCAATTTTCTTAAGAAAATCTTCTGATAGAAGTAGTATCTCGTGGACCTGACTCTTTACTAATAGAGACAAATACAAATCCAGACTACCAGTGCCTCTGGTTTGAATTGGACCATCTTCATTCCAGAGTAGGCAGGGTTCACTTAAGATTCACAGAGCACATGGGAAACAAAAGTTCTATAATGCTGACCTTGATTACGGTGTTCACTAAATTGCTGCCTTCTTAGCCTGCTGCCTGGAAGACAACTGGTTTGGAACTGGTATTCCTACAAGTTCCTGCAGTGGCCTTCTGGCCAGCAGAACATCCTACACTTTTAGTGTTCATTTATGCCTCTGTTGGAAAAAACACCGAAGGAAAGTCGTTTTCCAGCTGCACATCTTAGTGGTTTTACAGACACATGTAAGATCAATGCATACATCTCTAATTCTTTAATTAGACAACTTTAATTCTTGTGGGGTTTGAAATACCGCGCTGAATAGGGCTTCATTTGAAAAAATCTCCTTAACTCTGAGGTGATTTTTAAGTAACAAACTTTAATTAAAAAGTATAGTTGCCTCAAACTCAGAGACCCTTAGCTTGTACCACTTTGCAAATTTAGGAGATTATTTTATATTTAAAGGATCACAACTGGACTATAATCACCATCTCTCTATATATTGGCTTGATTACAGATTGTTGACATTATGTGGCATTAAAATGACCTTTGAAATATTACTTTCTCTTTCTATTAGAGGCTTTTGTGTAAGATACTGAAAATGAAAGGCTCATTACACACCATTAAAATAGGATTTATTCCACATGTGTAACCAATAATCAGGTAGAATATTACTCCCTCCCCTAATCAGCTACTTAGAGTGCTAAGAAGCACAGGTTCATATTCAAAGCAGTAATAACAGCAAGCCTTTCCTGATCAAGTTTCTATACCATCACTAATGTCAACAAAACCCAAGTAGAATGGAATCTATGATGCTAGTCATGCTTTTTAAAAATATACATTTGATTTCAATTAAAGTTCAGTGTTTGTGACTCTTTGAGGTAAATGCTTTTACAATTTCATCAGTCAAGACCAATTAATCCCATTAGTAATGGTTGGTGCTGTGATAGGCTGTGCAGCTCTGGGAATTGACTGATAAATTATATGCTAAGTTTACATTTTCAACTTACAGCTCAAAGACATCAGAGCTGAAAGGCATTGCTGGAAAGGTAAGCAAATATTTCTAATACCATGGATGCAGTCAAGGTGACTTTCACAGTATGCTCAAGAGTTCAAGTCCACTGGAATCCTGGATATACTCGTGACTAAAGGTGTATATGAAAACTTGTTTCTTCTGTGACTTGAGAGTACAAAAACAGCTGAGGCCCAGGGGCTACCTCACATACATGAGAAGAGGTGAGGAATCTGATAGAAATACTCAGCTGGGATTTCAAAGTTTCCTACTCAGCAGAGCTTCCTGGCTTTCTGTGCACGGCAGTCACCTTGGTGTCTTGTTAAAATACAAACTGATTCAGAGGTGTGGGGTGAAGCCTGAGATTCTGAATTTCAATAGGTTCCCTAGGTGATACTTCTAAATGTGGACTGTTTTAAGAGTATTATTATTATTTTGGTCTGTTTTTTTTTTTGCCACACCCAGCTATACTCAGGGCTTACTCTTGGCTCTGTAGTCAGGCAGCACTCCTGGTGTGACTCTGGTGGCCCATATGGGGTGTCAATGATTGAACCAGAGTCAGTTGCATGCAAGATTTCTCTGGCTCCAGAATATTTTAAGATTATACTCTGACAGGTAAAGTTCCAGGAATAATATTACATTCACATTGAAAATGTACTATGTAATGGCTGTTAAAAGAAGAATGGCTGAGAGATGGTATAAGGGTTAAAGTGTTTGGTTTGTAGGCAACTCTCTGCAATCACTGGTACTAAACGATCCCCAGACACTGTGAGGTATGCTCCGGTACCGCAGCACTGGTGGAATGGCCCAGATAATACTGCAAGGGCCAAGCAGAACTGTATTCTGGGGTCCATGCATTGAACCACTGGACAAGAATCATCAGTGAATATTTGGCTATCTCCTGATCACCTGTTGGGAGGTGTCCCCACCAAAAGAAAAGAAAAAAAAAGGATAATAACAGCAACAAAATAATAAGGAAGAGGTTTGTTTTGATGAACCAAATTGAGGTGACCTTATCCTTAAAAGTTTGGAAAAGAGCTTGAGAGAGAGCATAGCAGGAAAGGTATTTGCCTTGCCTATGGCCATTCCAGGTTTCCATCTTCTGTATCACATAAGAATCTCCAAGAACTATTAGGGTGACCCATTAGCACAGAGCCAAGAGTAAGTCAGGAGCACTGCCAGGTGTAACCCCAAATCGAAACAAAAACAAAACTGAAACAAAGGAAAAGAGTATAGGAGAGTAAACTTTAAAAAAATTGTTGGGAAGAAAAGTCAGAAAATAAGCGACAAAAAATTAAAATGAATGTTCAGAAGCACATTGGGACCATCTGAATAGTGTTTCACCTTCAGTATCATGTGCCTTGGGACATATGGTTTACTTCTTGCAACCCTGTGGTCAGTGTTCCTCACGCGTTATTAGTACTGGATATTCCAGCATAATCTTCGTACCACATCAGTTTGGAAAAAAAGTGTTACAAATACAAAAAGGGAAGGAAAAAGAGACTAATTCAAATGTTTTGAGGTTTTTAATGTAGTTCATGAATTCACTACATTGAGCAACACAGAACTCTTTCCTCTCTGGCTTCATTCAGATGACAAACTGAATGAGGACTGCCGACAGACGTGTCTCCATGTGTTTGGCTTTGTAATCTGACTCAGGGTTTCAGTGTACTTTCCTCTTGTCCACAGTGGAACAAACACCCAGAGTGGAACAACAGAGCTGTAGAAAGGGAGCTGATGGGTTTCATTTTAGGTGCAATGAAGGTAATAATTGAGTTTTATAACATTTTCAAGTAATAGAGTAAAATTAGTCTCACTGGAAAACTTAAAGTCATGGTAGGGTTGTGTCCTTGAGTAGCTGCAGGGGTTCCTTAACTTTAGGAGAAATTAGTATTTCTCAATGATTTTACTCAAAAGTTCCACATAAACAGATTTGCATTTGTGTTTTTTTTTGGGGGGTCTCCCAAGCAATGGTTGGAAACCTTGGGTCCCTTCTAGTGATTCTCAGTCTTCCTGGCCAGTAGTTCAATAATACCAGGGCTGAAGGATACGGGGGTGCTCATGCCCCACAGTGCCAGGAATTAACCTGACCATGCCAGTGGTGCTCAGGGCTATACCCGTACATGGAACCTCCAGTGTGATGTACCCAGTGAATAAGCTTGAGTCAGTCTTATGTACTAGGCATGTGCCTGAACTCCTTGCTATCTCAATGGCTCCTGCATTTGACATCCTATGGGTTCAGTTTCCCAGCCTTTAGGTTTGATAGTGGCAGCTGCAGGTGGGATGAGACTATGAGAGTTAGGCCTCAATGAGTGAATTACTTCAGTGCATTTGCTTAACTGGTATTCTCAGATTGCTAACAGGACTCATTTATTCAGAATTTCTGAAACTGCTGAAAGTTTTGTAAAATTCATATAAAATCATCTCTGTAATGTTTTTCTTTTTTTTCTCTTTTTAAAAATATATTTTTACTTGAATCGCTGTGAGGTACAGTTACAAAGCTTTCATGTTTGAGTTTCAGTCATACAATGAACACCCATCCCTCAACCAGTGCACATTTTCCACCACCGAAGTCCCCAGTATTTGCCCCCCCGCCCCACCATCCCAACGCTTCCCCTGCCTCTATGGTGGACAATTTCCCCCATAGTCTCTCTCTACTTTTGGGCATTATGGTTTGCAATACAGATACTGAGAGGCTATCATGTTTAGTCCTTTATCTTCTTTCAGCACACATCTCCCATCCTGAATGATCCCTGCAACCATCATTGACTTAAGATTCTTTCTCTAGTCCAGTTGCTATCTCCCTCAGCTCATGTGACAAACTCCCAACCATGAATATTTCTGGCCCTGTATCGACTGTCCTTGGGTGTCAGTCTCATATTATAAGTAATGTTTTTCTAAACTGTTATAAGGAGATTCTAGTATTGTAGTATTCTATGTATTTTTTGCTACTCTGGTGAACAAAATGACTTCAATTAACAAGCTCATATATACAACTTTATTGTTTGTTGTGTTTCTTTCTTGGGGTTTTTTTTTGATTAAGGACATATATGAAATAAAGCTTACCTAAATGGACAGCATAAATGTATTTCTTATTGGTTTAAGGCAAATTAATTGTTTATTAACATTTTTGGTACATGGGTCGCAGTTGATCCTTGAAAGAGTACTCTAAATGAGGTGAAAAAAATAAATAAGGATTCATTTCAAAAAACTTAAAATGGAAAAAATGGCTTTGAGCACACATGACAATACAGAGAGAAAAATGTTATTTTTGTGCCATATTTTGAACCACATTAAATTTTTATGGAAATTATCAAGTGTCTGGTTTATAACAATTGAAAGGGGTCTGGGGACACATGGAACCTCATCACGGGCATTATATTCACAACTGAAAAAAAAAGAATATTTCACAATACAGCCTTGATATTTAAAACATATCATATGGCGCTCTCTAGTTATCCAACAAATACATGGTATCATATATTATTCATGTTGTGTCAATACATTGCCAGAAAACTACAATTTCAAGCAAATAATTATTTCTGCAAGAGGGTAAATAATGAAAAACTGGTTGCTCGGGGATATTTAAGCATAATAAGTCTGTTTGCTGTCCCTCTGTTTTTTCTTTTTTACTGATTTCATGAAACTTGAGAATATATATACAGCATGTATATTTCAAAGGTTTGCAATCAGTTTAATTGAGTGATATTCAATCACATGTCAATAGAAGAAATACATTTAAGGTCAAATAATAGGCCCTGTATAAACATACCTAAAAAAATCCAAGTTTCGTATTTATGATGACATAAAATATAATTCTGTATGTATAGAATTATACTTACATAGGCACAGTAATTCTAGTTAAGTATATATAAAGCATTATATAAAGGTGACTTTCAGGTTTTTCACTCTGATCTTAAGGAAAATGATCTTTCAAACTCTTTAAATACTAGTCTATATACCTAGTTCCCACTAAACAGATGAACCATGCACATATTTTTTCTTGCACATTCAACCCTTTATTAAGCTCTGCTGATGGTAAGGCTCACTCCTACCCATCCAACATTACTAGTACATCTTAGGAGACTGATGTATACTCAGAATTATCCAACTTAGCCTAGCTCGGTATTTGCAAGTTATTTTCTACCGATTAAGGTGGGATGGACATCATTGAGGAGATGAGATTGAAAGAAGTCAGAAAATCCATCTTTTAGGTCTTAGGAATTAATTTTTATATCAAAACATATCAAAAGCCATCTCTAGGACTCTCATTTCTCTAAAAGTGGTCTTGGGTTTCAAAAGACAGATAGACAAACAATCCCAAGAAATGGGAAGAAATGAAATGAGAGGAACTATAGTTGGAGAAAGATCTAACACACATAGGATTAGGGCTGTCCTTTCCTCTCCATTCTCCCAATTCTCACCACCTCATTTCTAGTTCAGTTCCATTCAGACTCAGTTCCCTAATTAAGCAGCATGCTCTGTTAGATCTCATTGCCTCAGCATATGCTATTCCATGTGCCTATGACGCCTTACTGATTCTTTAGCTTGTTGTCCCCTTCTCTGTAATGATATCCTTTATGATTTCACCACGGCACAATGGATCACTCCGGGACTTACAGATCCTACCTTATCCACTGCCTCACTAAGGACTAGGAGTACACAAATTGGATTATCTTCTCCACTTGTTGGTGAGTTTTAGGAGGATAAGGGACTCACTTAAATTTTATTGCCAGCATTGGGTACAGTGCTTGGCATATACATAAATGACCAGAGATTACTTGTTAAATAAATGCTGAGTTAAACGGAGAATGGATTCTTTGTAAAATACCATATTGATTTCTACACTTCCTTGTGTAGTAAGCTCATTAACGACTTAATTAGGTAGGACTAGTTACCATTCATAATGACATCAAATAGTCAACACCACACAGACTATAAAATACATTTATGCATGTTACTGAATTTCAATGTCCTAAAGAAATACATGAAATATATATTTATTTTATTATCTAACCATATGAGAAAATAACAACAACAACAACAACATATGGTTGTATTTTTTGTAGATTAAAAAAATATATATTCATTTCTTTATTGACATTCTAAGAAACTGAAAGCAATTTCAAATTTAAAACTGGTTGAATGAGTGAGCTGTTTTCCAATTACACCCTTTTCCAAATTTGAGCCAAACAGACACGTAAAATGTTGGGACTATGTCATTAGCAATAACTCAAGGCATATAAATGTCTACCTTCTTCATACATGAAGAAAAAGAAAAGCAAACTTTTAAATTGCCTTAATATGCTGTCGAATATGCCAGAAAAAGCCTGCCATTAGAGTTTTTCTCTGGAAAGAAAAAAAGTATTTGGAACCTGGCCCTGCATTGCCCTGAGTCAAATATCCCTGAAGAGCAGGTCGAACAATTTCTTATGAAGCCATGTCTCTGTCCACTAAAGCGTTACTAGAAGAGGCAGATGCTACAGTATCGTATAACTCCAGGTTATAACTACATAGAGCTACGGTTTTCTAAATTAGCAGTACAGGGGGCTGTAGCAAAGCTGCAGCTATGCCTTTTTCATTGACAGTAAATTGAATACTCTACCATTGTCTTTGACTACAAAGATGAAAAATGCCATTGCTTGCTTTCAGTTTTATTACTGGCATGCTTGGTTTAACAGATCTAGGCAATATATTTATTTACCATGGTGTTTCCCAAAATGATTGCTGAATTCTGTCATCCCTAGGCTGAGAAACTTTTCGGGCTGCAACAGAATGTATGCTAACATACTTACAGCAACACAAACCTCCAAGACAAACTGTTTAAATCAATTTGCTATCATATAGGCACATAGGTGCAAAGATGTGCATATGCACTGTGGGTACAGCATGGGCACACACTTTAACACTTGCACACATATCCCACACAAATTTTATAATAAATGTGTATGTTTTAGATCTGTGTGCAGGGGTGTAGAGGCAGGCATGAATTTGCCAAGCGAGAAAAGGAAATTCACACACGAAGAGAATAATTTACCATAAATTGGCCCACACTGAGTTTATTCCAAAAAACAGAGTGCAAGATGCCAATTTTTTAATGGCTCTTACTATTCCAGATTTGGCCCTGACAAGCTTTGAAAGGAAGAGATGCCAGTGGGTAGGAAAGATGGGATTAAAAAATTATATCTTAAGTGCTTTCACTTTTGAATGAAAAATTTCAACCATATTACAGAGGGCAAGGGAATGACAGGAACAGTTTCCTGGCCTATGATGTTCTTCTCAGTAATAAAAAGTCGCTTTTCACTAAATAAAAGTTTTGTACTTGCAACAAAAAGTCATCTGCAACTAGCTGATTTAGAAAGCAGCAGTTATGAAAATAGCAGAACTCAAACCTTGCATTAGCCCTAGGCACCATTACAGAGAGATGAGGTTAGAGAAATCTCTCTGCAGTTCTAAGTCCTACAATCTTTTGTGACAACTCACATGGTTCAAGAAATCATTCACTGCATTGTTTCCAAATATGTCCTTTTTAGTTTTCTTTCTTTCACAGATGAGGCCTTTTGCATATCTTTCCTAAAATATGTCTAATTGGCATACAGCAGGTGTTCGGAAAACCCATTTCTTCCACTTTCACTGCTCTTCTCATTCCTTATTTTGATTTAAAAAAATCTTTATCTCTGGGCTCTTTGCCTTCTTAGTTGCTGACACAATAAGTGATATCTTGCTGCACACACATGTAGATAAGTATCTAGATAGATAGATAGATAGATAGATAGATAGATAGATAGATAGATAATCCTCAAATCCCATGACTATGTTGCCTTGGAACTTGACCCCACCATAAAAATATGAGTCTATATAAAATTCTATCTATCTAAAGTTGTAGAGTTTGAGGTGCATGAGGGTCATCTCAGATTTAACTTGATGAAACGTGGTCTTTTATAACAACTGGGCTTTTCACTGAAATTAAACTACCATTGCTTCTTAATTCCCAAAGAAATAAAAAGCAATGAGAAAAGCTTGCTATATAAAGTATATTTGTATATTTTTAATTTTAATTTATCTCCCTGTGATCTTAATTAAGAGTGAAGGGTCCTCATACTGGGCAACTTAGTAAACAACTCTTAAAAGGTTACCCATTAGCAATTTTCATGTAAGTAAATTACCTGGTAGCAGTATTCCCATTTTCAAGTGAAAGGAACTGAGGCCTAGATAGGTCAGTGGCCTGACAAAGTTATGTAGCTAGAAAGTGGCTAAGTCACAAATAGAACTGTGGCCATCAGGTCGATTATTTAACTGAGTATCTCCTCCATGCAAATACAAGAGAATGTTACCTCTCAAGAGGTCAAAGCTTTATCTCTGAAAGACTAATAGGTGCACTCTTTCTTTTCATTCTCTACAAAGTAGAAAACACTAGTAGCTTGAGTTTGTTGTAGTGAACAGGGTAAACTATCCTAATTATACCATTTTCACTAACGTCAGAGCATAGAGTTAAGCTGTTAAATACTAAAAAAGTAGTATAACAAAGTCTTCTGTTTTTCACATACTCTGTCCTTTCATTAGCTGTATTTATAATATTAAAAAATTAGTCTATAAAGCCACTTGGATATTTGAACTATTAAGAAACAAATACAAATTGAAGAGTTGGAAAAAATCTGAATGTTCTAGAAGGACTACAAGCTCACATATTCAGTCAAACAATTAAATACCAATAAATATATGACTCCTTATTTATTTCATTACATGAAGGGGTCATTAAATTTATCACCCATGACAAAATGAGATGCTTCAAAGATTCATACGTGGCTAAGCTTTCTTGTGAATAAAAGAAAGATGTTTTAGAAAAGCCATAATCTAAATGAAAATTAATACATAATAGGTGATTGATTACATATTTACCTAAATATTTATTATAATGTTTCTGAGCTGCTTGTCACGCACATTTCTTCAAAAATGAAAAAATATAAGTTCATTTCACTATTCTTCTTGTTGGGTAAAGAAATCCAACCTATATAAGTATTACATCAGAATAAACAAGTCTATGGATTCTAAACCTTTGCTTAAATCTCTTTCCTCTGAGCTCCAGTCCTGAGTGCCTATGAATATAACTATACTGATGACTCCCTGGCATCTAAATGTAAATATTCCACCACTTAGCAATGGTCTTTGTTTAAAACATTTCCCTTCCTGCTCTCTATTCACCCAGAAGTCAGGTCTAGCACTTGCCATTAATCCTAGGTATCTCTCTCCCACACACCTAGTGAATCTCAGTGAGTCTTCAGGGTTATCTCTCCAACATGTTTACTCTCCATCAATATATGACTTCCCCTACTTCAAAATAACCATCATATCCTACCTGGCCACAATCAACAGTCTTCTAACTCTTACCCTACCATCTAGTGTCAGCACTATGTCAAGTTTTTGTAAACTAGAAATGTGTTTTCTCAAATCTGTCTTAGGCCAAATTCATCAAAAGTTTGTATGGGGGAAACATGAGCACAAAAATGTATAAATCTGTAACTGTACCCTCACGTTGACTCTATAATTAAAAATAAACTAATAAAATAAATAAAAAAAAAGATTCCTATTGGTTGTTAGATATAAGACCAAACCTTGCCTAATCATGGCTTACAAGGTCTTGCTTGATCTTAACTCCTGTCTGATTCTCCTACTTCTTCTTTACCTCATTCTCCTGTTTTCTAGTTTCTTCAGCTTCAGCCACTGGATCTGTTGGTTTCTCAAAGACTCTAGGCCACTTTTAACACCAGGACATTTGTGCATGCTATTTCTTTTCCACTTGTTTGCCTAGGAAATTCCCTTTCCCTATTTCAGGAAAACAGTCTCTGTCCGAGAGCTTAGGTTTAGTTTCCCATATGATCCCTATAACATCCTCATGGGATGTGAACTACATTAAGACAGGAACAATGCTGGCTCATTTCACATTTCCACTTTTCTGCATAGTAAGCTCCCCAAATGGCCAAATTATATATTAAAGCATAAGTTATTTATATTAAAATATTTTCTTTCACTCCTCTCTCCTTCCCTCTCTCTCTTTAAAGAGCTTTGTTTATAAGGCTTATAGGCCACTCAGAATAACTGTATACCCAGACCAGTTCTTGTTCTAACAAACAATGGGGAGTAAGAAAAGATGAGTAGAATTTAACAGACTCTCAGGTCTGAGGTAAAAATACCCATTAAACCATCTATAATTTCAAAGTGCTACATGAAATGCAAATGTTTTCTAGATTCCAACTGCATACACAGAAATATCTCCACTCATTTTGACAAAGTTATCCACCAGGGAGATGAATAAATAGCTTCACTAAATACATATGGTGCAATTATACCCAGCAATAAGTGACAATAGGTCTTGCTTTAGAGTAATCTAAAAATTCAAAGCCCAATTATTTCAGTTGCTCAGTAAATAATGCTGAAATAAAGTGGTGGTAAAGCAACTTATGAGCAGACTATTAGTAAATGCTAATGATCTCTTTATGATCCACAGAGCCACTTTTTTCACCTTTTGCGAGAAAGCTATTTGTAAATTAAGAAAAGAAAATAGACACCCGTGAGCTATGGCTAAGAACAAAATAATAGCAGGGAGTACTCCTTTTGATCTTTGAAGAGTAATATTTAGTTAATGAAATATGCTAGGCTACAGAAAAGTATGACTAGAAGAGTATTTAGGACCTGAAAAATCTGGATGTTGGCAGCTGGCCATTCAAAAATATATTTATGAGAGAGAGAAAAAAGACCAATCCTCAGAGTTACAAATTTCAGGGAAAAATGACACTGACTTTAATGAAAGGGGTCAGTTTCAGACTTCTTTTGAAATGCAGTTTCGGTTCAAGTAATTCGTATAATTAGTAGTTTAGATATGCAAATCCAATTCAAACTTGAAATGACTAAGATGGAAAAGCAACCTCAACAGGAAAAAGAATAAAAGAGAGGAGAGGGAAATGAAAAAACAAAACAAAATACTGGCTCTTCCAAGGCCAGCTGAAGATACAATGAAGATAAGATGGGCAATAGATACTGCCGATCACTAGAAGATAACACAGCACTAGAGAGAAAACTGGAACACGCCTTGTCCCAGCTCTACCTAGACCAAGAAAAACTTGGAGAATGACAATCAACAAAGCAAATATGGAAGCACTGCTCTATTTAGAGCTTTTAAATATTCATACTCTCTGGACTTGTGGCACTTAGTATTTTTCTAATTTAAGCAAACCATGCAAGCTTTTGGCACCTCAAAATATAAAATCTTAGAACCAATAAAGATGTTTATTTAAAGGGCAAAAATCCTTTAGTTCTCTCTCCTTTTGGGTGTTGTAGTTTGCAATAGAGGTATGGAGTGGCCTTCATGTTCGGTCTATGGTCTACTTTCAGCAAGCATATTTCAACCTGAATGAAAGCCACTCAATACCTCTATTGCAAACTACAACACCCAAAAGGAGAGAGAACAAAAGGGAATGCCCTGCCACAGAGGCAGGGTAGGGTGGGGGGGATGGGGTGGGGGTAGTGGGAGGGATACTGGAAACATTGGTGGAGGAGAATGGGTGTTGGTGGAGGAATGGGTAAACAATCATTGTATGACTGAAATGCAAACATGAAAGTTCATAAATCTGTAACTGTACCTCACGGTGATTCACTAATAAAAAATTTTAAAAAATAAATAAAGGGCAAAAATCCACTTGATGGCATTGGCTTCCTTCTTTAGTCACCTTAACTTGTAGAAACATTCATTCCTCTTGATGTTCTTCTCTTTGTGACCCACATACCTGAGGGTACTTCATCCAGAGGCTTCCAAAGAGCAGTAGTATCATGGAGGATCCTACATTACCCTCTGTGATTTTCTAAACCCACCCTACTTAATCAATTCATATACCTTTGCTCACTTCACCAGTCAGTCATTTTTATTGGTTATAGAGGCTACATCCAGTGGGGCTGAAGGGGCCATGGAATGCCTTGGCCCAAACCTTAGGCATACAAGGCATGTGCTTTATCACTTGAGCCACTTCGCATTCCCTTCATAGTTCTTTTATTCTTTGTATCTTTATTGTTTTATTTTTAATTTTTCTGTATTTTAATGTATCATTGTGATATACAGTTACAAACCTACAAATTTTTTTATTAAATTTCAATCAAACAATATTTGAGTACACATCCCTCCACCAGTGCCCATTGTCCACCAACAATGTTCCCAGTGTCCCTCCCGCCACTCTTACTCCTTCCCAACCCTCGCCTCTGTGGCAGACACATTCCTCTTACTCTCTCTCTGTCCTTTCGGGTGTTATGGTTTGCAATATAGGCACTAAGCAACCATAAAGTTTGGTCCATAGCCTACTTTCAGCATGCATCTACCCAACCTGAGTGATTCCTCCAACCATCATTTACTTAGTGGTTTTTTCCATCCTACCTGCCTTTTCTCCCAGCACAGGAGATCACCTTCCAAGACGTGGGACTACCCTCCTGGCCTTTACTCTACTATCCTTAGGTGTTATTCTCCTATTATGTTACTTTATATTTCACAATATGGAGTGATAGCGCAGCGGGTAGGTCATTTTTCATTTGCCTTATATGTATCCCACCTGGGTTTGATTCCTCCATCTCTCTCGGAGAGCCCAGCAAGCTACCTAGAGTATTCCACCTGCACGGCAGAGCCTGGCAAGCTACCTGTGGCATATTCAATATGCCAAACACAGTAACAAGTCTCACAATGGAGACGTTACTGGTGCCCACTTGAGCAAATCGATGAACGGGCACTACAGTGCTATATTCCACAAATGGGTGCAGTCATTCTGTCTGTCCTGTTCTTTCTCATTTCGCTTAGCATGATACTCTCCATGTTGATCCACATATATGCAAATTTCATGGCTTCATCTTTTCTAAAAGCTGCATAGTATTCCATTCTGTAGCTATACCAAAGTTTCTTTAACCAGTCATTTGTTCTTGGGCACTTGGGTTTTTTCTAGATTCTAGCTATTGTGAACAGTGCTGCAATAAACAAGTGTAGATATTAATTCAACTGTGTTTTTTTTTTACATCTGCGGCATATATTCCCAGAAGTTGTATTGCTGGGTCAAATGGGAGCTCAATTTCTAGTTTTTTTGAGAAAAGCCAGTATTGTTTTCCAAAAAGGTTGGACCATTCAGCATTCCCACCAGCAGTGAAGGAGAGTCCCCTTTTCCCCACATCCATGCCAACACTGGTTGCTTTTGTTTTTTTGATATGTGCCAGTCTCTGTGGTGTTAGATACCTCATTGTTGTTTTGATCTGCATCTCTCTGATGATTAGTGATGAAGAGCATTTTTTCATGTACATTTTGGCCATTGAGATTTTTTCTTTGGGAAAGTTTCTGTTTACTTATTGCCCCATTTTCTGATGGGGTATTCTTTTTATCTTTAAATAAAATGTTCACTAGTCATTAGACTAATGATTATCTCCAAAGTTCTGTAGCTATCTTGTCTATTCTTATATCTGAAGAACCTAGCATAGCACATGAAATTTTTCTGCTGCAACACAAATGAAAATGACAAAATCTGGGTGGATATGTAATATTAGGTAAGATTATCATATGCGTCAGAGCTATTTTGAATCATCATTTATCTAATGATCAACAATCAGTTACTGAAAGTCTAGCAAGTAATTCTTATATGGAAACAATGTGCAAGACCTGTAACAATCCCATACCAAATAGTATATCAAGACAGTGCTCTCAGACTTTAATGCCAAACACATTTCTCTTGAGAAATCTGTTACAAGGCTGACTCTGCTTTAGCAGGTGTGGAGGGGGTCAGGGGGGGTTTTAGTCCAAATTTCTAAAATAAAATTCCCAAGCCACGCTTATAAGATACTAGGAGTTCATATTGACAAACCAACCATCCCTCCATAAATTTTATTTATTTTTTTAAAAAATCACATTTATTCCCTGGGTGGTTTAGTTTAGATATTCACATAGATGTCTCTTTGGGGATGAAAGTTCACCATTTCTTGGCTTTCTATGGGATACAAGGTCTTACTAAATATAGTCCCTGGTAAATTCCACACCTTACTAGTTAGCTATGTCTCTATTATACCAATAAAAAGTCCACTAACATCACAAGAATTTAACCAGAGGGAAAAATAAACTTAGATTTCCTAAAAGGTATCTTTTCAACAGAATCACTTGAGAATTTTATTTTTGTTTTTTAGTTCTTTGACAAATATCAGGGCCTATGTAGCACTCAGTTGTTTATAAAAGAACATCTCATTTTCTTCTAATGCTACAGTCAATGTTGCACACATTTTTCCTTACAACACTAGCCTTTTAAGTCTGAAACCGGCAAAAGTATACTGATATTTTGATTGTTTACACCACCCTTACATCTATTTAATGGTTCATTTATGACAGTTTGGGTTGTTTCCTCAAAAACACAGTAACAGAGACGTTTATGGCAAGCAGCGTCTTTGTACAAGTGGTCTTGGATCATATAAAATGAAAATAACAGATCCATGATTACTGATTTTTCTATGGATTATAGCTAGTTTTAAATGTCTATTTGAAAACTAACAAAAATATCTATTTTGTTAGAAATTGAGGCAATTCTGGTGGAAATCCAGAGGATTTCTACTGTTAATTAAATTTGTTATTATGAATGTCTTTCACCCACCCCCTCCTCTCTCTCTCCCTCCCCCCCTCTCTCTCTCTCTCTCTCTCACACACACACACACACACACACACACACACACAGAGCACTTGCTGAAAAATTCACAATGCAGCTGTATGTGCCCAGTACATCAATCAACATGTGAAAAATCCAAATTTAGAATCCTAAGTCACAATACCAATGTTTCCCCCTTTTTCTCCTCTTTACTTAGAGTAAATTAAATTCAGTCCTTGTTGGAAGGAAATGTAAAATGTGTTTCGCACATACATTTAACACTGATCTGTTCTCCCTACCTTAATTATGCTTTGAATTTCTGTAGGATCTTATATCCAGGGACTCAATTTACTTTTTATAAATATTCAATGATTCCTACCACCCCTCCCCATCATCATTAGTACTGCTAAATATGACTTCCCTTTTGCATTTGGAAAACTGAGGCACCAAGGAGGAATCTATGGATTGTTACTTAATGCAACCATAGTACTGGAAATGTGACTTAGAAGCCACCTCCAACAGGGAGGTAACTAACTGCTGAAGCTTAGAAATACCAGCATAATGTTCCGGGGATTAAATCAGAGGTAGCCTACTCGTATTCTAGGCACAGCTATGTTCCTTATTTTGTCTTTTCCTTAGTACAAAGTGCACTAACAGAATAGCCGCCCTGTAGTTAAATAGAAATGATTACAGAAAAGAACAGTTGGAGAAAACAAGGCAAAAGTACTTGGATTTTAGTCAGTGGGAGTCCATCACAGTAACTAATGGGCTGAGAATGTTTCTATTTCTTCACCAAGTAATCCATATGCAAATTTCCTGCAGTATTCAATATGCACTTCCAAGCTCAGTAAATGTTTTCTATTCTCTTCTGCTTAGCTCTCTCAGCTTTTTCCAATTAGGCCCTGTTTATTTAGGAAAAAAAGAAAATGTCTAAAGAAAGGATTAAGCTCTGTATCTTATGGAGAAAGAATGAATATTAGAAATTCTTTCAGGATCTAGAGGATGCATTCTTTACTTATCCTCCCCGCTGGGATGGGTAATGAGTATAAAGCAAAAGAGGGATGAAGCTTTTTTACTTCATTTGGTTTGTTCAGCTGAAAACATGCCTTTGACTATATGGCATTAAATCCAAAATTCACGACAAACCAGACAATGGTGGACATGCAACATGCCTGTGGGTAAAAATAAATAAATAAAAAGAGTGCTGTGAAACTCAAAAACCCACCTGGTGAGCAGAAGTTCCGCAAAAGCAAAATAATTCAAGACACGGAGGGGACAAGAGGACAGGCAGGGGAGAGAGCTTGAAAAGAAAAAGTTAGCAGCTGTCTTAAGTGAAGCTGACCGAGAAGACACAGATGTCCCTTGCAGAGATGCCCCAGAACCATAGATTCATAAGGTATTAAGATTCACAAAAAGAAGATGAAGATGGAAAATCAAGTCTTTCAATCTCTAATCACACTATTAAGATGTAGGGTGTTTGCCTTTTTCTTTGAGAATGTAAACTGAAAGTTATGGCCCACCCAGAACTTAAGGTGAAAACAAAACAATACAAAGACAATTCAGCATGATTTCAAATAAAAACTCTCTGCAGTTATACTCCACTGAATACATAAGAATGGAGGAGCCATGGTGCTTAAGAGAAATTTCTGCCATTGAGGCTATCCTGATTCAAGAGGCTGTTGTGAATCCATTATACATACATAAATGCATATCAACATATAAAGTGAATAATATATTTACTTTGAAATAATATGTGCATATATATTATTTTGAAAACTTGAAATCACCATACTCTCAAAAAAGAGGTATACACTGAGTAGCTATCGTTGATTTAAATAGGAAACAGTCAGGATACACTGAGGATTTCAGAATAGAGTCTTAGGAAACAGGTTTGTGGAGTTTTGAGTGTACAAAATATAAAGCTGTCAGATTATTTTTCTCTTCACATATTTAGGATTCAATGGTAATATGGAGAATTAACAATATTTCACCTGATAAAATACTGAATCTTCAGAAATACCTATGTTGGGTTTTGTTGTCTCAAAGAGAATGCACTGTCCTTCTGTTGCTCGAGCGGGCACCAGTAACATCTCCGATGTGAGACTTGTTACTGTTTTTGGCATATTGAAAACACCATGGGGAGCTTGCCAGGCTCTGCTGTAGTGGGATACTCTCAGTAGCTTGCCGGGCTCTCTGAGAGGGATGGAGGAATTGAACCCAGGTCGGCCGCGTGCAAGGCAAATGCCCTACCGACTGTGCTATCACTCCAGTCCACAGAATAAATAAGAAAATTCCGGGGAAAAGAAATATGTCAATACAACCATCAACAGGAAACTTCCACTTAGTGGCAACTAGGAATGAACTAGCTTAAGTGCCCAACCCAATGAATATCTAGAACCAAACCATAGTCAGCTTCCCCTAAAAGGATTTCTGACAAAAATCTACATTCTCTGGCTTTAGCAAAAGCAAAAGCAAATAGAAAATATTCCTTCAACTCTATAATGCTAGTATAAACAACCTGTTTATACTGTTCATTAAACAAACAAACAAACAGAAAATCCATTACGATTATGTTACCCAAAAGGTTGATTTATAACAGTTGAGTTCTATTATTAAGGAAGGGGAGAAAAAAAGTCACTTCCAATACTCCAATGCTAAAATTTTAAGTTCCAAGACACAGCAATGCTCTCAAATTTCAGTATCATAAGTCTTAGCTTAGGAAAAAAAAAGTAAGCTAAACAAAAGCCTGCCAAGAAACCAGGCTTATTATTAAAATGTTACAACTATGTGCCCTTAGTTTAAGACTGGAGTTGGTATCCACATCAACAGAAATGTCCGGGAAAGGATCCTTCAGATCACCATGGAACAGGCTTTGATGCCCTTTGTCTAGTTCTGTTGAGACCTAACCCTCAAGCAGTGCATTTTTGGCCCATCAAATAAAGGCCTTTCCCAGAAAGCCAAAGGACTTGGAGACATCATTCTGAGTCTCAGCCCATTCCTAAGTAACTTAACACACTGGCTGTGACCTCTAGCTTCAGGGTGCACCAAAACACAATATATGAAGTTTATTTTTTCCCTTTTGATCCCATGGGCCAGATATATCTTTTTCTCCTTTCATGACCAACATGTCTGAATTATTCACATCTGAATAATTCCCAACAGTAATTCAATTACAACAATGGTCTTGTACATTAGTGTCTGAACATGCTTTAAGAACACTAGATGTTCAGTCTTGATCTGGTTTTATCTTCTGCTAAATTGAAGAAGAGTTCCCCAGTAAGTCAAGATTTCTGCTTTGACTTGCAGGCACATTAATATCAAGCACAGTATAGCTCTGTGGTCATAAGCTGATTACGTTTCCACAACTTCCCTGGAAAATTGTTTCAAAATGCCATCTTTGAAAACTTGCACTGGAACTCACTGCGTTGCATAAGTAGTTGGAGCTAAAACCTGAAAAATATTTAGTAGGTCTCTAAGTCACCTTCCTTCCACCACGCCATGAGAACAGAAAGAAAAAGTGGCTCCATATCTATATATCTGTTTTTTTTTTCTTAAGGTGTGGCCTGGGGTCTCAAATGGAAGAGTAAGATGAAATCATCGTCAAACAGTGAGTCTAGGAGTCCTTGCCTGAGAGTATTTTACAATGCCTACACATCAAACCTGTTCTTGTTTATGAAGTAACCAATGTATTAGAGTGACTAACACTTTTCAGTTTCACTTGCTAGACAATTAACTTCTTTGCTTTCACCTTGATAATTAGCACATTAAAAAGAAAATTCAGGGGCTGGAGTGATAGCACAGCAGATAGGGCATTTGCCTTGCAAACGGCCAACCCGGGTTTGATTCCCAGCATTTCACATGGTCCCTGAGCACCGCCAGGAATAATTCCTGAGTGCAGAGTCAGGAGTGACCCTGTGCATCACTGGGTGTTATCTAAAAAGCAAAAAAAAAAAAAAGAAGAAGAAAAGAAAAGAAAATGTGATATGTGATGGGCTGGAGCAATAACACAGAGGGTAGGGCTTTTGCCTTACACAGGGCCGACCCGGGTTGTTTGATTTCCCAGCATCCCATATAGCCCCCAGAGCACTGCCAGGAGTAATGTAATTCCTGAGTGCAGAGCCAGGAGTAATCCCTTTGCATTAATGGGTGTGACCCAAAAAGCAAAAAAAAAAAAAAAAAAAAAAGAAGAAGAAGAAGAAGAAGAAGAAGAAGAGGAGGAGGAGGAGAGGAGGAGGAGGAGGAGGAGGAGGAGGAGGAGGAGGAGGAGGAGGACGAGGACGAGGAGGACGAGGAGGAGGAGGAGGAGGAGGACGAGAAGAAGAAGAAGAAGAAGAAGAAGAAGAAGAAGAAGAAGAAGAAGAAGAAGAAGAAGAAGAAGAAGAAGAAGAAGAAGAAGAAGAAGAAGAAGAAGAAGAAGAAGAAGAAGAAGAAGAAGAAGAAGAAGAAGAAGAAGAAGAAGAAGAAGAAGAAGAAGAAGAAGAAGAAGAAGAAGAAGAAGAAGAAGAAGAAGAAGAAGAAGAAGAAGAAGAAGAAGAAGAAGAAGAAGAAGAAGAAGAAGAAGAAGAAGAAGAAGAAGAAGAAGAAGAAGAAGAAGAAGAAGAAAGAAAGAAAAAGAAAAGAAAATGTGAAACGTGTGACTGAGGTGCAGCAAGGAAAAGGCACTGAAACTAAAACTCTCCATAAAGAACAAAGGCCCCACTACACCAATTTCAAGATGAACCATGGGATGGGATCTTCATGCTTGTAGTCAAGTCAACCATGGACTTATCCTGAAATCCTAAGGCTATACCACCAGGATAGTACTGACACAGAAACTAGATTCTCAAGGCAAGAGGAGATACCAACAGTTTTAAATAGAAGCTCTCTCTCTCTCTCTCTCTCTCTATATATATATATATGTATATATATACACACATACACACATAAATGTATGTATATGCATATATAGACACACATATATATAGCTTTCTTATTTATATATATTTATATATAAAAATATATATACTTGTAAACCTTGTTATTAGGCATACATTTATCATGCAAGGCTGGAAAACAAAGATATCTTAGCATAGACAGAGTTCTTGCTGAGGTTTCCTTACTTCTCCCTAGTGTGGTTCTGGTACACAAAGGGACTTCTTAATACTTTTCTTTTGTCTACAAAATTAAGCATTTACATCATCTGCTCAGGTCCACACAAGGACTCATACCATAGATATTGCAAAACTCTGCCTGAAAATGTTCTGCCTGAATTGCCCATGTTGCAAATCAGGAAGCCTCGTGGGAATGATGGAAAAAGACTCCAAACAAAGAGATCCTCATGGCTAATGAATCAGTCCTTCAGTGATGAACTTTGTGGTAGCGACATTCTACTCTTAAAGTTCTTTATTGAAAGTAAATTGGTAATGGAAAGCTGTGACTCCTCACTTCTCTAAAACCCTGTTTTTTTCCACCAGAATGTTGCAATAGTGTCTTCTATTCTCTACTTCCTAAAAAACACACAGTGGAAGTCAGTGTCTGTCATATATAACTTTAAACTCTTACGAGAACAACTGCATGTAAAATTTTCATGAACACTCATGGTTCTCTTAGGTATAATAATAAGAAGCCTTTCTGAAGATGAGGGAAGAAAAGCACCGTTTTACTAAGCTTCTTCTCTGAGCTAGGCATTGGATCAGACACACTCACAAAAGTTTTCTACATTAATTCTGTTTTCAAAATGACATGAATTATTGGGTGAACAAATGAAGTCTCAAAGAAATTAAGCTGGAATTACCAGGAAAAAAAAAGCTGGAATTAAAATTAATTATTGATGTGCATACAAACCTTCTTACGTCCAACATTCTATTCTACTAGCTCAAAGCTTCCTAATTGCATCCCCTTTTTTTATTATTTTATTGAATCACCATGTGGAAAGTTAAAAGCTTTCAGGTTTAAGTCTCAGTTACACAATGCTCGAACACCTATTCCTTCACCAGTGCACATATTCCACCACCAAGAATCACAGTATACCTCTCCCCACCCCCCACTTTCCAATCCCCCCACCCCGCCTGTGTAAGTGATAAATTTCACTTTACTTTCACTTTACTTTGATTACATTCAATATTTCAATAAAAAATTCACTATTATTGTTTGGAGTTTCTCCCCCCACAAAGTTGGACCTGCTGAAAAGGAAACATTTGATAATTTGTTTTCCATTGCTGAGAATGAAGAGATATGAGGTCGAGCAGCCACACTAGCAGCCGCTCAGTTTTGGATTTCTGTATTTTAGTATTTTAGTAACTAAGTCCAGAGAAATTTCTGCCAGAAATTGCATCATTGCAAACTTGTACCTCTCTGCTACTTTATATTCCACATAGGAATGCAATCTTTCTATGTCTGTCTCTTTATTTCTGACTCATTTCACTCAACATGTGAATCCCTTCTTGAGTGCAGAGCCTTGTCTTGTACTTCTTTAGACATTCATTTGATAAACGAGTATTGGACTCTGCATTTGATGCTGTGGTAGTTCGAAGATGAAGAGTGTGTCAGTCTTTATCATCTTCAGAGTACTCACTCGATATTTGGTTTAGGAGAATATGAAAAATAAGCAGATGTGATACAAGGTCACAATATAAAATATATTAAAAAATATAAAAGATGGGCTGGAGCAATAGCACAGCCGGTAGGAGCTGGCTGGAGCAATGCTTTGCCTTACACGCAGCCGACCTGTATTCAATTCCTCTGTCTCTCTCGGAGAGCCCTGCAAGCTAATGAGAGTATCTCATCTTCATGGCAGAGCCTGGCAAGCTACCCATGGCGTATTCGATATGACCAAAACAGTAACAAGTTTCACAATAGAGATGTTACTGGTGCCCGCTCGAGCAAATTGATGAGTGATGACAGTGACAGTAATACAGTGATATGAAAGATACAAAGACAGGGATGGACAATTTGCATTAATGATGGTATCTGAGATAGGTCAAAATATGAACAAGAGAAGACACGTAAGGAAAACTGGGCAGAAGAACAGTTACTGCCAAAGACCTAGAGGTGGGAAAACACAGCATACTGTGGAAGGAGGCTGCAAGAGAGCAGTAAGATATCCTTGGTAGTTAGTTTAGGGTAAGAGATCTGGGGTAGGCTGTAAGAAAGACAGTGGTGGAAAAGACTGAATCCCATTACGCACTGGATGAATTGCTTCGTTTTCACCCTATAAATATGAGCTTTGAAATAAAAGTGAAAATAAATGCAGGCTTGAAAAATGGAAAAATTGTTTGGCTCGAATGCTATATTGTCTTTCTATTATGCTCAAGTAAGATCTAAACTCCTCTTTGCAGGTGGGCCAACAAAGCCCATGCGATCTGGTCCCTGCCACAGCTTTGTCCTATTGCCATCTCTTACTATTCCAAGCACACTCCAGTTACTCTTCCTCAAGTACATAAAAGATTCAGGGTCGTAGAGAAGTGATTGACTCTGCCCAAGTACTGTGTCTCTCCTTGGGACTATTCTCCTCAGGTCTCAGCTCCTTTATCAATTCCCTCCACCAGTGCGTTTTCCCTCCTCCCTTCTCTTAAGTGGCTCAACTGTTATGGATTAGTTGTGTGCTACTCAAAATTCAGACTGTGAAGGCCTGTCGCCCAGTACACTCTAGAATGTGGCCTTATTTGTAGATTGGGTCTTTACAGGGGTAATCAAGTTAAAATGAGGTCCTTTGGGGTGAATCCTAATTCAACATGACTGGTTACCTTATAAGGAGGGAAATTTGCACAGAGGGACTGGTGCAGGGGGGAAGACATTGTGAAAACACAGGCAGAAGATAGCCATCAACCAAGGCAAGAGGCTTGGAACTGATTTACCCTTCACATCCCTCAGGGTTGAAATCATCCCTACAGATGCCTAGATTTCAAACTTGTAATCTCCAAAACTATGAGACAGAAAATTTCAGTTATTTAAGTCACCCAACTTGTGGTACTTGGTTCCAGAGACCCAAGCACTTGCCATCATCTGAAGTCATCTATTTCATGGTCTGTATCTTAATGTGTCTACTGTAGGCAGTACTTTTGTTTTCCCTGGCTTTGCTCATTTATTTTCTGATCCTGAGAATGGTCAGCACACATAATAAGTTTCTGAAGTAAGTTGAGGTTTGTATTTCAATGGATTGAAAATTCATAATCACTTACTTATCAGGTACCCTATTGAACAAACAATTGGTAACAGGCCCTACACAATCTGGACAGATGAGGGCTAACTAGCTAGTCTGTGGAAAACCTGCAGAATCTGCCAATAATGAGATCAGCTCTAGCTACTGGTGTCTTACAAAAATTCTTGTTTTGCTCTTTGCCTAAATTTTTCTTAGGAACATAGTTTGAAAGATCCAGTTGTTTCTTTTAATGTCCTGATGTCCCGCCAAATCAAATTCAATTGATTGAAATATAGCCTGCTGATGCTTTTGTGAGGCGAAAGAAGCGGATGGCAACCTTCCACCCCTTTGCTGAATGGTGTAATTGGCCTGCCATAGAGAATTGGGGGAATTTTAACACATTCCCCATTTGGCTGAGCTCACCAATTATTCCCCAGTTGCTATCAGAGCCACAGACTTTTCTTCTTTGGGGTCATTAAGCTTGTCAAAACTAATTTGTCACCACAACTGCTGACCCTCATTGCTCTGACAGCAGCACAAGGATCGCCCTAAATAGGTTCTTGCATTACAAGAAAGTAATGGCTTATCAGAACCCACTGTGCTCTTGCTGTATGGTTTGTAATGGCCTTCTGACCCCAGAAGATGTGGAAACAGTATCTGATAAGTGACACAGATCTCAAAACCCATGTACTAATTACTTTGGTGTTACAAAAATGTATACATAAACAAGTAAAGTAAGTGAATGCTTGGCATACAGGCTTGAATCTGATATGTGACAAAAATACACTATTATTAGGCTTTGACAAAATCCGAATCCATTCCTCTCCTTGCAAGCACCCAGTTGAAGTCAGGTGGAATTAAACACACCATAAATCATGAGTTCTTAATAAGCCAGTCAGAATAACATTCTTTGAAAGTTTCTTGATTGTAAATGCAAAAATATTCCAAAATCGAGGTTGCCAAAATTCAATAGGAAGAAGGAAACTTGCTGTGAGGAAATAGCATTCCATTCTCAAACAGTACTTTGTGGGCTCACCCATATTGAGAAGAGTTACTAACCATTTGCTGGAGTTGGCAGGTTTAGTGGGTCTACATGCAAATTTCTGCACAATCAGACAAAGGTAAGAATAAGTCTATTAATTTCAAAACAATAAGGGGATCTTTAGTGACTGCAAAGCAGGCTGCATTCAAATTTGTTGCCTTAACTCTTTCAAGCACAAGGGTGCCATTTTAATATAAGAACTAAGGAAATCTTCTTAAATAAAACTTAATTATGATCTCAATGAATTATTTTTTAAAAATTCTTCTTTTTATTTTTGTACCTCTTGTTTTATTAAAGGATCTTGCCATAAATAAGTAATACACAAAGAAGCTTTACCGGAGAACTTTGTTCTTTTCAGAGACTCAATCCTAAGTATAACTGAGTTGAGAATTATTGGTAGCTACTAAATTTTCCTGGCTGCACTCAAGATCAGACACAATGGAAATTTTTGTAAATAATTAAGGGAAGCTAGAAATCCCTGCTGCTTCTGATTGTGCTTCTTCAGTTTATTCCCTAGAAATATCAGGTTCTTTTATTCTCTTAAAAGGGATACCCCATTCCTAATGAAATTCAACATTGTATGGCTGACTACAATTGTCTAAATGATGAACTCTTTTGGAAAAAAGGCTACATCTTTGGTTGTTTAGTCATACTTATTCAGCAAATCTGATAGGCTCAGAGATGGTCACAGATGTCACACCTTTGAGAGCTTTGCGTTTGCTTTCAGTTTGAGAACTGACTAAAGTTGGGTTGAAGGGAAATAATTAAAAAGGTGGGGGAGAGATGTGAAGGCTAGAATTTCATGGGAATCACAAATTTAGCTAAGTTCTAATGATGTAACTTTGCTTTTAATCTAGTGGCAGGAATCTTCCACCCCCAAACTCTGAAAGAGTAGCAAAGAGTATGCTAAAAACTTGACAAATCTCATAGTAACAAAGTCCTGAACTGGCAGCCAAGATCTGCATGTGAATTTTAAATGGTTTTCTCCCCAAATGTCCAAAAGATCTGCTGTGATTTAAGAAGGGAGAAAAGAGAGATTTATTGATGTGCATATAAAAAGACACATTTCAGAGTTGCCATTGTTAATCAATAACTAGAATTTCACAAAAGACCATGTTAGGTCCAATAATGAAAAGGACACACATATAAAGGCAAGTATAATTACATGGTATAAATAAAAGAGAAGTTGCCAGAGTCTGCATGTTGCCAAATGCCTCAAATATTCATGTTCTTTGAAAGACTTATTTTTGTGTCTACGGAGGATGAATAAACCTCCCTGAAAAAAGTAAGGCTCTCCCCAAACCTTTGCTCATTTCTGGACTTGAACCATTTTGCAGGTTCTGACATGTTTAACTTTGTTTTTCATTTATTTGACATGTTCACACATCCCCGGCTCTGAATAAAAGTGGCAACAATAGAGCTGGATCATGAGTTCTGCTCCTACGGGGCTCTGGCCCACTGGAGATGTGCTCTCCTACTCACCAGACAGTAGGTCAAACTCTGCTCCCCTGTGAAGTCAGAGTTATCACAAAGGACTGAACATTTTTTTATCCTTGGCCATATGGCATCCCATCTCCAAGTTCCTGGTATCTCAGCCAGTGTTGAAACTCAGACTGAAACAACTTGGGAATCGCCTTTGACATGGACATCAAACATGAGGAACACAGATGAATAATGGAGGTTTCCTCCTAGGTCTCTGTCTTATGCCCATAGTACAGAAAGGTCCTTTGTGGTTAAGTGTTAGAAATGCAGACAAAACAACCCCAGTTGATAATATTATTGGTAAGCAGGGGCTGAGAGGGAGACTCTACTCTCTTGGACTAACAAGAGTATTTATAGACACAGAACATACAAAAAGACAAACTCCTTCAAAACCATGCCCAGAAGAGCCTTCTGTATCCTCTATGTCAAGTTTCATTCCTGGATCCTTTCTGAATCTGACTGCCATAAAGCTGCAGTGAATCGAACATGATATCCTACTGGTCAATTTGGAGCTTTTTCCAATTTGTGAGAATGCACGAACTACTCCAGGCTGCCAGGCACATTTTAAATAAACAACTGCATATGTGCACTGACTGCAGAAGTTGCTAGTAGCTGGAGGTATTTTCTAAGCAGAGGAAGAATGGGAGAAGCGCTGGACTATAAAGTATCACTCTGGCTCCAGCCATTAGCTCAAGGAGAGGATGTATTATGTTTACCAGATTGATGGGACTAATTTACAGAAGCATCCATAAATGCTATGGATCTCCTCCTCAGACTCACACATAGCCCTTAGTAGACAGAAAGATAAATCTGAGGCTCACAGCAAGCTCATTTAATTTTCACCTGACAGCTAGTAATAACAGAAGCATCATATAAAGGTTATATTTCAATAAAAAATCTATTACTGGGCATACAAAATACACTTGCATTAATTACATTTCCTTTGCACTGAATTTGACAAAAGGTCGAGAAATTACCAAACGAGCGGTATGGGGTAGGGGAGAGAAGACATGAAGAAAACCTGTGATTTGAAATTTTATTTTTTCTAATTTTTCAGGAATTCAATCATACACATTGTATTTTAATTAGTGACTACATTTAATTAAAATTGATATCCTAAAGATGACTAGCCAAAAATACTGTCAACATGGATCAGTTATTCACTAGCAGATGATGTTTCTATGTTTCTAACATTGCTTGTGTCTAGAATATACCTTGCTTGACATTTTGAAATACTTGAAAAGAACAAGGGAAAGGGAAACAATCTTTTAAAATGTTATCTTCATAAAATTAATCAGGTGAGATGATTTCTCATGAAGTCAAGAAAGACCCTTGTAGTTTCTGAGTTTCTGGTTAGTAGCAGCACACACGGGTAAATCAACATATACTAAAGGAAATTTTGATGTTCAACTTTAAAAGTTGCAAAAATCAAGTATGATCTTCTAAGAGAAAAAATTTTCTTCAGAAGAAAATTTCTTTAACTATCCACCTCCAGAAGGGTTTAAAGCTAACAGTATTGTTGCCTCATAGAAGTTAGATAAGCATAATTCTTTCCTAAGTACTACTCACTACCATTACGGCATCCTGACCAACAGATCAGAGAAAAATAAAATAATGTTCTTTGAGACTCAGTTTGCTTGAAAATGAAAATAACAAACGTCTATTATGATTTACCTGATGTTTAAATACACACAGTAGGCAATGAAAAATTGTGTTTCGTTTCACTCTACCTCTTTCCTAATTCAATTACTAGAATACACCTATTTGTAATTTGGAGTCCTGTCCCACACTTTTGTTATTAGGACTCTAGAATAGAGTTATGCAAGATTTGCACAGGGCACTATTCAGAATAGTCAAGATCTGGAAACAACCCCTCTGCCCAGGAACAGATGACTGGATAAAGAAATTATGTAAATATATACAGTGGAATACTACTCAGCTGTAAGAAAAAAATAAAATCATGCAACTTGCCTCTATGTGGATGGAACTAGAGGGTATTATGGTGAGTGAAACTATTCAGAAGGAGAGGGAAAGATAAAGAATGGGCACTGTCATATGTAGGTTATAAAGAAACACAGGAAAAGAGCAATGAATGTGCAAGGGCAACAGAACTCAAAAGCTGGTTTACAGAACTGAGCTTGCCTGGGTGATAGTGATGGTGGAGGGATGTAGGGGTCCATGGGGCATTGGCAGAGGGAAGTGGGCACTCTGGTGATAGATGTGGTATTGGCACAATGAATGCAAAAAAACTGTAAGTAACTGTAAATCATTTTTTAAAAGAATGGAGAAGCAAGACAAAAGGAAAAATAGATTTGCAAAGAGACTCCAAATTTGGCTCAGTGATAAAGCGTTTGCCTAGCAAGTGTGAGGTTGCATATGTGAGGACCTAAATAACATTACAGTGTGGAGTGTAATCTATCAGTGCAGTTTATCAATGCCACAACAAGAGGGAAGTCCCTGGTGCACCACCACCAAGGCACCACAAGCAAACCCTGAAAACCCATGGGGACCCTTCCACCTCTACCTCCACAACAGCAAACAAAGAGAAGGAAGAAAAGCATACGGAAAGATTTACAGAGAAGTTCCAACCAAAGCTGAATAGGAAGCCTAGTGCAGGAGATGAAACAGCTAGAAGACCAGGTTCATTCCTAATCTTTGGAAGGTACATCACATCTCTTACCCAGTAAAGATATGCTGGGGGACACCAGTCCTCCTAAAATCTGTGCATTTAATTGAGAATGTAGCAAATGGATGGCACTGGGGGAGAAAGCAGAGACCACCTAAAAGCACAATTTGTCACTGTATAATGAAAACGTCACCCAAGAGTGGTTTTCTGACCAGCAGCAGAGCACAACTGGCTTTTTGGGAAATCAGAAGTCCAGACTCCATCCATTGTGAGCCAGAACCTGCATTTTCATAATAAAGCCAGTGGGTCTGTTTAGGAGGCACTGCTTTACACTACAAAACAGTGGCCTTCTCTCTTTTCTTAGACATCAAGCTGGAAGATAAGTGGCAAAAAGGCAGGCAAAGACGGTTGCTGTCTTTGGAGACTGACAGATCCTGAATGACGACCAGCACCTGGAATACCCTGGATGCTTTACATGTGATTGCTGGACAAAAAGACCAAACAAGACTCGATCAAACTGATCAAGTGTCTAACTACAAAGACTTGGGGTTTCCCTGAATATCACTCTGAGAATGACTACTGCCATCTGCAAAAACAAAATAAGGTTTTTCAGTTAAATGTAGGAGCTATTGGGGGCCGGAGCGATAGCACAGCGGGTAGGGCGTTTGCCTTGCACGCGGCCGACCCGGGTTCGATCCCCGGCATCCCATATGGTCCCCCAAGCACCGCCAGGAGTAGTTCCTGAGTGCAAAGCCAGGAGTAACCCCTGAGCATCGCTGGGTGTGACCCAAAAAGCAAAAAAAAAAAAAAAAAAAAATGTAGGAGCTATTTAGTGAGCAAATTCCAAGAATTCTGTTTTTGTTTTTATGGTGCCGGGAATTGAACACAGGGTTTCATACATGCAAGGCTAATGCTCTTACCACAGAGCCACATTACTCCAAGAATTCTGAACTGTAATAAATCAGACATCAGACATTAGTGGGCTGAGGTACACTTCACTTTAAAAAATTGCTTTTAAGATAATGTTAATTATATGTATAAAGTCCCATCAACGGCTTTTACTTTCTTTTACTTTTGCTCTTCTTTTTTTGGCCACATTCTGCTGTGATCCCTGGCTCTGTGCTCAGGGATCACTCCTGGCCAGGCTCAGAGGATCAAATGTGGTGCCGGGGATCAAATGTGGGTCGGCTGTGTTCAAGGTAAAACACCCTACCGTCTGTATGATTTCTCAGCGCCCCCCAGTCCCCATAAACTGCTTCTTAAAAGATAATATTGCAGGCAATTTGGAGGATACAATATATATATATAATGAAATCTGCTCAATTAAAAATACTATTTCCATGAAATTTAGTAAATCGACTAAATTGTACGATTCTGAGTATTATCCAGTTTTAAGAGATTCTCTTCATTCTAATGAGATTTCTTGTGCCTATTCATAGTACTATTGTTCCCACCCCAGCCATAAGCAGTCTCCATTTTCTGGGGGAAAAATACATTTTGAGGACTCCTCAATCAAGGACAAAATTGATGAAAGATGAGCAAGTATTAGTAAAGAAGTTATGGGATGCACCTGAAATAAGCCTCTTGATTCATCTTAAGAGTTCTATATCTTACTGAAACACTAGTGTTTGTACATGAGAATAAATGTACAACTCTATTCATTACTTTATTGATATAGAGGCAAAAAGTAGAACGTAGTCTGAATATCAGTTACAATACATTAATACTCTTGACTGTGAGACAGTTTTCAAGAAGAATGTGTCAGAATTACAAAAACTAACCTGGATATATGTCTGGAATACAAGAGTGAAAGAGAAAACCAAGATACTGATAAACATGTAAAATATTATCTCATATTTATAGTGTAAAAGAAAAATTCAGGTGTGATGTTTGTGTTTCTCTAACCACAAAGGATGTGCAGTCAGACATACCCATCTTAACATTCGCTATCTTAAGGGGAAGAGCGATGAGGGAAGGAGGTGAGGAAAACACTTTGTATATTGTTATAAGTAAATTTTGCATTGCTGTGTGAAAAGAGAAATCCTATAAATGATATTTTAATACCTATAATTACATTTTCCATTAATGCAGGTTAGATTCCTTATGCCTCCCTCCACACTATATAAATCTAAATTCAAATGGGTTTACCAATTGCGAGGGCTAAAGTAGTATGTGAATTGTGCAGACCTCTGGGTTATAACTTAAGAGGTTTCAAAATTGGATTTCAAATTCACAGTCCTGGTTTAAGAGGATGAAGACCTTGACAATATGATTTTATCATGAAGCAGAAGTAGCAGAATATTCAGGATGAAACTTCACCTTTATTGGCTTTCAAAGTTATTCTAACTGAAAGGGGCAGCAGAGATATAGCAAATGCTTAGACTCATTATTGTGCTGATGAAATGATATATAGTCCAATAGCACTGATTTCAATACCCATTGTAGTCTAATTAAATACGACAGCAAAGTTAGCAGTAAAGCAACAAAGATGAATTTTCTTTAAGAAGATAGCATTTTCAACTTTGCTAAATGAAAATATTAACTATATATGAATACATATTTGTGTGATGAGTCACCTAAAATGTTTAATAGGGCATATTTGCATATATACTTCCTTAATCTACTCAAATGATATCTGAAAGATCAATAAGGTTTTGTGATTCAGTTTTTACAGGTAAGTTCTCTTCCCCTTTCATAAACATTTGTGATTCTTTTGATTTCAATATTATTCTTTTAGAAGTACATCTATTAACTTACACAATATATCCAGAAAACCACACAAATAATTCTTATACAGCCGAATTAATTATTTCACATTAACACACTCAAGTAACCACCATATGCATCAAGAAATAGACTATTTAATTATTGTTAGTCCCAAAGGAAATTCAATCTTTAATTCTAAGGAAGGAAGTCAGAATGAAAAAAATACATTTGGTGAATTTAGGCAGTTACTTTATCCACTGGGTTCAGACTGGGCTGTCTGGGTAAAATTTAAATATGACTCCGCAGAGTCTAGAGAAAAAAACATCCTTGGAAAATGTGTTAGGCTCCGTCAACATGACTTGCTACGGTTCTTTTCCATTGTGTCCCAGACATACTGTCAGGACCAATGACTTGTTCATGTTTGTGTCACAGAGCTCAAGCCAAACCTTTGACTCATCTCTGGGTTCATTTTTACCTCTCAGTCTTCTTTGTCACCGAGGTGCAGTGTAATGAAATGCATGTAACCTGGCAAATCGAACAGAGCCTTACTGTTCAAAGAAGGTAAAATAGACTATTAATTTGTCAGCACAAAGTGAAGACTCAGAAGGTTGGAATATCAATCTCTTTTTAATCTATTATTCTTTCTTAGAATAAAAGGTTGCTTAGAATTCACATTTAGGATGGAAAAAAGTTAAGTGAGTAGACCCTGACTGCTCCCTGGCAAGGAATATCTCCCAAGAACAGATCCAGGAAAAAGATACACTGTCCAGTGTTTCCACCTGAAGTAGATCGTCCTTTGGTCTCTCACATTTTTATATACACAGCTATTCTCTGGCTTGATTAGATTAAACATAAAGTAATTAGGGTGAATTCCATGAAAGCTAAGCTCCTGGTTACCATGTGATTGTTGCTTACAGCAAGCAGTGCTTTTTAGTGGTGCTGAAGCTTCTGAAAGCCAGGCTAGCTTTGGGATTTTTCTGGAGATCTTTTCTTCCCCACTGAACTGGACTATGAAGTGTATGAATCAGTCAAAATAACTCCGGTTCTTCTATTTTAAGTTCTATGTGGCCTTGTAAGAAGCCGAGTGGCTGTTCCGAGGTACTCCCGATGACTGAAATATTACGGAATCCAGCCTCAGTCCAGAAATTGAGTAAAACTCAAAGAGGCATTTTTAAGTAATACATTCAGGGAAGGAAGTTAGGCGAGGAGGGGCTTTAAATTGACTCTGTTATTTCGTGTTTTGGAATATGTGCATCAACTTGATGGATAAATGCTGCCTAGGATAAAATATTTTATTTAGAAGTGCTGTTATTTGTATTCCAAACGAGTAACATGGGCTGCATTCACACACCCTCACTCTCCACCAGGAAGTCAGTAATTTTGTTTTAGATTTTGTCTCCACTTAAGTGCAATAGGCTGGCACATAAGGTAATTTGAAAACAATTATTAAGGGTGGCTTTCAGGCTTGTACACATATATAACTACCAAGTATCTGGCAATGTTCTTTCTGCCTAAGCCCAGAGATTTCCTAAAGCAGAGAATAAACAAAGCTATCACTATTTCACTGATGCAAGGATTTTGGGACTAAAATGGTCATGAAAAAAAATATCCTGATGGTGAAAAATATTGGAAATAATTGGATCTAACTGTCATTGTATCATGAAAATATAAGTAGTTATAAGAAATTCTGGTGGTGGTGAATGTGCACTGGTGGAGGGATGGATGTTTGATCATTGTGAGATTGTAACCCAAACATGAAAGCTTGTAACTATCTCACGATGATTCAATAAAATTTTAAAAATTAAAAAAAAGAAATTCTGGTAACTTGTGAGACTTAAAAGTATAACATGCAAGTTTGTTTACTCGAGAAAACATGAACATTATTAGAAGATGGCAAAATTATACTTTATCAGCTTGTAAATTTGTCACAATTATCTTCTTTAAATAAATTAGAAATAAGAGACCCCCATTATTCTAGCCGACAGAAGTGATTCTTAACTATTAGCAATTTTGTCTCTGAGGAAACATTTCTCAGTGTTTTCAGACAGTGTTAAATATCACAGCTCTGTGTGTGTGTGTTTGTGTATGTGTGTGTTGGGGGGACCAAAGGAAAGCACTACTAGAATCTAGTGTAAAAAAGGGAATCTGCTAAGCATTTCTGCAATGCATAGACAACTCCTTGCCCCCGAAATCATATGGCCCCAAATGACCAGTAGGAGCAAAGCAAGGTTGAGAAACCTTTACTAGAGCATGACTCAAGAATTTTAATGGGAGGGGCTGGAGTGATAGCACAGCGGGTAGGGCGTTTGCCTTGCACGTGGCCGACCTGGGTTTGAATCCCAGCATCTCACATGGTCCCCTGAGCACCGCCAGTAGTAATTCCTGAGTGAAGAGCCAGGAGTAACCCCTGTGCATTGCCCGGTGTGACCCAAAAAGCAAAAAAAAAAAAAAGTTTTTAATGGGAAAGAAACTCATGTTACTTTGATGACTAAAATACACACAAAATCCTCACTGATCATCACAGTTCAACTTCTAAACTTTTGAGAATGTTTAAAAGTAATCACCCTGTGTGATACTGGCAAAAGAGACAAGGGTAAGAAGGTGAACTCTGTTCAAGTAAGGGAATAAGTTTAAAGTAAGCTGGATTTGCCCTTCTGCATATCTTGGTCTTCTGAGCTAACATAATAAAGGCAGAAGAGAGCAAGAAAGAGAAGGAGGAAAGACGGGCAGAGTTTTTTGGTTTCCATCTCTATTGAAGAACAGCATCACACGGTAACCATATTGCTTCTTTCAGATGAGGATATTTGAAGGGGCTGGAGTGATAGCACAGTGGGTAGGGCATTTGCTTTGCATTCAGCTGACTCGGGTTCGATTCCCAGCATCCCATATGGTCCCCTGAGAACCGCCAGGAGTAATTCCTGAGTGCATCGTCAGGTGTGACCCAAAAAGCAAAACAAACAAAACAAAACAAATGAGGATATTTGAAGGCTCATTTCAAATCCTTCCAGTTCCCTGGAAGATACTAAGCACTTTTTATCTCATCACCTCCATTAGAAGAAGCTTGAGGCTAATTTTTGTTTTGTGTGACACTATAATGATGTCACTGACACTAGGCAAGACAGTATTTATGACAAAACTAACCCCGAATTTTTTAAAAATGATTATCTGATTTCCATGCAGTCATCATTTATATGTAAAAATGACATTATTAAGAAAAGAGAAAATTCTAAACAACCCATCTTAGGAAACTAATAACAGGGTTGTGAGAAGAGAGAAAGAATATGAGAAGTGATCTACTGCACAATTAAGATGCAAATGCAACTGATATGCTTGGGCTCTGTTGGCACCATGACTGCAGGATGCAAAACTGGGTCTCAACATAATAATTGAATCGAAGGCATACACAGTAGCATGACAGACATACAGTTTCTGATGGGCTCCATTTGGGGTATACACAATTATACCTGTAACAGTTCTTTGAGAAGGGATGTCTTATATTTAATTGATGATTCAGCATTACCAACTAATTCTGACTGCATTTTACAATTTGCCTTGGACAAGAACAAGTGGATTCACATCTTACCCATCTACAGTTCAGCAATGGGTCCTGGAGGCAGTACCAAGGATGCTGCTATATGGAGAGGTAACTGTGTGCACCCACGGGAAAAAAACAACTCGGTAAACAGGCACTCTCCTGTCATCTGTATTACAGGAAGAGACTTTTGTTCGGAAAGCCTATGTTAGCTTTCATGCAACATGAAATCATATCGTATTTCAAATCTCCTCTAGCTTTCACACATAGACTTGAATGCCGTTGAGGATGTACTATTCTATAGATGACTAAATTTGTAGTTTAAAAACCCTGGGTTTAACTATATCACTGTATCACTGTCATCCCGTTGCTCATAGATTAGCTCAAGCGGGCACCAGTAATGTCTCTATTGGATATGCCAAAAACAGTAACAACAAGTCTGGGTTTAACTTCAATCTTTATTTCACTATATTTATACTATGAATAATCTGTTTATTTTATTTAATAGGCACATATTATTAATTCCTTAAATAGTTTCAAAGTTGGGAAGAGTCGGAGAAAAAGTACAGGAATCAAGGCACTTGTCTTACATATAGCCGACTCCGGTTCAATCCCTTGCACCACAGGTGGTCCCCTCAGCCCTCTAAGGAGTGATCTCTGAGCACAGAGCCAGGAATAAGTCCTGAGAACATGTGGGTGTGGCCCCCAAGCAAACCAACAAACAAAATAAGGTAAGACTTCACTTAGAAGGAAACAATTTGATGTTTGTATTGTAATAATTCTTTCCCAATCATATGTTTTCATAAGTAAGGATCATTCTAGAGAATTCTTACATCAACTTCAAGAGTTAAACAAATTTAAAGACTGTGATCCTTCACAAGATAATCCTCATAACTGAGACTAATTGAGAAGCTTGTGAAATTCCAAAATCTACCCTCACATTCGATAATTTGTTAATGCAACTACAGAAAGCTACTACACTCATGGTTAGTCATCATTAAAAAGAATGGGTAAATATGAAAATCAATTGAGAAAAAGAACATAGAGGGAGATGTCTAAGAGGTTTCCAAATATGAAAACTTTCTTCTTCCTCCAAACATATACCCTCTCTGCACTGGCAAGAGACAATTCATAGACAATATATCATCAGTCATGAATGTCATCTGAGTTTAGTGTCCACAGTTTTTATTAGAGTTTCATTACATATGCATGGTTGATTGATTGTCCTCATGATTAACCTCAGATTCATGCTGACTGGTATAAGGCACGTGCTCATAAAATCACGTGCTTGATCTTCCTGGAAGGTCCCACCCAGCCTAAAGTTTTGTAGGCAGCTCCCATCAAAATGAACAAATAAACAAACACACAAACAATATTCCTGTCAGGTAGATTACCTCCCAGAAACCAAATGTGAATTCCTTATGTCCAGGTTTTTCACTAGACAAAATACCTAATCTTACTGACCATTTTATTCCTGTAGCCTTACTATGATACTTTATTAAGGAAGTAATTTTCACATCAACTTGTTAGGAAGTTTTAAAAAGAAAAAAGCAAATTCATTCTGAGAATAAGTATCTCTCATAACATAAAATCCAAATTATAAAAGAAGAAAGCAACCTCCAAATAATAGTTAAAAATAAAATGAGAGTCATGGAAAACATCTTGACGAATCATTTCCAACTATGTAATTATGAAGGCAAAGAAAAAAGTTTTCAATTTTTTAGTCACAAACTTTTATTCTGTTCACTTTGCTGTTGAAAGCAAACCAACGGTTTTATTTATTTTTTTAATTGGAATCCATCTGAAGTTTCACAGACCTAGGTGAGATTTCTTAAAAGAAAAGAAACTTCTTACAAAAATCAACATTTTATGAGCTTAGATCACTTATGATTTCTGTAAATGCAAAAAAAATAAGTGGACATATGGTACAAATTCTCACTTATTTCTTTTGCAAGTGAGATGTGTAAAGCTTTTTGAGACCTTCCTTACCATACATGAAAACAGAGTAAAGAGTGCTGGATTTACACCTAATTTTTTTATTTCTCAACGCAAAATTTTATGAATTACATACAGTGGCAGGTCAAGAACTTGGTTTGAATAAATTAATGAATGGTTTCTAGTGCATGCTATGAATCTGTGAATATCATGAATTTAATATAACCTTTTTTATCTATTAATTCATTTCTGGATCTAGAACCTCCTTTTAGTGCACAGTTAACGTTAGAGTTGTGATTCTATTGAAGAGAAACTTCCAAATTCCCTGTCCAAACATATAAAGTAGCAAGTTCTGTAAAGAATCTTTACTGCCTTTGAAGTTTTTGTGCCTTGGTGATTTGAATGCACTTAAGGCATTGAGGGGTGATAGAAAACTTCCTTGCAGAGAGACATGTGTGGCCTCACCTATTTTCTAAAAGTCAGTCAGTTTCATTTGTGCCTTCAGAGAAAGCAATTGCTCACTACTTGCAGAGGGCAGAGAGTACATGGAGATTTACAATGAAACTATTACGGGTTTAAAAGAACATCATTCATGTGTTTTTTTCCACCTTAGAAGTGTTAAAGACTATAGATTGTAGCTGAGGGAGAATTAAGGTCCCTATTTACACATTTCTCTGTGACTGTGAACCTGTAAAAGAAATGAACTCAGTTGCAAAAGTATGCAATTCACTCAGGCAATTTCATTGTCTTAGCTTAGGAGAAAATGTCCTTTAATGTCATCAGCTAGAGAAAGGTAACTCTTTAGGAAGCAAAATGCATCCTGAAATGTTAACATGAAAAATAAAAAGGAAAAGAAAGGTAATGGAATTGGAAAATAGGATAATATGCACATGAAGGATGGGGAAGAGGCAGGAGAGAGAACCATCTCATCAGCACAATTCCCAGCTGGAGTGAGAGAAGATTATGTCCTGGGTTTGCTGTGTAGTTTGAAAGGGGCACTAAATATTACAATCTTTTGAAAATAGAAGTGTCTTTCAGGTTTTTAAACACAAACCTTGGCAAGTTCAGCTCTACAAAATCTTGGCTAGTGGAGATAAGCCTGTTGTTCTAATTCAGTAGCCAAGAAGATTCTCCACTGCAGCGAGAATGGGAAGTCAGAGGAGGGAAACACAAAGGTACACCTAGAAGGTTCTAGAAGAAGATAGAGGGCTGGGATTTTGTTAACTTTTGCTTTTTACTTATTTATTTTTTAAAGACTGAAAGATAGCTGAATTCTATTTTTAGCTTTAGACCTTGTTCAGTAAGAGTTTTATAGTAGATCTTATATCCTATCCAGATAGTCTTAGAGGTAGCTTGACTTTTCAAATTTCCAGGAACTGAGCTTTAGGGCACATTATTTAGCTTTTTCATTTCCATGGATGGCATCTCATTTTGAAGCAGCTCAAAGTACCTCACTGTGCTGATTCTGTTGTTTTTGTTTTCTACCTTCCCCATGTCCCTAAGATACACCAGAAACCTGTAACTACTTAAGGTTTTATCTGCATTGTACTAAATCAGCACTTTTGGCACTCTCTTACATTGCTGGTTGTTGTCTAGCTTGACAAGTCCCACAAACTCAGGGGGTGGGGGGAGCTATCATTATATAAAGACAGCATGAAAAACATCTATTCATGCAAAACCTCTTGGCCTCCTCAGCCTGCCTTAACAAACCACACATGCCAATAAGTGCAGATAAATGAGGTAACTGTAAGAGAAACCATACGGTAAATCAGTAATTTTTTAAAAACTAAACTCCGTGTAGGTGAAACACCCGTAATTCTGCCTCTGCTCATCAGTTAAGTAGCCAATCAGGTCCTGGCAGGCCATATGTGTATTTATAAATATATCTGCTAATGTAAAGGTCACGCTGCTCACTGCTCAGGGAAATCAGGCACATTTGGAACCATCCCTAGAAGATTTTGGTTTCTTGAAAAAAATATTTTGACAATTTGTGACAAATGCAATCCTGCCCCCATATGTTTTGTACTATTTAAAGGGAAATGACACCTAGTTGCCTTCACATCAACATGTGACTTTTTTCTTTTAATAATGAAGCTAGAATCTGGGAAGGGAAGGATGTTACCTTCCATACATATTTAAAAGATGTAAAAATCCTTTCAAACTTCCACACTTGACTGAAAGGATAGTGGTAGCTTTAGCTTCCAAAATCTGTGTTACTCTTCATGACATGGGAAATAAAAAATTTCATCCCTCCCTAAGTTGGAAGCAAAAGTGGGAAAAATATTGAATGACAGGAAAGCAATGGTAAATTCTGGTCATGAAGTGTGGCCTTCTGGTGTCCTGCACGTTTTTTCGCTGCTGGGTTCCCTTTCTCTCTTTTCCGGGCCTGAAGAGAAAGAAATAGGGTTCTGTTTAAATGTTGCTCTCTGCTAGTCTCACAGAAATCTTGTATAGGTTAATTTAGAATATCCAGATATCTTGATCAGGACTAAGCATTACTTTGTAAGGCCATGAGAGCTCAAAATCTAGGAAAAAACTTTGATATACTTATCGACTGAACACCCAACAACTCCATTCTTTAAGAGCCAACAGAACAACGAGGTTTCGTTGTGTCATGGACGACAGAAACATTAAAAAAAAAACTCAGATGACTTCTTTGGTTAAAATTTAAAAGTTTCTGACAAGAAGGAAAGGTATGAAAATATTTTGAGAAAACTTGTTTAATCCCCCAGCAATGCCTTCCATTTAATTTTGCCTTAGAATCTGAATAACCATGACAGATGGCTCCCGCTGGTTAAAAAAAAAAATTAGCTAAATTTTCAGATAACGCAGCCTTCTGTCATGTTCTCCTATCCGAGGTTTATGTGGTTTGTTTAGCAGGCTCTGAACTGCAGGCTGCTCACTGGTGACCAGCTTTCACTTAGTATCTGCAGAATTCACACCACCCGATACCGTATGCTCAGAACTCCAAGTGGGGAGAAATATTGTCAGTTCAGATGACAAATGACCTTGACAGGACAGCCCTCCCCAACCCAGATATTGGATCTCCATTCTACTCACAGAGCAATGTTTAAAATGTAAGGACCGAAAGTGAAGCTCTTGGCTCTATCAACCTTGCCATCCCTTTGTAACAGAAGAAACTCCTCTCTGATGCTATAATTACAACCCTAATGGATACACTTAATTTATTTTGGAGAAATGAAGTTGATATCCACTAGTGCTATTATTAAAAAAGACTAATGAGAGCTGCTAGGTAAGAAAATAAAGGATTTATTGAATTTCTTTTGGCACCCAGCACAGCTTAGCAATTTTGAGAGCCCATCAAAACAGCAGATACATACCCTGCTCAGATGTGCTGTACGGATGTGAGCTGGGTTTCAGATTTTCAATAACAAATCTGTCACTCCAATTTTAATTAGACGGCTTAAAGCAGCTACATCAATAATGGCAGAATGACGGCTTAGTTCAAAGATCATAGAGATGTTACCCTACTTTAATAGTTCTTTTATACAAGTACATATTTCAGAAGTTTGTGAGGCATTCATCTTTACTACCCCTTTCACCAAAGAGGGAGGAAAAAATACTCCTAATTGAATTGAACCACAAACACAAGCAGTCATCACCATTTCTACGCCAGGCTGTTGCATCCAGCTGGTTAGGAGGTCTAATTTCACACCATGCAGCAATGAAACACTGCTAACTTTTATTTGTAAGTATAAAAACTGTAATATTTCATGACAGCAAAAGGCCAGTTCGTGCCGTTGGGTGCACCTTCCCCTGCTCTAAACCTAAGAGATAAATGGCAAAGATGATTGATTATTAACCCACAAGCCTTTCTAGTGAAAGGTTTGCAGGTGAGTGGAGCAAGGACAGCCAGGGAGGAAGGCTGAAGCCACCCGGAGTTCACTGAGAAAACCAAGGAAGCTACAGTAATAGAATCTTACTCCATTTGATGTGAGCTAGGTTTGAAGACTGCCAAGTCATTTTAATTCATATTTGATGGAACTCCCGCAACACTGGTGTTGCTTTGTTTAAACATCTCACTCACATGACCCTGCTGTGTGGCAAGATACCTTTAACAGCACACCTTGAATACAAGCTAATATGGTTTTCACTTCATGCATTTATTGATTATTCTTCTGTATGTTCAAAGTGTTGCCTTGCCCCCCACCTCCCCAAATCAGAAGGCATTTTAATTGAGATTTCTTCTCAAAAACTCAATTTCAACAGTCAGCACCAGGTGAGTGTTTTTTTGTTTGTTTTTTAGGATATGTTTAGAAAAAGTCTTGCTCCTGGCCCAACTGTCTACATCAGATCACTGACCAGCTCTGCCTTCTGCTCCTTACTGCCATTTTTATCTTCTTTCTTTTCATGCTTGCTTCCCTACTTCCAGCTGCCAGCAAGTCAGATAATTAAATGCCAAAGTAGTGACACTTGGCATTTCAATGAGTGCTCTGTATTTACTACACGGCCTCTCTCTCGACAGCCCTCCTGCTCAGCATGCGTGCAAGCTCTACGCTGCTCTGCTGAACTGAAGCTCGCCTTTGTTGCAGGGCTGGACGAACTGAAGAAAGATGAACTCGGGCAGCAGCCCAGAATTGAAAGGAGGGAGGCAGCAGATTCCCCAACTTCTCTCTTTGCTGCCTCTCAGAGTTTGTCCTCAATTCAATTAAACAAGCATTTGTTAAGACCTTAGCCCTCAGTGCTTGGCCCTCCGCTTGGATACCCTTTACATGGATTTTGTATTAAAGAGAACAAAACTTTTGGTCTTTTCATTTCACCAGGCACTGCCGGGATATTACACTGTACATGATTGGAAGGTGATTTCACCTTTCTAGCTCACCCAATTTTGTATGAGAGTTATTAGTCACAACAGAAGTAGATAACTGAATGTGAAAGTCTGCTTTCAAAACTGTGCTGTGAAGTCTGGGAAAGTTGGATTTATTAAAAAATCTTCACTAAAGGAACCATCAAATGGAAAAGCACGTGCATCACATGTAAGGCCCTATGTTCAACCCCCAGCACTGTGTGGCTCCTGAGCACTGCAAGAACAACAATAAGACAAAAAGGGGATGTAAGTGTTTTGAAGATGTTTCAGTCAATGAGAGCACTGTGGCTAGTCTGATGCCACTCCTTATGTCTTGGAAGAGTCTATAGTTCTAGTAAATACTCAGTGACCATTTGTGATTTGTGAAAGAATGAACAATAAAGCAACACCAAACAGCCCCTACTTCATGAAAATAGTAATAAAAAAGGTTAGGAGATGGTACACAGATTTGGAGGCCATGTTTTTCACCCACAGCTCTCAATTTGACCCATGCACTGCATATCCCCTTCTCACATTGAACATGTAGCCCTGATGACTCCCAGGCACAGTCAGATTTGGACCTGCTGGCCTCTGAACTCCACCAGACACCCACAGACTGGGGCAGTTCTCAGCATTAAGCTCAGTATTGAAGTCTCCCTAGGTGTCCAGTTTCCCAGTACTGCTGGAAGAGCTACCTCCAAAATACAATGCTACATGAAATAATTATGGGAATTCTATTTTTGTATAAATTAAATCACTAATGGGCTGGAGAAATAGTACAGTGGGTACGGCATTTGCCTTGCAAGAGGAGGCTGACCCAGTTCGATCCCTGGCATTCCATATGATCCCCAGAGCAATGACAGGAGTAACTCGTGAGTGTAAAGCCAGGAGTAATCCCTGAGTATCTCCAGGTGTGATCCCAAAATCACTAATATTCCAAAACACTATAAAATCCTTGAATGGTAAGTATTCCACCATTCCCTCACTTTCCATTAATATTCTCTTCCACTTCCAGGTAAGATGGAGTAACAGAAACCAATTTCTCCACTCATATTAGACATAATATATATTGTATACATACATATAACAACACATTTCAAGGCTATATATTAGTAAATGGAAGGCAATGATTCCCAAGAGAAACAGCAAATGAGTGAAGATTTTGTATTTCTCCTCCTAACTGCTTTGAGAACAAGTCCATGTGGGAGCACAGGAAACAATCTGGGGAAAATGCAGTAGATTTACTAAGATGAAGAGGAAGCTCAGGAGAAAACTAAGGAAGCTAGAGTTTACAGTACTGCATGGAGAAATGCACTGAGAAAAGAATTACCCCCGAAATGAAGATACGCAGAACTTCCACTCAAGTATTTAGCAAAGAACTACTTAGTATATATACAGGTGAATAAACTACCTGGTGTAAGAAAACCACCAAAGTATTAGAGGTAATAATGCTGGGCACTCACAGTATCCCAGGTACTTCTACCAGTTAGATTAGAAAATCTCATAGTTGTTTGTGCATTGGTAGAATACTCAAGATACACTTGGTTCCAGGAGGAGCTCCAGCACTGCTTATAGTAAAAAAATGAAGATATAAAAGGACCAAACTATGTTAAAGAAACTTAACCCCATCACAGAGTAAAGCTTCAGCATTTACAGGAATACAAAAATATCAAGTCCCTCCGGTCAATGATTGGAACTACCCACAACTGTGTGGGCGGTGGAGGGTAGTTAAGGTAGAGAAGAGACCGCTATGATAATAATAGCTGGGAATGATCATGCTGGACAAGATCTGAGGTTTAAAAGTAGGTAAGAGATATTCTTGATAACCTTTCAGTATCGATATTTCAAAGCGCAATGCCTAAAAAAGAGAGAGAGAGGGGAGAGAGAGAGAAAGAGAGAGAGAGAAAGGGAGAAAGAGAGAGACAGAGAAGAAAAGCACCTGCCATAGAGGCAGGCAGGAGGTGGAGGGTGGGGGGTGATGGGAGGGAACCTGGAGACATTGGTGCTGGGAAATGTACACTGGTGGAAGGATGGGTATTGGAAAACTGTATGACTGAATCCAATCATGCAAAGCTTTGTAATGGTCTATCTCACAGTGATTCAATAAAAATGTTAAAAAAATTATATCAATGGTTGGTTTGGTAAAAAAAAAAAATCCAGTCTCCAAGAAGATAAAATTCACATTGTCTGTCTTTTTTTTTTTTTGCTTTTTTTCGGGTCACACCTAGCGATTCACAGGGGTTACTTTTGGCTTTGCACTCAGGAATTACTCCTGGCGGTACTCAGGGGACCATATGTGATGCTGGGAATCAAACCCAGGTTGGTCGTGTGCAAGGCAAATGCCCTACCCGCTGTGCTATCACTCCATCCCCTCACATTGTCTCTTACTCAAATAAAAACCACCAGGCATGTAAAGAATCAAAGGAAAAAAATAAGCTACAATGTGGATAAGGTCAGTCTGGTACTGACACGGATAATTGACACAGAATTCTGAAATACTAGAACTATTAAAATAGTTGTTACAACTGTGTTCCTTATGTTAAAAAGAAAAGACATGGAGAATATAAAAATATCAGACTTTTAAAAAATGAAAATAACAGTGTTTGATAGGAAGATTTCTCTAGAAGGGATTGATAGCTGACGTTGTAGAAGCAAAGATTAGTGAGGCTGAAGATAGAGTGATAGAAAATACCCAAAATAACAGAGAAGAAAAGGATTATTAACAAAATAAACAGTTTTGGATTGAATATCAGACTGTCAGGTTCAGAGTATATGTTCTTACAGTCATCTCATATGACATCTAGTGCCCTGTGATCAAAGATATGTTAACAACTATAATTTTATCTCAAGACTGTGGTAGCTATGTAGGATGGTCTTCACGGGAAGGGATGTGGGAGTATGCATGTGTGTGACTGTCAAAATTTGTAGCCCGCCCTGTACAAACATCAAATCTACACTAAAATCTAGGGCTAAATGTGGGGGTAGTTGGTAGTGAAAAAATCAAGTGTTACCTGTGTTGGTTATGGCTAAAGTGACTTGGTACTAGGAAAAAACTACAGTGGTTCAAAGAGTTACTTTCACAGAATAAATCCCTATAAAAGCTCAACTAGTTCCGAATTTACTCTTCACACATTAGTGTTGCCCAAAGGCATCTAAAATTCAGCATCTAATTAAAAATCAAATACAGTTTTTACTATGGCCCACTACCCCACATATAAAAGTTTTTCCCTATGAAAATAGCTAACATTAATATTGTAGTTAGTTCAACTATTTTTTTAAAAGGAAAACATATTTTGCTTCCTGTCTCCTTTCCCAGAGCTTGTGGTGGGCTTGCAGGGTTCAGAGTGTGGATGCTATAACAGTTCCAGCTGCTGGCACAGGCACTTGGCATGACCTCAATCACCATTAATTCATAGAGTTGTTGAACCTAAGGACAGCGTCAAGTCACAGAATCCTGTACAGGGAAGGAAGAGTAACAGGCTGAGTCCATTGGTCATTTTTAGATGACCAATATTCACTGTTTCTAATATTCCCTAATTTCTTTTGGGAGAAATCATCTTTCTCCACAAAATACAGTATGGGCATAAGAGTATATTCAGGGGTAGCCACTTTCTATGGAAACTGCAGGAAGCATTTTAGCCAGAAATTTGGCATACTATCTATTAATAGTTGGGTAAATACTGGATAGTATCCTCTGGACACTGAACTCTGAGTAAATGATTCGACTGTTAAAGCATTGGCTTTGGATTTCTTTTCATAGGAAAAATGTGCCGACCAAACATAAGATTCATTCACAAACTCAAAAAGATCCCTACAATTACTCAATTCCATCAAACACCTTCATTCATCTTAGAGCTAGTAATAATTCCTACCTCAGAAATACATTACAAAGGGGAGTTAAAGAATATAAAGTTCTTAGAAGAGTGCCTAGGCACATGGTAAACAAACAGTGTTTGTTTCTTTCTTTTTGGTAACACCTGGAGTTGCACAGGGGTCACTCCTGGGTCATGCAGTCAGAAATAACTCCTGGTGGTGCTCATGGGGTCATATGGGATGCTGGGAATGGAATCTGGGTTGGCCATATGCAAGGCAAACACCCTACCTGCTGTACTATATCTCCAGCCCCTAAGCAAACAGTGTTAGCAATGATAATAAAATTATTATTCTTTCTACTATTTTTTGTTATAGATCTACTAAATAGAGTTCTATACTACATGCATTTATTTCAGATCAAATGTTCTAATGAATGTTAAAGGCATTATTAATCTTGTAGTGGTATACAAGTTTAACTGTCACTCATAATTTTGAACACCCCAGCATGAGGAGAGGGATTCTCCATGAGAATCTCCAGATCTCTAAAAACAATATACAGAGTTATGAGAATATGTGTGCTCCTGCAATTCTATATTTCTGTCTGGGGTAAGTAAAGTGACCCAATGTTCCTGGGATTCTTAAAGTCATGTATACCTTCAAAGGTTTCACACCCTAGTTTCCTGCTTCTAGATAAAGGTGGACATTTCCTTTTAATATTACTTGGCATTCTACTAGGACGGATCTCACAACAGAAATGGTCCCCAGACAGCTTCTGCTCACAGGGAAGCTTCTACTCAATTCCCAGAGCTTGCCCAATATTTCAAGTACTTGCAAAATCCATAAGTCAATCTTGGAAGCCAATCCAAGGGCCTACGGGGCAGTGGTTCAACTAAGAGTGTGCTAGCAGAGAATGGCGATTGCTTGACTGTGCACTGCACTGCCAACCAAAGGCAAGAGCTCCACGCTGGCATCTTTCCCTTTTCAATTCGACCACAATGGCCACTTAAGGGTCGTATTTGAAAATAAGCAATATGAGAGGCTGTGAGTATAGTAAGGTTCCAAAACCTTTCTTGAATTGATTATTGCTCTGCTAGCATCCAAAGATTAAGGTAAGTTCACTATTAAGATAGGTCCACTCTCCAGTGTTACTCCAACCCTCTTTATTTCTCAAGTTCAGTTTCATTTGTCAGGTAAGGCAGCACCAGGGAGCAAGGAGACAGCTCAAAGACTGGAGTGCTCTATGTTCAAAGTTTGATTCCAAGTACCACTGGGTCCACACAGCATCACAGCATCAACCTAAACATTAAACTATTAGCCCACACAGTCAAGCCAAGTTTTGATGGGCGTGCTCCTTGAGCATTGTAGATACTGCTTGGGAAACCTCCAAATTAATTTACTAATTAAAAAAATAAGGCATCATAAGTCCTACCATCCTTAAAATTAGTGGGACTAAAACCAATTTTATACATAAAAGATCAAACATTGTATTCAATGTCAGTCACACTCAGCAGGCCTAAATAATCAGAAATCTAAAGGAATGAATGATATCAATTGATTCATTCTTACAGCATGAAAAATCTGATATAGGCCATAACCTGGACACTGTTCTAGCGACTAAGTCAAATGTTAAATCATACTGATGAACACTAAAGTTAAGATTATCAAAAATGACCAGAAAGGCAAAATGTCATATGATGACAATTTTTATTGTTATGAATTTTCGTGGGGAGGTTACTCAGGAGTTACTCCCGCTCTGTACTCAGGGATAATTTCTAGCAGGCTTGGGGGACTATATAAAATGTGAGGGATCTAGCCTGGATTGATCGCATATAAGACAAGTGTCCTACCTGCAACATTATCTCCAGTCATACATGATGACAAAATTTAAATGATCACTTAATTCAAGAAATAGATTCCAACAGAATTAAAATTTCACTTGTAAATACATTCGGACAAATTCATTTAATTTTCATATTTTTAAAATTTTTTATTAATGCATCATGATTTACAAAGTTATTCATATTTCAATTTTGTGCATACAATTCTCCGCACCAATCTATCACCAGTGCCATCTTGCCTCCACAAGTGTTCTCGGATATGTCCTGATGCCTGCCTAATGAACAAATTCATTTTAAATGTAGCACTGTCGTAGCACTGTCTTCCCATTGTTTATCTGTTTGCTTGAGCGGGCATCAGAAATGTCTCCATTGTGAGACTTGTTGTTACTGTTTTTGGTATATCAAATATGCCATGGGTAGCTTGCCAGGCTCTGCCATGTGGGCGGGATAGTCTCGGTAGCTTGCTGGGTTCTCTGAGAGGGACAGAGAAATCTAACCTGGGTCTGCCACGTGTAAGGCAAACGCCCTGCTTGCTGTGCTATTGCTCCAGTACTATTTTAAATGTAAGACCTGAAAATTTAAAAATAATTTAATATGGGATTTACTTCTTTTCTACTTTTTGAGGGGCCACAGCCAGCACTTAGGGCTTATTTCTAGCTCTGTGCTCAGGAGTCATTCCTGGTGGGGTTTGCACGACCTTATGCAGTGGCAGGATCAAACTAGGGTCAGCTACATGAAAGGCAAGCACCTTAATCTTTATCCCATGGCTTTGCTTCTAAATTGTGAGTCCCATGGCTTCATAATCTAAATTAAAAATTCAGATTATGTCACATGCAATTTTATCATTCAAAGAGGGTGAAGAAAGTTTGAAAGAGGAAAAAAGAACACATCTTTCTTTGGGAGATGTTTAGTGTAGGATAACATAGTCTCAAGTAGCCTCAGGTAGTTTAGGTTTATTGTGTTGTTTCCATCACAGTGCTCCCTTTCCTCTGTGCTTATTTGTAACTACTTTCTTTGTGCTCGGTTGACTTGTAAATATTGTTTTTCTCTTCTTAAATTCTTTGTATAGTATATTTAGAGCAATGTCCCTTTTGTAAGGGCACAGAAAAACTGTAGTAAATGCTATGCTTTTGTTATGTGGGAGTCATTTGACTCTAAATGAAACTTTCCTCCTGAGCATCTGTTCTCTCAACCTAAACCTCAGCTGCTCTTAATTCCTAGAACCCCCCAAAGCAGGGTCCTGCCTGACGAGGGACTGGATGGACCCAGGGCAAGTGGTGAGTTATGTGCTACCCTGCCATCGAGGTGGGCCTGGCCAAAGTGCCTAATGCTTAGCTATAAGTTAAGAGCTTGGTCATGAAGAGATGCTGTCATGATCCAAAAAGTAATAACTAGATTTGGACCCTGCTAGGGTTAGGAATGATTAATCTGGCCTGAACTCTGTAGTCTTGAGTCTGTGGCAAGATGTTCCCAGGAGAGCTGCCCTAAAAGCTTCAATGTATCTCTTACTGTGTCCATACAAAAAATAACTTAATGATAAAAACACCTTAAGTGGTATTTTGTCCCCAGACTGTCAGTTGTTGTTTCTGCTTCCGGACCAGGTAGAGCTTGGGCTGGGAGGGCAAGGTGGAAAGACATAAATAGGGGTGGAGAGAGGAGTAATGGGAGGCCGAATCCAAGAGAAGCAGTAGTAGCAGAATCCAGAGAGCTGGGATAGAGGAATGAGAAGCAAGGAAGGAAGAATGCGTGAGATGGGAGAGACAAGAGATTGAATGAATGGTAACTAATCAGTAATCAGTCTGGTCCTTGTTCTTCTTTCGCCTGCCCATCGCCTACAGCCTTCCTGATCCTGACCATCCATGGTGGCTCGGGAGCACCGAACGCAGGTGGTAAGATAGAGCTGCCCGGAGAGCTCAGGAACACACATCCTTCACGCGAGGGAGTAGTTCTTTACAGTTTGGTTCTTTGCAGTTCTGGTTAGGAGGGTGGGCTAGGTTAAATTGGAAGATTTATAGCATTTTATTTTCAACCTGGCCCTGGAAACTATCCAAGATTCAAGTCACACATGAAATCAGAATGTATATCCCCAGGTCTTCCTGCAGAAATCTGTCCTTTTGAGAAGATTTGAAAACCAATCCTTGGCTCTGTGTCCAATACATGGATTTCATCTGCTTTTCACTCATTATAATTCACAGTATCGGATGGATAGTCTGTAGCACACACACAACTCTCTCCCACTACATTATAGTATAGGTTAACAAAAATAAATAGATAATAAAACAATTAAATTTTCATTTAAAAGATATTTTTACTAAATCAAGTCAATAAAAATTTTTACACTTCTCCTATTGCCAAGATATAGTGAATGTCAGAGATCATGCAGTAATAAAAAAGAATGCATACCACACAGTCCCAACCTCTGAGGAGCTTAAAGTCCACTGAGAAAAACAGACAAGTAATTCACAGATTATGCACAGCATATATGAGATAGCAACAGTCTGATCTGCATCATATTCGCTGTACATAATTACCTTGAAAGTGGATTCTTTAGAAGGAGAAACCATTGAGGAATTGGTAACTAATGGTGATACAAAAGAGGAAGAAGAAGAATGAAAATTCAGCAACTTTCACACCTTCTATTTTCTCTATCAAAGAATGTTGTCATTAGAGAAGAGGATAAGGAATAAGAAGCAGATGTGACCAGGAGATAGAAGCTTCTACTAGAGACTTATCTATGGGAAAACCAACTAGTGCAATTTAGCACTACTATTTACCCAGAGACTGCCCCCGGCATCATGTAATCCCATCAATGGCCAACATCCAGAGACTATAAAACCAAGCTCCTGAAAGAGAGCGATGCAGTCTCTTGCCCTGCACCTGGCTGTCTTCACCGGGGCCCCTAGGAGGGGTGGGTTGAGTTTTCCTCCCCACCTCGGCAGCCGAAGACCTCCAGAACCCAGCCACAGCCATGCTCAAGGCCCCTCTCCACACATTCAGACAAGCCTCATGCATGAAGGAACTGGCAGAGAAACCCAGGTGTGTGGGACCCGGGACTAAGATCTTCAAACCTGCTCAGATCAAGACTGGGCCTCTTGGGGCCGGAGCGATAGCACAGCGGGTAGGGTGTTTGCCTTGCACGCGGCCGACCCGGGTTCGATCCCCGGCATCCCATATGGTCCCCCAAGCACCGCCAGGAGTAGTTCCTGAGTGCAAAGCCAGGAGTAACCCCTGAGCATCGCTGGGTGTGACCCAAAAAGCAAAAAAAAAAAAAAAAAAAAAAAAAAAAAAAACAAGACTGGGCCTCTTCTGCCCAAATCCCCATTTTCCAGTAGCTAGGTGGCCACACCCAGAAACTGCCCCGGCGCCACCATGTAATCCCATCAACGGTCAACATCCAGAGACTATTAAACCAAGCTCACAGAAGTATGCGATATCTTATACTAGTTCTCCTTCTTGGAGAATCTGGCTAGCTACCAAGAGTTTCCAGCCCACATGGGAGAGCCTGGTAAACTCCCTGTGGCATATTCATATGCCAAAACCAGTCTTATTCCCCTGACCCTCAAAGAGCCTCCAATGCGGAACTGTTGGGAAGGATGAGCAAAAAGAGACTTCTAAAATCTCAGGGCTAGGACGAATGGAGACGTTACTGAGACTGCTCGAGAAAATCGACGATCAATGGGATGATGATGATGATATGATGATGATGATGATGATGATGATGATGATGATGACGACGACGATGATTTTGCAAAGACTGTAGGATGAGCATGGAAGACAATGGGCTTTGTGGTCTGACACCCTAGACAAAGTACACAGTTTCTTAGGCCTCAATACCCTAAAAACGTAAGATAAGAATACTTACAATATACTGTTGCTCTGAAGTAAGAAATGAACAAGAGTGCACTAGCCAGATCCTTAGCACAATTCTAGCCTGATCAAAAACAAACAAACAAACAAAAAACCCTTAAATAAATTATCTCCCTTTCAGCCCTGGGAGCCCAAAAGAAAAAATCCTCACATTTCAAAACCCAAAGGTTTAGAAAGATATGAAAATCCTATCTCTGTCAATCATTCTTGGGATGTGGTCTCCTACAATGGAGTATTTGGGGTATACTTGATGGTAATTGATTCCTCTGCTGGTGAAGGTCCTGTCTGACCACTTCTAAACCCCCCTTAACTCTGTTGTTACAGAGGCAAAAGTGTCCCGTACTTCCTGCACTGGTTTTATTGGCACTCTAATATCTTTTATTTCTTATTTGCTACCAGAATACTCTGAAAAACAAATGTTGATTCTATCATTTTACTGCTCAAACTATTTTCAGGAGAAGTCTTGAGGCAAACACATGATGTCACATTTGCCTTGGCTGCCGTTCCCCACAATGATCATATCAGCTGTACCCCTATTAGCTATTTCCTGGATCTGTTGTATAGCTTCTGTCCTCTTGTATATCCAATTCCCATTGCAAAGAAAACTGTGTCACACCTCTGTGCTCTGGCCATAATCTGTATATCCTGAAATAAACAGCTCAAATGTCACTTCTTCAAAAAGTCTCTCAACTCATTGAGACAGTTACTTCATCTTAATGCCAGATCTCACACGAATCAAGAGTTAGAGCAGAGGTGTGGAAAGGAGGGTTCCATTGTCATTGGTAGAGGAAAGCTTACACTCAGGTTGTGGGTGTGGTGTTGAAACATTTTATGCACAGAATATTCACATGCTTAATACTATAAATCATGGTGTCACAATTAAAAAAAAGAGGAGAAAGAAAAGTTTTAAAGCAGAGATTTTTTAACCAGATGGGGCTTGGTCCTTATCTGTAAATGACTGAAAACTACTGCTTTAGAATAAATCTTCTGAAAATTTTTTATTCACAACCCCTCATTGCTGGGAAAATTTTATACAACCCAGGCATATAAATATACAAATAAAACATTTACTGATAATAAACAGTAAAAATACTATTTTTATTAAGGGTCCAGAAAGGCAGTACAGCAGGCAGGGTGTTTGCCTTGCATACAACCAACCCTGTTTCAGTTCCTGGCATCCCATATGGTCCCCCTGAACACTGCCAAAAGTAATTCCTGAGTTCGTAGCCAGGAGAACCTTCTGAGCATTATGGTTCAAAACCAAACAAAATACAAAAAACCTGAAAAAAAAAACCCAAAACAAGTCATAAAAAAGTTATACAGTTTAAGAAGCTAGGATTTGGAGTACTAACCATTTAGAAATCAACTATTGAATCCAGATTTCAGATACTCATCAAGGAAAGAAAAGTGCTGTTATCTATACGAATCTGAGATATGTGAAGCACTGCTGAATGAACAAAATTCTTTGTCCTGAGAAAACTGGCATTAGTCTCATGATTGGCTTATATGCTATTTGTGATTTTCCAAAGAGCATGCATCACTTCTTACCCTGAGCTTTCTAGTGTGGAATTATGTACAAAATAAAATCACCTTGATTGCTAATGAGAGTTAATTCAAGTGAAGCAGAAACTTGTTCTACCACTGCTTGACCCTTAAGCTACCTAAGAAAGGCTGGACTTTTAATGATATCTTCAGCATAGTCATCATTTTAATATTGTCTGATGCCTCATCTGTAAATGTCATTCTTTTGCTACATGATATATCTTTTTAAAAACATACAAATTTCTGTAATATACAATGTCTCCCAGTAACATTCAGCATCACTGAATACTACCAATGGAGATGTGTAAGGAGTCCAAAATTTTGTATGTCATTATCACCATTCAAAAAGCACAAATGAAACTATGGAATTAAGCCTCTTTATCAGTTACCAACACCCAGTTCCAAGGTCTAAAGGTGTCTACATGTGACACCAGTTGGCCAGAGAAATATTTGTGGGCTCCAAGGAATCATTATAGCTATTGTTTTTGGGCTCCCTGGGGATGCTGGTGTTAACAGACTGTTACAGCAGGCGAACTCCCAGCATCCCTTGCTATACTGAAATGGAGACCACAGAATGTCTGGCTTCAATGCTGTCACAGCCTGCAACAAGTGTGAAAGGATTCTAGGGAGCGGGCTGTGTTAAAGATGCTGCTTGACAAGTTGACGTAAAAGAGGCTATAAATATGCCATTGGTTCCCAATGCTGGAAAATTCTTCCTGACATGAGAATGGTGTTTCTTACTAATGCTGAGGAAAAGTATTTCAGATTAGTTTCAGGCCAGCTGAATTTTGCTGAATCTCCCAGGAAAACTCTTGGGTGGAAACCCCTCTCTTCTTAAGTGCCCTCAAAACTCTGTTACTTTTCTTTTGTGACTTTTAAGTCATTTTAAATTAATAACTCCATATTATTAGTCTCTCTCATGAAGCTATACTCCCGAAGGAAGTAAAGGTTTTGCATATGTTGATTACAGGTGCACTGTTCCCAGTTACTAGTGAAGGATATGACAGGTAGTAGGCATTCAATAACTATGAGATGAGATATTCTGCAAAATATCCTTGCTGTCCTTGTCCCAAACTCCTTCCATTACTTCTACTTTGGTCTCAACTATATTTGGCTTCACTGATGCTGTATCCAAGCTGAGAAATTAAGTTATATGCTTATCTCGCCAACATTCTAAATACAAAATAGAGTGATACTAGACACCTTAAGCATGTTTACTTTCACGGGAGGACAGTGAATACTGTTAGGGATAATATAAGACAGAGTGGCATGGTCATTACTCTCGTTGAATTTACAATTCAACAGGATGATACATCTAAAAATTCATAATCACTATATGTGGCCATACATGGAAAGAACTTAAATGATGCAGAAAGAAGAATTATCTCAAGAAAATAGAAATGGGTTATGAAAATTACTGGTCTATGTGCATCTAATTAAAAACTGCATGATTTAAGACTATTTTACATTTAAAAAATCTTCACACTTTAAAGAGATCTTAATTCTGTGAAAAAAATTACAATTTCATTACTAGTGCTAAATCTTTTTTAAGAGTTCAATAACTTATCTATCAATTTCTACTAAGACACTTTATTTCCCTCTTTATTTCTCTCTCTCCCCCTCATTCAAAAGAGATCAGGGAGATGAAGTCAAATTAGTAATTTCGGGTCCCCATCCTCATCAATATTGAGGCTTTGGGACCTCTCAGTCATGGACTCAGCATCAAACAAATAATACCAGGCACAGCTCTGCCATCACTTGATCTTTTTTTTTAAAAACAAACCCTTCCCATCTCCCATCTTATGACTGCTTATAGTATTCTTGGAGAGACAAAACATAATAGTGAAATGTTAAGTATTTTGAGAGATTAAGGTTAAGGAGTGTGGGAGTTCTGAGAACTAACTGGACTGGAGATTGCAGAAGAGTTATGGAGGATTAGGGATGGAGATATGGACAGTTTTTTAGGACAGGGAGTATGTCCATCTCTATAGGATGGAAGCCTCTGGAAAAAGGCAGGGGCTAGATAGGCACATGGGGTATATTAAGGATGGGGGAGAGGTAATATGAGACAGAGGTGTGGAAGAATGGTGAAATACATACTGAGCGAGAGAGATGGAAGAGAGGTAAAGAGAGGGAGAGTGAGACAGTGTGTGTGTGTGTGTGTGTGAGAGAGAGAGAGAGAGAGAGAGCGAGAGAGAGAGTGAGAGCTCACTTTCAAATGGTGAAGGCAAATAGGGTGAAGTCAGCGGAGTGGGCCTGTGTACCGGGGTGCAGCTGTGCCTCCCAAGATGTACAAGCAGTCTGTCTGTCTACCTTAGGGCTTGTTTGGAAGTGCACCACTAACCACTTTCATTTTATCATGAGGTCTGTTATTCTGAAAATCAAGAACTACACAGAAATTAACCTTACATACTACTTTGAAAACATATCTATTACTAATGAATTCCAGTGAGCATATGCAGCATTTTTGTATAGAGGGCCTGAATATTTCCTTGAACAGGGGTAACATGATACTAAAATTTACAGCTCTGTTTGGCTGATAGTTTGATAAAGTTGATAAATTTCTCCAATACTCTGAGTAAATAAGGAATCCAAAACTCACCAAATAAATGGTTGAGTGTATGGGTAAATGGATATTAGAACATTCTTGGTAGAATTATGTACATGCTGAAGATTTTCTAACAATAGATTCCAAAATCATATATCTTATGTCCATAAGACAATCTTATGAGACAATCCATGGATGCCAGTGGACCTGGGACAAGTGCAGCTCCAAACCAGGAATACTGACTGGACTGGAACTGAAGCTTTCTGGGGTCTTGAGACATAGTTAATATTTGTAATGAGATGTCTTCTATTCAAAAGTTTCTGGAGAGCTTTGGCAGGCTCTGAGCTGGGCATGTCTGCCACAGAGGAAGGGAGGGAGGGAATGATGAAGCAGCTCTAATCTTATTCCACCTGCAAAGCAATTACTTACACTTATAAAAAAAATCCGCATTGGCCTGTCTGATTTTATTATGCTTTCCACAATGGCACATTTTAATTCCTTTGTTGTTTCCACATAGTGCTATTGTATTTACTTGCTAATGCAGAGAACATCAAAGAACATGACATTCCAAACTGTACTCTTTCCCATGATTTTTCCCTACCTCTACCAGCATGGGGTACCTTTACTTCATTCCCCTCCCCACCCCTACCCCCCCACAGCTGCATAAATTAAAAATGAAATCATCTGAAAACACTACTTCTTTTTGTCTTCTTCCATTTAAGTACAGCTTCTATCAAAAGTGATCTTGGCATGTAGACTCCATCTCTCCCCACAGGTCTCATGACCCCAGAAAAGTTATGCTTCCTCGTGCCAGGCTCTATGCAGCTTGTTACAGCTCTAGTCATTCCCACTTGTAAAGATCAAATGCTTCACTACATACTACAATGTTTGTATGTCTGACTGCATTCCTCTTTAACAAGTGGCCCGTGACAGAAAACAAAGGACAAGGGTCCTTTTCTCCCCCATTCTTGTTGATAAAAGCTGAGAAATTTAAGATTCAGGAAAAGATGCTTTATATATTTAATAGCTAAATAAATTTAAAAATTTTCAGTCTTTGGATACTTATACCTAGTGAAGGTAACATATCCACAGAAATATTAAGCCAGACAGTAACTTCAAACTGTTTCTTCACCAATACTTTTCTAAAAAAGAGAAAGGAAATTGGCCTACATCACTAGTTTCTTTATTTTCCTGTCATCTGCAATAGGCTACAGGAAATAGGCCAGACAGAAGGGAAGACAATCAAGTCTCCGTAAAGTCATTAACTATTTAATATCAGCAGGAATGATATAGATCTAAATCGCTGCTGAATCAGAATAGTCAAAATCAGGGTTAAAGACTAAAGCTTTCTCCACTGTAAACAACATTGTCATATTCTTGTTACATTCCTTAACCACAGAGCTTAAAGAACAAAGAAAACTATTCACGGTTTCAATCAAAATTAGATACAACTGTGGGTTTTTCATAGTCGTTGTTGTTGTTTTTGTAATTCTGACACAACTTTTGGTTATAAGGGACATTCAAAAACTTGTGCAATCATTACTTGCATAACATGACCCCTGTTATATGAATATTTATGGCCAGAAGGCAGACGTATGTTCTTTACAGTATCATCATCTATCACAGATTGTGTGGATATACAACACTACTACTAGGTTCATTATTTTTTTAATTAATTGTGTCATCTATTATTAGCAAAAAGCCTTTTAAGTAATAAAACAAGAAAAAAAGAAAGCAAGACTTAATTTCATGCAAGAAGTCTGAAATCCTTCTGGCATAGACATGGTTTACTGATATACTACATTGAACAGAAGCAGAGGTCATTTGTATTAGGGATATAACGATATGCTGCACAAACTCAAACAGTTGGATGATGCAAAAATCTAGAGCCAGCACAATTATTTCTTCATGTTTTCTTTTCCATCTTGGCCATTCCCAATTTAAACGGAAACTTAGGTTTCAATTTAATGCTACTAAAACTATAAACTACACAATCTATTCTACACACACCAATTATAAACTCATTTGCTGAGAAAACAGAAGAGAAATAAATCAGCCAAGTTAATTTTTTTAAATTAAGTGAGGAACTGTCACAAATGGCTTCATGGGAGGAAAAGGATGTCCTTTTCAGTTAAGCTATAGAATAATTTATTGAAAACTAAAACTAATGAATTATCCTTACTGCAGAGCCACGGGGCCTGACAGCAATGTGGCTCGGCACTTCTAGTTGTAGGTCGGTGACAAGAGACGTGCTTATCTTGTACCAATCCCTCAACTGAAGAGAGCAAACATATATGTGCTTGCTCTGAAATAGAGGAGTTCATGAAGACTGGGAAATGCAAGCTGTCGATGCTACTGCATAGAATTTACTCTAAGCTCGGATAATGACTATGACTTAAAGTTTAAATAAGGGGCCGGAGCGATAGCACAGCGGGTAGGGCGTTTGCCTTGCACACGGCTGACCCGGGTTCGATCCCCGGCATCCCATATGGTCCCCCAAGCACTGCCAGGAGCAATTCCTGAGTGCAAAGCCAGGAGTCACCCCTGAGCATCGCTGGGTGAGACCCAAAAAGCAAAAAAATAAATAAATAAATAAATATAGATGGAAACATCCCATAGCAAACCACACAATCCCACTCCTCAACTTTCTTTCTTTTTTTCTGCTATCTCAAGCAAATTTACTGGAAACTGAATATAGATTAGGAGCATATCACCATCAATTCCAACTTCTGATATGTCTTCCGCAGAGTCAAATGTACTAATGACTTAATTTTTTATATGTTAATTCTCAGAGTTAGCTACAAGCTGAAATAAAGGCCTGATCTTCCATTTAAACAGTAAGTTGAGATTAGGTTCAATGTTCACTAACATGGAAATTCGCCAATAAGGTAAGTCTCTTTGAATAGATTATTTACTTACATGAGATTATCTGATTAAAAGGATGAGCCACTTAACTCTAGCTGCACTGTGTCCTGGGTGAATGGAGCAGGGGAGAGTGACACAGAGATGGAAGATTATAGTGACAGGAAATTAGGATCAGATCCAATAACACACACACACAGACATACACACATACTCTCCCCCCCTCAAGAACAGGGAGTTGAATTATCAGATTGATAAGTCAATCTGTGTAAGGTCTGGTAAATCTTCTGACATTTCATAAATCCAATATACCATGACTTCAGTAATATATTTACCATAGAAAGGGAAGACTATACGAGGTCCAGAATTGAAACCACTACTTACAATCAGGGGGTCAAACATTATGACCATCAATATATACTATAATTTGGTCACTGAGTACAAATAGGCAAGCAGAACCATAAGAGGGGTCCAGGCACAGCAAGGAGTCCAATTTAGGAGTCTTCTATCCCCTGCAGTCTGACATTTTCCCTCTCAAATGGGACACTTAATAGAGGAAACCCACTACATCCATCTCTCATTGAGAGCTAGTACAGCAGGAATCTATTGATACTTAGGCATAATATATAGTCAACAAATTAAGATAGTGTGACCCTGATGAAAGAACAGATACACAAGCATGCTCAAGTAATATCAGACAATGGTCAAAAAGAATTCAATAAAAGAAAGATAACCTTATTAATAAATGGTGCTGGAATACATACATCCTTGGACCAAAAAAAAAATCTCTATCTAAACTCTATGTGAAAAGAGGATGAAGAGATAATCTCCATTTGGAAGAAAAGCATGAAAACCCATTATCCCCCCCAAAAAAAACTAAAGTGCACACATGTGTATTTATACCTCAAAATTCAGCATAATAATAGACATTCTGATTAGACAATGGGAAAAACATGTACAGACATTTCACATAAAAGGCTATTAAAATGACAAAGAAGCACGTGAAAGATTCAACAAATTAGTCAACAAGAAAATGCAAATTAAAACTATAAAGAAATACCATTATCTATAACTTAGAAAGACTGAAAATAAAAAATACTTAACTCCACCAAATATTGGAAAAGAAGTAGAAAAGCTGGAACATTCGTATATTGCTGGTAGGAATGTAAAATGGTATAATCATAAAGGAAAAACAGTATTGTAGTTTCTTAGAAAACTACACATCAAATTAAAATTAGCACCTGACCCAGAATTGTAGTATTGGGCACTTACCAGAGAAATAATACTTATGCTCATACACTTGTATTCTGCATACAAACACTCATAGCAGTTTTATTTGTAATGGTTGAAATCTGAAATCATTCTAAATATTCCTGACCACAGAAACGGCTGACCAAAGTCTGGGATAGAAAGGCATGAACATTTCATGAATTATTACTCAGCATTATAAAGGAATAAACTATTAACACACAAAAATTTTTATGAATTTCCAATAAATTATGCTGAGTGAAGAAAAGGCAATCCAAAGACATTACACCTGTATTATTCCATTTATGTATAATTCTTAAAGTGAAAATGTTTAGCACAGAGGACAGAATAATGAATTGTCAGAAAAGCTAGGCATGGGAAGATGGAAAGAAAGTGGGAAGAGTTCTGAAAAGTAAACCGCAGGATCTTTGTGGTTTTAGTAATGCTGAGCATCCTGACAACTGTGTGAAAAGAAGAACCTACATAGAAAATACAATTTCCCAGAACTTAAGCCACAGAAACACACGAAGATATAGGCATTACTTCTTACACGTGCATGCGAACCTACAATTATCTCAATGAATATTTTAGTTCTAAATATCAGAATGCTGCCACAATGTGAAAGATAAAACAAGGTCATATTTATGCTATGAAGTTAACTTTAATATGACATCCAAGGCCAGGTGTATGGCACAGAAAGAACCTTGGGAAAACTGCTTTTGTGTATAGTATCTCACCATTCAGTAAATAGTTTTTTGGGGAACGGGCATACCTGGAGGGCTTACTCCTAGCTCTGTGCTCAGACATCACTCCTGGTGGGCTTAGGGGACCATATGGGATTCCACTGATTGAACCTAGGTCAGCCGCGTGGAAGGCAAGCACTACACATTATACTATTGCTCTGGCCCACATTAAGTAAATATTTACTGAAGAGCGATTGTTTTATAAAAGAAAAAGGGGCTTCCTTCACTCACCTTGACACAGTAGTAGACTCAAGAAGACAGACACTGGAGGACAATTACTATTACTACCAGGTCTTATATTCCAGAGTACAATGACACACCTGTTATATTCACCAAAGACTAATCAGCACCTTATCTAATCTCTGACAACTGATAGCTACCTAGCAGAGCTCTTCTAAAGATGAGAGACAAATTCATATCTCATACAAGGTAAGAAAGAAATTCCTGCTAATAAGGAGATTACAATATTCTGGCTCTATAGGTTAAGTAAAATTTTCTTCAATCCTGATCTGAGTCCGTGATCTTTATAGAATTCCTTTCCTGGAGTCAGAGTGATAGAACAGTAGGTAGGGTGCTTGCCTTGCATGTGGCTGACCTGGGATAAATCCCCAGCATTCCATATGGTTCCCCAAGTCCACCAGAAGTGATTCTTGATCACAGAGCCAAAAGTAACCTCAAAAAACTACCAGGAGTGGCACAATAACCACATCCTGACTGATTCCTCCAGCCATCATTTTCTTGGTGATGCAGTGAAGGGATATTTAGTTCCCAAGAAACCCAGAAAATAAGTAACCCTGATGCTCAAGCCAAAGCTAATTTTGAATATTCATCCATATGCATTATTTTAATATTTAAAACAATGTTGTAAACAGTGGTTAATAAATCCACCTGAATTTAAAAGATACATTTCATAATAAAATATTAATTTCATACAAATTAAACAATTGAGCTCATTAACATCCCTTTTGTAAAATTCCATTTATGTATTCCTTTCTCTCTCTGTATCTCTCTATATATACTTATATATGTGCAAGAATGATATATATACATATATATGTGTATATATATATATATATATATATATATTGGGCCCGGAATGAAATACACACACACACACACACACACACACACACACAAAGCTTGCCCTTAAATTTGAAAACAGGCATAATCATTAAAGGATTCTATAAAGTATGAAATGTCAAAGTAAACAGCTTTGTTTTGTAGATTTATATTTTATGTTTCTGATGTAAAAATGAGGACTATGAAACTTGACACAAGTCACAGTATCTTTCCTCAACTAGTAATCCCTAGGATATTGTCACCAGCACCCAACTACTGAAATCATTATGAAAAAGGCATTGATTGAAAAGGAAGTGGCATATCTGCCATCTTGCAACAGAAAGTTGGGCTATCTTTTAGAATAGAAAGCAATTTATTGAGATATATTAGATACCATGAGTCCCTAAGTAGCCATCATGGTCTTCTGACTTCTTTTACTTCCACCTCAAAGCTTGCCCAATAAAGATTCGAAGAGCTACAGTGAATGTCATTAGGCTCAAATCTGCATAAAGATGAGTCAAAGAAGAAGGTAGCAGAAGTGAAACAAAGTGAATCATGTAATTAAAAAACCTGGATGTAACAGATGAAATTATGATTTCATTCAAAGGCTTAATATGCTGACAACACTTAGGAAAATAACATGAGTACTGAATCTGTTAACTCCATAGCTTTCTTCATTTGCCATTCTTCACATGACAAATCAAGTTATCAGTATTTTCATTTTTAATTTTAATTATTTTTACTTTTAAATATCAAGCTATATGCATCATTTTAATACTTAAAACTAGGTTATGTAAACCAGTGGTAAATCAATACATCTGAATTTAAAATATGAAATATTAAAACTATTTTATACAAACTAAATTAATTAAGCTTAACTATGGAAATTGGAAATATTTTATTAGGTAAGTCATCAAAAGCTTAATGAGTTGAACTTTTAATGAAATTTTGTTTGTATCTTATTGACAAATTCCTTCAGAGGAACTGAAATCAGATTTAATTTATTTGGGGAGTTGGGTCCCAAGCTACAGAGGCCCTCCTGGAAATACTCATCCAACCAGGCCAACCTGTTCAGTACTTAGGCCTGTTGGTTCTGGCAATCACTAGGACACACTCAGTGATGCTGAGGGAGCCTCCGGGGTTCACTTCACTCCAATGATGTTCTGGGCAACTGCAGGACACGTGGTCCTAATGATAGAACCCAGGGTCACTCATGCAGTCCTAAAATTAAATTTTATAATGTAAAGATAGTGATGAAATAAAATTTCTTATGAAAATTTTCCTTTAGAAAGCTTTGTCTCTTCATGTCAAATTTACAACAAAATGATATTAAAATGTTGATATTCAGAGGGCAAGAATGATGACACCCATTTTAATCTTTCTTTCCAAAAGTAAATTTGGCAGGAGTGTGTTGTGTGTCTATGGGGGTGGGGGATGACGGTTGGAAATAAGTTATTTTGATATCAGCAATTCAAAATGTAAAAAGTACAAAAGGAAAGCAAAAAGATTAGAGAAAATTAGTTGCTGATGGATATTTTTGAGGGTTGAGGGGTGGGATTTGCCCAAGTGGTGCTCAGGAGGCGCAGAGACTCCTGAACATTTTCATTCAAACACCCAGACCAAATAATGTGATGTCAGGGAGTTTCTGGACCAATCCAGTGGTGCTTTTGTTCCCGAGGGGTGGCTCCCAGTGGTGGTGGGGATCCTGTGGTGTCAGGGATCAAAGAGGAACTGGTCACATGTAAGGCAAGTGACTTAACCGCTGTCCCATCTCTGCTCCTTTCTCTATGTATTTTAAGATCAGGTGCTTATCTCATAAAGGGGGGAAAATGTTTCTCCTTGTTAAATGTTTTGCTGAGAAGAGTTTGACTGAACTGTACTGTCCCTCTTTTCTGGGTCAATGATGAGTGCACAGCCATTTTAAAACAAAGTCTTTCAGAGTAAAGGAAGAAATGCTCATTAATATGATGGAGTCGGTTAAGATCAGTGACCTAGAAGCTCAGTATGAATAGATACTTTCTAATATTATTGAGAAAATTGCATTAAAAGTGGGTGATGAACATATTCATTATGACTGTTCTAATTTTGACAATAACTGGATTTCTATAATAATTTTTTTAATTAACAGATTCAGTGTCTTAGAAAATGTTTTCCTTATCCCTAAACATTATCTTATGTTTGGCTCAAGTATTAATTTAGCTGGAATAAAATGAAAGACCAAACAATATGATATCTAATAGCCAATCTGACCAGTTCTAATAAGGTCAAACATTTTTCTCTCCTTGGAAATGCCATACAAAATTGTCTTTAGTTTGTTTGACGTGTTTGAAGGTTTTCCACTTGGGAATAAAGTGCTCTGAAATGCTTGCACAGTGCTTTCCCTCTGTGACATGGATCCCACCAGCTAAGGCTCTCAGTAAAGTTGGCTGCCAGTATAAATTGTATCTTTCCTGGCTTCACACATGAGCCAGATGTTGGGGATTTTCTGAGCTACAGGATCATGGGGAAAGAGGTTTTTGCATTTCCTGTGTTCTCGCTCCAGCTCTCAAACTTTCAGGATTTATAGCCAGTCAACAGTGTCATGAACTGGCCTGAAAATATCCCTAGAGTAAAACCTATTGACAATGTACTTCACTCTGCCTTGGCCTCTTACCATCTGTCAGATCAGGATTTCTTTGAACTGCTGCTTTCCCAACTGTTCCACAGAAAGGCAGTGAGACAGGTGTAAGCTTTACTGTCCTGAAACTGCAATTCAAAACACCTCTAAAAGAAATTCAAAAGCAGCTTATTTTCTTGTTGATAGTATTCTATCAATATATTATTTTAAAATTATACATAACAGTTGTAATGAATATTATCATATATAATTTAGAAATGTGTAATAGTATGGATGCATATGTACATTACAAGAAAATGTAAAAATATTCTATAATCTCATTATCGATGGAAAGTCAACATTGTATTCACATAATTCCAAGAGATTCCCTCATGGATAATGAATATCTGTGTATGCCATCAGAAGCATGTACATGTATGCAAACATGTTAAACATCCTACTGTAAATATTTTCCTCATTTTTATATTCTTGAATAAATTTAATGGCTTCATGATTTTACAAAATATTATGCCATAATTTATTTTGTAATCTACATAGTGCTAGACATTTAGATTGCTTCCAAATTTTCTTGCCATTACAGATAAATCGCTTTGCCATTTTAAACAGTATTTTGACAACAGAAGACCCAACAGAAGTGGAGTTTTCTGGACAAGGACTTCATTGGTTTCCAATGAAATTTTAAGAGTAGTAGTTTTCAAATTCTCATTTTCTTTATAACCACCTAGAAAGCACGCACAAATACAGATTTATAGGCACCACAAGTGTAATTTCTTACGGAGAAAGTCTTGGGTCAGCCTGGAGAATTTGCACTTTCTGAAAATTTCTATGATCTGGATGATATCTAGAAAAGTAGTACTCAAAGGGCAGTATCTTCTGGATTTATGTTACAGATGCACAAATATTTCTAATTAGGTCTCACTTTTTATACTCCACTGAGAAGTGTTTAAATTACCATTTTATAGCATAGTTCATGACCAGGTATGTGCTTAAGTCTTTTCTTTATATTAAAAAAATGTTTCCCAAAGAAGTAACATTGGCCAAACAGACTGAAAATTTGACACATACACCTCTCTTTGGGACTCAGTTTTTTGCCCACTCAAGATTTGGCAAGTGCATGTCTTCCTTAAGGGTAACTGAAAGCACACTGTTGATTCACAAAGCTAGTTTAAACCCACAAGAGTAAATGATTATTTTTATAACTAATGATTATTAAATATCCTTACTTTGAATTGTTTTATGCACATTGACTATGTAATGAGATTTAAGTGCTTACACAAAATTTGTGTATGTTGTAAAATAAATTATTAGAACCCAAAGCTTTCTCCTTGTTTCAAAAGCCTGTATTTGATGTCAACCAATACTTAACCTGGACACACAAGTTACCTTCCTAAACATCTAAAACAGATTTTATATTTACTTCAGTCACCAGAAAGATAAGATGTTCAGAGAAATCCCCTTTTAATTCTATTCTTTCTTTTTAACTTTTGGGCCACCTATGGTGGTGCTTAGAGGATACTCTCAGCTCAGTTCTCCCTGTCACAACATGGTGCCTGGATTGAAGCCTTGTCCCTTTCATGCAAAGCATGCATTCTGGCCACTGAGCTCTATTTCTGCAGGCTAAAAACTCACTTCGTTTGTTGCACATGTAAAAACTGGTTGGACTGGAGACACAGTACAGCAGGTTAAGAGCCTACCTTGCATGCAGATGACCTGCATTTGCTTCCTAGCACAGCAAATGGTTCCCCAAACCCCGTCAGAAGTTATGCCTGAACAGTCAGGAATAACCATTGAGCACAGCCTGGTCTACTCCAAAAACCAAAACCAAAAATAAAAACAAAAGCAAAAATGTTGGTTCTAATTTATTTAGTCACATAGTTTTAATTATATAGATGACCTAGCAATAGAGTAAAGGTATTTCAAAGCCAGAATCATGCATACAAACAAAAATTACCAGCAATCAAAGGTAAGCAAACATTGGGACTGGAACGATAGTTCAGCAGGTAGAGAGCTAGCTTTGTATGTGGCGAATCTGGGTTTGATCCTCAGTATCCCAAATAACAACAAACAAAACAGAGTAAACAGAAGTTGAGGACACACGGAACAAAGAAATAATACAAGGGATGAGGATCTTCAGCACCACAGCATACGGTGCCCCAAGCCCTGCCGGGAGAGATCCCTGAGCACACACTAGGAGTAAACCCTGAGTACCACTAGGTGTGGGCTCTAAGGTGGAAGTAAAGTTAAGTTGAGAACACTTAAATACCCTAAGTTTTACCTCTGGTGATGAAAAGTTAAAAAAAAAATAAAAAGAAGAATTTGAGTTCAGAGAGAAACCTATTTCTAAAGCTTGCCTGCCTTCTCTCCCTCCCTCCTTTTCTTCCTCAGGGGTGGAGGGTGGGTAGAGGCTGGAGTGGGGGAGGGGTGGTGTTGGGGAAGTGGACACAACTAGTAGTACTCAGTGCTGACTCCTGGCTCTGCACTCAAGGGTCACTTTTGGGGGACTATCGGGGATGCTGGGGACTGAACCCAGGTTGGCTGCATGCAAGGCAAGTGCCCTAAACCTGAGCCTTATCTCTCTAGTAGAGACCTTTGTGAATGGCAAAATAATCAAAAAATGAATTAGGAGTTTAAAAAATAAATAAGTAACTTTCTTATAGACAGAGACTATATCGGTGAAAATATCTTGGCTCTTGATAATGAGGGTTAAGAACACTTTTAATAATTTCTATCCATTAAATTTGTATTTGGACCCAAAACATCTTAAAGCTGCCATTTTATTCTAATGTAACACAGAATTATTAGAATCTCTAAGCTTTCAGAAGCAAAAAAACTCCCTGCAAGAACACACTTTTAACTGAGACTTCAGAAATACATTTCTAAATAATGGAAATGCATAGTAAATTCTAGCACTGAGTCACAATCTGCAGATAATGGTAAAACCTTAAGAACTGCTTATAACATATAAAATACATACTACATCATGACTAAATAAACATCTTTTTTTTTCTTTTTGGGTCACACCTGGAGATGCACAGGGGTTACTCCTGACTTTGCACTCAGGAATTACTCCTGGTGGTGCTCAGGGGACCATACGGGATGCTGGGAATGGAACCCAGGCTGGCCGCGTGCAATGCAAAAGCCCTACCCGCTGCACTATCACTCCAGCCCTAAGTCAACATTTTTTGAAGTATCTTTCATTGATTAGTTCACAGAGATTAAAGAGAATACCATAATACTATATTTACAGAGAAAAGTTTAATAAACTGCAGGACCATTCAAAATGAAAACTTTTAAGAAAATTAAGCATACAAAGGAACTTGTTACTGTTAACAATATGTAGTTGGGCTAAAGACATAGTACAGTGGATAAGGTTCTTGTTTTGCACACAACTTGCTCAGGTTTTGATTGATACCTGTCAACCAATGAGTTCCCCTCAGCACTCCCAGGCGTAAGCCTGAGCACTGCCAGGTGTCATAAATAAATATCCCAAAATAACTATGCAGATGTATAGTTAATTCAAAATTAATTAATTAATGAATTAAATACTAAACCCTAGGGCATAGAATATATTGAATAAAACACAGTAAAATCACTCTAAGATATTGGTTGCAGTGCTGTCTTCAGGACACCGTCAAGAAAAACAAAAGCAAAATCTAGAAATGGGATTATATGAAACAGAAAAGCTTTCCCACAGCAAAGGAACTATCATTAGGCAAAAAGTTATTATACTGAATGAGAGAAAATATTTTCATAACTTATACCTCATGAAGGGTTAATATCCAAAAATCTATAAAACACTTACAAAACTCAACAACACAAATAACTTCATTCAAAAATGAGGAGAACTGATGAGACAATTTGCCAAAGATGACATGCAATACAGATAGCTAACAGGTATATTGTTGTATACCTGTTAAAATTCTTGTCATTTTTTGATAGGGGGAATGTAAACCTACATAACAATGAGTTTTCACCTCACACCAATATTTTGGGAATATAATGTTGCAATATGACTCCTAAACCACCAGAATTTGAAATGACGTTTTTGCTAGATCATATCACAGTTCTATACTTAGATTCTGAGAAATCTCCATTGATTTTCCGTATAGGCTAGACAATTTTACATTCAGGCAAGAGCGAAAGAGGGTTTCCTCTCAGCACACTCTCACTAACATTTGTTATTTCTTGCCTTTTGGACCATAGATTTGAAGAACTGAAGTTGCCAATGGCTGTGTGTGTGTGTGTGTTTGTGTGTGTGTTGGAGGTAAGGCTGAAAATATCCAATAGACTATGATAGAGGGATACTGGTATTTTAGCTATGGATGTGGGGTGTACCCCTAAATGATAAAATGATAAAATCATTTATATCTTTCTATACCTCAATAAAAGTAAATTTGAAAAAATACGTAGGATATAACTGTTAAAAATATAAAAATACAGTTAACTGTGATTCTCAGTTTTAAATATTGAAAAATGTGAACTTACTAGAAACAGGAATAAGAAAACGAAACACTATCATTTCTATTTAGCATCACCAGAGGCTGTGGTATATACAAGCAGGCAAAGAAAAATAATAAAATGGTTTAGAAATGAAATACGTAAGAAATGGAGCATAGGGCCAGAAACATAACTCAATTAGTGGAGGGCAGGCTTTGCATGCAGGAGGCCCAGGTTTGATACTCACACCACATTTGTACCCCAACATCACTCCTAAGTACAGAGTGAGGAGTAACCCCTAAACGCTACTGAGTATGTCCCTGCCACACACACACACACACACACACACACACACACACACACACACATACACACACAAAGAAAGGGAACCATAAAAAGATAGTCATTTATGCACTATGTGGAGACATAACACCATAACACCTTCAATTGAATCTATAAATAGCTGAAATTAATGAGTTTAAGAAAGTTTCATTTATTTATTTTTAATACTGTGGCTATCTATTGTTGTCATTTCTCCTTTTGGGGTTTGAATTAACCCAAACACCTGTGGATATTTCCTATTCTTGTTTTTGTTACTTTTTCCTTTTTGAGCAATCCCTATTGCACTTCTGAAAATGTCCTTGTTTTTTACTGTTGAAAATTAGCCATTTCCACATGGAAATGATACTTAGGAACCAAGGTCTGTGTGCTGGAGTGTGTTTACTGCCAATGTTGTGTCATTTTCCAGATCTTTAATGCACAAAGTTGTGCAATATGTTATATAAAACTGAGTTCATCTGTTAGGATCTATTCAAATTTAATACTTTAATTTCCTTATCTTCTTCAATTATAATTTGTTTCCCCTTATGATAAAATACTGTGATTTATAATTTATAGGCAACCCATAATATAGTTACATAATTACAAATAATAACAATACTAACAACTTAATTTAGTTCATACTTGAATACTAAACTACCAAAAAGTTTAAAGTTTCTTTTTGCCCTCAGAATGCATCCCATAGAAATGCAAATCAAAACAATGTGCTATCATATCACACCAGTGAGAATGGCACAAAAAAAGTCTGGAAACAGCCAGCGCTGGCTTGGTGTGGTGAGAACCTTCATACACTCTTGGGGGGAACGCCTGGTTTAGTCTCTAGAAAAGCAATAAGGAGCTGTCTCAAAAAGATAGGATTAAAACTACCATGCAACCCAGCGATACCAGTTCTTGGCATCTATCCCCCAGACACAAAAGCTTTGATTCCAACAGATATATGCACCATCAAATAAAACAAACCAGGCAGAAAGACACTTTTCTAGAAGAAATACAAATAACCAATGAATACATGAAAAAGACCACTGGTCTCACTGCATGTAGAAAAAATACAAATTAAATTAAAGCTCTATGCAAGAATATTTTGCACCCAACAAAGGGACAAAGATGAAAAGTTTGAACAATACCTAGAAAATACCTAGAAAATCATCAAGGAAGAATACTTATATGTCGCAAGTATAGTTGACATAATCATTATGGAAGAAAATTTGTCAACGTTAAATGAGCATGTATATTATGACCACATGTTTTCTCTCCTACAGAAACTTTCATTTAGGCCTATAAAAATATGTAGAACAACTAAAACAACACCATATATTATTTTTCAAGTCCTAAAATAAGAAAATGTTATAATGAAATAATGATTAAATATAGTGTAAGCATTTCACAAGTGCTAAATAGCAATAAAAACTAATGACCATCAATCCAGAGACCAACATGAATATGTCTTGAAAATAATATGTGGATTTAAGAAGAAAGATAGAAAAAAAGTATTCAGTATAATTCTATTATATAAATACTAAAGCAGAAAAAACAAACAATAGAATGAAAGAAAGAATAAATATATGCTAAGAAAGTCATTCACTGTCACTGTCATCCCATTGCTCATCGATTTGTTCAAGTGGTAACGTTTCTCATTGTGAGACTTATTGTTACTCTTTTTGGCATATCGAATATACCATGGGTAGCTTGCCAGGTTCTGCCGTGCGTTACTCTCAGTAGCTTGCCGGGCGGACGAAAGAAAGTCATTAATACAAAAAGAAAAAGAAAAGCTCATTTTCCCTACAGGGAAAAGAGGGTACATAAAAGATGAAAGAAAGCAAGAGAAGAGTGTCTAAGAGAATGATAATCATCTATTTAAATTTGGGGGACAGGAGCTGGAGTTACAGGACATCAGGTAGGGCATGTGCCTTGCATGCAGTGGACTCAGGTTCAATATCTGGCATTCCAGATGGTCCCTCGAGTACTGCCAGGAGTGATTCCTGGGTGCAGAGCCAAGAGTAAGCCCTGAGCATCACTGAATGTGGCTCCAACCAGAAAAAAAGAGAGAAAGAGAAAGGAAGAAAGAAAAGGGAGAGGAGGGGTGGAAGGGGGAAGGGAGGGGAAGGAAGGGGGGAAGGGAAAAAAGGGAAGGGAAGAAGGGAAGAGATGAAGAAAAAGGAAGAGGAAATGAAGGAAAGGAAGAAAGAAAAAGAAAGAAAGAAAGAAAGAAAGAAAGAAAGAAAGAAAGAAAGAAAGAAAGAAAGAAAGGAAGGAAGGAAGGAAGGAAGGAAGGAAGGAAGGAAGGAAGGAAGGAAGGAAGGAAGGAAGGAAGGAAGAAAAAGAGAGAAAGAAAGAGAGAAGGAAGTTGGGAGCTAAGATCAGTGTCACGGTCATTTTTTATTAGAATTATGTTGTTCATTATCATTTGCATTATATATATTTAATTCAACCTAATAAGAACACTTTATATTTTCCAAATGATTATTTTAAAAAATATTTTTAAAAAAGTAAACATGATTTCTTTAGTTTTCTATCTAAAAGGTTTGAGTGGTTTTCTGTTGCCTATAGAATTAATCTAATGTCCTAGCATGAAAAATTATTAACTCTTCCAACTTCTTTTATAGCCTCATCTCCCACCATCTGTCCCCTTCAACTTTCCGCTAGATTCGCTACCTTATTCTACTGTCACCTGAATCAGGCCTGAAGCAGCGTATCTGCATGGCCTCTGCCTGGCATAAACCCCTCCAGTCTCAACTAAACCACTTCTTGAACTTTCAAACTCAGCAAATGCCAGAGCTTTAGTAGAGTCTTCGGAGGGATATTCTCTTCTGTGCTTTCTCGAAGCTGTATTTCAATTACTTTGTTTATGTCTCTCCTTCTTGTCTGTGAGATCTTCATAGGCAGGGGCTACATTTTCAACTCAGCTCAACTAACATTTCCTGTGTGTTAATTTTATGTCATAACTGTGTTAGACACTGAATTTATCAGGAGTGAGTTCTATTTCTACCCTCAAAGAGTTTCACACATTAGTTTTATCTGCATTTTCAGACGGAGTGAGGAGCCTGGAATATTTGTAGATTTTTCAATTATGTTCATGAATCAATGAATGAATCACTCTGTGAGTGAACAAACAAAAGGACAAAGAAGAATTACTCTTTTCCTCCAAAAACAAAAACAACTCTTTTGACTAATGAATCATACTTTCAACATTTTTGTCCATTAACCACCCTCCCTCAAATCCCCCCCCCCCCACTTTTCTTTTTTAAGGCTTTAAATCCAAGTTTCTTAAACTTATTTGGCCAACTGCCTCCTTTCAGGGGTAGGGGTCAGGAGTGGGATCATTCTGTCATACCTTGGAAATCTCTGTTCTTAAAAGAAACAAACCGAAAATGTTCCCCAACTGTACCAGGGGCTACCACTGCTTACCATCACTAACCCCTATGGTTCCAGTGTCTTGGGGGTAGTATCATTCACTTTAGGAAACAGGGCTTTAAACTGCATATGCCTGTTAAAAACTAAAGTTCACCTAGGGAAAAATGATAAAAATGCGTATAGTAATGGAGGTGTTTTAATTATTCTCTTGGAAATCCCACAGAAAAGTAAATTCAGAAAATCAATTAGGGTGGGAGGGATACTGGATTCATTGGTGGTGGAGAATGGACACTGCTGGAGGGATGAGTGCTCGAACACTGTATGAGGGAAACACAAGCACGAAAATGTGTAAATCTGTAACTGTACCCTCACGGTGACTCACTAATTAAGAAATAAGTAAATTTAATAAAAAAAAGAAAATCAATTAAAACTCAGACTTCTGGGAGCTGGAGCGATAGCACAGTGTGTAGGGCATTTGCCTTGCATGCAGCTGACCCGGGTTCAATTCCCAGCATCCCATATGGTCTCCTGAGCACTGCCAGGAGTGATTCCTGAGTGCATGAGCCAGGAGTAGCCCCTGTGCATTGCCGGGTGTGACCCAAAAAGCAAAAAAAAAAAAAACCACAAAACCAAAACAAAACAAAAAAATCCCTCAGGCTCCTATACAACACAATACAAATAACACCAGATAATTTATATATAGAAAGGAAAAATATTAATGAAAATATTTCTTTTTCAGTCTCTCTCCTGTGAAGTTCAGTTTGTAAACATGTTTGCTCATTGTTTGCTTTCTCTAAAAGGAAAAAAATCCCAAGAAAGACTTCACATCAAGTTTTCTTCTAAAAAATTTTAATTTCTAAATTGCTTTAGGCATCCGAGTAAGCAGTTTTCAGATTTGCACTTATGAATATCACATGCCAGGCAACACTTTAAAAAATATCACTTTTCTCAGATAATAGCTTTCAACAAACCAAACACCGAATAACAAGAAAGGATCATTTTTATAAGGCAGTTAGGCCATCTGGATCTAACTTTAATCTCCAAATAATGGTCTCCACTCTTTGGTGGTACAAATTTACATCTTACTTCTATAGACATACTATTCTGGTCCTGGTAGGTGGTTCTTACTAGTATTACAGTGGTGTATTGAAAATGCTGCTGCTACGAAGTTTATCTTAGCCCCTAAACCTGTGAAGATGTTAAGTTCTATTATAATGGAATTGACAACATGAAATGGAGAAATAATCCTGGATCATCTGGGTAGGTTTAATGTAGTTACAAGGGTCCTTATAAAAGGAAGGCAGAAGGATCTGAGTTATTAGTAGATGTGACAATGGAAGCAATAAGCTAGAGTGATATGAGCGAGGTATCATAAGCAAAACAGCATGACCACTAAATTCAAGAGAATAGATTCTCCTGAGCCTCCAAAGATGACTTTGAATATTGCAACTCCAGAACTATAAAAGAACATACACCTTTTGTTCAAAGCCACAGTTTGTGGTGATTTATTACAGCAACCATAGAGAACAAATCCACTCACTGATTAGATTTTAGTCATGCATGTATTGTATTTCCAAGGTTGTTCCGGGTCTCACAAAATACTCATTTCTCTCATCTCTGAAACTCTCTAACTCTCTTCATGCCTCACTGGTTATCTTTTCTTTTCCTTTTGTTAGGTATAGTATGACTCATATTTCCTGACATCTACTTGTTACTTGTGGAAGTTATGTTAACTAGCTTTAACAGAGTCATTCCCAGTTCATTCTCCCTTGCATACTCCCTGTGAAGTAACTAGAAAATCAAACATATATTCTCATCTTTTTGGAACTGGATATCAGTGTGCTGCATTTTTGTAAAATGAAGTATATATATATAGGTATTCTGAAAGAGGAAATTTTAAGGATTAAATTAAATGAGGATAAAATGAGAATAAAAATAAATATTTATTTTCCTAAGCAAAATGGGAGATGTCCCAACCCCATCAAAAAAATGGGGAGAAGAAATGAACAGAAGTTTCCTCAAAAAAGAAATACAAATGGCCAAAAGGCACATGAAAAAAAGTTCCACATCACTAGTCATCAGGGAGATGCAAATAAAAACAACATCTCACACAACAGAGACTGGCACACATTCAAAAGAACAAAAGCAACCAATGCTGGCGTGGATGTGGGGAAAAAAGAACGCTCCTTCACTGTTGGTGGGAATGCTGACTGGTCCAGCCTTTCCGGAAAACAATATGGACAGTACTTCAAAAACTAGAAATTGAGCTTCCATATAACCCCACAATACCACTTGTGGGAATATATCCCAAGGATTCAAAAGAGCACAGTAGAAATGACATCTGTACCTATATATTCATTGCAGCACTGTTCAGAATAGCCAAAATGTGGAAACAACCTGAGTGCCCTAAAACAGATGACTGGTTAAAGAAACTTTGGTACATCTATACAATGGAATACTATGCAACTGTTAGGAGAGATGAAGTCATGAAATTTGCTTTTAAATGGATAAACATGGAGAGTATCATGCTAAGTGAAATGAATCAGAAAGAGAGGGACAGATATAGAGTGACTGTACTCATTTGTGGAGTGTGAGGTAGCATCACATGAGGCTGACACCCAAGGATGGTAGACACAATGGCCAGGGGCCCCATAGCTGGAAGACTACTTCATGAGCGGAGGGGAGAAGGCAGATGGAACAGAGAAGGGATCACTAAGAAAATGATGGCTGGAGGAACCAGCTGGGATGGGAGATGCATGCCGAAAGTAGATAATGGACAAAACATGATGACTTCTCAAGTGTCTGTGTTGCAAGCTATAATGCCCAAAAGTAGAGAGAGAGAGTATGGGGAATATTGTCTGCCTTCGAGGCAGGGGGAGGGTGGGAAAGGGGGTATACCTGGGATATTGGTGGTTGGGAATGTGCACCGGTGGAGGGATGGGTGTTTGATGATTGTGAGATTGTAACCCAAACATGAAAGCTTGTAACTATCTCACGGTGATTCAATAAAATTAACAAATTGAAAAAAAAAATGGAAGATGTCACCAAAGTGGCAATTCCACTTTCTTCCTATGTTGAGTATGAATGTTTGCTACGGTGGTGAGAGCTGCATTAGCTGTCTTATGAGCAAAAGGTCAGGAGAACCACAAAGACATAGGGTCTGACATTGCTGATTTACAACAAAAGTCAGTAGTTGTCTAACTCTGTGAAGATAGTTTTATCAGAACAGCAGTTCTTATTTGTTAAAACCACTGTAATATAATTGGGTGCTATTTGCAAGTGAAAGAGCTACCAATGAATATATTACCTTTGTCTGGTCATCTCCATTATACCACCGGCAACTACAACAGTGGTTTTCAACTGCTGGTCTATGGATGACTGCTAGTGTGTAAAGGTTGAAAACCACTGAGTTAGATCACCAAGGAAACAAAAAAAGTAACAACATTTCTTATACACTGATACACTGTTAAAGGGTATTGGAGGCAGGAGAACAGAATGATAGAGAAGGAGCCATAGACATGAAAAAGATAAAGGAAAAAAGGAATGTTGAAGATGAAGAATGTAATGTGAACACAACTTAGAATAGCTGTAAAGAGTCTGGGAATGCTGATCTACAGGAAAAGTAGTTTGGGGAAGTTTAGTGCCACAAACTTATCTTTAGTATACCCAAGGGCAGCAGTTTGCAGGGCAGGGCTCTTGATTTAGGGGAAATATGGGAGTGGGGATGTTGCCTATTAGCCATATGGTTTCAAAGCAATCTGAAGCAGATGGAGATTAACATTTATTGAACAGATTATCTATGATCTTTAGCATATTAACAATCTAATCCTTGCAAGAACCCTGTGCCATACCAATTCATGATACCATTTTACTCTAAAGAACATAAACTTTTGTTTTGGTTGTGGTGTTGGTTTTTGAGTGGTGTTCAGAGCTTACTTCTGGCTTTGTGTTTAGGGATCACTCATGTAGTGCTCAGGGAAATCAAACCTGGGCTATGTGCGTTCAAGGTAAACACCTACTCACTGTACTGTTTCCTAGACTCCAGGAATATAAACTTTTAAATTGACTTCTATTTGAGCACTGGTTGGCTAACCTTGCACCCCCCCCCCAAAAAAAAACTATCAATGCCAAAGTCGAATTAAAATGCATAGTTCTGCAGTTTATGTCAGTAGTATAACCCCTTGAATTCCTTGAATCACAAAGCCCGTTGGGTGGGGAAGACTATTTTGCAATATTTATCACAATATCAAAAGATAAAGACCTTACTATTTGCTGAAATTCAAATATATTGCTACACAATGAAAGTATGCACCACCATTCATCTACCCGTCATTTTTTCTATCCCTCTATCATAGAGTTAGCATATATCCACAGACACCACATACTATACACACAAAGGATAATGAAAAAGGGAATAAGGTAATGGATAACAGCATGTTTTCAGGAACTACACTGCATGAATTCAAATCCAGATTCTAGCATTTTCTAACATAACTTTGGATCTTTTGGATCTCAATTTCATGTTGTATATATCAACAAAATGAGGTTATGTATAGTACCTAACCTCACAGGCATGTTGAAAGCATAATTGAAGGATAAATTAAGGGGTTGAGCCATCAAGCATAAGGTACTGTATAAATCTTAGCTAGTATTATTATTTTCAAACATGGTAATAGCAAAAGAATCTAAAACAGAACCTATTATCAGCAAAGAATAGATGGTCTGAATTCAAGATGGTATATACACATGAAATGAAGTTGTTACGTTAAAGATACTACATGAGCTGCTTGTCCAGCAAGAGAAAGAGCAGGGCTGGAACAATAGTATATTGGGTAGGGGGGGTTGCTTTGTACACAAAAGAATGGGTAGGGTATTTGCCTCGCATGCAGCCTACCCAGGTTAAGTTTCTGGCACCTCATATGGTCCCGAGCACCACCAGGAGTGATCCCTGAATGCAAAGTCAGTATTAACTTGTGAGCACTGCCAGGTGTGGCCCAAAAACCAGGGACAAAAAAAGATGAGAAAGAGCATGCATTTTTTAGGCACAGAATTCTATCCAGGATTGCAGAGCTTGTTTCTCATTCAGTTCTCTGGCAGTAATCTGTTGAAACTAATAGAGTACACTAGTGTAGTCTTACCTACTTCAGGATGCATGGAAACGGAAAAAATGCAAAGATCAAAATCATTTTTGTGTGGAGATGGACAAAGCCTCTCCTTTGAGCAACCACCCACTCATCCCTACCTGCTTCCTTGTTTACCAATTTGCAGCCACAAAAGGAAGAAAACATGAGTCACCTTCCACTCTCCCCTGCTTCCAACAGACTTTCTAACTGTCCAAATCATCTAGAAGACATGTTCTCCTGCCTGAATCTGGAATGGTAAGGCCCTCTGCTCAAGTTTCTCTTTCACATTCTGTCTGACAGGTAAACAGTATAAAAGTTCTTCTTACATATTCAAGTTCATACTGGTTTAAATAATAATTGGTCATATTGATTGAAGAAAACTGGAGTATGCATAAATCACACTTAATTAAACATCTATAAAGAAATTTGGAAAGTAGAGCAAAGAGTCAAGTCAGTCTATGTGAACAGAACTCACCTGTGGGAGAGATTAACTTATAAAGTGTCACCATTTGAGGCATTCATTCACCCTATTACTGAGATGGTGACCTGAATGAACTATGGGTAAGGAATGAGAGGAAGAATGGGATCTCACAGCCAATTCTTGGACTATTATTTTCTTGTATTACACAGACAAATCCATTGAATTAAGAGCCATAATGTCTTCTATAGATAAAAAAAATAAGACTCAGAGGGCTCATACAAGCTTATTTATCAAGAAAGTGATAGAGCTTAGAAATAAACCTCAAGCTGGCTCTTTGTTGAAAGCCTACCAATTTCAAGTTCTATGATTAGATTTTATTAAAGACTAAAATAAAGGGGCAGTAATGAGACTGGTTTGTCAAAAACCCTGAATTATACACCTTGATCCAGAGTAATACTACAAAGTGACAGATGGCTCACAAAGATACATGCTGGCCAGAGAAGGGGCGAAGGTTAAAGTCAAGAGACATTAAAGGTTTCCTGTCAACCAAAATATTATGATGATACTTTCAGAAATTACTTAGATATTATTTTTTATTAGGAAGAAGAATCTTGTTCACCTGCTTAAAGAAAAAATCTTTTGGGAAGAAAGCTCAGACAAAGAATCTGCACATGTGAACACCCAACAAGATTCCATAAAGAGATTCATCCTAGCATCCTGTCTAAGTCTGCTAAGCAATACTCTGTCTCGGCGGTCTTTAAACAAGATGTATTTAGGATCTGGAGAGACACTACAGTGGACAGAGCATTTGCCTTATACTCGACTGACAGAGGTTCAATCCCTGGCACGTGGTATGATACTTCAAGTTCCATCAGAGTGATTCCTGAGTGCAAAGCAAGGAGTAATCCCTGAACAGAGCCAGCGATGAACACCCCCCAAAATTAGAGAAACATCCAGTCTTAGGGTGATAGTAGAAAATATCCATAGGTATCTTCCTTCTGATTGGACAGCAAAACAGTCAAGATCTTAGCTTAAATAGTGTGATGCCACATAACTATCCCTGTTCCCTAGGAAAAATGTGAACAGTAAAGCCCCAAATTCTGTGTCCTTCTCCCTCTCTCTAGCTCAAGGTCCCAGAGTCTTACCATGGTGATAGCTACACCCTCCCCCAGGAATTTATCCTCTTAGTTCCTTGTCACAACAAAGCAAGTTCAGTTACTAAAATATCACTTACAAAAGAAACATGGGGCTGACAATCATCAAGGATAGGTGGAATTGATGGATTCAGTAGGGATTCATCAGTAGTTTAAGATAAATAACACACTAAGCTACAGAGACTAAATAAATGCATATGTATTAGTAAGAGTTTTAGATACCATGAAAAAAATACTACAAATTGTTACTTGCATATATAAGCACCCTCTTGGAGAGCATGGCAAGCTACCCAGAGCATCCCACCCTCATGGCAAAGCTTGGCAAGCTACCCGTGGCATATTCAATATGCCAAAAACAGTAATAACAAGTCTCACAAAGGAGACGTTACTGGTGCCGGCTTGAGCAAATCGATGTGCAACGGGATGACAGTGACAGTGATATATAAGCACACATACATACACACACATAAGAAATACAAAAAAAAGCAGGGTATTATTTGACAAGAGAGCATATCTAGCATATCTATTATACATCAGTAAAAACATCATGTCTGTGTACACTTACTTGGAAGACTTTGCATAGACATCAAAGGCTATTGCTTAGTTCCAAATGCCACAACAGGTGACACTCCACCCTCTGTGAGTTAGCCCAGAGTTTTGGAACTAACTGCCATCCCTCTATTAGTGTGCTTCTGTCTGTACACATCAGGGACTCATGTCTGTGTTCTTTCTGGACCTAAGCAACCATTTGACCAAAGATAGTCCTTAATTCCATTTTCTCAAATTCTCTAACACAAACATAACTCCAATAAATTATCCCAGTGCATGGAAAATATTGTGGCTATAAAATACCTCAGAGTGGCTGAGATAGGGCTTGGACTGACTTTTACATGGTTTGGAAAGTAGACTACATGATTACTAAAGATTACATCCATTTGCTCAGCACAAACCATGGTGTTTGATTCACCACAGGCCTTGCAGTATGTTAATTAGGTGGCTCTGAATTGCCTGGGCAGGAAAAGCCCAGCACTTCAGGTAGGATCAGAAGTTGCTATCAACTTTCAGCGTAAGTACTAGTTATAGATTTGTACCTTGGGCCTTCCCCTGTCCTTGTTCTATTCCCAGGCAAAGAAGGATAGAAGCTAAAATGATCCCAATGCAGTTAGAAAACTTAGCCTCCCATTGAACAACCTGGAACAAAAGAGGTGGGGTTTACAGAATATTATGTGGGTAACTCTACCTTTACGTACTCCTTTATTGCCTTATTTTGGCCTCTAATCATGCGAGGATATGCGGAAGGTTGGATATCAGCGAACTCCTTCCAATCTTTACACAGACCTGAGCAAGTCCAAGTCCATGAGCGACATGTTTGCTTATATGAATTGAGACACAGTCAAAAGGGCCAGGGCCTGGGGATCTGGAAAGTTTCAATTCTTATCTAAGTACTGTGGAACTGAACTACAAAGTCTCTGGCTTTAAAGTGAGAAGAAACTTCAAAGTAGTTATGTTTTAACATCTACATTTTACAGTGAAGGGCTGGAGATGAGAAGCTGATTCAACCAGTCAGGATCTTGACTCACAGCTTTGTGCTCTTTCCTGCACAGCAGTGCTTTTCAACTGGGGGCCGTAAAGACTTCCCCATTCCATTGTGAGTTCCCAGAAGATGCCAAGAGGATCCCAAGTCAAAACTATATAATCTCGAGAGAGTATGGGATTTGGGGGCCAAGAGGCAAGTGAGAGGTGAAAAGAACTGAGACAAAACGGACACAAGAAAAGTCAGAAAATAGTTGAGAAACTTGGTGGCACATAACAGGAGTTCTTAATGGGCTGTCAGTCTGGGACTCATCTGAAGAATCCCTGATATTTACCAGAAAATGGATGAATCTTTAAATGAATTGCATAGAATCTAACTTAAAACACTGAGTCAGTAGCTCCCTTTTCTTCCAGAACACCATGTGTGAGAAAAAACAACAGAATGAAAATTGCTCAGATGGAGCATGAGGCGGCTGCCCACCTCCCTCGCACAGCCCTTGTGCAAAGACAGCCCCTCAGCTGTGCCACAGACACAAGGTGGCTTGTGCTCATTGTTTATTGTGACAGCTGACAAGCCAGCTGGCATGCATCACACCTCACTTCCAACAGAGATGGCACCAGGACATGAATGACAGGCACCAGCTGCCACTCAAGAACTCTGTAGGTGTCCTTGCTGGCCAGCAAGGTGAAGGCCAGGTTGCAAGCCCTGGACTCCACAGCCCTCTGTGCTATGGCCAGGCAGAGAGCAGGCACGAACCAGGTTCACACAGCATATCCGTGCAACGCTGTGATGGGAAATGTACTCCTGCTGGCTGGGCTGCCGAGGTTGCGGTTGAAGCCAACATTTGTTCCAGTATTCCCCAAGGGTCTGTCTAATGTTTGGAAGACCAAGAACAGTTCTGAACAAAACAAGAAGGAAGAAGCAAAGTGGCGCTTATGGAAAGCACTCCAGGTGCCACCTGAGGTAGGGACTAAGCATTACGGGGTCCGGTACTGTCAGGAGCAGGAGGGGCTCAACATCCTCCAACCTCAGCCATGGTCACTAGATTCACTGAAAAAAAATTTTTTTTTAAAGTCCATTATAAAGCTGGGAAAGGAATGGGTCACAGGCCCAAACCATAGGAAACCAAGGAACCCCTCAAATGCTAAATGCCAGAGTATGTGAGATGCCCTTTCTAGACCCAGATTTTGATTGCCTCATCAGAGTGTAGCATGTAAGTGCTTGACATGAGAACTGATGAAATTTCAGGTTAAATAATTTTTCACTATTGGGGGCTAGCCACATACTCAGTAGAATAATCAGGAACATCCCTGGTCTCTCCCCACAAGACTCTAGTAGTTTCAGCCCCTTCAAAAATGGTGGTAAGCAAATGACTCCAGGGCCAGGGGGGAAACTAACATGGCTGGGGCACATTCTATTCACAGGATAACCCCAAATCCAATCCCCAGTACTGCCGGGTCTCCTAAGCAGAAATCCAAGATTAGCACAGATAGGCATTCTCCCCAAATCAAATAAAATCAAATATCTCCAGAGGTTTACCTATTTCCCTAGCATAATTCCAGTTGACAATCACCGATAGTTAAGTCAGAGCCAGACCCAGTTCCTAGGCTCCTGACAACTCTGCCACTTCTGTAACACACTGGCCTAGTCATTCTGTCTTGTGTGTCAGAGTCCTCAGCCATAAAATGCAAGGATAGCACAAACACTTCACAGGTTATTCATTTATTTCATATATGCAAACCCTTCTGACTGGTGAAAGCTTAGTAAGCTTTCTTCTTCCCCCAGAGAAGCCTTGGAAAAGCTGCAATCTTCCAGACTCTATCTCCAGTGCTCTATCCTGAGCCTAATTTATATGGAGAGGCATCTCTGCTTAACTTAGAAGCAGAAGAGGAGCAATCATTACTTGTCTTTAGTAATGACAGGGCCATGAGCAAAGAACCAAAATTGGTCTCAGCTCTTTTATTTCCTGTATATCACCTGCTTGCATGCCATAAATGACCAGGTCAGCTGTTGCTATTTCCCTTTATTTCCAGAGCCTCCTAATCTTTGGAAGACCAGATACAGTTTTACCCGATTCTTCCTCCACTAATGCTGTCCAGTAGTACTAAAATATATCATTTCCTATATGTAATCCCTTTCTGTGTAAAATATCTAGAGTGGGTCCTGCTTCCTGGAACATACTCTAACCTATTAATATGACTTATAATTTTAATCAAAATACTAAAACCTTTCCACCAGGAAAATAATCCTGAGAATAGCGATACATTGGTATGGATATACGTATTACATATGCATGACTGTAGATACAATAAAACCTTGTTTTCAAAGAAAATCCCCAATTTCAAAATTGGTGAAGTGAAACTACTCGAGATGGCTAAATGTGTGTCCAGGAAAGTTTACCACTTGCTTACACTTCTTCCCAGCACCTGAGAAATCCCAAGGCTTTGAAAACCCCTGTTCACACTTCACACATAAGACAGTAAGAAAGGGGGTCTTAAAATATCCAGCAGCTCCATGAAAAGTGCAGAGGTAGAAGTTTCATGAAGCATTCTGAGAACACAGAGAAGGAGAGTTGTCGTTTTAGAGAGTCTGACTTGCAAAATTCATTGTGCCTGGCCCTGGGGAGAAAGAGGATTGAGTAAGAAGCAAGGTCTCTGTACTAAAGGAAGATGAAAACAAACACTCCAGAAAATTGAAAAAAAAAATCTGGTGCCATGACTCATCTTCCAAAATATCTGCATGCTGGTGTAATGGGAATTAGACTAAAACAACTAGTTTCTGAAAGCAAAGGTTTCAGAGAAGAGTAAAGGCCACACTGCCTTTTTCAGAAGCACTTAGGAGCAGATGACAGGCACATGACGGCCAATTGAACGGTTGTTCCTCGACATTGAAAGCATTTTGCAATGTGATTATTTGGTTTGCAGATCGGGTGTCAGAAAATCTCTTGTGCTGCATTGCCCAAGAGTGAGACCTTAGCAGTTCCTTGTGCTGTTTAAGTGTTTGTGTTCACTTTAGTTATCATCTGATCATATGCCAACTGGTAATGGGATTGTAGTGGCTTTGCACAACAATGGAATCCTCAAAGGGCTGAGAAAACATGACAGAAATGGTGAGAGGCAGAATCCTTAGATGTCTCATTTAATGCTGGGTGATTGAGTGCATCCATGTGTAGGAGTATTTTCAAGTCAGCATCAGAGCAGAGCAATTGCGGGGAAAAAATCAGAGCCTTCCCAAACAAGATGGCATGGGTGGGCAAAGGCAATTATTGCAAACAAGCTTAGAAATCTCAAGGCAAAGTAGCTGCATTGTTTTCCAGCACTGCGTAGTGCTGAAAAACAATTGGGGAACCGCACTGTCACTTCACACAAAATCTTCTAAAATGCCCCCTTGGCATTTCTAGCCAGATGTATTGTGCTACTCTCATTCAGTCCTTTTGTTCTGTTTAGGAATACATAATTCTTCTTATTTATATAATGTGAAGTGGAAATTAGAAAGTAAAGGAGTCACAAATTTAAGGAGCTGTTATAGAAAGAAAAGAGGTGGATTGGCCAGGAGCTTTCTCTCAGAAACAATGGTAATTTCAGTGTTTCTGACTCTCCCTGACTTCATGATTGATTCCATTTAAAATAGCTTTAGACGTGCTACAGAAAGCTTTGTATGGAATGACAGTGCTGTGTGGCCATTGGCTTCCTGATTTAGAGGTGGTTGGGATTATCTAGTCATTCGCTGCACATAACTTTGTATGTAGTGACTTGAAATAGAAAACATAATCAATTTTCAAATTAGCATCTGGCGACTTAACTAGGAAAGAAACGTTGTGACAGGAAGGCTGTAATTGACCATGCATTTAGTAGCCTTACTCTAAGCAACCTTTCAATTTGGTAGGCATGTGTAATTAGGGCAGAATTTATGAGCTAAATAATATCTAATATGTTTATATTTATCAGGGCTGCATTGGTCATGACAGTTATTATAGTGAAAGTATTTGCTATTGTTATTGAACTTTGGACAGGAAAATCCTAACTGCACATGTGAAGCAGAAGGGACTGGAGGGGGTATTCTTGGTCTTACAAAAGGTAAACTACGTAAGACAATGCGATACTATTTCTGTGGCACACATGAATAGTTGACTGTATACTACAAATATTAGGTTTTTTTCCTTTTATAAGCTCTAAGTATTTTGTGGTTAACATCTCAGTAATATAAGCTTAAGAGGACGTTAATGACATTATCATGCTTTGGTGTGAGTGCCCCGGAGGAGGGTTATATGGCAGAAATAAAACTGATGAGGTCAGAATCGCTATCTGTAATATTCTCAAATATTCAGTCTCTCAAAAACTGTTTTCATCATATGCCAGGATATACTTCTCTATGCATGGTGGACTGATTTAACCTGTATATTTCCTTTCAAATGTCTCTTCCTGTAGGAAATATTGCCTACTCTTCAGGTTTGGTCAGAATTCCCATCATATGCTGTTATCCAACATTGTGGTTTTCTGTAGCATTTACCACACTTGTTTATTATCTGTAACTCTACCAAAATCAAATAAGATTCTATCTTCATGATCTCTAAAGCATGGTGACCTCTTTCAAATAAAAATAGTGCTTGATGTTGTTGAGGAATGAACAACAACAACAACAGAGTGAATGATTGAGTTATTCCAGCTCTGCCGGGGTTTGGTCTTGGACATCTGCTCTAAGGCATTTGACTAAATGATTTCTGTATTGGTTTCCTGTGGTTGCCATAACAAAGTACCGCAAACTGGGTGACTTAAAATAACAGATAAATATTCTTCCACAGTTCTTGAGACTAAAAGTCTGAAACTGAAATATTAGTAGGGTCGTGCTCTTTCTGATGATTTTAAGGAAAAATCTTTCCCCATCTTTCTAACTTTCTGGTGGTTGTTGGCAGTCCTTGGTGTTTCTTGGTTTATAGCTAAGTCACTCCAATTTGTGCCTTTTATAACTGTTCTTTTTTGCTGTTTCTGTCTATGTGCCTATCTCATCCTTTTTTATTGGTGCGTGTGTGTGTGGAGGGGGGGTTGGGCACACCTGGAGAGTCAGGGCTTACTCCTGGTTCTGCACACAGGAATTGGTACTGGAGGTGTTCAATGGACCATATGGGATGCCAGGGTTCAAATGAGGTTAGCTGCATGCAAGGCAAGTGTGCTACTTGCTGTACTATTGCTCCAGCCCTTGTCTCACTCTTTCTTATATGACACCAATTATACTGGGTTTAAATCCTCCCCTAATCAGTATGACCTCACTACCTAATTATACCTGTAAAGACCTTATTTTCAACTAAAGTCATATTCTGAGGTTCTGGGTGAATTTGGAAAGACAGTATTCAACATTGGAGAATTCCTAAAACTCTTTCTCAGTTTGCTGGTTTTGGTCATACTCCAATGGCAGTCTAATCTCCCATAGTCACAGTTCCTCTCTCTTCCTAATGTTCTTAGAAATACTGTTAGGCCAGAAGGTATAAGAACAAAGCACTGGCCATGCATGTGACTGACCAAGGTTTAATCCCTGGCACCACATATGGCCCCCCAAGCACTAATCACAAGAGTGATATATGGAGTCAAGAGTAAGCCTTGAGCATCACTGGATGTGGTTCAAAGGCCAAAAAACTAGAAGAAATACTATCTTTCACCTGAGACCTAATACAGGAATTTATGTTACCACCATTAGAGTAGCACTGCACTGCAGTCCCGTATTTCATCGATTTGCTCGAGTGGGCACCATTAACGTCTCCATTGTGAGACTTGTTACTGCTTTGGGCATATTGAATACGCCGCGGGTAGCTTGCCAGGCTCTGCCGTGCAGGCGAGATACTCTCAGTAGCTTGCCGAGCTCTCCGAGAGGAACGAAAGAATCAAACCCGGGTCTGGCCGCATGCAAGGCAAATGCCCTACCCACGGCACTACTGCTCCAGTCCACCATCATTAGAGTATAAATATCAAAGCCACTGGCTTAAGAAATGTTCAGTGTGAAGGGAGTTATTTGTCCATGTGCTCCAGGTCAATTCTCTTCTTGAAGTTGCATACCGTTCATTGCTCTTAGACCTCTAAATTCATGGTAAGCGTATGTGGTAATTTGGATTAATGAAATAAGTAAAAGATACCTCATGTTAGACATTTGTTTCCAGCACCCATTTACTGGGCACCTGTATGGTGAGTATAACCTATCCAACTATGTGACAAAGCCACTGCCTCTTCAAATTCCTCACAGATGTTTAGATTTCCTTTTACATTCCTTGTTTTGACTCTTCACCACTGGGTCATAGAGATGAGCATTTTTCTTCCCGGCCTTTCTGTAGTTAATCTTTGGAGTAGTTCTGACTCCTGATTCTTTCTCTAACTCAAGAGTTCACATTTGTCACCAATCAATCAAATGCCAACTATGAAGGTGAAGTAAAAGTTGGCCTAAAAATGGTAGTCAAAAATAACAATAAAAGGTGACCTAAAAGGTAACCATAAAATAAAATACTAGTAATAGTCAGTCATCAGACTGTTTCTGTTCTATCTTTGCTGGAGAAGACCAATGAGTATCTGTTAAAGACCTGATATGTACAAGTCCCTGTGTAAAAATTATAAAAAATGTGCATAGAGAAAATATTTGTGTTAAAATTTAAATACATCTTTACATAGAAATTAAATATTTAAATATATGGAAAGAAATAATGACTTCCCAAAGACAGAAAATGGTTTGCATCATGGGAAATTATAGGTTGAATCTTAACATAAACATAACTGTGTCCTCAGGCGTTACAAAACACAGCAGACAAAGTGCATTAAGATCAAATTGAGTTCTGTTACTGGAGGGATTTTTCATTGCATGCTTATACCAATTGCAGTACTTTAATAGTAGCTGGGATACGAAAACAATCCAAAAGTCCAGTGGTCAGTAAATGGAAAAGAAATTGTGATACACACATATACATATAATGGAATATTACATATCTATAAAAAAGGATAAGGGGCTGGAGTGATAGGATAGTGGGTAGGGCATTTGCCTTGCACAAGGCCAATCCAGGTTCGATTCTCAGCATACCATATGGTCCCCTGAGCACTGCCAGGAGTAATTCCTGAGTGCAGATCCAGGAGTAATCCTTGTGCATCGCCAGGTGTGACCCAAAAAAAAAAAACAAGAAAAAAAAAGGATAAAATATTGAAGCTTGCTGCTCATGGAAGACATCAGAGGGTACCACATTAAGCAAAATTCATTGAAGATAGGACAAATACTGAATCAGTTCACTGATCTGTGGTATATAGAGCAGCAAAACAAGGTGACAGAAAGTAACAATGACATACTCTTGGCCTCATATTACATAGTTCAATTTAGCAAGCAAGAAGGCAAGGGGGAGAGAGAATGAAGATAACACAGGGAAAGTGATGGGGGAGCGTCTGGGTATTGTGGTGGGGGGATATATTAACTTTGTGCATCAACACTGTAAATGTTAATACCATTGGAACAATTTCATCTAAGAGAGATCAAATATCTAAATAGATGCATTAAGAAATGTGTACAGGGCCAGATAATACAGCAGGTAGGGTCTTTACCTTGCACACAGGTGAGTGGAGGGAAGGGGAGGAGAGAGAGGAAGCTGATTCAGTTTTAATGCACTATAAAGGATGGATGCTAATAGGTGAAAATGTAAATTGTCTCTATGGAACATTGAAACTCAGTTAACTTAGGGTCAAAGTTTATATGGGCTACATTTTTTTTTCTTTTTGGGTCACACCTGGCGTTGCACAGGGGTTACTCCTGGTTCAGGCACTCAGGAATCACTTTTGACAGCACTCAAGGGACCATATGGATGCTGGAAGTCGAACCCGGGTGGGTCGCATGCAAGGCAAGCGCCCTACCCGCTGTGCTATCACTCCAGCCCCTATATGGGCTACTTTAATTGAGCTTTCATACTTGTGAATTCTTTGTCGCTCATGAGTATCTTCAAGGATTATTAGGAGATAATGGTGGTCCAGAAAGCTCAATAATCAGCTTGACATTATACATCTAGAAGAAACGCAGGGCAAAAATGACTGCATTTAGATCTTTTGCACTGTAACAGATTGCTCAGTGTTTATCATATAGTAATACAGTTTGTTATTTTTTCTAGTACTCATCCAAAAAATTTACTCATTTTATGCCACTTTGAACCAAGAATGCAACTGCAGCAGGGTTCTGCCTTCAGAAATGTGACAGGGAAGAGAAAGGTTAAAAAAACTATGCAGGAGAAACAATAATAAAATTCAACAAAGTAAATCCTAAAATATGCTGAAAGTTGGTTGTTATGAAAGGAAAAACAACAATTAGAGCAGGGGGAAGAATAGGCAGAGTAGTTATCAGTGGAATGTGTGTGCTGTTATTTTAGGCAAGGTACTAACAGTTAAATCTCATAAAGAAGATAACATTTTGGCAAAACCTTGAAGCTGCTGAGAGATGATGGCTGAAGAGTTCCCAGTATGGTGACAGTGCGAGGATGCTAAGTCAGGAGCAAGATGTTTGTAGGAGAGGGAAAGAGGGGAAAAAAGCTACAATCTCTTGTATGAGGAGGGGTAGGTTGAGATGAGAAGGTCTGTATTGTAGACTGGGATAAGAGACCACATGCTAAGTGTGCCGAAGTCCTTCCATGAATTGCACTTGGTTGTCAAAAACCTTCATAAACCAAGAATGGCATTTCCCACTTATCAAACCACCACACTTAGTCTACTTGAGGGAAATTTCACCTATCCTTTTTTTTTAGTTACGAGAGAAAAATGATTTTTAAAAAGTGTTCAGGACAATAAGGACGTTGAGACTTTTTGTTTGTGCTGTTCTTTTCTTCATACTTAAAATCAATCAATTTGGGGGGTCAGAAAGATAGTATAATGGGTAGGGCACTTGCCTTGCATATGGCTCACCCAGGTAAAGTATCCAGAACTCCATGTGGTCCCCCAGGTTCAGAGCAAAAACCCAGGAAAAAAGTCAGTTTGGGGCCAGAAAGATAGTACAATGGGTGGAGGATTTGCCTTGCATATAGTTGGTCTGAGTTTAGCCTGCAGCACCTGACATGGTCTTGAGCACTTACAGGCATACCACAGGGTGTGGCCCCCAAATAAAATTAATTAGGTTGGCTTTATATGTGCAGCCTGAGAGCCAGAGGAAGAATCTCATAACCCCATACTTATTTAGTAGCATGAATTTTGCTACCATGGTTTGCACCCTGGTTTTATCCTTAAGATTTAAAAACTTTCCTGTGAATCTGAGATTTCAGCAGTGAGACACTTTTCAGACTTCTTCCCAGTCATTTCCATAGTGTCAGTTTAAAAATGCCTGATATCGTGAGAACTAGTCCTATGCTGCACTGCGCAAAGCAAATGAGCAGCATCAGCACAAATGTGTGTTTCAAAATTCTCTCTTGCTGTCATCCTGATACAGCAAATGATACTGGCCATGCATCTCCCACCTGACCACAGCCACAGCAACCTTCACCACAAATCAACTTCCACCTGCTCACAGTGCCAAAAATAGAGCCATTCAGAAATTTATTTGTGAGAAAGCCATGTGTCGTGGGGATTGAAAGAAACATATATCTGTTGCAGAGCTTTGTTCAACAGTAAGAACTGAGCACCTCTCATTCTTAGGCAAGTCCCTGGAAGAATACCAAAATCTCTGAGACTATTACTTGAACATTTTACTTTGCTCTATACTAAATAGTTGGTACTTTACTGTGTGTGGAATGAATATGAAGTTTGGAGGGAGAATGGTTCAAACTAGATACTGTATGCCAACAAAAAAGTCTAAAATACAAATAATATTCATTTTAAAATAACATTTTATGTGTCTTTGCATTTAATGACAACTAAGAAATTTCTCTTATTCTAAGCAAGGCTTTGTCAAACCAAACTTATCTGACAAATGCTCTATTTAATGAGTTAATGTGACCAAGAGGAGACAGAAATAATTTTTTTAAAAACTTTTTTTGGGTCACACCCGGCGATGCACAGAAGTTACTCCTGGCTCTGCACTCAGGAGTTACTCCTGGCGGTGCTCAGGGGACCATATGGGATGCTGGGAATCGAACCCAGGTCGGCTGCATGCAAGGCAAACGCCCTACCTACTGTACTACCGCTCCAGCCCCCAGAAACAAAATTTTATCATATATGAAGTAAAAATTTATTGAGTATGGTAGCTCTGGCCTTCTGAAGTTTTGTGTGGTGCTTTGCCCATGCAAGGAAACTTCAAAGCATGGGTAACTTCTTATTTTATATTTTGTGTTTAATAAAATGCAAGCAGCCATTTTGTCTTAGTCAAATTTCTTGTTTAAACATTGAGCACAGTATTTTTTAAAATCATCTTAATTAATATAATAAAATATTGCATTTCACATGGAGAGGCTATTTCCATATTCCTAACAGTTTGCTCCAACGATCTAGAGTCTCCTTAACCTAGTGCTAAGAAGCCTCTGGTCTTCCATCAGAAACAGCTGCCAAAACAGTGTTTTGCCAAGCTGGCTGTGCTTTTTCTTGAAGTAAGCATGCGACCAGCTGGGCTTCACCTGATAATTCACAAAGCAACAGAGTCTTTCCATTCATCTGACAAAGCATCTCTAGATATACATTCAAGTTCCTACAGCACTTTGTTATGTACTTAACCTAAGAGTAGCCCTAAATACATACAGCTACAAAGAAAACATACAGCACAGCATTTTGATTTTGCTTTTCTACAAAGCAGTTTGGGCTGGAGCGATAGCACAGCGGTAGGGTGTTCACCTTGCATGCAGCCAACCTGTCTTTGATTCCTCTACCCCTCTTGGAGAGCCCGGCAAGCTACCGAGAGTATTGCGCCCGCACGGCAGAGCCTGGCAAGCTACCCGTGGTGTATTCAATATGCCAAAAACAGTAACAATAAGTCTCACAATGAGAGACGTTACTGGTGCCTGCTCAAGCAAATCAATGAGCAATGGGATGACAGTGACAGTGACAAAGCAGTTTAGGCATTTGTGTGAAGATCTGCTTACAATGCCTCCATAAACACAATTTCACATCAAAAAACTTGCTATGTCTAGGTAATGTGCAAAGACTACTAGCTTTTTTTTTTTCTTTTTGGGTCACACCGGTGATGCTTAGGGGTTATTCCTGGCTCTGCACTAAGGAATCACTCCTGGTGGTGCTCAGGATAGCATATGGGGTGCTGGGAATCGAACCTGGGTCAGCCGCATGCAAGGCAAACGCCCTACCCACTGTGCTATCGCTCCAGCCCAGACTATTAGCTGAACTTTCTCATTTAATTATTCGAGTAACCTAAAATGTCATCCCCTACTATCATTCTCATTTCATAAGAAAGTAAAAGGATGCCTCAGAGAGACTGAGAAATAGTCTTATGTTACAGGTGAACCAGGAAATGATGCAATTCAAGTTCCAGATCACATGCTTTGTGTAACTGACACCTAGATACTTTCATGCTGCTCTGTTTATAAGATTTTTTCCCAGTTTTGAGTCTATTTTATTAATGTGTTTTTTGTTTTGATTCTGGCCATGCCTAGTGAGCTCAGGTGCTATTTCTGTCTCTGCACCCAAGGGTCACTCCTGGCAGTACTTGGGGAACCCCCTGTGTTTAAGGGGACTGAATTAGTGTTGGCTGCATCAAGGCAAGTGTCTTACCCGCTGCACTATTTCTCTGGCCTCTCTAAGACTCTATTTTATAAGCACATACCTCAGCATGCACTTTTATAGATAGTTCCTATCCTTTCTCACAACCTGGTACTAGCTCTTTATGTTCCAGAATGTAAATGCACAAACTTCATTTTGTAATAGCTTAATAAAAATTCTGCATCCCGTTTTCTTATGAAGTTCACTTCAGACTTACCATATTAACTTTGATATTTCTCTCCTTCACCCAAAATGAATACGAATATATGCCTACCTCAAGACTTGTGAACAAATGTTTGTGGTCACCTAAACCTAATTTACATAACTGGTAGCAATTCATTAATAAAAGTGGACAAACAAAATGTATTTCATTCATGAAACAAAATACTTTTCAGATGTAAAGGAATGAAATACTGACACATAGAGAAGCATTAATGAATATCAAGAACTAGTATAAAAGACATACATGAAAGTATATAATTTAAAAAACCATTTATCTAAAATTTAGGAAACAAAATTATCTTTAGTAATAAAATTCAAATGCATGGTTTCTAGGATTAATGGCAGAGAGAAGAATAAATCACAAAAAGTGGATCAAGAAAAAAATCTTTTTAATGGGAGGGTTACAGTAACATGTTACTTCACTAGTGAATAAAGCTACAAGCTCCTTGAATCTGTTTATGCATATAAATTATTGCCCTTTCTTATCTTCAGCTCTATATGTGCATCTAACTTCCTTTGTGTCTCAAGCAGACCAAGACTACCAGTGCAAATTTATAAACTATTTGCTGGTGTTCAATGAGATATATTCAAAGACTAAGACAGTTTAGAAGTTCTTTATATATTGACCTGGCTATGATCTGTGGGCTCAGTTTTCACTGTAACCCAATACAGACTAGGTTCAGTGAGATCAAAAAATACACCGAGTTCTGTCATGGAGAAACAAACATGTTTTACTTACAGTGACATTTAAAGAAAAAGCCTGGTACTCCTCCACCCAGGTTTGAAAAGCATAATTTCATAGCATCGCCTACTCACTGGTTCAATTTTTTCCCAATGTGATGACAGTGAGAGTCAGAAACAGTACCATCCAATCAGATTCGTGAAATATCAGTCTCTCTGCAAGTGTTCAGACTGTGATGGGAAATTCAGGAATCCTCCAAGGAGAGACTTACCAAGCGTTGTTTCCATTCCAATTAGTATCATCCCTGTACAATCCTTGAACATGGATGTTATTCCATCAATACTCAAAATAAAGGTCATGATGATGACTATGTGCATAGAATTGATCAAATCAACTTTCAAAAAATGTCTTACCTTTTCTCTCAGTCCTCCTTGTATATATATATTTTTTTATTCACATAGGCTCAATTTACTTCTATATCAGTCCCATTTGTTCTTGGAACAGCAAAGATAGCAAATAAAGATGGAACTCCACGTAACCTCTGCTTAAATCTAATTAGAATAGAATTAAATAAAACCCAAGAATCTGTCTCTTCATTTCTTGTGTTTCTTATAAAGATAAGTTGACAGAATGGGGAGTTCAATGACTATGATGGGCTGCCTCCAACACAGGGTGCCTGGGAGGAGGCAGGATTTTTATAATTGCTATGAAAACCATAGATTGAAACATGGGAAAGAGGCCCCTGAGAAATTCAAAGTTAAGAAAGAAGAGTTACTAATTGTTTATTCTTCCTTTTTGAGTAGCACACTGGCTGTGCTCAGGGCTTACACCTGGCTCTGCACTCAGGAATCACTGCTGGTAGACTTGGGGATCATATGGGATGCCAAGGATCGAAATCAGGTTGGCATGCAAGGCAAGTGCCTTACTCACAGTGCTATCACTCTAGCCTCTGTTTATAATTTTTTTATGTCAGCAAAATGGTATTTTCATAGAAAACCTTCCCCAATATCTCTGATCAGTCTGCTTCCTCCTGTTTATTACAGAGAGGTTAAATTTATTACTGGTTCTTTGTTTGTTTGTTTAAATCTCTTACTATTTGGAAAGCTCCACAGAACTGGAGATATATCTACCCTGAGTTGTAGTGGGTGTATAGCATGGAAGCACAACAGCAAAAAGTAAAACACAATTTTTAAAAAGTTTGTTGGAAGAAGAAATGAATGAATGAATAAATCAATTCTTTGTTTTGTATAGGGACCATACACTGCAGTGCTTGGGAGCTATCTTGGCTTAGTACTGGTTTGGGGATAGAGGATTGTTTCCATAGGGCTCAGAGTGCCAGTATTAGAACACAAGTCCTCATATTTGCGAGGTAAATACTTTACTACCAAATCACATCCTCAGCCTAGAAGTTTCTTGATATAAAATATATTACCTCTGCTTATGATCTTTGATAAAATGAGAAGATAAATCAGAAACGTCACATAGTTACTGAACTGTTTTAAAACCAAGGTAGCCAATAAAAGCCCTATTATCAACTCAGAAAGTAATAAAAATACCTAAGAATTCAGGGGTGAGAAATAAAAAAATATATCATGATTCTCACACATGAGAAATTTTGTAAATGAAACAGCTCTATTTTTCTTTGTCTTGAAATACTTAATAAAAAAGACAGACTTCTGTATTTAAATTAGCATAAAGTACAGCAATTAACTTTTAAAAAGACAAGTCATGATAAAGAAGAATAAATTGGTGGGGGGGTCACATCCAGTGATGCTCAGGGGTAACTCCTGGCTCTGTGCTCAGGAATCACTTCTGGAGGTTCACGGTGGCCATTTGGGATCCAGGGATCAAACCCAGCATGCAAAGCCAGCACCCTATTCACTGCACTATCTCTCCAACCCCGAGAAGAATAAATTTGATAACACATCCTTGGGGTCAAATCATGGCCCTAAGAACATTATTACAGATTGCAAGAAAAAAATGAGAGTATGATTAGTCTATGTGATAGAGTACAAGTTTGTGTTGAAACCTAACCCTTAATTCAATGACATCTGGAAATGAGGTATTTAAGGTCCTGAGGCTATGAGAGCTGAGTCTTCATGAAAAGTATCAGTGACTTTATTGAAGAGAGCTCAGAGAGCTGCCCTCATCTTCTATCATGTGACTAAACACGTAGAGGACAGCTGTCTGAAAACCAGGGCACCAACCCTTGGTTCCTAGCCAGATATGAAATCTTGAAATGGATTTCCTGATCTCCATATTTGCAAGAAATGTATTCCCATTGTTTATTTAGCTCCAGCCTCTGGGACTTGGTAAAAGCAGCCCAATTAGGAGCCTATAAAGGCTTTATTCCAATATCAAGACTGTAAATATGCAAGTACTTTACCAGATAAAACTTCAGCTTCATGTTTCCCAGAAGTAGAATATATGAGTTGGAGAGAGTGTTGGCCTGTTCAGATTTTAATGTTTATTGAGTCATTAGATTTGTTGAAGTATAACTTCAATTATCAACCCATGCAGACAAGGTCAATTAATTACCTTTTCTAATAATCTCACAATGACTTTTGCTATCATATAGTTGAGTAATGATGGCTCCCTCTTATTATGAAGAAATAGTAATTAGAGTTGGTTTCACACATTTACATTTATTAATTCATTTTGGTGCTAGGAACTGGACCCAGAGCTTCACAGATGCAAGAGACATGTTCTACTGCTGAGATGTATTCCCTGCAGAGTTAGTTTTATAATTATGTATTTAAGTATGACAATTAAACATAAGTATAAAATTATATACTTTAAATTTTACTGACTTTTTCAAAAAACACCTAACTTAGTACCAAAAAAGGTGTGTTTATACGTATATAAAGGTATTTACACATATCTATATCTGTGTACATATATATGCTTACATTATATAAGCATATACACACATATACATAAGGAGAAAATTAAGTGCAAATGTACTTCACGTAAGATAATGCACTATGATAAGAATAATTTGAAAATGAAAAAATACTTTCAAAATCTAAGAGTTTTTCAATTAGAAGATATTTTACTAAACAAATTTACTAGATTTTTTGAATTATGCGTTATATACACTTATATCATTATATTTTACCCATTCAAATAGTGGGGGGGGAGAATTGAGACACTGCCTCATCAGACTGTGTAAACATTGTCTCATTTCATTTTCATAATATGCCTGCAAGGTTGGTCTTTCCACTCTCACAGATGAGAAAGGAACAGCAGGGAAAAAAAAATCAAAATCAAAAGTTACACATCTGATAAAAGGCAGGGTTGGATTCCAAAGGTTGGAATCAGCCTGATTCCTAATTCCATAAGTGCCCAGGCTTTGAGGAGACCTGTTGGCGTGAACGGCACCTCCAAGGCAGGAAGGAATCAGCAGTGGGTGGGTGGTAAGACTCCTTCACTCTCCTGAGGCCCATCTTTCTCTTAGTACTAAATGCAAATAAAGCCTTTAAACACATTTTGTCCATTGCACTGTAATCAATTCTACTTAAATAGCAGTTAACACTTCACCAGGAGGTAATATTAGTTACCTGACTAAAAGGAGACAGTTATTTAACTGAATAGTCCTTAGCTCTTTCAGACTTGCTGAAATTATTTAAGAAAGTCCCGAAAGAACTGGATAGACAAACAGGTCTTTAAGTCACAATAAAACAGTGTAATTCAGACAGTGCAAAGCAGCAGTTGATCACAGCAGGAGTTTTGCTAAAATAGTTCACAATTCGATACACTAGAATGTCTTACCCACTCCCATAGTTGGTGAAAGACAACCAGTTCAATTCAGTATTGAAAACTTCAAACTGCACTGTAAAATTAGATATATTCTCTCATTCTCACTTTCTTCACTAGATTGGAGGGGTTCTTTCCCATCTTTCAAATCTATTGTTCTGTTAATCTGTGCACGCCAGAATATTCTAATTTAAATCTCAGCCTGGGACATGCTATATTTTGTTTCTAGCTGCAAGAGTGTGAATGCCATAAATAACATGTACTGTGCTTGTTCTCTGTTCCTAAACAATCTGATAAACTCATATTGAAACTATTTCAGCAATTACAAGTGACAGCTCAGTAGGATCCTGTTCAATCCAGTGCCTCAATCAGTTCATTTTTCCTGTAGTTTTCAGAAGCAGGACATTTTGATTCTTGGCTCTATACAGAGCAGTCCTGGCAAAACCTTAGCAGGCGTGGTTCACTCAGGCTACCAAGCCCTTAAGTGACCAGCAGCTGTTAATATTCCTCAGCGTTAGCCAACTGAAAGCCAGCCGTTAGGAAAAGAGGAAGGAACCCAAAGGATGGTCTTGTCAATTCAATCTCCAGGGATCCAAAAAAGCAAATATGTATGCTACATTAAATCAGCACAATCAGATCCACTAAAATATCTGCTTAGTATTCATTTCCAGTAGTTAATTAATTAATTAATCATCGAACATCAACTTGCTAACAAAGGAACTATGTACCATGGTGAACTTTGAAACCACACGGCTTCAGTGTCAATTCCCTACTCGAATATGCACAGCAATATGAGCCACCTTGTATTTCTAAAATGCTTGGGACCTCAATTTCTCCTGCTTTAAAATGGGGATAATATATGCCATGGAATTGCTATGAAGAACAAATTAAATGCTGCATTGTGTAACTTTGTGCCTGACCCCAGAGGAAATGTTCAATAAAAAACAAATTTCTATTTTTCCTTCTCCTCTTATCAGGAATATACATGTTTCTGTTTCCTGACTTTATAATATAATCAAGAATAAAAAGGGCAATGAGAAAGAAACATGGCTATTTCCCTTTAGTTTTTATGTAATATGTTCACTGAAGTGAAGGCACATAAAAAAGTATGCATAAGAAAATACAAATTATGAACAGATAGTTCCATTAAATTTTCACAAAATGATACACACAGATATAAAACCAGATCAAAAAAGATCTCTTAGAGCCTCCTCATGCCCAATTCCAGACATTTCCTCCATAACAGTATCCTCTTTTCTGAATCCCTACATTGTAGGTCACTTTTATCCACTTTGGAATCACTTTAATATCAACATTTTAATATTAACATTTAATAACAACAATGAACTGGAGCGATAGCACAGCCGGCAGGGTGTTTGCCTTGCATGCGGCCAACCCTGACACGGGTTCAATTTCTCCATTCCTCTCAGAGAGCCCTGCAAACTACCCGCAGGGTAGAGCCTGGCAAGCTCCCAGTGGTGTATTCAATATGCAAAAAACAGTAACAAGAAGTTTCACAATGGAGATGTTACTGGTGCCCGCTCAAGTAAATTGATGAGCAACGGGATGACAGTGATACAGTGATAATTATAAAATACTTATTTAATATTTTAAAAATAAAATTGCATGTTGTAGAAAAAAACTAATTCTGAAACAATTTACATCTTCCAAACTTAAAAATGCAAATTACTAATTACTCCCTCATCAATATACCCAAAACTTAAACCTCACTGATTTCCCCTTAGCACCTTAAAAACTGTTTAAGTTCTTGGAATTCTTGGAAAATACATTTCTAAAATTCCCGTTAACTAAGGTGATGAGAGAGGTAGTGCAGCAGGCAGGCGTTTGCCTTCATGCAGCCAACCTGGGTTCAGTCCCCAGTACACCACATTGTCCCCTGAGCCTGACAGGAGTGTTTCCTGGGTGCAAAGCCAAGAGTAAGTCCAGAGCACAACTGAGTGTGGCACGAAACAAAGCAAAACAAAAATCCCATTCATTTAGCTGCAATAATTAATCAGAATTATTGGATTTAGTAATTAGAAACGACTGATAGATCTTTCCTTTCCACTAGACCAAAATGTGTGCTCCCTGCTATTTGTACAGGCTTTGACAGCAAATGTTCGTGTAACTTACATTCAAAAAGAGGTCATAGGGCATACATATACATAAAATTAGGATTAGATAATAAATATTGAGTTTTCTGCTTCTTTCTAATATTCCACTATGAAATGTAGCCTGTTGATATAATAGTACCATGTAACTTCTTTAATAATATACTGCTTTATGAACTGCACAATATTATCAGTCATTAGGGAACAAGAATTGAAACCACAGTAAGAGTACTACAACATCCCCTAGAATGGAAGTGGAGAAATGGAAGACTTGTAACTTTCTAGTGGAATTGTAAAGTGGTGCATTTTGACAGAAAAAAATTTGGTAGTTCCTCAAAGAGCTAAACACAAAATTATTAAATGATTCAGCAATTATAAATACACTAAATAGAACTGAATAGATTAAAAAGAATTGAAAGCAGGTGGTCAAACAAATATTCGCACTTGTGTGTTGATATCAAGCACAACTCACAGCAACCAAATAGTAAAACCACTCTAGCAAGTGTCAAGGAATAATGGATAAGTAAAAGGTGTCGCATGCATGCAGTGGAATATTATTCAGTCTTAAAAAAGAATGAAGTAATGATAGAAGCTAAATGTAGTGATTTAATGTGGTGAATAAAGTAGCGATATAAGGCAGATAAACTTCTGTAGGATAATATTGGTTTGGCCTTCCTCCCTGGCCACTGGGAGCTTGTGTTTGTTGATTGCCCCCCAACCTGTCAATTACCTTTGCCTCCTGATCAGACTCTGACTTCTAAATATTGTCTTTCTCTTCTCCTTAATGTCCTTTGCATGTTTAGTTATATCAGAGCAATTGCTTTTTGTATGGATACAGGAAGACAGTTAAAAAGACAACCCTGTGGCTTGGGAGTTGATTGACTCTACATAGTATTACCTCCTAGACATCTGCTCTCTGAACAAAAGCCTCAGTTGCCCTTACTTCCTATTTCCCCAAAAGCAGGGTCCCGACAGGGGACTGGTTGGACCCAGGGCAAGCGGTGAGCTAGGAGTTACCCTGGCATCAAAATGGGCCTAGCCAAAGTGTCATGATCCAAAAGTAATAACTAGATTTGGACCTTGCTGGGGATAGAAATGATTGGTAGGTCTGAGCACTGTAGTCTGAGTCTGTGGTGAGATGTCACCAGGAGAGTCACCCTACAAGCCTAAAAGTGTCCAATAAGAATGGTAAATATTAGGAAGGAGAAATTAAGATGTTACTCAAGTTGCAGGTCTAAGGAGAGGAAAAGCACACCATAAGGGCTGATTTGCTTTTGTGGGCTGCAGGTGGTCAGAAGACTGGAAAAACATTTTTGATTATGCTTCCTGTGGGGAGGCGTGGTTGGGGAGGGATGAGAAAAGGAAAAAAGGAACAGCTTGGGGGAGAAGGGAGACGGTTACGGAGACATGGGGAGAGACAGAAGAGAGTAGATTGCGTGAGACAGAGAGTTTAAAGAAGATTGAGGGAAAGACAGAGACAAAGAGGAAGGAGATTGAGGAGAGACACAGAGTTAGTGGAGAAGGTTGCAAGTTAGAGAGAAGGCTGAGAGGAGAGAGTAAGAGTGGCTGGGGAGATTGGAGAGTAGTCACAGAGAACATTGTAGAGCGAGTTAGGGAGAGGGTTGGAGAGAGCTGGGAAAGACAAGAGATCAAATAAATGGCAGCTAATCAGCAACCAGCTTGGCCCTTGTTCTTCCTTTATCCGTCCCAGGCAACAGCCATGCCGAGTGAGGAAGCAATTTGAGAGCACTGAACGTGGGCAGAGTGAGAGAGCTGCCAGGAGAGCCCAATAACATCCTTTCATATGTAATCCCTCCTCGCTCGCCCAGGCTAAAGGAGAGTACATAGCTCTGGCCCGGGAGTGGTGGGGCAAAAAGAAATTATTTTAGGACTGGAGTGATAGCACAGCGGGTAGGGTGTTTGCCTTGCACGAGGCTGACCTGGGTTCAATTTCTCTGTTCCTCTCAGAGAGACTAGCAAGCTACTGAGAGTATCTTGCCTGCATGGCAGAGCCTGGCAAGCTCCCCATGGCATATTCTTTATGCCAAAATCAGTAATAAGAAGTTTCACAATGGAGACATTACTGGTGCCCACTCTAGCAAATCGATGAGCAACAGGATGACAGTAATACAGTGATACATATAGTGATATATATATACATATATAAATACAATGATATGTATTTATCACTGGCTGTCTTACCCGGTCCCTCAGAGGGGGTGGGTTTCAGTTTCCCTCTCTGCCCCTAACAGAGCTCCTGAGGCCAAAGACCTCTAGAGCCCAGCCACACCTATGCTCAAGGCCCCTCTCCACACGTTCAGATGAGCCTCACGCATGAAGGAACCGGCAGAGGAACCCAGGTGTGTGGGACCCGGGGCCGAGACTTCCAAGCCTGCTCGGATAGGGATGGACCTCTTCCACCAAGATTCCCCATTTTCCAGTAGCTAGGTAGTCACACCCAGAAACTGCACCTGGTGTGTTTCCCATCAACGGCCAAAATCCAGAGACTATAAAACCAAGCTCCTGGAAGAGAGAAACACAGAGTCTCATGCCCCCACATCTGGCTGTCTTCACTGGGGCCCCTTGGAGGGGGCGGGTTGAGTTTCCTTCCTCTCCCCGAGCAGAGCCCGGGCAGTTGAAGACCTCCGAAACCCAGACACAGCCATGTTCAAGGTCCCTCTCCATGTTTGGATGAATCTCATGCATGAAGGAACCAGCAGAGGAATCCAGGAGTGTGGAACCCAGGGCTGAGTTCTCCAAGGCTGCTTGGATCAGGACTGGGCCTCTTCCACCCATTTTCCAGTAGCTAGGCAGTCATACCCAGAAACTGCCCCTGGCACTATATAATCCCAACAATGGCCAACATCCAGAGACTATAAAACCAAGCTCCTGGAAGCGCATCTGATAGCCTAGTTCTCCATCTTGGAGAACCTGGCAAGCTACCATGAGTTTACCGCCCACACAGAAGAGCCCGGCAAGTTCCCCGTGGCGCATTCAAATGCCAAATACAGTAACAATGCTGGGTCTCATTTCCCTAATCCTAAAGAGCTTCTAATGTGGCACCGTTGGGAAGGACAAGTAAAAAGAGGCTGCTAAAATCTCAGGGCTAGGATGAATGGAGACGTTACTGGGCCCACACGAGCAAATTGTTGGTCAATGGGATGACAGTGATACAGCACTACACTGTCATCCCATTGATTGTAAGGGGTTATAAAGAGGAAGAAGTAAGTTCTTGCAATTGGTGATACAATGAAAGCTGGAAATCTTCATATTTCATGACCATAGAAAGATTGCTAAGAGCCCTGACTCTGGCCAGCTGGGAAGGGAATGGCAGACACTGATTCTAGCAGAAGTAGTTAAACTGGGTAAAATCAAAGGAAGCCATCAGGTCCTTTGCAGGGGATAGGGTGTCCGAGACATCAAACAGGCAAGAAGTCAGCACCAAGGAGCAAGAGATAGCTATGGGGATCCCACTCTAAATATCAGATCCTTCATGTCTTCTACCTAACTATGACTGCCAGCTGTAGTGGGCATCAGGGTGATCACAGATATCCACGGTTTATAGAAGGAGGTTTCAAAAATGCAGAGCAACCCTTTAAATCAGAGCAAAAGTCTTCATCAGGAGATGCTCCACTCTTTCACTTAAGATCAGCTGAAACTCTCCACCCCAGCTGAGAACTTGGTCCTCAGTAGTATCACTGTCATCCCGTTGCTCATCGATTTGCTCGAGCGACACCATAATAACCAAGAATAAATTTTCTGCTGAGATCTATAAAAAATTATGAAACATCTATCTTATTTTCTTTAGTGGATCAATTTTTCAAGCTTTCTTTTCTTGAAATACATTTATTTTTGTACAATTATTTAAATAGTAATTTTTAGGAAAGTTGTCAACTGATAAGATGCAATATTTAAAGAACAATGGCACATAGAGATATAAAACTGTATATCAAACTATAACCTAATATTTTTGAATATTTATAAATATCAATAAAATAGAGGGAAAACATGAAACAAAAAAAGGAACCCTAAGGCAGTTTTCAATTAGATATCCCCATCCACACAGGGTAGAGGCAAGAACACAAGATGTTTTGCAATACAGATACTGAGAGGCCATCATTATTAGTCCTTTATCTACTTTCAGCACACATCTCCCATTCTGAGCAATCCCTTCAAGCAGTGGGGACATGGGTGGTGGAAAATGTACACTGGTAGAGGTATGGGTGTTCGATCATTGTAGGACTAAAACTCAATCATGAAAGCTTTGTAACTATATCTCATGATGATTCAACAAAAAAAAATAAACAAATTTAAAAAACAAAGATTATAAAAAAAATACACAGATAGAAATGAATAAGCATCTGCCTAGTCTATTCTATTTAAGATCGTCAACTTCTTTCTGTCCACAGGATGCCCCAGATTCCTACTACCAGTAAAGTTGTTCTTTAAGTTCCTCAAAGAACTACAGTGTGGAATACCAGGTTGAATGTGGCATCCTTGAACTTCTAAAATTTTGAACTGGGATAAACTAGGCTAGGAGAACCATCCATACCTTGACTTACCCAATCCTTATCTGTCCATAGCTGCTCTATCTATACTATGTGGGACTTTATTTTCTTCTTTTTGTCTTTTTTGGGTCATGTCTGGCAATGCACCGGGGCTACTCCTGGCTTTGCACTCAGGAATTACCCCTGGCAGTGCTCAGGGAACCATATGGGATGCTGGGAATCAAACCGGGGTCGGCCGTTGCAAGGCAAACGCCCTACCCACTGTGCTATTGCTCCAGCCCCTATGTAGGACTTTAAATGCGCTCCATCATTATGACTCTTTGTCATTCCTCAGACATGGCATGTATCTACTTCAGGTGAATGGACTTAGAGGAGTGCCAGAGAATACCCTAGAAGGAGTCACTAAGTGTTTTAGGAAGGGGAATTCTAGGACTAAAAGTACCTATAACAGGTTCTAGATGTAGACAGAGGCTGTGAGGTCACATTTTCTGCATCTGTAAAATTCCTTGACCCATGGAGCAGAGAAAATGGTGAAAATGGGGCAGAATAGATTCTTGAAGCCTGTGACCTCCAAGTGGGCTCCACAGACAGGTCCCTACATACCACCTGGTGAGTCTATGTGTCTGGATCTACACCATCAAAGTGTCTAGGCAGTTTCTATGCACATTTCAGTTCAAGTATTGGTGCTAACACGAGGAGTCACTTTGTCCACAATGAAAAGTGATCCTGTATCCTGTGGCAGTCACCGTCTCAAATATAATCTCTAAGCACTTCAGAAATGAGGTGCTTGAGAGATAGCACAGTGGATAGGGCACTTTCCTTACACATGGCCAATCAAAGTTCAATCCCCAGAATCCCATATGGTCCCCCAAGCACTGCCAAGAGGAGTGATCCCTGAGTGAAGAGCCAGGAGTAGCCTCTGAGTATCACTGGATGTGGGCCAAAAACAGAAACAAAAAAATACTAAAAAAATGAGTGGCAGCTATTTCAGATAAAATAATATACAAAATAGGCCACATAGGATCAGTGTGATTCCCGAACAACCCAGGCAAAGGAGGTAAGAAAAAAGTGAAATTACCTGGGTCCTATCTGTATTTTTGGGCAGAGGTGGAGCCACAAAGTTTAAAAAAACAAAGAAACAGAGGCTAGGGAATTAGCTCAGCCTCCAGGAGCCCATGTGTGGCATGCGCCAAGACCTGAGTCCAAACCCTAGTGCCACATGGGCCCCCCAAGCACCACAAGGGTTGCCAAAGTGAACCAGAACTTTTGGGTAACATAATATCCCCAGGCCCAAACAATGAATTGTAAAAAAAAAGTTGACTTTATGGTTCTATGGGATTGGTGGGAGTCCCTTACCCACCATGAAAGAAACACTCAAGTATTTCATCATGGGATTACCCACTTGGTATAATTCCTTCTTATACTACATAGGTTTGCTCTCCTCTCTCTCCTCTAATATCTCATAAATAAACTTTCACTTTAAAATATTGAAAAAATGTAGTTCCGTTAGGGTTAAAATATCATCACAAAATAACTAAGACATGGAGAAAAATCTGGCTCTATAATTCATCATCATCATCATCATCATCATCCCGTTGATTTTCTCGAGCAGTCTCAGTAACGTCTCCATTCGTCCTAGTCCTGAGACTTTAGAAGCTTCTCTTTACTAGTCCTTCCCAGCAGTGCCACATTGGAGGCTCTTTTAGGGTCAGGGTAATGAGACCTATCATTGTTACTGATTTTGGCATATGAATACATTACGGGGAGCTTGCCAGGCTCTCCCATGCGGGTAGGATACTCTTGGTAGCTTGCTGGTTCTCCGAGAGGGAAAACCAGTCTGTAAGATGTCTTCTGGGAGTTTGATTTTATAGTCTCTGGATGTTGGCTGTTGATGGGATTACATGGCGCTGGGGCAGTTTCTGGGTGTGGCCGCCTAGTTACTGGAAAATGGGGGATCTGGGTGAAAGAGGCCCAGTCCCGATCTGAGCAGGCTTGGAGATCTCAGCCTGGAGATTCCTGGAGATTGCTGTTTATAAGTCCCTAACCAAATCAAAACTGAGAAAAAACATAAACTAAGTTGCAGGCCAGGTACAGTAGAAGAGTGAGCAAGGTACCGCCTTGTAGGTGCTGACCTGGCTTAATCCACAGCACCCTCATGAGTCCCTGAGCACTGCCAAGAGTGATCCTTCAGCAGATATCCAGGAGGAACGTGGACTGTGGCCCCGAATCAAAACCAAAACAAACACACTCCAGTCAAGGGTCGTACAAGAAGTAAATTCATTTAGTAATGGAAGGAACTATTTACAGGAAGCTTAGTGATAATACAGCACGTGGGGCGCTTTGCCATGCTCATGACTGACCTGGGTAAATGCTCTGAATTCCAGCAGTAAACCTATTTATATGGTTCTAAAATGATCTCTTCACAGGGTGGGCAGAAAGATAATACAGTGGGTTAGGCACTTTCCTTCATGTGATCAACTAGGGAGTAAGCCCTGAAAAACCCCCACACCCCAAAAAAAAGCCCAGAAAAAAAAAACCTCCTTTTGGTTTTGGTTAGTTAATCCAGTCTAGTGTGTCCAATTAAAAACCATCACAAGATTATTTCAAAACAAAAATTATTTTTTAAAAAATTAAAAATTATTCAAAAACTTATAGGAAGAGACAGAATAATACATTTTATACACTTAAACATTTTGCATAAACTGGAGCAATAGCACAGTGGGTAGGGCATTTGCCTTGCATGCGGCCGACCAGGGTTCGATTCCCTTGTCCCTCTTAGAGAGCCCGGCAAGCCACCAAGAGCATCTCATCTGCACAGCAGAACCTGGCAAGCTACCCCTGGCATATTCGATATGCCAAAAGCAGTAACAACAAGTCTCACCATGGAGAAGCTACTGGTGCCTGCTCGAGCAAATCGATGAGCAATGGGATGACAGTGACAGTGATTTTAATAATAACCCCCCGATTTAATTCCATAAAATATAATTAAGAGCAGGAAACTACAATCAAATTATGATATCTTCAATTAAGGCTAAGCTCTTAGTATACTTTTACACTGTTTCTTGAATTAGCCCATGAGCATGTTCAGAGAGGGGATATGTTAATTAGGGAGAATATTTCCTAGAAGAAGCTCAGTCTGCAATGCCTGATAATTAGGAATGACACAATAATTCCCTGACCCTTTAGAAACCTGTTCCTAGCGAAAGCTGCCCTCAGTGATTCACAGAAAGCCACATCACAATTTCTCCCACTTGTCACTTCTGCTTCTGCTTTTGCAGACTGTCATGTTTGTAAGTCTTCAAGAAATAGCTGGGGAGCCAAGTATCAGTATTGTCAGAATCACTGACTCTCCCTCTTTCAACAGTGCCTTACTTTCAGTCCTTAGGGGCACTTGAGCTTCACCAGAGCACTTCTTGGCTGAGGAGTTTAGCAGTGCAGTTCCTTAGACCCTAAAGTGCTGAATCTTGTCTTCAGAACCTCAATTTTGCTTGGTACTTGTTCCACCAAGAGGTAAGAGGGGCTAAAATATGAATGGCGTGTGGTGGGAGGAGGGAGCTTCCTGACTTCTGATACACTAGTTAGACCAAGAAACGTGTCTGACTTGAACATATCACTGCTGACTACACTCCCTTCTTTGAATATACTTTTAGAAAAAGAAAACATTTTTAACAGAATTGTGAGACAATAATGTAGAACTGTAAAAAGGAGCAGTAACTGCATTAAGTTTGTAGGAGTGGAAATAATTTAAACAAAAATGCTTGCCAAGCAGATCTGTTAGCTCATAAGCATTTATCAAATATGTGAATCCTCCCTGTATTATGGTAAGTGCTATTTCCATTTTACGGACTGAAAAAGTAAGGCTTCAAATGCTTATACATACAGCTAGTAAGTCATAATGCAAAACCTGTCTTGTCAACTCAAGTCAAAGTTCTTGATCTGCAAATTACACTGTAGCAAAACCTGAAAGACTCCAGAAGATCTGCTCAGATCCCTCATGCTGGATAAAGCCAGAGCACCCCAAATCTATCTGATCATTTTCTCTAGTTCTACTTTCCAGATGTCTCAAAATCTTGGCATTTGGCCATTGTTGAAATTTAATTTGTAGCTTCCCAAAACTCCAATTTTCTACTTCTAATTTCCACTGCCACTGGCCTAGTCCAGAACATGGTCATACAACAATAACAAAAAAAAGAGTTAAATCTACTTCATGAGCGGAGGGGATAAGGCAGATGGAATAGAGGAGGGATCACTAAGAAAATGATGGCTAGAGAAACCAGTTGGGATGGGAGATGCATACCGAAAGTAGATAATGGACCAAACATGATGACCTCTCAGTGTCTGTGTTGCAAGCTATAATGCCCAAAAGTAGATAGAGTGTATGGGGAATATTGTATGCCTTAGAGGCAGGGGGAGGGTGGGAAAGGAAGGGTATACCCAGCATATTGGTGGTGGGGAATGTGCACTGGTGGAGGGATGGGTGTTTGATCATTGTGAGATTGTAACCCGAACATGAAAGCTTGTAACTATCTCACGGTGATTCAATAAAATTTTAAAAAAAAGAAAGAAAAAGAAAAGCCTTCTCACATGTGAAAAAAAAAGAGTTAAATCTCTTATTTTCCTCAAGCCCTATCCTATCCTAATTACTATGATCACCAATCTCTAGTTTCTACTGTACACTTTTCATTTCACTATTTTGCTTCTTTTCTTTTACCTCAACTTCTGTGGAACAAGACAGGATATAAATAAATGGATGTATAAATAAAATGTAGGCTTCTGAAAAATGATTGACAATCTGAATTCAAAGGAAGATTCCTACTGGGAGAGATGTGGAGAATTCAGTCCAATTTGCTTACAGTTTCTATCAGCAGCCAAAAATGAAGGACTGAAGCAAGAAAGCAGCTGATTCCCTGAGAAGCAAAGGGTGCTGAGAGTGGGAAACGTGCTGGTCAGGGTTACTCTAAAGACTCAGAGTCTGAAGAACTTAGGCCTGACACTAAACAGTAGCAAGCAAATGAAACATTATCTCAGCACTCTTTTTACTTACTTTGACTTCCTAAATTTATCTTCACCATAGTAAGTTATTTTCCTAGTTGTTCATGCAGTAGGAGTTTGAGAACAATCTTGAGTGATACACTGAAAACGAGTTGCACCAATGTTGGTATTTGGAGAGACCATTCTTGATGAAAAAATCCCTCCTCACTCCTTACATTTGAGTGTAAGGAAATGTAACCCCTTACATTAACTGCTGACCTCAAGGAGAAGTAATAAGCAACAAGTAAGAAGAGACGAGCTAACAAGAGCACACTATCGGGAGTAGGTGGGGGTGCTTATTGATATTACATCCTTGCTTCACTGCAACTAGAAGAAGGCAAGTAAGCTAAACTCTAGCCAGAGTTGGCCTGGACGATGTCTGTGTGCCATCCTGTGATCCTGTAGCTTACTAGTAAGATGATTTGGGGAAAATTGTTCTCCTTCGGAGCTTCAGTATCCTTATCTTAAAATGGCTATAAAATAACTAGACCTCTTCCTTACTGAGTACTTGGGAGGATCAAGTGAAATGTCAGGTTAATTTGCTCTGTAAATTCTTCATAGATGACTATTATTTTCATTTCAACAAAGATTTACTGGAAAAAAAAAACCCATCAGAGTATAAGAACATGATCAAATTTCAAAACCACATGTCCTGGGATTTAAATCCTAGTTTCCAATTTAATCCAAAGTAGGTTTTTGGTTTATTTTTTAAATTTATTATTATTATTATTATTATTATTATTATTATTATTATTATTATTATTACTTCTACTACTACTACGGAGAGTGGTTTGGCGGCACTTGACTATATTCAGGGCTTACTTCTTGCTCTATGCTAAGGACCATTTCTGGTAGTATGAGATAAAGCTGCTGTGGAAAGAGAAGGGTCAGGAGCCATGTGTGATGCTGGTAGCTGAACCCATATTGGCTGCATGCAAAGCAAATGTCTTACGTGCAGTATTATTGCTCCAGACCTAAATCAGTTTTAAATTTAAAACCAGGTCACTTATTTTTTGTGACTGGGGTCAAGTAAACTTTGTTGCCTCAATTTTCTTAATTTTACAATGTAAGAGTGTAGGATTACATAGCGTCAGGTAGTTTAGGTTTATTGGGTTACTCCCATTACAGTGCTCCCATTCCTCTTTGTTTATTTGTAACTTCTTTCTTAGTGTTCTGTTGACTTGTAAATATTGTTTTTCTCTTCTCCTTGAGTCCTTTGCATAGTTTATTCAGAGCAACATCCTTTTTGTATGGACACAGGAAGACTTAGCAAATGCTATGCTTTTGTAACCTGGGAGTCATTTGACTCTACATTTTCCTCCTGGGCATCTGTTCTCTCAAACTAAGCTTCAGCTGCCCTTACCTCCTAGCACCCCCAAAAGCAAGGTCCTGACGAGGGACTAGACAGACCCAGGGCAAGCTGTGAGTTGTGTGCTACCCTGGCATTGAGACAGGCCTGCCCAAAGTGCCTAATGCTTGACTATAAATTAAGAGCTTGATCATGGACAAATGTTGTCATGATCCAAACAGTGATAACTAGATTTGGACCCTGCTAGGGTGAGGAATGATTAATCTGGTCTGAGTGCTGTAGTTGAGTCTGGCACGATGTTCCCAGGAGAGCTGCCTTGCAAGCTTCAATGTATCTCTTGCTATGTCCATACAAAAAGAACTAGTATTAAGATGTGAATGAGCCTTTGGACTAATGAAAGGAGAAAAGCACCTTAAGAGTCAGGAAGGGCTTTGGAATGCCCTTAGGTAGTGTTCCCTTTGAACCTGGCTGCCCTCAGGAAGGGCTTTCTTATGTTGATTTGCTACCTGGCTGGGTGAAGCCTAGAGGGCAAGGTGGGAGAGAGAAGTAGGGAAAGAGACTAGTGAAGGAGAGAGAGCTGCTGCAGTAGATCCAGAGAGAGGATGGAGCTGGGAGTGAGGGAGAGGAGAAAGATGGAAGACTGAATAAACAGTAACTAATCAGCAACCAGCTTAGTCTTCGTTCTTCCTTCGCCTGTCCTTGGCCAAAGGCTGTCCCGATCCAGACCATACACAGCAGTTCCAGAGCACCGAACTAGGGCGGGTGAGACACAGCTGCCCGGAGAGCCCGCGAGTGCACACGTCCCTCGGTGTGCCTTAGTTTTTTACATAAGAGGACCATCTGAGAGTTCTAGTGTTAGGATACAATGAGCTAACTTTTCATCTAACAAATTGGTATACAATGAATGATGTGATGTGTTTCATAAATATGTTAAGTGCAAACAACCCACAGTCATGAACTATTGAGTGTTCCAGAACATACACATACATGCATGTACACACACACACACACACAGATTCACAGAAAATACTAGAAAATGCTAGTGAGTCCTTTTCACTAATGTGAAAAATCAATCAATGACCTAAACTATGGCCCACATATTAGAAAATGAGCCATAAACTCCAGAGGGGGGAAAAAAAGAGGTGACAATCTTGATAAGGACCTCAGCCGAATTTTTTCTAAATTTCAAATTTAATATATTCATCCTACCTATGTAGTTATCTAATTAATTTAAAATATCTGAGAGATACTGTGATCCATTTATGCTGATGAAATTTCAAGCAGTTTTTTTTAATATAATTTATTTAATGAACTGTTATTAGGACAGCTATAGAAAAATTTCATTTTGATGTTCAGGAATATTTTCTATACACCTTTTAGCTACTCATGCACATGGAAGACAAAGAATCCAGTAAGGGGAAAAAATTGGGTTTTTGGATAAAAATTTCACAAGATCGCCCATTCATAAGTGTGAGCTCAACAGGTTTTTTTATTTGTGTTTTTAAGTGGAACATCAACGAAAAATAAATCTTTTCTGTCTTCCTCTTCACCTGGTGTGGAGGAAGAAACCTGGTTTAAAAAAACAAACCTTCAGCGATGCCCATGTAAATTTTGTCACTCTTGGATAATTCATTTTGTAATTAATCAAGGGTTTTATTTGAGAATGATTAGCAGTTGGCATATTACAGTTCTGACATTCTAAAAATATTTCATGATTGACTATTTCCTTTGAAGTGAAGCAGAAAAGTTGTCCAACTCATTACCAAGCTCCAAAAATCCTCTGTTGACACAGAGGGAAACCTCTAATTACATGAGTCACTATAGTTTTACAACTGAATAAACTGTTAACTAAATTGGAAAAATTGTCATCTAGATGATAAAGGCCATTTTGGAGCTCAATGCCAAAGCACTACAGACTTGTACCTTTCAGAGAAATGACCACTTGTAAAAAGATTGACATCTAAGAGATTAAAAGTGAAATCCAATACACTTTCCCAGGTCTCAATAGGCTGCTTTATCTTGATTAAAAGGAAAAAGGAATTTCCTGGACATGTCCCTTTAATTTTTGTAACCCAGGAGTGGGCATGAGCCTCTATTCTGTAATCCACTGCACCAGTATGTTATAAAAATGACTGGTCCTGTGGCTGGTGATATGATTTTGCCTCATATCTTCAATTCTTTATATTCCTGTTCATTTTTTTCCTTCAGAATTTATATTAATAGAACTCCCTCAATTCTGATTTCTTAAAGGCTAAGAATAAACCTTTATATGTATTAAATGTTATGCATACAAGTATCCCTGTCTTTATAAACAAAAGATGACAGATACACTGTGCTTCCTCATAACTTAAATCACCTGCTTTTCTCCCCCACTGATCTCTAAGGCAGCGTAATTTTCACAATTGAAAATTATGAATGAATATGTTGGATAGGATAGTTAAAAGCCCTACTGCATTAAGTCTGCATTAACCAGGTAGAGGATGGCATAATCTTGGATATAAAACGGCTACTTTTTTTAAAAGTTGCTTCTTAAAAGTTTTTTTGCACATTAAAATTCTTCCCGAGGATCAAAACTTAAGGGTTTGGGAAAAAAATGTTATTTTATTGTAGCTGTCCGGTGAAGTACCACTTAGCCACTGAAGGGCAAAATAGAAACGCTGCCAGACATTCTCTAATGGTATCCAAGCATCATTCTTTCCCTGCTCCAAACAATGTATTTATTACCCTGAGTTACTGACTGGAAAGAAGCCCATATTTCACAAAGCTTCTATTCTCATAGATATCCAGCGTGCAGAATCTATAACTTATCAGAAAAAAAAATAAGTGCAGCATCTTGTCCTAGGTCACATCACTCGCTAGTGACACATTCTGGACTAGAGCTCAGTTCTGGTTTCCCAGTCCAGCATTATTTTTCTCACTATATTTCTTAAAACATATCTGTTTTCTTTCCAAATCTGTTCAAACAGCTTCAGCTTGGGTCGAGAAATATCTGCGGGAAGTTGACTTTGCAAAGCCAATGGGCAAATACCAAACACAGGGCCAGCCCATTTCAAACAGTTTGAGATGATCTGAGTGTCAAGAGTCGAGAAAAGGGCAAGCAACACTGATTCAAAGGATCCAAAAGGGAGGTAACTGAGACCTCTTGTTCACTGAAATGACAGCCTCTGCTCATCCTGCAGAAAAGGGCTTTGCAGGGCCCTGTGCTTGACTGACTAAATATTTGCCTATTAACACCTTCATTTCAGTCATTTTAATGGGAGATATAAATGTGATCTGAATATCAGAGTCTTGATCTTTAAAGAGCTTGAAAATTCCAGAGCACAGCAATAATATTTTAAATAATCTGTTTAAATCATGGCATTCTGCTTCTCACAAGGTTAAGAAAAAAGAAATCTCTGCTACACTGAATAGATCATCCCTAACTTAAAGCATTTTTAATCAAAACTTACAAATTCATTGTTCAAAAGAGTTACTAGATTTCTATTTTAGCTTTTAAGTCTATTTTGGTAATAATGTTTTAAAACATGCTACCCAGGGCCAGAGCAATATTACAATGGTATGTCCTGTACATAAAGAAAGACCAGGGTTTGAAACCTAACATCCCATGTAGTCACCTGAACCCTTTCAGAGTTCAGGGCCAGGAGTAACCCATGAGCATTGCTGAGTGTGGCTCAAAAACCAGAAAAACAAATAAATATAATATGCTACCTTTACAATGAAATGAAAGACATTCCACTGAAGACAGAAAACAGTGGCTTTTCAACCACCTATATGTGAATTTGTGCACATCCACATGTGGGGGAAAAATGAAATCAACTGGTAATAATATCAGCTGAAAAATAATAAAATTATTAATTTACCCCCAAGACACTTAATGATAGCAAATGAAGTAAAAGGGACTCAAAGAATAATGGTTATAATTTTTTTAAGAGGATAATGAAGTCATTTAAAATTACTAAATGGAAATTCTGGCACTTCTGTGTACAAAGGGTGATTACAATTGAATATCATCTTCCTTATAACTCAGCGGGCAACAAGCTATAAAAGATGGCGCAATGGAGAAAACACAAGGTGATGGAAAGGGATAAGAATGCTCAAGATGAAAACGCTGAGTTGAGAGTTATTTGGTGATGCTACATCGGGTTGGGTACAGCTGTCCTGCTGCTGTAAGAGGGTTGAAGCGATGGCCATCAGAATGGTTCTCAAAGACCATCCAGCAGTTCATCACCAATTGGAAACTTTCTCAAAATTCAAACCATCAGTCTCCATCCCAGAACTAATGAAGTACAACAGTATCTTTCTCAATATATTGCCTCCATTTGATTCTAGATGCCCACTGAAGCCTGAGAAGTACAATACATAGGTACCAGGAGCTGTTCATTACACACAACATTTGCAAGTTACATAATTGGCTGTGTCTGGCTAGTGACTATATTTTAAAGCATTGATCCTCAAATTTTGCATAATTATTTCTGGGAAGGATTTGCAGCATTAGAACCTCAGAGATTCGAACTTGTCACTGGGGTTTGGCCAAATCATCAGGATTTTTGAAACATTACCAAAGTATTTACATAGGTAACATTTAGAAATCAGTGTCTGAAAAAGCATTAATCATACTCTGTATTCACTTTTTGAAGTATTATTCCAGATATTCTCCTTATGAATTTACTAAGTTTACGTTTCACAATCTACATGTCATTGAAGAACCCAGATCAGTCATGAACAGCCTCTTGTACGACAACAGTTCTTAAAGGAGGGTAATTATGCTCCATACAAGTAATGTTTGCAATGGCTAGAGTCATTTCTGGTTGTTAGGGGGTAAGAAAGCTAGGGATAGTTTGTTATCAGAAATTTTGTATGGAGAGTCTAAGCAGATTGCCAAGTCTCCTACTGTAGAGGACATCCCCTCACCCCCTGCCCCACTGGCAAAACAACACACAAAGAATTATATCTCCCAAAATGTCATCAGTGGTGCTTTAAGGAATTCTTCTATAGCCAAATCAACTAGTCTTCTCAGTATGTTTTAGCTCTTACATAATAGACAGAATGAAAGACTGGTGTATTCTGCAGACTCAGTCATTCAGACTCTCTTTAGCATGACCAGAACTCCCCACTTGTGGGGTGTCTGAGTTAGGTTATCAGGTTCCTCAAGGGTTATTTTTAAATAGTTCTACTGAATAAAACAGCTCTATTGGAATTTTGCTTTTTATTTTGTTTTGTTTGAAGTTTAATTTTTTTTCTTTTGCATATGCTGTGTTGGTCAGGAATCTCAGAAAAAAAAAAAAACAGGAAGAGAGAGATCATTTGGAAACCAAAATCTCATCTTGTCACTCTAGTAATTCTTATAACCAACCTTAATTGTTCATTCATTAGCACGTCTCAGGTTTTAAAAAAAATTAAGCCTAACAGTGGGAGGGATAGACCAATGAAAAGTCAGTAAGGCCATCTGTCGGCAAAGCATGCACTAAACCTATATTATGAGTATTCAGATAGATGCTGAAGTTACTCCATGATCATGTAAGAAATACCTGTTGCTGAGAATCAACTCTGCTACAGATTCTCACTCTCTTGTTTATTTTATCTAAACAAAACAAAACAAATCCATGGGGCAGAGATACAGTACAGTGAGTAGGTCTAATTGCCTTGCATATGGCCAGCCTGGGTTCGATTCCCTGAATTGTATATGGTCTCCCAAGCACTACCAGGAGTGATCCCTGAGCACAGAGACAGGTTAAGTCCTAAGTATTGCCAGGTATGGAAAAATATATTTTAAAATGAGTAAAGCAAAATGCCTCTTATCATCTATTACCTACTTAACCTCAAATTTTCAACAACCACCATTTCAAATTAACTGTCTACACTGGCTCAGAGGAATATTTGTCAACCCAGGTGTTTAGAGTTTCAGGTTGAAACATTTGGTTAATTAACAACACACTGCCAACACTCAAAATCTCCTTAGTTGTCACTAGAAAAGAACAAAACTCCCCAAAACAGAAAAGTGGGGAAATACAAACAAATAAAGAGGTTTTATGTATGTATGTATATATGTGTGTGTATGATTTTAGCAACAATAAAGTAGCAAGAGCTCTCTTATATTAATACTTGTTCCTGAAAAACATTTTTTAAAAAGAATTACGCTGAGTTTGAGTACAGACTTGAAGGTGACACATATTTTTAAAGAAGAACACAGCTATGTGCTGTGATGCCAAATCATTAGCACTTACTTGAAAAGAAAGATACAGTGGTAAAAGCACTGCAAGCCCCCAAAGTGGCAATTTTAGAAATATAAAAAAATGGCTGCTTTTCTGCTGAGAACCGAAAAACAAACCCCCACGCCCAGTTTTGGAAGTGCAGTGCTCTCAGCTGAGGTTCTCTGTGCACTCAGCCCTACAGCCCCTCCTCTTCCCTGGCCTCACTCAAGGCCCCAGTTTAACCACTGCATTGTAATTCTTATAAAGACCCATTTGTGCCTTTCTTCCCAATCACTTTCAGTAAAACTTCACTTCTTTGGAAGGGGGCCTGGGGTGGTTCTGTCAGAATTATTGATTTAAAAGTATGAAGTCTTGTTTAAAAAATGCAGCTTTCTTCATTTTGAAGCAGAAGTTGGACGGAGGTATGTTTTAAAAAGGCACTCTCTTTTTCCCCCTCAAGTCCTGAGGTTGCTGGAGGGCAGGGGAAATAGTTCTGGCTTGAACATGGGTTGGACTCCCAGGTGCTATGTCAAGTGCAGCTGCTCTGTGACCACTAGCAGGATGACAGTCCCTCCTGAGTGTGCAGGAAGGGCTGGTGAGAGATTATCACACATGCTCCTAAGGAAAACAAAACCAGAGGGATCTGGGGCCAAACAATACCTCATTTGTAGGAGGACAGAGCAGGAAAGGACTTATGCACTGTATTTTCTCTATTACTCAGATTTCTCTCAGGAAAAATAAAAAAACCCTCATCTCTTCAGTCCCCAAAGCTCTGGGCTTGTGAATGACACCTTCAGAAATAAACCAAAAGACAGTTTTCCCCACTACATTTGAACCATTCAAACTGACACAAAACTTCCTTAAAAGAATGTGAGTCAGTAACCCAAAAGGGTGCAGGGAATCTCATTTGAGACATGAAATATATGCAGCTTCAATTTACTTGGATCCCATCTTTGGTCTGTCTAGGACAGTTACAGCAATCAGTGAGGCAAACATCTCACCACCTTGCTATCTTTCTTGGTACTTTCTCATCCCTGGACTTTTAAGTCTCTTCTTTGACTGCCATTCCCTTGTGTCCTTGTACTTGGAATTTAACCCACTTGCATCTTTTCTTCTGCTGCAGCCACTACTAAATAAGTTCTCTTCACACTTTAGAGTGCTGCGTTCTGGGTGTCTCTGATAGAAATCCCCATGAATAGCACCTGCAGAATCAGTAAAACTTGGTACCTGGAGCACCAGGAAGTGTCTCAGTCAGCTGGTGTCACCAACACTGGATGATAGCATAGCCAAGAATACAAGAAAGGACCGAGAAGCAACACAACTCAATATAAATGTTAAATAGTATAAAAAGCAGGGTCAACATGTTAGCAGAATCTGAATAATACCCATTAGTATCCCAGAAAAGTTGGGGAACCCCTTGGGGCTGTACTATAGAAGAGAGAGAAGGGAAGAGTCTTTTGAAAGTGAGGATAGCACTTCTACAACATAATGTCAGTCCAGTCTTCGACATAGTGTGACTCCTAATTCCACCCACAAAGCCAGTGCCTAGAGCTAAATTCTATAAGAGAAGTATCAAGGTTTTAAGTATGTGATTACATGGATCTGTTCAAGGACTGTGAGGGGATTTTTGTCACTTTCCTGTTGGAACGTGTTGTGTTGGAAAAATGAGTTATTTCTCTAGTCTCTCAGGACGTCTCTCCATTCTTTCAAATGTGCTGGCTATCACTATCAATTCTTTTCCATTTTTTAAGAGGAAGGGAACACTGAGACAGTGATAGAGAGAAGTAGACCCTCTGGTGAAGGATGTGGTACTAGAACTTTATAATCATAAAACTTTGTCATTTCCACTATTTGTAAGTCATGCTAAATAAAAGTAAAACAATTTTGGGGATTAGGATTTTTTGAGGGGGGTGGGGTAGGGCACACATGGCTGTGCTCAGGTTTACTCCTGACTACACTCAGGCATCACACCTGGCGGTACCAAGGGATCATGCGAGGTGCAGAAACTGAACCCAAGACATCTGCGTGCAAGGCAAATACCCTCCCAGATGTACTATCATTCCATCCCCAAATTAAAACAATTTTTAAGAGAAGGAGAAGTCTCTCCTTCCAGAGAGAATTAGACTGGCCAACTAATTTACATGTGGGGATAATATTTTTGTTGGCTATCCCACGGCCATGTTGGCTCTGAGTCAGGTGCACATCTGCTACCCAGTGAGCCATGTTTGAGCCATTGCCACATGTAACAGAACACGGTGGACCAGAGGTGAGTTGTCATCCTCAGAAAGACTATGGGCACATCAGACATGGTCACTGTTCACAACACAAATATTTGAGGCATTAGATCATTTTTTTTTCATATTTGCTTGAGAGGAAAAGCAGAGTGGATTAATCAGATAGTTCAAAGACTGGAGTACATGCCCTGTGCTCAGGAGGCCCAGATTTATCCCAAGCACCTCATTGTTCTCTGAGCACTGAGGTGATGACTTCTTAGCAGCATATTGAGAGTCACTACCACTGCCAGGTGCGGCCCAAATCCCTCTTTGGATAAGGAACACCCAGGTCTTCTTAGTCGAATACAGATCTACTCCTAAATTATTCCTGATAATGTCTTCAAAGTTCCCCAGGATAAGAGAAGGCATAAAAAAATCATTAAATTCCTCTCCGCAGCTGCACAAGCGTGAATCCAGACCAAGAAAACCTCTTTCGGCATGGGCAACTCCTCGCAGAATGTCTCCAGCCTGAGAACTAAGCCTCGGCCCCTTGCCCGCCCAGGAGGGGAAAGGTATTTCTCTCTCTCTCTCTCTCTCTCTCTCTCTCTCTCTCTCTCTCTCTCTCTCTCTCTCTCTCTCTCTCTCTCTCTCTCTCTCTCCTCTTTCTCTCCGGGGATAAAGGGCACGGGTCCACCATATTAAGACGACCACAGATTGGGTTTTCAAGCCTTCAATGATCCAATATCTGGAAGAAATCTCCCTGGACTTTGTGTCAAAGTACAGAAATTCAAAACCGCGCAGCCGCCATAGTGGCCGTGCGACCTTATTTGTCTTCACAGTAGGTCTGAATCTAGTGGGGTACTCCTAACAACAATAGTGAGGTTTGTGTTGAAATATTGAATGTAACCAAAGTAAACAGAATGTAAAATGAAAGTCATCAGTTACAAGGTAGGGGGTTGGGGGGGGCGGGATGGGAGGTGTACTGTGTGAGTTGTTTTTTTTTTTTTTTTGGTGGTGGTATATGGGCACTGGTGAAGGGATTGTTGTTTCAGCATTGTATAACTGAGACCTAAGCCTGAAAGCATAGTAATCTTCCACACGGTGATTTAATAAAATAAAATTTTTATTAAAGAAAAAAAAATCATTAAATTGTCAAAATGCCATGGTTGAGACAAAATTGGGTAAGTATATTCACTTTTAGGAAGAGATGAGTCATAAAACAAACAACCAAAGCCTGAAGTCAGTTCTAGAAGTTGAAACAAAAGGTGTCAAACCTGTCTTGCTGACCAGAAAGGGAAGTGAGGGGAACAATTATGGCTGCTACAGCAGTGGTCAGTGCCGAAAGTTCTGGAAATTTTCCAGTTTCAAGGTTTTGGTCATTTCTTAATTCAATTCTGTGCTTTTTAGGACGTCTTTTCTTTCTTTCTTTCTTTCTTTCTTTCTTTCTTTCTTTCTTTCTTTCTTTCTTTCTTTCTTTCTTTCTTTTCTTTCTTTGTTTTTTCTATTATTGGGCTGGAGGGATAGCACAGTGGGTAGGGTGTTTGCCTTGCACACAGCTGACCCAGGTTCGATTCCTCCGTCGCACTCAAAGAGCCCGGCAAGCTACCGAGAGTATCTCGCCCACGTGGCAGAGCCTGGCAATCTCCCCATGGCATATTTGATATGCCAAAAACAGTAACAAGAAGTATCACAATGGAAATGTTACCAGTGCCCGCTCGAGCAAATCAATGAACAACGGGATGACAGTGCTACAGTGCAGTGCTTATATTACCATCTGTATCCCTACAATTAAACCTACTACTTGAAGAAGCACTGTAGCATGTAGCACTGTTGTCCCCATTCATTGATTTGCTTGAGCGGGCACCAGTAACATCTCCATTGTGACACTTCTGTTACTGTTTTTGGCATATCGAATATACCACTGGGTAGCTTGCCAGGCTCTACTGTTAGGGCAGGATACTATTGGTAGCAGCTTGTTGGGCTCTCCTAGAGGATCGGAGGAATCAAACCTGGTCGGCTGCATGTAAGGCAGACGCCTTACCTGCTGTGCTATCGCTCTGCACACACTTGCTAATTAAAAAAAAAAATACATACACTGGGTTTTGCATATTGAATATCACTTGAAAACAAAGTGTTTTCAATGTTCTAGATCCAAAATTTTTACCCTTTTGTAACAACTTGGACAAAAAAAAATTCTGATTCCAACAGCAAAGGCCTGGGGGGAAAATCAGAAAACATGCTTAAGGTGAAATTAAACATCGCCTCAGAAACACAGCCTGGATATTATAAGTCTTTGTCACAGAAATCATGAACACTCCATTCCTGTCAGAAATCTTTAATTGTGGAAAATAGATATGCCAAAATCTTGAGGGCTGGCAAATATCACTCATTTGTTAACACTGAAGAAGATACATTGTAAAACTGAATAGAGGTCACTTTGGGAAATGGGGGAAAATTAGAAATGAAAAAGAAATGTTCTACGGAAGCCAGAAAAAGGAAATGCAATCACCAGGAGGCAGCACAATTTTACTCATCATTGTCCCTACTGATTATTTCCTCTGATCATAACATACTTCATCAATGTTCTTACAAGGTTCATTATATTTATATCAATTAGGGGAGTCATGGAAACCTTGTTATAATCCATTCTTAAAGCTGATGTCCATTTTGAGTCATCTAGAAATCTTACTGCAGAATGTTGAGTTTGACCTGCCCTACTGAACACTTTCATACAAATTTGGTTAAAGGCAGTTAAGGGTATCTGCATCAAAACTTTAGATTAGCAGTGCTGAGAAACAGCAAATGCATGACATGGCACAATATGGAGCCAAAGAAAGTTTTGATTAGCATAAGAAATCAGTTAAATCTAATGAAGGCAGTTTCCCCACATTTTCCCCCATGTTTTTCAAATAAGAAACCACATAAGTAGAAGCAGGACAGTATCTGATACCAAAAGATGAATGGATGAATGAATTGTGGATGATGATTTGACAAAAAAAGGTGGAGGAACATAGCAATGTTGTAATGAAATTAGGATAAGGTTGTCATGTGGAAGAGATACTTCATCTGAGCGTCTACAATAGACAAAATTAGGAATAAAGTGTTTCCTCCAGTGGGAGGTACTACTGACTACACAACACTGGCAAGATGCAAGGGAGGAGCATTTTCTGTAAGATTTCCATGCAGAATTGAGTGATTTTTTTCCTTAAAAGTAGCAAGCCAAGGGGCTGGAGTGATAGCACAGCAGGTAGGGCGTTTGCCTTGCATGCAGCCGATCTGGGTTCGATTCCTAGCATCCCATATGGTCCCCTGAGCACTGCCAGGAGTAATTGCTGAGTGTAAAAGCCAAGAGTAACCCTTGTGCATTGCCTGGTGTGACCCAAAAAGCAAAACATAAAGTGGCAAGCCAAATAAATTTAAAGGTATTATTATAAAAAATATTTTTGGCAGGTATTCAAAGGACTGAAACCCACTAAGGGAAAAGTTACTGAGGAGTGTCAATTTTAGAATGGGTAGCTGAATTGGAAAATCCTTTAAGAACCTTTATATCTGATATTCCATGCTATTACACACACACACACACACACACACACAATTTTACCTTTCAATAATGTAGATGTTATGGGTTGATTTTCTACACAAACATCTGTGCATAACTTTGATTTGCCTAAAATTCAATCGCTTTTGAACTTTCGAATGTTTGCTTACATTTCTCTTGACTGAAAATGGCACCATGTATGGTCTGAAATGTTTGTATAAGTTGTGAGAAATTTTAACATTTTTAATAGACTGGAGCGTTAGCACAGCAGGTAGGGCATTTGCCTTGCACGCGGCCGACCCAGGTTCAATTCTTCCATCCCTCTCAGAGAGCCTGGCAAGCTATAGAGAGTATCCCACCCGCACCGCAGAGCCTGGCAAGCTACCCGTGGCATATTCAATATGCCGAAAGCAGTAACAACAAGTCTCACAATGGAGACATTACTGGCGCCTGCTCGAGCAAATCAATGAACACTGGGGGGCAGTGCTACAGTGCAGTGTTTATTTTATCAAAATAAATAATATACAACACTATTATACACACATATAGAATGCATCTTGTCAAATATTTTAATAATGATAGCATACAGAACGTTGAGTTTTTTCAAATTGTGCAAAAATCCAAAATGTTTTCCAATAAATTGTGGGGGAAAATATCTATGTATAAGTGAACTTACACAGTTCAAGCTCTCCCATGTTATTCAAAAATCAACTGTTCACTTTAGTTTTGTATCTGATTTACAATTATGTCATTTCGAAAGTCTCATTAGCTTGCAGCTAAGATTGTAGACACAGTTCTAAGAAGTTGAACACCTCCCCAGCCATGTGTGAAGCCCTGATTTCAATTCTAGGCATTACGTGATACCCCACCCAGCAACACCACGCACAGCCCTGGGGTTCCCCAAGCACCATTGGGCCCAAGCAGTCAATCTATATGACAAGGTTAAGCATTGGCAGGAATAATACCTTTTTTTTTTTGAAAGCACTGTTATTCCCAATAAAATCCAATCATCAACCTCTGCCTTATCAATTAAAACCACTTACTAGCTAAATTTTAATCAGTTTATTTTTATGGGCAAACGTTTATTGAATACCTACCACAATCTGGTAAAATGCTGGAAATCAGAGCTCTAAGAACAACTAATGCATGTTCCCTGGCCTCCAGAAATTCAGTCTAAAGAAAAAAGGAATTTTGGATAATGCTGTTAACATGAAAGAGGGAGAATGAACTTCCTGCCACAGCGGAAGCACAGCAGAGGTGCTGACCCACAGAGGCTTTATGAAAGATGTGGAATTGTGGCCTCAGTGCTCCTCCCAGATACGTCCGGACACACCCCTCGTATAGAAAATTTAATTTCGAGTCGTTTAGAACAGTGGTTTCAACCACTGATTCCATGGACTGGGGCCAGTCCGCAGGTGTAAAAGGTTGAAAGCCACTGGTCTACCACCTTGGTTATAACTGCCAGCCTGGGAACTAGTATACAGGGCAGGTGTCAGTTCACGGGTATAGGAAAACTAAAGAATGCTGTTTTTCACAAAACCAATTAATATCTGTAAGATAAACTCTGTTCAGACAGAAGGGTTATAAGCAGAACTCTATATCCCCAGCCTCGGGCACTTACTTTAGTAAAGAACTTTTTGGTTAAGGATCTGTCCTGCTGGCCATTTCCTGTGAAACAAAGAGGCCCAATAATCTGAAGACTCTGACACTCTCTGGACCTGTTTGGTCAGGGAACTGGTTAGTTGTATTACTTCCTCAACCAGCTGCTATCTGGTAGACACAGGAAGGTCTTTGTTCTCTACTTCAGTCTTTTCTAACAGCTTCCAGGTGAGAAGTCTGGGCAAGACTCAAGATTCAAGTAGTGGGGTAAAGGGTATTACCTTTTTCTCTGAACTATCACATATCTATAAACTCAAAACAAAACAAATACTTTGTCCCATTTACTGAAATTCTGGGTATACATGTTATATGCAGTTCAATTTTGAGGAAGAGAAACAAATGGTAATATCTGAGCATCAAATCCTACTCTGACGTTATTGGAAAATTCTATCAAAGGGCATGTTAGAGTTAAACCTAATTCAAGACTTAAGTTGAACTATGGAAAGAAAACAGTAAGTATATTTTTAGTTGAGAGTCATGTTCGTGAGGATCTAGAGAAGAAAACATATTTAGAAGAAGATATAGAGGTAAAAATCAAGCTGAGAGCTGGTTCACGCACTGTTAGGGATGCCTGCTGGAAAGTTATTTCTCTCTGTATCTATGTAAACAGTCCACCTTAAGTGCTGATATCATATGGGGCTATCATATAGTCACACCACGGCTCAGTATGTGCATAATATAATAAAGGTCACTCATAAATAGAAATAATTAGCTTGCACAGTCAGACATCACTTGCTTAACCACATTATGGTATTCAACTCTATGCTTATTTTTCAATTGCATTAAATCACTGTGAAGATAACTACCTAATGGAGAAGAGAAGCATCCCTTCAGAGAGAACAGGAAGCATCTAAGACCAAGATCAAAAGGCAGCAGTATCCCTTCCAGCACCAAAGCCTTTGCTGTATCAATCAAAGGTCTCAGTTACAAACTTTCTCAATAATTTTCCCCTCTCAAATGCTGCTCTGGTAGCAACTCATCAGTTAACCAGGTCAGCGTATATACTACTCAGGACCTCTGAACACACCTCTGAGCAGCATTTTTTTGTTGTTGCTATTACCAGAAATTTTGTCCCTTTCTGAAAATAGGCCATGAAGCTCTCCTTAAAAAACATCTCTGGGGGCTGGAGTGATAGCACAGTGGGTAGGGCGTTTGCTTTGCATGAGGTCGACCCGGGTTCAATTCCCAGCATCCCATATGGTCCCAAGGGCAATGCCAGGAGTAATTCCTGAGTGCATGAGTCAGGAGTAACCCCTGTGCATCATCGTCGGGGGCGACTCAAAAAGCAAAAAAAAAAAAAAATCTCTGGAGTGCCAGTGAGATTACTGAATTTTTATTCACTTAGATATAGTCCCCAGTAAGTGTTACGATAATTTCAGAGAAAGACAACTTATGGATTCATAAGGTCCATCAATAGGATTCTATTTGTACCCAATGCCATAGATTGTTACTGTTTTTGGCATACTGAATAAACCACGGGTAGCTTGCCAAGCTCTACCATGTGGGCAGGATACTCTTGGTAGCTTGCTCGGCTCTCCGAGAAGGACAGAGGAATCAAGCCCAGGTTGGCCGCATGCAAGGCAAACACCCTACCTGCTGTGCTATCATGAACAACGAGACGACAGTGCTACAGTGCTACAGTGCCATAGGTTGGGAGCTTACAGAGTACAAGTGCCTGGTGGTCTGACCAGGAATCTGTGAAGATGAAAACCAAGGTCAAATAACTAAATTAGCACCGAAGTATACCAGCCAGAAAGCAGGTATCTACCAATAGCCACCACAACTGGCCTCTCTAGATTGAAGTAGATAGCATATTAAAAGACATTTCTTCAGAACTCTAGGATACAAAGAGATTCTAAGAGATGTACTGTTTGTAATGATTACACTGTTATACTTGATAGACTGAAGTGCATCTGAGTAGGTTGGCAACTAATCACTTCCCTAAAATCTTAGTTTCCCAGACCACTACCCTGGCCACCAAGAGTCCTCCTAAACGTCCTATTCTATTACACTTTCATGCAATGAGGGCTGAAAGACTATAGCATGGTTCAGTGAGAGTCCTCCAGCCATCCACTGAGCCTACTCCTCAGTACTCCAGATGGTATCTATTGACTGGTCAGTGCCCATGCCAAGTCAGGTATTAAAGACAGTAAGACAGTGGGACAATGTCCACTGCCACCAGCACTGCTGAAAGGGGTATACTGTTCAGAATACACAAATGTTCTGATCTTTCCCTCATTCTCTTTCATATACATATCCCCACTCTCAACAAATGTATTCACTAGAGGGATAAGCTCTCTGCATAAAAATCCTCTGAAGAGTGTCCTTATAGCACAGTTTATGCCTCAGTACAAATAAGGAAGCATGCTGGTCAGAAGTCATTTTTCTGTAAGAATTCGCATGTCTTAGGGGTGATATTTTTTTCAGTCTTCCAATAGTAGCAGCTTCCATGAAAGTCACTGACTTCACTTTTATTAAACTGGCTGATCTTTCACTCCATTAGAGACAAGTCTCCAAGTAAAAAGGAAATGAAGAGTGTAAGCCTTCATCCCTGCAGGTGAAACCCTAAACCTGCTGTTGGGGTCCTTGTAGTTAGGGAGAAATTGAAAGTTTCACAATAAACTACAAAGATTTCGTTTTAGTCCTGATTGAGAACAATAAACTCCTTCTAGTGAATGTAGAATCCTAGGCAAGTAAGTAATTACTACTCCGGCACACGTATCAGAGGTTCACCTAAAAGCATCCTTTGATAATCTCCTATGAGGCCTAAATTTTCCCTTTCCTCCCAGCCCCAAAACTGGCTCAAAATAAAAGCTGACAATGGGCATCAAACAAATAGAACAGACTGTATTTCTCTGCTCTCACATGTGAAAGATACAGCATTTAAGCAAACTGTACAGATCTGAGCAAGATACTGCACTGCTTTTTCTCATATTGGTAGGAAAAGAAGCTAAAGAAAAGGGAAAGGCGTGTTTGGCAAGTAAAGATGAGGCTACCATTGATAAATAGTTGGATAGGCAGAATCAATGTGATACACTCCAAGGGGGATCATTATAGTTCCCACATTTTCTAAGTGCCCACACACTCCCAATGTCAAAATACACCTCTTTGAAAATACATCTAAACATATCGCTACTTCTTAGTAACTGTGGATCATAGTAATTGGTAGGAAAAAACATAAAGTGTTCCTAGCATTTTATTCATGTCACTTCAAAGTTTGGTTTGAGTAACTCAAAAACTAATAGAAAAGTCACAGCAAACCTAATTTTTGAGGGGCAGGGAGTTTGGGCTTACTCCTGGCTCTGTGTTCAAGGATTATTTTGGTGGTGCTCAAGTGCAAGACGAGTGCCTCATTGGTCCCTCATAGTAAACATTTTTTACTAAAAGATTGACAATTCTTTAGCTGTTATCAATAATTTTTCTGGACAAGAGAATTTTCACTAATATTTTTCATTCAAATAAATGTGAGATGAATACCTTACCAAATTCATCAACAAAATGTGCCACTTCTATTGGGGTCCCCACTAAAAGTTAGTGGGGAAGCTGAAAGTTCCCCCCTTAGTCTTTTACAGTTTGGTCAAAGGTATTTAGTTTTTTCCATTTCTGTTTAGGTGCTAAGTTTGAAGAAGATACTAGCTTTTACAGATAATACATAGATACCCGAATAAAATAATATTCAGAGCAAGAAGTTCTAGTGGCAGCTTAGAGCAAGACTAAAGTCAGGCCTCAGAATACTAGGCTAATGTTCTTTCACTTCCCACCTGGTACCTCTTGTAGCTAGGCTCTGGGGAAAGATTATCACTCCTTTCTCAGTCTTCATCACCAGAGCCTTCTCTTTCCACAGATACCCAGTGAGTGTCAACCAGCTCCTAGAAACAAATGTACCTCAAGCACAGAGAACAACTTAAGAGATTAGAGTGCAGCAGGGAGAGGCCCATGTGCAAAACATCCTGCTCACTTCTAAACAGATTAGGGATTTAAATGATGGATCCATTGAGAAGATGCGCACACCTGTATATTTGCACACCTGCATTTGTGTTCAATTCAATTTGGTAAATTCTTGAAAGCTCCCTTTCAGAGAGTGTGGACATAAATAACAAAACATTCTTCCTTGAAATAAAAGGCTAAGTCAGACTAGAATTACGTTGTAGTAATTGAGTGTTTCTTGGTATAGATTTGGCATTAGACATGATTCTTGGATTAATATTTTAGTTGAGCCAAAAGTACCCACACCAATGTCAACATTAGAATGGTGATATTGCCAATATATTGGTAATAAGCACACTCATTGTGCTATGAAGCATCACCTCTATATGGTTCCAGAACATTTTCATCTTTAAGGAACCCCATGTCAATAGTACTCACTTCCATTCTCCAGCCAATCACTCATCAATTACCTGTCTCAGAGGATTTGTCTTTTCTGGACAAGCTGAATTGACATTTAATTCAAGTCTTTCCTGGATAAATTGAATCATATGATAATCATAATATTTTTTAAACTGGCTTTTTTAACTTAGCATAATATTTTAAAGGTTCATTCAGATTTTAGTTTATCAGCATTTCATTCCTTCTTATGACTGAATGATACTCCTATTCAGATAGAATACATTTTATTTTCCCATTCATCTAGTGATAGACATTTTGTTTTTAGTCATCTTTTGGTTGTTCTTCATAGTCATATTATGAACATTCAAGTGTACATTATTGCTTGAACACTTGTTTTTAATTCTGTTGGGTGCATTGGATGTCATAATGTCATTCTATGTTTAACATTTTCAGGCTATCAAACTGTGTTCCCTAGTGGATATGCTATTTTATGTTCATGTCTTGTTTTATAACCAATATCAAACAATATTAGCAGACAGTGTAGGAATTAACAGTTATGGATGGCCTCTTCATTTCACAGATTCAGTTTTCTAAATACCTTCCTTAGAAACCTCTAATCACATAAACTATAATATCTCCTTCCCCAGAACTTATAGTCTATACTTTTGTTTCATTCTCTTCTGAGAACTGATCCATAACTAGAAATTATCTATTCATACATTTTATGTTGTTAACTGCTTGGTTTTCTTTTCTATAATGTAAGTTCCATAAGAAAAGAAAGGTCTTCAGGGCTGAAGCGATAGCACAGTGGGTAGGGTGTTTGCCTTGCAAGCGGCCGACCTGGGTTTGATCCCCGGCATCCCATATGGTCCCCCAAGCACTGCCAGGAGTAATTCCTGAGTGCTAGGAGTAACCCCTGAGCATCGCTGGGTATGACCCAAAAAGCAAAAAAAAAAAAAAAAAAAAAGAAAGAAAGAAAAGAAAGGTCTTCATCAAGATATCCCAATGTCCAAAACAGTATTAGATACAGATCTTAATTTATTGTATAAACATCTATTATTTATGTTCAAGGTTAAATCCATTTCATACAAAGCAAAAGAACCAAAATCAGTGTCTATATATTTTCTCAATTAATAAAAAAAAATTTTATTACCAAAGGGCTCAAAGACTAAAGAGTAAAGACCCAAAGGACATTTGACTATCAACATTATAAAGATGAAAACACTCCTGGCAAACTGTGGACTACTTAGATTCCAATTGTTCATTTAAGTTTCTGCTTTTCTTCACATGGGTGACAATATTGTAGCTCTCTCTTTTGTTCCTGAGGAAAAGACATAGAAACTTGCTAAGATTCACAAGGTAAGTTTTCTTCAAGTTTTGATTTTATTACGTTTGCTTGCCAAATAAAAGCCCTAGTACTTATTTTTGAATGAAAGTACAGAATTTGGTTAAAGGATCCATCAATATTTACATAATGTTCCCTCTTACTTTAATTGGGTCTTTCTATACAATGCTAAGATTCTTGCTCTGTGAATTCGAAAGGAAAAGACACAAAGATATTTGTTATCTATTAAAAACAACTTATATCTGGGACAAAAGAAGTTACAGGGGTTAAGGGAGCTACCTTGCATGTGGCCAGTGCCAGTTTAATCCCCAGTAGTGGGTATGCATATGGTTCCTTGAGCTCTGCCAGGAGTAAATCCTGAGTGCAAAGCCAAGAATAAGCCCTGAGAACTGCCAGATGTGGTCACAACCCCAAAATGGTAAGAAACAAAAATAAATAACTGACATCCATCCATCACTTATAAATTTAAGATATACACAGCACTAAGGGTTGATTTACTTAGGTGGTAAAATGAGATCACGTTTGAGGGGATGAGTCTCCTTCCAAAGGTCTAGCTCTTTCCTTTAGGAGGTGCGAGACTATGGTGTGAAGAGACAAAACTGCTGACTCAGTCACAGAGATCCTCAGACGCAGCAGCATCTATACTTGCTAGTAAAACTTCATCTTAACGAGAGCCGAGCTCTTGGCACTAATGGAGTTCAGAAGAGACCACACCTGCAAGATACTCAGTATATATTTCCACAGTTCCAAGCACCTTCACATTTCCAAGTTATCCAAGACAAAAACTTGAGGAATCAACAAAATTAAAGTCAGCAGTAATTCCTCAGTGAGACAACAGTGACTGTGATATCAAGATACAAGATATCAGTGAAAAGCTGTATCACAACAATTTGGCACTTAAAGACTTGATTATCATTATTCCTGGAACTCAATTGATTTAATCATTTTCTCCAGACATGCAATGTTTCTCAGCAAATGAATAAATAGCATACCACTGATAACCAAGCAAATATTTTGTAAACAGAGTGGACATATATCTCTCTATATCCAGATATAGAGATAGACATTAAATTTTGATGTGTATGTGCATGTGTGCATATGCACACATATGTTTGTATCTATATATATTTTCTTGGCCAAGTAATTGATAAAAGCTACGGTTTTCAATATTTATTCTTGTAACACTTGACCACTATACACTTTCAGTTCTTAGAAGATTCAAGAGTTTTCAAGCAAAGTGGTCCAAATAATGACTCTCAAAAAATTCTTCCATGGAAATTAGTAATTTACTTTTCTGGTATTTAACAAGCATCAGTCTAGCATTAATATTTAGAGAATTGAAAAGTTCATTATGGGATTAGGGAGAGAGCCCAACTGGTAGAACACATGGCTGGCACGTGCATGGCTGAGTTAATCTGAGTGATACTGGTAACACTCAGCCTCTGGGGATACTGGTATCACTCAGTCCCTGGGGACCTCAAGCAACTTCAGGTCTGAGCAGCACCACACTGCTGGACCTGAGCACTGTCACACCATCATTATCAGGCACAACAGTATCAATTACAGCCTAGCCCCCCCGCCCCCCAAGCTCACAGGGTAGCACTGTAGCACTGTCGTTCCATTGTTCATCAATTTGCTCGAGTGGGCACCAGTAACATGTCCAAGTGAGACTTGTTGTTACCGTTTTTTGGCATATCAAATATGCCAGGCTTGCCAGACTCTGCCATATGGGCGGGATATTCTCGGTAGCTTGCCGGGCTCTCCAAGAGGGACAGAGGAATCGAACCCGGGTTGGCCGCGTGCAAGGCAAATGTCCTAACCGCTGGCAGATGGGATGCTTGCCTTGCACGCAGCCACCTCAGGTTCAATCTCTGAAATTCCATATGGTCCCATGAGCATTGCCAGGAGTAATTCCTAAATGCAAAGCCTGGAGTAACTTCTGAGCATCTCTAGCTGTGGCCTCCAAATAAAAATATCTTTAATAAAAGTTCAAGAGTCATGCCTATAGCACAGTGCTTTAGATTGCATACTAACTCATGCATGAAGCCTCAGTTCAATCTTCAGCACTGCAAGGTGACCAAACATCATAGGGGTGGTCCTGGTATGGAAACAGCACTGAAGTAAGAGGCCAGTTGGCTACGTCCAGCATTTAGTACCCCCTGAATGTCCTTAGGAACCCCCTACCCCCATTATTGCATTATTGAAATGATTATGTTGCTAACTGGATTTCGTTTAATTTGTTTCAGGGTCACACTTGTTGGTTCTCAGGGACTATACCTAGATCATGCATGGGAGTCACTGCCTGCAGTAACTGAAGGAGCTGGCGGTACTGGGGATCAAGCCCAGTATTTCTGCATGGAAAGCATGTGTTCCAGCCCACTAAGCTCTTTCCCCAGCCTATCTCAATTCACCAAATCACTTTTTCCTTTCTTGTCTGGTGGGAGTGTACAATAAGAATAGGGTGATGTTAGCTATACTTCTTCTTTTTGATTTCCATCCTTCTGCATCCTGACCAATAGTGAGCCATGCAAGTAGGGCCTCCTGCTTCCTAGCATATGGAGTTGTCATCCTTGACATCAACAGACTTGGCAGGAGCTTCTGTTTCTCTTTCCTGGGCTATTCTGAGAAATGCAGCTACAGATGTCAAGTTTGACTAAGCACAATCTGGCTCATATTCCTGTAAATTTCAGGTAAAACTAAATCAAGGGTCCCTCTGTGTATCTCTGTTCCTGAATGTATTTTTGTATGTCTCACAGAATCGCCAATGCTCTCATACAGAGCTTCTTCAAATATCAAATTCAGAATCAGGCAGTGAGGTTCCAAAACTGATGAAGATAGTAGTTATCTCTCAGGGGTTGACAATATTGTGATGCAAAAAAGATTAAAATATGTAATTACAATAAAATGTATGATGTTAAACCTTAGAAAAAGGCTTGCAGGATTTAACCACAAAGATGCAACCTGAAATTCTAAGCAACAAGTTAGTATGTGGTGAGTTTAGTAGTCTATTGGAGAAACATGAAAGAAGGTGCTATAATTTCCCTGACAGGTTGTGGTAATCAGGTTCTAAGCAGAACACATATAAGCTTTATTTTCCTAAGGATCAAAAACAGTAAACTAGTTTATTTTCAAATATTGATCCAGCTTGTAGCTTTGTAGGGGTATGGAAAGGAGCCCTCCAAATGATAGGGCTTTTGTGACAAGATTCCTCTTTCCTTTTTGATAGAATTCCTCTTGTAGGTAAAATCTGGAAGGAAATGGATACATTTTGGATCAAGCAAGCAAGCAAGAAAGCAAGCAAATAAAATCTTTCCTTCTTCCTGTATTGGTGATAGAAGAATAGAAGAGTTAATAGGATTATTGTTGAAGTAACAACATGTCCTGTTCAATTCCATATGCCAGCTACATCCAGCTCTGTCATAGTCATCATTCAGCCCCAGATTTGGTCCTGATTCTTTGGATCCTAAATGGGTTTCATAGGGCAACTAAGAGCAGCAAGTTAGCCTTCAGTTCACAACAGTGATTTTAAAGGCTGAAGTGGGGGAGGTGGTGTAAAGCTAAATCTTCAATTATCTGATTCCATCCAGTTCAGAGAATCTATATTTACGAAGTAACCTTGAAGGTTTGGGAATCAGGATGTCCTTTGAGGGATTTCATTCCTATTTTACTCACATAGTATAAATTCCCCGTGGACACAGCTTCAAATATAGGATTCCCTTTTAAGCTACTACTTTTAAGAGTGGCTGACATGGGCACCATCTGCTCACAGGGTTTCCTGCAAGTTATTTTTTAAATCTCCATTTTCCCATTTAGAACTAAAGATTTAAGGTGGAATACCTCTTGGAAAAGAGGACAAACATAAAGGAAATCTAACCTTAAACTCAAAGGACAACTTCTCAAGAGTCTTTCTAGAATATCTAGGTGACAAATTTCGTGAAAGATAAACAAAGGAACCAGATGCTGAGATCATTCTAATTCTGGGGCCATCTATCCTTCGAGATTGCTGCATATGCTGTTACACATCACCACTTCTTAAAAAGCCTCCACATTTGGTTTAATGCTTTTCTGCCACCATCTTAGCTTTTTCTTGAGCTGGGGAGGGCTCACACCTAACATGCTTAAAGCTCACTCCTGGCTCTGTGCTCAGGGATCACTCCTGGTGATGCTTAGGTGACTCTATAGGGTGTCAGAATAAAACCTGGGTGGGCCACCAGGCAATGTGAGCAACCTACCTGCTATACTATCTCTCAAGCCTCATCGTAAAATTCTTGATCATCTTAGAATCAGAGTGTAATTTTTCACTGGATCCTGCAAATTATGGATTTCAGTCTGTCTAATTCAAACTGAAGTTTTTTCCTGGTTCAGCCCATACCCAAGAAAAATATCTAATAAAGAACAACTTTTAAATAGATACTACTCAGAAACAAAGGAAGGCACCTTTACATTTCATGGGGAAGCATGAGTTCAAGGGGCATATGGGGTCTGGTTTAGACTCATTATTTGTCCTTGACTGAAAAGCACAATGTAAAGTCACATTTCATATGGACCAGCTCATGCTTCGTCAAATGAAAGAAAATTGGAAAAGAAATAAAGGTCAAACTGACTTCTTAAGGAATAGAAGAATACAGCTCGAAGGAAAAAAATAATTTACTCAACTTTTTCAATGATACTAAAAGAATTCTTTGACACTTACTGGCAAAGATATGACAATACTTTTTATGCAGTTTTTTTTAAAAATGGTCTTCACTAATAAAAAAAACTTCAGAAAAGAGACCTTGGCTGTAAGCCTATGCAAAAAGCATATGTCCTCTTTGCTACGAACCTTGACTTCCTAAGTAAAAAGAATAAACTATAAAGAAAATATAATACTTTAAAAATAGCTCTAGATGTTTATCTCTATTCTGGGCTGAGAAACTCTTAGGACATTTTTCTTCTGGCACATATGCCCTTTTAAATGAATAAAACCTTTTTTTAAACAAAGGAGTGGTTAAGAAAAAAGACAAAGAATATCATCTGGTACATGAATTGTACCGAGTTACAAATGTATTTCATTATCAAACTATACTCTCAAAAGAGTTAAAGAAAATTATCTGGTTTTAGTTAGGTACTCAATTTCTTGGGTCACTGATATTTATTAGGTCCAGAAAATTGCCTGAAAACTGCCTGTCCAGAAAATTGCCTGAAGACCTTAGCTACTGTTCCTTTGTTTTTATTCTCACAAAGCTCTTACCTTTTCATCTTTTGGGATTAAGAAAATATCTTCATTTTATTGAAAGTTGGTTTTTGGTGTGAAAGATTATGGAAGTCACTGTCACTGTCACTGTCATCCCGCTGCTCATCGATTTGCTCAAGCGGGCACCAGTAACGTCTCCATTGTGAGACTTGTTACATTTTTGGCATAACGAATACACCATGGGTAGCTTGCCAGGCTCTGCTGTGCGAGTGTGATATTCTCGGTAGCTTTCTGGGCTCTCCAAGAGGGGCAGAGGAATTGAAGCCGGGCGGGCCGCGTGTAATTTGAATGCCCTACCCGCTGCACGTGGCCTAATAAATTAGTAGACCCAAAGAGTTCTTGCTACTTTGAGGATCTCTCTTTCTACTTTATATTTGCATGTCCTCCACCTTTGGATGGTCAGTGCAGAGTATTACAGAGTGCTTTACAGAATTTTCATCAGTTCTCCTGTCCTAGCTCCAGCCAGTCTACATCAGGTCATTGTCTTGCATTTGGGAAAGCCTTTGTGTGCCTTCAGAGGCAACTATTAGCTTCTCTGCCTAACTCTTCTGTTCTGTCAGCCCTTAAGAAATTGTAAAGGCCACTGGGAAATATTTGTAAGATGTGAAGGCGTGTTTGGTTGTAGGGAGCCATTTTACAAGCCCGGCTCTTATCCTCTAGTCAAGTGGAGGCTTACTTGGGATTCCTGTAACAAGGTCACCACTGCTGATCTTACTGATCTTAGCAGTTCGCCATTCCTCTCTCACTAGCTAACGCCCATGCCTGATCTGCCCAACGCCCATGCCTGATCTGCATTTTACTATTGTTCCTATGGGGGTCCAAGCATGCATACCGCCCCCTCCCACCAAGAGGTATAAGTATTGTAACTGCTGTGAATAAACTCTCTCTCTCTCTCTCTCTCTCCTCCTCCTTCTGGCTCTGCGTCTCTTCATTCGGTTGCATCCCCTCCTTAGCCCCACGAAAGGTCCTCCCTGCGGGACAGAATGATGCTAGGTGCCTAGGGATCGTTGGCATTTTAAACAGTCCCACAAGCAGCTTTCAAGTTAGACTAAATTATATAACTTCTTAGTTCATCTTGGTAAAGTCATTTTTAACTTCTCTGAGTCTCAGTTTTATACCTATAAAATGGGGCGATTAAATCTTCTGCCTGCCTGCATCACTGGTATGAAGATTTATTTAAACGTTTTATTTATATATATATGTATGTATATATATTTATACATATAAATGCTATGTATACAGAGCCAAAGATATAGCACAATTAGTAGAGATTTGTCCTACACCCAGCTGACCTGGTTTTGATCCTTCGCACCATATATGGTCTACCAAACACCGCCAGGAGTGATCCCTGAGTGCAAAGCCAGAAGTAAGCACTGAGTATGACCAGGTATAAATAAAAACCTCCCTTCAAGATTCAATGCATACAGTAATTTGTATACAAGTGCCACATATTTTATTATTATGCTAATTAAGCCTTTAAATGGATTGGAACGATAGCACATCGGATAGGGCGTTTGCCTTGCACATGGCTAACCCGGGTTCGATTCCTCTGTCCCTCTAGAGAGCTGGGCAAACTACACAGAGTATCCCACCAGAAAGGCAGAGCCTGATAAGCTACCCGTGGCGTATTTGATATCCCCAAAACAATAACAACAAGTCTCACAATGGAGACGTTACTGGTGCCAGATTGAGCAAATCAATAAGCAACAAGATGACAGTGATAGTGAGTTATAAGCCTTTTAATAAACTTATTTATGCCATTTTAATACTCCCAATGAACTTAACAGATTTATGCTTAATATAAACTGAGTTCTTTACTAAAAATGTATAATGGAAAATTATTTTGTTGATTATTTTAATTACTTTGAAACATTAAAAAATTAATAGTTAAAGTAAAAAAATTCCAACTCTAATCCCTCTAGGATGCATTTATTTTACAATGTTCCAAAGTGCACAAATATGAGACATGTCCTCTTTTTTCTTACTTCTACTTCTTTTTATTCCCTACTAGATATAACTTTTTATTATTTTACTGGAGGTGGGTTTGGGGCCACACCTAGAAGTTTTTAGAGCTCTTGGCTGGAGTCCTGGAAGTGCTCAGGGGCCCACATGCAGTGCTGGGGATGGAACTGGGGTTCAACATATGTAAGGCAAATGCTGTAATCCCTGTTCTATCTCTCTGGATCTCGTAACTTTTAACTCTTTCAAAGCATGTTATGCTATGGATAATTCAGGTATCTGGAAAATATTTTCAGAGGTAGGTAACAAATTACACAGAAATAAAGGGGAGATATATATGGTTAATTGGTACAGAAAGGCAAAATATTATGGAAAACAAACTCCTACCACCATGAATGGTTTGTACAGGTTGAAATCTATGTCATTTAGTACCTTGATTGTATTAATAAAACTATATGATTGTTTCAGTACAGATTTGCAAAGCTCTTAATAAGACACAATTTATTATTTATTATTTAAAAATTAAGAATAGAAAAAGTTATATTTAGAATCAAGTTCATTAACTTAGAATCCAGATACACCTGCTCACTACAGGGGTAAGCAACCATCTCACCACTAGAATTCAATGTATCGAAGTTCTAAATAGTAAAATTAATCAAAAAATGAATGAGATGTAAATATTTAGAATATTTCTATATTTCATAACTATAAAATGTAGGAAAATCAATTTAAAAAAACTAAGGTAAATAAGATACTTCAGTGTCTTGGTTGGACATCACAGTAAAAATAACTTTCCACAAACTCCACAAATTCTTTTCACAAACTCCACAAATGGCTTAAAAGGCATAGAAAGTGCTGGGATGCAATTTTGAGAGAACATATTACTATATCAGATCTTGAATAGGTCTGCAGCACACGTATCCCAGGGAAGAAAGTGTGCATGGATAAGTTTCTGTGCACATGATCTAATTAGATCTCTTTGCTATGTCTGATATCCAACAGTAGCACCCCAATTAAAAGTGAAAAACTTATGTGTAGATAATCATAGAACATTACTACTTTTCCTCAGAAAATAAAGGAAGACAAGACATAAACAAAACATCAGCAACTGAATGGTGAAGCTCAGTATTTATCTGTGAATTGAATGCAATCCCAATCAAAATCAAAAGATTTTTTAATAGAGCTTATCAAGTTACTTTTGAGGCCCATTCAAATGAAAATTGGTAAGATCAGAAAAGAAACTGAGAAATACAAATAATGAGAGTGAACATCTTGTCCAGATGTCAAAACATATTTTAAAGCTATAAGACATTTGTTGTATACTTTAAGATTCAGAAGACTTGGTAACTGACAGACCACGGAAGCAGAATGAAGTACAAAGTGAACACCAAGTGACAGAACCAGGCAAAATTAGAGTGAAGTTTATGCTAAAGGTAGCACATTATCTCAGAAGGAAAATAAAATATATTATTTAATAATGTAAAGAAAGATGGGGTCAGAACGATAGTAAATCAGGGAGGGCATTGCTTTGCACACAGCCAACCAGGGTTCAATTCCTGGCATCTCATACAGTCCTCCAATCAATGCCATGAGTAATTCCTGAGTAAAAAGTCAGGAGTAACCCCTTAGCACTGCTAGATGTGACCCAAAAAGCAAAAAGAAAATGAAAAGGAAAGAGACAATTATTGACAATAGAGGTCTGTACATTAGACACACACATACATGCACACTCTCTCTTGCTCTCTCTCTCTATATATATGCATATATATGCTACAATAAATAGATAAAAGTGAGGAGAAAATTACAAAAATATTATGAAAATAGCAGATATTTTTTCACACTAGGACGATAGAGAACTTTATTAAATTAGATAAAAATTCACAAACAATAGAACTGAGTGAACAATTTCACTTTTGAAACTTTAGTGCTTTTACACAGAAAAGCATAAGGATATTGTTTACATAAGATGTATATATCAGTTTGTGGTTTTTCATAACTGACATATTTCCTGTGCAGCTAATTTTTATTTCAGAAAATATTCGTATTGGATTTATACAATGGGTTAAGCAAGAGTCACATTCCTTTTGTAACCGTGCTCCATTCCAGATTCTCTGCTAGGTAAGACGTATACATAACATTAACCAATGTCAGAGAGGAAACTATTAAAATTCAGTTTTACTTTCATCTTCCCATACATGGAAATGGATTTGAAGCTGTACACATGAGGACCAATTTAGAAAGAAAAAGTAACACGAAATCATAGAGTCATGTTAACTGGTTTCCGGTGTCGTGGTGCTGGTGGTCTGACTCCCATGAGGAGATGCAATGTTTGTATAAATGATGGATACACCACGAGCCATCCATTAACTGAGATCAGCACAGAGAAGCCCGAAGTTTCTGAAAATTGGCATTTTTCCTAATCTAAGAGTACAGGAAAATAAGTTTGAGACTAGAAATTAAAAAAAAACAAAACTAAACTAAATTTAATCCCTTTTTCCCCATTAAAAATGTACAGGGAGATAGCCCAAAGAATTGGATCATGTGCCTTACACGTGTGAGGCGCCGAGTGTGATCCCTGAACAACATCACTGGGAAGGTCTTTCCTCCCTTCAAAAACTGAATGAGTGTGGACTCTTCTGCGGGCCTATAGTTTTATTCTTTCTTCAGAATGACTCAAGGCTGTGGAATTTGCTAACCAACCCTGTTCAGGAGCAAAAACGTCCTTTGGTTTTTCCTGATTCAGAACTGATGTTCCACAGAACTCAAATGGATCAGCAACATAATTTAGACAGAAACAAAGGGCAGTGGGCAACACTGCACAAAATCGAGGAAAAGGGACTTAGGTTTCTTTAAGTATCACAATATTTCTTTTGTTTTTACATGCTACATTAAGCTTTTCCATTTTTATTTTACCTCTTTTAAATCTCTTCATATCAATAACATGCAATAGTCAAAGTGAGAAATTTTCTGTCATTTTTTAAAATGTAGTACCAAATTTGTTTGTTTTGCACATACTCCCAACTCTTCAGCCTTAATACATTAAGTTACACAAATGTCATGTTCTACCAATTAGTAAACAAGTGACTAAAAAAGAACTCTCTGAATTAACCTTATGAATTTCCTATGGATCAAAAGGGGAAAAAAATAACAGAGTAGCAAAACCTAAATGTTTCTAAATCTACAAATCAATGTGGCATTAATGAGCTAAACTGAAAAGCATAGAATGTTCCACGTGAAAATGTCTGTTTAAGATGCTAAAGTTTTCCTGTACTGCACGTATGGATGATACTCATAAAAATTAAGTGGTTAAAACTTTGCTTCATATTTTCAGTTCTTAGGTAGTGTCACATAGTTCTAAATTCAATTAGAAAGGGCACGGGCTGAAACTTTACTTTTTAATACAGGTTAAATCAAGTACAATCATACTTCATTTTATTGCACTTCACTGATTCTGTATTTTTTACAAATGTAAGGTCGTTGGCAATCTGCATTGAAAAAGTCTACTGGCGCCATTTTCCCAACAGCCTGTGTTCAATTAGTGTTTCTATGTCACATTTAATTAAAGTATGCACATTGCTTTTTAGACATAACACTCCTTTGCATTAAATAGGCTATTATATTTTTATCATAAATTCCGTATACATTATGAAATTAAAAATTATTAATTCCCTTTGCTGAGGTAACAGCTTTATTATTGTGGTCTGGAACCAACACAGTATTTCCAAGGTATGTCTATATAAGAAAACAGATCTGGTGGTCCACTTAAAAATGAGACTCCATGGTACATAACAAATAATGTTACATCATTTTATGCTCACTTAAAAGTATCCTAAAGAATATAAAAGTCAGAATTATCTAACATTTAAGGATTTTAGAAAGGATAAGACATACATCAGAAATTTTAAGGTATTGATTTTGTGAAAGAAAAAGAACACACTACAACTACTTATTTATGGGGAAGAATGACTGTATCTGCAACTCCTGGCTACAGAGGTGGTAGAAGATGTTCCAGCAGAGTTCACTTAACACCCAAACAGTGGAGCAGTTGGACACCTATAGGAACCCAGCAGGGTTTCTTTTTGGGTCACAACCTGCAATGCACAGGGATTACTCCTGGCTCTGCACTCAGGAATTACTCCTGGCAATGCTCAGGAAACCATATGGGATACTGGGAATTGAACCCAGGTCGGCCACATGCAAGGCAAATGCCCTACCTGCTATGCTATTGCTCCAGCCCCGAACACAGTAAGGGTTCTAAAAAGATGTAGGCAAGAAGGTCTTTTGTAAGGGGAAACTTCTCAAGTACCTGGATCAAATTTGCCCTGCCCTGGATGCTGATTTGGTATCATTTTCAGAACAAGGACACTGCCTTAGCTACCTCATGCCTATAAACCTGAATGTGAAAGAAACTCATGAGCTTTACACAGCAGGAACTCTTCGCCACCAGTGTCATCACCTGTTTTCTCCCTGCTTCTTACTCCAAATGATTGGATTTCAGAGAGGAAATACTGAAAATTAAAATGATGTTTTCCTTCTTTCATCCCTAAAGCCCATCTGTGCAAGCTATCAATTTATTAACTGGTAACTGCAAATCCACTTTGCTTCACTTTGTTTTATAATACCATCACTGAACCCTGTACATATTTCTCCTCTGCCAACTAGAGTAGTACTAGATGTTGTTGACAGAGGGAGTTGCAAAGCACAGTTGAAGAAGGGGCTTCTCTTCCTGGTTTTAGGGTGCTTTTCTTCTGGCTTTGATTGCATAGCTACAGCACTGTTAACAGGCCCAGGTGTTAGTTTGGTCCATAGTTTCTCTAGCCCCCCCAGTGAGCACCTTCCTATTATCTAGCCCCCATCCACAGGAACAAGAACAAGCGTCTTCCTGTTCACCAGTGTTGCCAGCTCACACCCAGACAAGATTCTCAGGTCAAGATCCTCAAGTCACCATCCAAGCTACTTAGCCTGCCACAATAAGCAACATCCTCCTGAATTTGTTGCCCAGGATTTGTTGGGCAAGGGAAAATTCATCTTTCACATTTTCAGTCTTTTCCTGACAAAATTCCCTTCCACTTCATTGCTCCTTCAAGTGCATTCGTGCATTTCTTAGAATTCTCTTTTGCCCTTTGAGTACTTGATTTAGATGGGTTCACAATATTTTGCATTAAATTGTCCCTCTTCAGTTACTGGTGAGGCTTTTCATCTGACTAGACCCTGCCCAAAGCACTGTTTTAACACAATTTCCAAATCCAGTGAATCTCCTCTACAGCAATGGTTTCGACCTTTTTGCAGCTATGTGCAGAGCAGTAATTGAAAAGCACTGCTCTATAGGAGTGAACAAAAGAGAACAGATCATTGGAAAACAATGGCTATACGAAATATTATCAAAAAAGATGCTGTCAAAAAAAAAGAGAGAGAGAGAGAGAAATCAGCAATGAAGATTCAAAAAAAAAGCATTCCTAGGGGTAACTGCACTTTAAGAAACAGGAATAGGAATCAGAAAGATAATATACTGGGTACAATGTTCATGTAAACCCGAGCTCAATTCCTTAGTAACCCAAAGAGTCCTCCAAACACTTCCAGGAGCGATCCCTGAGTACAGACCCAGGAGTTTGCCCTCAGCACTATAGGGTGCAGCCCTAAAACCCTCTAGAAAAAAAGAGATGAACCAGGAGTATGTTTCTGGCAATTCCCATTTTTTTATTCTAAGATTTAAGTAGATATTTTGCACATAAAACTAAAAAAATGCTCATAAAGAAAATTTTCTAATGAACATATATTGATAACCAATAGACTTGCCGAATTTAAGACCACATTTAAGACAGAGAACATTGGATTGCAATGTTGGAGATGAAACAAATTAATTAAATATTTCAAGAAAATGAAAGTGCAGGATCAAAACAAGAACCACAGTGTTATCACAAAAATAAATCAATCTACACTTATTTCCCAAACACTAAAAATTAGAAATAAAATGGATCTATATCCAATTCTATTGTTTAATATTTAGTGGAGTATAATTTGGTGGTAATACCAGGAGGAATCTTCAAAGTGAATGAAAATAATATGTTCTATATCCAGAAAAAAATCCTCCACATAGTACAAAAAAGGCTGAGAATTAAGAGGTTAAAAAAATGGAGAAATATTTTAAAAAATGGAGAAATATAGTATAAAAGACATGGTAATAAGCATGAGTTGAGAAATAAAAATATTTTAATTAAATGTCACAAGATTATATGAAACAAGACAAATAATGTTTATGAAATTAAAATTCAAATTAAATGAAAACTGTACATTTAAAACAATCACAATAATGAGATTGTATATGATAATATAGTTCCAGTGCAGGAAAGTTGTTGAAAGAAGCCATATTGCTTTTCTTATGCCACTTGAGAATTAGGAGTACTTAGCTCATGATTTTGACAGAGAAATAATTGTACACTACTAAATTGTAACATTAATCTTAGGTAATCTAAAAGAGAATTCATAACTTCCAAAACTAATGGCAAAGGAAGGGCTAAGAAAAACATATAATGTACATGTGCATGTATATGTATATATGAATATACATTATGTAGTATACATATTGAAAAGAGGCAAATATGTTAGCAAAAATATCAAGTGTTTGGGTGGTAAAATTACTATATCTCCTTTATAGTTTCACACATTTTCTAATTAGTTTACAATGATCAAATATAATGTGCATGAAGTATTTCAGCAATGATCCTCGACTGTCATTAATTACTAACTCAGTCCACAATCTACATGTTCCTACTACTACCTCCATGAGAACACGGAAGGAGACACTCTTGTCACATGATACAACAGAGTTCTGTCAAGCAAAACGGAATTTTTCTTCCTCACTTTTGTTTTTTGTTACTTCTCATGTTTTGGTTGTATGTGTATTGTTTGTGTGTGTGTGTTCAATTTCTGTCTTCAGTGAAGACTTGAACAATAAACCCAAGTCTGATCATTGGTAAAAAATATAGGAAAATGAGGACATTGGGAATCACCTATATTTTAACTCCCTAGAGCACATTTCACTCAAGGACAACTAAGGCTCAAAAAACTTAAGTGACTTTTCAATACACTCCCCCCCAATTGCCAACATAGTTTCATAAATGTATGGGATTAGCAGAAACACAATAAAACTAGTAGTTTTATGATGCCTCAAGGGTTTCCAATAGAGTTCAATAAAAACACTCTATTGCACCTGGAACTTGCTGAACAAGTAGATTTCTAAGATACCAACCAACTCTAAAACTTTATGGTTCTGGAATTAATTGGCTACCTTCTCTTCCAGATTCTGAGACTCGAAGGTTGCTCCTTTGGGTCTCCTTTAGTCTCTATGCTAAAAGCCACTGGAGAGGCTGCCTGGCTGACAGCAAGCTCTTGGATCAGGCTCCAGAGCCATTTCAAACGCCAAGTTCATAAACTTTTCAGAGCTATCCCTAGGAGAGGGTAAGATTAGATATAAACTATTTACATATAAAATCATTAGTGGATTTAAATGCACATGCGCCTAGAAGCACAAAAATGGCCAGTTCCTGAGTTTGTAACAGTCCACTCACTCCAGGAAGGCTGTCATTTATGATCTGGAAACATTGTTTCTTCTGAACCTATCTATCCACTCCCCCAGAACATCAAAAGATTTTCTTTTCAACTAAATTCCTACCTCTAGTCAAGGCAGAAAGTCTCTTGAAATGAAAGTGTGTGTGGAGGGGTAGTTTCTGGTCTTTAGTGCACACTTAGGAGTGAAATTAAGTTATTAAATTTAGTCAAGAGCCTTTTACGGATGTTTTGCTACTTTGCCAAAGCTCTTTTATGAATGACTGGGGAATCATTCTAAAATACCATCATGGATTTTTTAAAGAAGTCAGTCTTAAACAAATGGTGCCTTCTGTGGCTTAAAAAAAAGTGAATATTTGAAAATATCCACCTGAAAGACTTTGATAAAAAAAAGAAAGAAAAGATGAAAGGAAGGAAGGAAGGAAGGAAGGAAGGAAGGAAGGAAGGAAGGAAGGAAGGAAGGAAGGAAGGAAGGAAGGAAGGGAGGGAGGAAGGAAGGAAGAGGGAAGGAAGAAAGGGAGGAAGAGAGGGAGGAAGAGAGAGGGAGGGAGGGAGGGAGGGAGGGAAGGAGGGAGGGAGGAAGGAATTGTTATTCTCCAGCCATTTGTGAAATCACATAGGATCCAGGCAGAGAATATGATCCAGGAATATGATACTAGGGAAATAATCAGCCACTGTAAACACAATACATTTGAATCAGTTATTTTCTTTTTTGTAATCAAGATACTGCGAGTGGTTATGTCTAATTCAAACATTTGGTGCTGTTTTTTAAAGATCGAATGGAAATATTTGATTAAAATTTGAACAAAAATTGATTCATGACAATTAATAATCGAAAGAAAGGTCTTTTAGATAAGATAATATCACCATATCCCCAATCATACCATTTAACTCACAAAACAAAAAGCTGAAGATGATGCAAATTAAAAAAACTTTGTACACAAAAATAAATGTCTTTCATTTTAATGAGAAACCATTTTCAATTTATTTGGGGCCCTGTCTTCATTCTGTGTCCCCTTCTAGTCACACAAATTCTTCTCTGTATTTTTTGCTTGTTTGTTTTGCCTCTTGATGTTTTTACTGAATCATCATTAATTACAAAGCTACAAAGTAATTCATGATTGAGTTTCAGGAATACAGTGTTCCAATAAAAATCCCTCCACCAGTTCCCTCCCACCATCACGTGCCTTTATGGCAGGTACTTTTTCCTTTTGTCTTTTTTTTTAATGAAAAGATGTTTAATATCACTAATCATCAAAATGCAAATCGAAAGCACAGTCAAATAAAATTTCACACTTGTTAGAACAGCTATCATCAAAAAGATCAGAAATAATAAATATAACAAATGTTGGTGAGGGTTTGGAGAACCTCGAAGGCTCCTGCACAATTGGTAGGAATGGAAACTGACACCATGGAAAACTGATACCATGGAAAACATTATAGGTATTCTCAAAAATTCAAAAACAGAGTCTCCCTATAAATAGTAATTCCACCTGAAGAAAAGGAAAACACTGATTTGTAAAAAAGTCTCTTCACCCTATGTTCTCTCCTATATTATTCACAACAGCAAAGATATCAAAGCGACCAAGTGCCCATCTGTGGATAAATGAATAAAACTGATCATAGCTACATACACACGTATACATACAGAGACATACATACAATGGAATGTTTTTAAATCATAAAAGAGAAAGAAATGTTGCCACTTGCAACAACATGGACAAACATTGACATCATTGTGTGAAGTGAAATAAGTCAGACAGACAATGATATATGTATAATCTCACAAAGTAAAGAAAAAGTAAAGTGAAATTTATCAGCTACACAGGCAGAGTGGGGGGCTGGAGTGGTGGGGGGTTGGCGGGGAGGTATACTGTGATTCTTGGTGGTGGAATATGTGCACTGGTGAAGGGATGGGTGTTCGAGCATTGTATAACTGAGACTTGAACCTGAAAGCTTTGTAACTTTCCACATGGTGATCCAGTGAAAAAAATAGAATAAAAAATAAATAAATAAAACTTTTAATACAATATTAACCATTGTTCCCATTATGTGTATTATATCCCATGATGTATTTATTTTATATTTTCTGACCTCCTTCACCATTTTTTTCCAACCACTCACTTCCTGTCTTTAGCAACCATCAGTTCGTATCTGTCTGTCCTTATAAACTTCCTTTTGTCTTTTTATGCACTTTGGTTTACAATACTATTAATATCACAATGGGCTATCATACACATTCCTTACACCTCCTCTTGGATGACTGCTTTCTTCAACCACTGTTAAAGTGTTCCCTTTACTGAGCTCTCCCTTCCCCTTCACCCAGCAGTGTGCATCCTACTGACGATCAGTTCTCGTGCTTTTGGTTCTCCAACCTTGCCTCACAATTTCTTGTTCAATTATGCTGAGCATCTTCAAAGATGTCTCTTTTCTGTATCTTCTCACATTTGTTTTTTATGTACCAAACAGAATCATCACTTCACTATTTATTTCTTAGTTAACTTATAATTTTTATTGGGAGAGTATTTTTTATTATTATTGGAGTCACGATTTTATAGGTACAAAGCTAACTATACCAACTCCACCAGAGTTTCAAGATCCCTCCACCGTTACCCCATGGTTCCTTCCCCCTCCCTCACCCTTAAGCCTACTGAGTGCCAGATTCTCCTGATCAAGTCTCAGGTTTGTTTCCCCTGGTTATTATCTAATCTCCTGTTTCTCTGAACACTGAATATAAGAGAGGTTATCTGGTAGTATTTGATTCACTTCACTTAGCACATTATCTGATTCATTTCACTTAGCACAATGCCCTCCAATCCAATGCAAACTGTAGAAAACTGCAAAATTTCATCTTTTCTCACAGCTTAGTATTCCATTTCCATATATATATGTACCACAGTTTCTTTGTAGTCTTGTCTGTGGATGGGCTGTGGATTGTTTTCAGGTTTTGGCTATTGCAAATAATGTTGCAATGAACACAGGTGGACAGATGTCCTTTCAGATTAATGCTTTGTGTTCTTAGGGCAGATGCCCAGGAGAGAATTCACTGGAGCATATGGAAGTTCTATTTGTTATCTTTTGTAACTCAAATATTTGGATGCACATTTGTATATTTGGGAATTAGTCTCCACAAAAGATGGTCTTTTCCCCAATATGTCCAGAGCAGATCTTTGTCAATGTATGTCATTTCACCTGTTGACTTTGGGAGAAACTGTCAGCATTACTTAAAGAATGAAGTATTTCAGCCACACCTGCTGTGCTAAGATGCTCCTGGCTCTGTGCTCAGGGTTCACTCCTGACAATTCTCAGGGGGACTCTAAGGGGCTGTCAAGAATCAAACTGGGTCACTAGTGTGCAAGGCAAGTGTCCCGCTGGCTGTGCTATCTCGATGGCCCTAAACACAGATGCTGCTGCTGTTGCTCCTGCTGCTGCTACTTTTTGGCAAAGTAAGATAGTTTATATTCAGTATAATATATTATTTACATTAGAAAGATGTGAGGGGAGAGAAAGAACATGTTCAAGCAAGAACATGGGCTTGAACAGCAAACCATGCAGATTATTTTTAATTCAGATTAAGGAGGATCTAGGGGCTGAAAAGAATCTCTTACATTTGCATAAAGGCTTTGCCCTACTCCTAATCTCAGAAGTGATCTCTGTTCATTCTTATGCCCAAGACAAATGTAGTCTGAAGCAATATCATCTATACAGAGACTTATCAGTGAACAGAACTTCCCACAGAAACTCATCTTTTCACTCCCAGAGTAGAGATGAAGTTATCCATGCCTCATATGAAGCACTCTCCTTTCTCCTAGATACTCCAGTTTTCAGCACAAGATATATACCCCCAGTTCACCCTATGTGACTTTTTAATTTCTAGTCATATAAGTTCTCAATATGTGGGTCATTAAATTTTTGTTTTTTTCTCCTACTAATCACACTGATGTTCACTTGTTTATTCATGCAACTTCAGAAGAACCTCAAGAGGAGGAGAAATTTCCCTGTTCCCCAAGTGTATCTATCAATATCTACACAGATATATACATTATATATTTTATCTGTGCTGAAGATGATACATCATAGTTGAGATAGTTTTATAGAAAACTTCTTTAGCTTCCTGATGAGCTTCATGTGTGAAGGTTCCATACAGATACATTCAGTGATGAATCCTCATCTTGAGGTTATGACTTAAGGGAAGTTCAGATCTGCACTAGGGAAGAACAATAAATAAACTAATAGATAAGGAATGTTTACTGGGATACTTTGTTAATAAATACATTTCAGACACTGAAGACTATGTCTGGAATTTCTTAATAAGAGCATGGCCTCTCCAAACCTGGGACCACAGAAGACCCAGAGGTGCTATAACTTTGTTTGTGTGTGTATACATGTGTCTGCATGCATAGTCTATGTAATTCTCTCATGTTACAAATATACAAATTATTATAGCCCAAAGCAAGTAACCAACACACAAATATTTCTTTTAAGTAATCAAATAATTCTGTGGTAGTGAGTTTCCAATTACTTATTAGGAAGTTTTTCTACAGTTCTTTCAGGGCCAGTCAGAGAAGCCCCACTAAGATAGAAAAGAGCTTCACAACATGGTGGCAAGGTTAAACCTGCTGCTTTATGTAGCTGTGCTTTAGCATTCAGACACATGCACGTGTACACTAAAAGGAAACATCTATTTTTGTCATTATTTTTTCCTTTCACTACTGGGATCTTTTTTTCTTCCTTTAAAACTGACTTAGGATGCTTTGACCAATATTATGCAAAGAGATCTATAAGGCCTTTCAATTTCAAAGCATGCTAAAACACCAAAAGCTGCCACTCAGGAATTAGCAATTGTCACAAAGCACTACTTGAATTTAAATAAGGATACAATGCATCATTGGGAGGCATGGACTTCAAAAATCTACAGATACTTTTCAAAAGTACAATGTGATAGAAAATATTCACAGCAGATATCTGTTATGTAACACTGGGTCAATGTGAACAAGAAAGTAAAGTCACAAGTAGATGTCCTTAATCAAAATCTTGCTGTTTCTTTTTCCTTTTTTTCCTTCTTTTTGCAAGGTGCAGAGGAACTCCATTAAATAACCTAGGAATGATTTTAGACAATAAATTGATTGTCCCTAAGTCAAACTTATTGGCTTGGCCAATGGAATGTGTTAGGGCTGCATTAGATAAAAGAGGGTTTGAAATGAGCAATAACACAAATTTTTAAGTTTATACCAATGTCCACTATTTATTATGATCCTTGATTTCAGATTTCTACTTTGAATTTTTTTATTTTAGGCAACTCATTTTATTTTAAAATTAGTTTTACTTGAGACAATACCAATAATGGTAAGGTTTCCTACACAAAACATTCCAGCACCACACCCTTCACCAGTGTCTGCTCCCCTCCATACTGTGCTTGGGGCCCCAATTCTATCCCTGTTTCCAGCTTCCAACTGAAGACCAGTTCCCAGTTTCTGCAATCTTTGTCATTTGTCACTCCACTATGCGTCAATAAGTCCCTCATATCAGAGATTTTAACTTTCAGAAGGAGTTCAGAAATGTCTGCAGAATGCTAAGAAATAGAGTATTATGCAAAAACTTAAGTGACAGCTGACAATACTGTTACCTTTTAGAGAAATTTTGCTTCTATCCATCTGCCTCTAGAATTGTCACCCTCCAAGTAACCCTACACGACTCCTAGCTTGGCAATTTTATTACTTGGGAGATAATACTCAAAGTAGGTTTTGTAATTTTAAAATTCTACACACAACACACACACACACACACACATACCGACAAACAAATAATCACTCTAGGAGTTTCATAAAAGCTACAAGAACTTATCCATCATTATGCATGGGGGAAAGAAGAGGAGGAATATTCCCAGAGACATTTGTGTTCAACAAGCTGAGCACATGCCTTGCGTGCTGGAGACCTAATCCAATCACTGGCACTGCCTGTGACGACCGCCTAGAAAGACCAAGCACTGAGCAGGAAATAACTCCTGAGCAACATCAGGTATGGCCCAAACAACAACAATTTTTTTAATGAGAGAGAGAGAAAGAAAGAGTTTTCAAAAAGTAAAATCAATAAGCAGCATTTTCTTGTCTAGGTAATATCCTTTTGGTCAGATAATGAAGCCAATGGCTCTGTGCAATATAAAAGATAGAGCTCAATTCAGATCCACTGGCGAGGTCAGCTAAATATCAGATATTAGAAGAAGTCAGAAAACCCTCAAAGATGTCTCCTTTACTAATGAAAATAGTTCCCTCATCATTTACTTTCTATCCTAAGATTCTCTTCATGATTTCTTTACTCTGTAGACTGTGTTCAATCGATTTATCTTCTCTCGAGTTCATAGTTCATTTAGGCTTGACCATCATCTGATCATGGGCTTAACACAACTCAGAGCACTCCCAGAGAGTCAGTCTGTGCTATTTGCACCATTGCAAGGTTTAGGCTAGCATGACAAGGACCAACCTTTAGATGACAAGGGTACCTGAACCAACATACAGTGTTCTCATGTGATGAGTACCGTTTAATGACATAGTCTTCAAAAGCAATGAATTCAGAACATATTCAATCATGAGTAATATTTGGGTAATCATGGGTTAATTTTTAGGGGGTAGGAAGAAAGTATTCTATAAAATTTCTAGGGACATTTTAAATAGCCATTATTGAGCTATCAGGATTTAGTTTCCATGTATGAAATGCATTCACTGTAATAAAACATGACATTTTTTCCTCTTTGTAATGTACTGAAAAGTCTAGCCAAGCATGAACTTTTTTTTTTATGACATCCTGCTTATTACGGAGATTTCTGCACATGACAGAGACTTGGATTTCTAAACAGGTCTGTGATTTTTGTTGTATTTTTGTGCTGCTGTTGTGATTGCTTAGTTTCTTTCTCCAATAAAAATGAAATAAAAAACATAATCTAGCAACATACATTAGCAGCTTAACAAAGCCATACTTAACCATTTTATAGTTCACAAATAGCCCAAAATAGAACAGAAAGCCCAAATAAGTAGTAAAATAACTCTTAAATAAAAACATATGCTTTCTTCAGAGTATGATGCATAGGATTTATGATCCTTTCTTTCTTGAGTTTATTGCTTTGTTTTTAAAAAATTATTGGTCCCTGAAGCTATTATCTGTATCTCTTTTTTCAAATGGCTGCAATCTTGAATTGAAAGCCAGTGTTATAACACTGTAACCACCACAGGTTGCACACCTGTTCCCATCACCTGATTTCTACAGTACAATGGAGATACATTTGTCTGCAGAGACATAAAAATGATCACTGCCATTGAGCTTGCTTAGAAGCATTCATGAGCAACATTCATCTAAATAAATCATGTGTTGTTGAATAACACAAATACATTCTGTGAAATGCATCCTTAGGTGATTTTGCTATTGTGATAACTTTCCAATAATCACAGAAACCTAAATGGTATACTCTTTTATACAGCGAGGATATATGATATATCCTATTGAGGCTGCCAGGGGGGGTGCCTGTGGTTCATTTTTGAAAGAAACATACTTACCAGCCTCATGATGTTAGAGGAAATTTAAAGCAGCAGTTCTCAAATCTCAGACTGTACTAAAATAATAGGGAATCTATATATCTTCTCACCTTGTACTTTTTAGATTTAGGAGATTTTTAACAGGAACCAAATTTTTGAATAAGCAACCAGGTCACTCTAAAACATTCACATGGTACCACACACTTTGGAAGTGATAAAAAGGAATCTGGAGCCTTACTTCCAGCCTAAAGGAATACCAGATTTTCAGTATGTAATAAGATGGGCAAAACTGACTGGCAGGAACATGATGTAAAGCTACCAAGCAGAAATTCGGGGTGGTCCCTACTAGGTAACATAACACTCTTTCACCATCCTGACGGGGGGGGGCACTCTGGCTACTGGGCAACAAACATGATAATAAGAATTTAAATTATGGGAAGAGGCAGACTGAGTTCAAACTCTTGTTCCACCAAGGACTGAACTTCTTTCTATTTTTTTTATTTATTTTTAAAAAATTTTTTATTGAGTCACCATGTGGAGAGTTACAAAGTTTTCAGGTTTATATCTCAGTTATACAATGCTCGAATACCCATCCCTTCACCAGTGCACATATTCCACCACCAAGAATCCCAGTATAGCTCCACCCCGTACCCCCACACCCCTAACCCCCCACGCCCCTAGCCCCCCCACACTTAGCCCCACCACCTGTGTAACTAATAAATTTTACTTTACTTTCACTTTGATTGCATACAGTATTTCAACAAAACTCACTATTATTGTTTGGAGAGTCTCTCCCCTAACGTCAGACCTGCCGAAAAGGAAGCATTAGATAATTTGTTTTCCATTGCTGAGGATGAAGAGGTATGAGGTCGAGTGACCACACCTAGCGGCCTCTCGGTTTTGGGTTTCTGTATTTTAGTATTTTAGTAACTAAGTCCAGAGAGATATCTGCCAGAAGTTGCATCGTTGCCAACTTGTACTTCTCAGTTACATTATATTCCACATATGAGTGCAATCTTTCTATGTCTGTCTCTTTCTTTCTGACTCATTTCACTCAACATGATACTTTCCATGTTGATCCATTTATATGCAAATTTCATGACTTCATGTTTTCTGACGGCTACATAGTATTCCATTGTGTAGATGTACCAGAGTTTCTATAACCAGTCATCTGTTTGGGGGCACTCTGGTTTTTTCCAGATTCTGGCTATTGTAAACAGTGCTGCAATGAACATAGAAATACATATGCCATCTCTACTATACCATTTTGCCTCTCTGGGATATATTCCCAGGATGGTATTGCTGGGTCAAATGGAAGCTCAATTTCTAATTTTTTGAGAATCGTCCATATTGTTTTCCAAAAGGGCTGAACCAGTTGGCATTCCCACCAGCAGTGAAGAAGAGTCCCTTTCTCCCCGCATCCACGCCAACTCCGGTTGCTTTTGTTTTTTGGGATGTGGGCCAGTCTCTGGGGTGTGAGATGATATCTCATGGTTGTTTTGATCTGCATTTCCCTGATGATTAGTGATGTGGAACATTTTCTCATGTGCCTCTGAGCCATTCGGATTTCTTCTTTAGGAAAGTTTCTGTTCATTTCATCACCCCATTTTTTGATCGGGTTGGCAGTTTTCTTCTTGTGGAGTTCAATCAGTGCATTGTATATCCTTGTTCTTCTCAATATTCATCACCTATATCCCTGATTATCATCTTCGAGGGCCTTAAAGTACTTCCTAAATGGGTTCTTTCTATTTTTAATCTCCTATATGGGAATGACAGTGAGCATCTACCTTAAGAAATTATTGTGTTATACAAACTAGAACATGCAAAGCACAGCCCGATATATATGAGGTGATCAGTGATTGATCTGTGTGTATCTGATATAAGAACATACCTTTGCTGAAAATACAGAGTACAGAATAGATACTGTATGAGTTGTACAATCCTACCATATAAACGAAGAGGCAAGGTATAGGCTTTCAATTTCATTCACTTAAATTTATACAAGGCACATTCTCCAATTACTAATCACCCCCATACTTTGACCTCCATCTCCTTTCCAGCTGGCCGGTTCTTCTTCCTCTCCTACCCAAGATTAAAGTCTTCTTGCTTATTTACTGTTGAGCAAGCATCAATTGAAGGCAGTGAATGTCATGTACCAGGAGTGTCTGTCTAGAAAAGCAGGGTGGTTTTAATGTGGGTCCTCAAGCAATGATTATTTCCAGGTTGAAACTATGTCACCAGGGTATTAAATTTGCATTCTTACCACTTGGCACTTGTCATAGATATATTTCAGAGACTGACTTCTGTCCTCAGTACATTTTCAGAGCCTTTTTTGGCTCATATACTTCTAAGCTCACTTATATACTCCTTCTGATGTTTTTTAAAGGGCTGATATCACCAGTCCCCATAACGCTAAGATTCAGCCTGCTTCCATTTCATATACCATCCTCTAAACAGGTTTCCTCCATAACGAGTCTATGCAATTAGATGATATTCACTTAGGTTCTATATTTAATAACTTGAACCCTTATTGCATCTTGTGATATGTGTTTTTACTTTCCCTTTTGGAAATGAATCATCACGAAAGAATCATAACTGGGGTCATATCACTGAAGGAGGACCCTAGTTTAGATGGCATTCATTTAAATATAATTTTTAAATTAAATTTTTACTAGTTTACAGGGCCTCAGTGATAGTCTACTGGGTAGAGAATCTGCCTTGCATATGGCTGACCTGATTCAATCCCTGACACCCCTATAAGAGAACCTTTTACAGTCTCCAAGCCCACCAGGAGTGATCCCTAAGCACAGAAACAGAATTAAGCCCTAAATATGCTAAATAAAGAAGCTATTTATTAGCAAACTGGAAATAAGTGACTGCCTGGTGTGGTCCTAAAACCAAATAAATAAACTAAATTAGTTTACTTTAAATATTATTTTAAATGTTTCCCAAAGAGGGTGACACTGTTCCAAGGGCACTGCTACAATCCCAATGCAGAGGATGTCAGTACCCTCAGGTATACTGTTGGGTGCTTTTGTTTGTTCAGTTAAAGAAAGTAAATTTCTGGGAGAGTAATGAGTAATTTTTGTTTTTATAAAAGACAAAAAAGGAAGGGATGTATCTATGACTGAGGCTCAATCATAAACAATTTTGCAACTGTGTATCTCATGGTGATTCAATTAAAAAAAATTAATGCCCAGTAAGTATAGAATCTTTGCTTTAAATCACCAACATAAGTTCTAGCACATCTCAGTCACCTTGTTTCAGTCACCTGTGTCACCTACACAGCAGCCAAAATCTTGGTAAATTAAATGTTTCCTCCACTTGGCCGGGCATTTTCAACAGATCTCAAAATTTCAAGGATAAAGCCAATTCAGAGGATAGTTTTCTGCAGTCTTCTTGATTGACCAAATACAGGAATTTAAGATCTCATTTAAGTGATTTGGTTAAAATCATAGTCTTGAAAGGAGATAGTAGTTAGTTTTCTGATTCTTTGCATCAACATGATTTTTACTTTGAAAATATAAAAGGAATAGTCATCAAATAAGTGGTTGGTACATGTGAAGCATTAAAAATATATTACGAGATAATTTCGTTTTGAAAAGGCTAAGATGAACTGACATAATATAAATAAACTAAATAAAAGCTTCATTCAGGTTAAATACATAGTCCCAATAGGGAGTTTTTAAAAACAGATTTTAGGAATCTGCTGGAGGTTTTATTTACTGGAAATAAATTAAGTGCCCACTAAAACAAGTGTGTGGATAGACAAACTGCTGTTTGTTATGCAAATGAAATCCTACTCAGCAATAAAAAAGAATATATTTAGATATTCAACAACAAATAGACCTCAGAAACAATACTGCCCTAAAAAGGCAGAAAAAAAGTAAACATAATGGATCAATCTATTTATTTTAATATTTTTTCTTTAATTAAAATCTAACTCTAGTAGTAAAAAGCAAAGAACTGAAAGAAGTTGCTTCCTCAGCTGGAGTTGGCAGAAATATTGGCAACTAACTGACATGGGTTCTTTGTAGAGCAATGGAAACATTGTGTATACTTCCTGGAGTAGTGGTTTTATAAGTGAATGAGTACATTAGTCAAGGTTCCTGAAACTTTGTGCTTAAAGTGAATATATTCTATAAAATAAAAATTAAGATCTACTAAATTGATTAAAATGCATTTAATTTCTGTGGAGTAGGGAAAAGCTGGACTAATGAGTTCTGTCAACTATTCAGTGAGAACGATTTCTCCTCCATGTGAAAAAGAGAAAAGAATTTTAAATGCCTGTAAGCTTTCCATGGAGCAACAAAATGATGTAACTGCCAAAAAGTAAAGAAAAGAAGAATGCAATCTTAGAATACATAAATATGTATTTATTTTGTGGATGGTACACTATGTGTAAATTAAATATTGTTAAGCTCCAAAAACACCCCTACCAATTACATGTTGGACATTTAGTACATCTCCTCCCAGTCCTGTTTTAAATATGCAAATGTGGTGGGGTTTTTTTAAATGTAAGAACCAGAGAAATAGTACAGCAGGTAAGGTACTTGCCTTGAACATGTCTGGGTTCAGTTTGGTCCTTGGGACCTCATATGACCCCCCCAAACTAACCAGGAGTGATTTTCCAGCATATAGTCAGGAACTAACCCTGAGAACCATTAGGTACGATTAGCCCTAAGAGATACACAAATACACACACACACACACACACACATATATACATACATCACACGTATATATATACATACATATATATATACACACACATATATATATGATGGTGTATGACCAAGGTAAGGAGAAAAAGAAAAGAACAGAACAATTATTATCAAACAATGAGGAGTCAAGACCAGCACACATGCAAAAAAGATGTTTATAGACATACAAAGTATGATGCAATTCCCATGATAACCCACAAAAGAAAAATCTGGAGCAGATATATATAAGGGAGAGAGGAATGAAGAAATGAAAAGAAACATTAGGTAAATTATTTTCCACATGAAAAGACATGCAAAAAAAAATCTGGAGGTGTGGGGACCAAAAAATACAGAACAACCAAAACCAAAATATAGAATTACAATAAGTTCTTTATATCACCCTAATATAATTGTATAAATAAAAAGATAGTGTGTTAGATCAGAAGTTCACAATTTTTTAGGTATAGCACCCCCTTTATAGAAAATATTTAGAAACCATATGGAACATAGAAACCCTTAAATTAATGAATAGAAAGCAATCAGAATTGTACCCAAGTCTACTACTGCCCTCTGAATAATTCTAGCATTCCATACTCATGGGGGTATAACCCAGTTTGGGCTGTTAAAGAAGAAAACAGGACCCATTTTCATTATGCATACAATATTCTCAAGTCATTTAAGCTCAGAGTTAGAGCCTCTCACAAGGTATTCCAAGTCAACAAAGCAGAGAAAGGAAAGGAACTGGTCCTCTCATAACGGACAAAATATTTTCAACTGAAAAAGACAGTAGAGACAAAGACAGCCATTATATATTGATCAAGAAGCATAGCTAACAAGAGCATAAAAACCACTTACTATGAGGGAACCTAATACACAAAGAAATTTCTGAAAACTCAAGGGATACATTTTAGAAGCACAATTGTACGGAATTTCAACAACAACTTGCAGCAATGGGTGGATCATCCAAAAAATTTACAAGGAAATAATGAAATTTTGCATGTGTAAAATATATATATGGAGAGAGAGGCAGAGAACATGCGTATTAGAGCACACACGCAGAGAAAGAGAGAGAGAGAGAGAGAGAGAGAGAGAGAGAGAGAGGAGAAATTTCTTTCCTGATGAAATACTACACATTCTTCTGAAGTGCACATGAAACACTCTCAAGGATATGTTGGGATACAAAAATATGGGGGCCAGAGTGATAGCACAGCAGGTAGGGCATTTGCCTTGCACTCGGCCGACCCGGGTTCGATCCCCGGCATCCCATATGGTCCCCCAAGCACTGCCAGGAGTAATTCCTGAGTGCAAAACCAGGAGTAACCCCTGAGCATCGCTGGGTGTGACCCAAAAAGCAAAAATAAATAAATAAATAAATAAATTTAAAAAAAAAAACAAAAATAGTCTTAATATACATTTATATTGAAATAATATCAAGCATTTTCTGATATGAAACTGTAAATCAACAACAACCAAAAAGAGCAAACAAAAAAACCTAACTTGAGGAATTAAATAATACACATATGAATAACTCTTAGGTCACTGAGAAACACTTACCACACAAAAAAGAAATATTTACCACAAAAATGCAAACGATCACATGAAGTTATTATAAACACCAATGTCAAAAATATTAAACAGCCCAAAAAGAAATGGGAAAAATTTTATAATGATACAACCTCCAAAGAATGTACCAGGAAGATAGAGCTTGAATAGCTCAATCACACATGTTCAGAAACTGAAAAAAATAATCTAAAATCCCCTTAAGATAAAAGCCCGGATAAATATGCATCATCAATACAATCAACAAAACTTTCAAAGAAAAATTAATAATCCTCCTGTTCAAACTCTTCTAAAAAATGAAAGAAAAGAGCCCAATTGCACTCTATCTTAATGAAGTCTAAGTAATACAAAAAAGAAAACCACAGTCTACTATCTGAAGAATACATGCAAAAAACAAATCCAAACATATCAAGAGAATTTCATCAAGGTGAGGTGGAATTCATCCCAGGAATGCAAGGATAGTTTAAGATATGCAAATAAAGTAAGACAGCACATCAAAAGAAATATATGACAAAAATGACATAATCATATTAATAGATGTTTTTATAAAGCATCTGATGAGATTCAGTATCCATTTATGATAAAACACTTGATATATTTGGTATAGAATTAACATAAATCAATATACTAAAACCTATATGTGGAACACCCATAGATAAGACCATACTCAGTGGTAAAAAGCTGAAAAACTTTTCCCTTAAGATCTGGAAATAGATGAGAAAATTCACTCTAACCTTGAATATTGAAAATAGTTTTGGAAGTCATCCTAATAAGAGTAATAAGGTAAAAAGAATATATGAAAGAAATCTAAATTGGAGAATAAGTAAAAACTATAGCTGTGAGTTTTTTTTGAAATATTGAATGTAATCAAAGTAAAGAGAAAATAAAGTGAAATTTATCAGCTACACAGGTGGGGTTGAGGGCTGGGGAGGTTGGGGGGTGGGGGTGAGGTTTACTGTGGTTCTTGGTGGTGGAATATGTGCACTGGTGAAGGGATGGGTGATTGAGCATTGTGTAACTGAGACTTAAGCCTGAAAGCTTTGTAACTTTCCACATGATGATTCAATAAAACATAAAAAATATAAAAAATAAAATAAAATAGCCTTCAAACTTGAAAATAAATAAATAAATAAATAAATAAAATGTTTATTTTAAAAAGAAATTATAGCTGTTTATGAGTTACATGATAGACACAGTAACCTTCAGTACCTACTGAAAAATGCTAGAAATGATTAAAAAATTTAGAAAAGTATCAGATTCAAAATAAGTACACATGTATGGGTCACAAACACATGAAGAAATGCTCAACATCACTCATTACGGGAAAATGCAAACCCAAACCTCAATGAGCTATTACTTCAAACCTACTAGGCAGCTCTCTATCAGAGGTTAATAAGAAAGACTGAAAACAGCAGGTATTGGTGAGAATGTTCAGTCTAGTTGGACTCTAGGATACTGTTGAATATAAACTGGTGCAGCCACTGTGGAAAACGGTACAGAGATTCTTCAAAAAATTATAAAGCAAATTATATATGATACAGCAACACAACTTCTTCAGGAATTTACCCAAAAGATAAGAAATGCTAATTTGAAAGAGTGTCTCCATCCTTAGATTCTCAGTAGCATTGTTCATAATAGCTGGAACATGAAATCAAATCATAAGCCCTTTAATAGATGACTAGATAAAAAAAGCTGCACTATAAATATTCAACAGAATACAACTCCACCACTAAAATGATGAACTTCAACTTTGGGACACAATAGATGGATCTTGATGTGACTGTGCTAAGTGAAATAAGTAAACATATGAATGACAATAATAGAATAGTTCTATTCAATTATAGAATATCACTTACTAAAACAAATTGACAATAAAAAATGTAACTTCAAGACCTGGCAATATCTATAATGGTTAATAGAAGGAAGGGGGGAATTAGGAGGGATGAGGGGAGGGGACTTTTATGGATAGTGTAATAACACTGAAAACCCATTGGTGGTGGGTGTGGTAGCCATTACACATAATAGAGGTATGAATCTAAATCCCTAAATGCCATAATATGGTCAATAAATGAATCAATAAAAAACCTTTTTCTATAAAAATATGAAAGAAAAGGCTAAGGGAACCTATTGATTCAATCTACCTGGATTAAATAAATTTTTAGTGGTTTTCCATTTTTTAAATATTTCTTGAAAATTTTATTTGGAATTAATACTAGATGATGATGTGCAATCTCTGTTAACTTTCTTGTGTTTGAATCTGACATTGATGTTATAATGTCTTGTCATCAGGAGATGCTAAAAATCTAATAGGGTGAGGCATTAATTTAGTTTTCTATTGCTACTTAAAATATATTCAAAATTTAGGGCTTAACAAAAAACATATACACTGATTCAAATCTCTAAATGACTGAAATGGATTATATTAGGGATAAACTTTAGGAGTAATAAGGAAACAAGGTTAATGACTCCATTTTAAGGTCAATTGATTAGCAACACAAATTCCATTTTACAAACTTTATTCTCCTTTGTCAGAAAAATTAATTAATGTATTCACAGTTTCTTGGAATTAGGTATGGTATTCATTGCAGGTTACTAGTCTGCCCCACATCACTAATGTCTCCAAGCTGTTTTCAAAGGTTCAGAGTGTTTAGGAAGAATCGATTAAGTGAAGGTAGCATAGCAATTAGGATGTATGTCAAACATGCAAATAACCTCGTTTAATCCCTGGTACCACACCACCTCCTGAGCAATACTGGGTATAGTCCTAAAAGCCCATAAGTACTGCTGGGATGGCCTTGGTGGTCTCTGCCACACAGAGTCTAAAAAGAACTACATCATTGAGCCTTAGCACTAGCTCAGCTGACTTGAGTTTCAGTGGGAGTGGGTCCTGGGACCCCTGAGCACTGCTTTAAAAAGAACTTTGTGAATCTGATATCTCCAGTGAAACCTGATTAATACAGTTCTCTATCATTAGATCAACTGAGAAGGATTTACTTCTAGTCTAACCCACTGTAAAGAAATCTGTGGACTGAAAGTAGTCTTAACATTATTTTTTATCAACGCAACCCTTTTCGCAAACATCATCTCACACCAAACATTATGTAAAGCACACTGTAGTACTGTAGTCCTGTTGTTCATCAATTTGCTCGAGCAAGCACCAGTAACGTCTCCATTGTGAGACTTGTTACTGTTTTTTGGCATATCGAATACTCCACGGGTGGCTTGCCAGGCTCTGCCGTGCGAGCGGGATACTCTCGGTAGCTTGCCGGGTTCTCTGAGAGGGACAGAGGAATCAAACCTGGGTCAACCACATGCAAGGCAAACGCCCTACCCGCTGTGCTATTGCTCCAGTAATGTAAAGCACACTGACAAAAATTGGTTACAGGGCAGCCTGCCACACTCCACCATCAGCAGCCACTCATCTTGCTTCCACCTGCCTTGCCTCATCGTTCTACTAACTCTTACATTGGTTTAAGAGAATGCAGTCTGGCAACAATTAATCTAGCTAACTTGCATACCATGCCAAATTTTAAGATTCTATGACTGCAATACTCACGTATTCCTAGCGTTCTCTGGACATCTATGTGGTCTGCCATAAAATACCTGCTATGTACCTACCTATCTCTCCTACTTAAAGCACCTCTGTTTTTACTACAGAAAGAAACTAAGACAATCCTTTTAAAGCAGGATGGGTAATACAGTGGGGAAAACATTAATATTGTGTTTCCATTCCTGCTATTAAGGACAGGACACTATTTTCATTAGGATCTACCTTCTTTCTGAAGTTTCTAATATGCATTTAAAAATCTGCTCCAGCTTAAAGCTTGGTATGAAAGTTCTTGGTTGCTGCTGTACTTTCTTTCAGTGAATCCACTAAAAATGTAATTAGCTACTTCAGAGCTCAGAGAGGGCATTCAAAGTCCTGAATATGAGAAATCGGTACTTTGAAACGCTCCCTCTCCTTATCCTTAAATCTATTAAGCTTTCTTTTCTGAAATAATACATTACAAGCCATTTACTCAGAGTGCAACCTTCCTTTTTAGGAATTTTTTAATTTAATCATTAAATTGTTAAATCTTTTTGATACTAAAATACTTTGCTTTTCAAAAGTAAAACCATTTAATGCAAAGGAGACATTTTACATAAAGGTGGATTTCCTGCAGCCACATTCCACTATAGTTTGGTTTTAACTCACATCTTTACCTTCTCTGATACCTTGAAAAAAGGGTATGTTGTTTTATAACAAATTTCAAATATTTAATTCTTGCATAAAATTATGAATAATATTTATAACTTGCAAATACTATTTTGGGGGTATCTTCTCATTAACTATCAACAAAGGTGGGTACTGGAATTATCTCCTCTTCACACACATAAATGAATTTGAGTTTGACTTGCTCAAGATCCTGATTAGACTAAATTAGACTAAAAAAAAAAAAAGACTGCATAGATGCCTGCTTTGTGCTTGCTCCAAACGGCAAGCTGCTTTTATAAATTCCTGAAGTATCTGTAAACTATAGCAAAGAGGGAAAGGGAAGCTGGAAATTTCTGCAAGGTTGGAGTAACTTGTTCCACTTGTGGCATTTTCTCATCTGCTCCTCCAGGAATATTTATCCAATCAGTAGGGGTCAGGCAATTTCAGGCACTCTCCCTATTCCTTTTTGTTTGAGAATTGACTCAAGATACACCAGGGAAATGGCTTTATCCCATGCATGTTTCATTGCTAGGAAGGGCATGAGATATGGTGCCAGAAAAACCTGGATGGAGATCCTTGTTTTACTACTAAAAAACTAGATCAGTCTTCATTACACCTTTGAAGGATGGATAAAGCAGAAACAAAACCAAAATAAAAAGGCTTTGAGCTATGGAGACAGAGGATTCTGAATGGAAATCCTAGCTTGACCACTCAAAAGCAGATCGGCCTCCATTAATCAACCATGAAGGATGAATAAAATAAAACAAAGCCAAAATAAGTAACAGCACACTATCACAAAAAGATTCTCTAGTCATTAAAAGGAACCAGCACACATGAGAAATTCAGTGAATCATAAAACTAATAAACAGATATAAATAATGCCCTCCAAAAATAATTCAAAAGGAAAGAAGAGGAAGGCATTTGCTAGATTTTTTGTGGAAAAAAAAGAGGATGCTATAAATATTCTCCTACCATATAATGGAAAATATGCAAAATCATTTACTTCTGCTCAGAGCTTCCTCTGCTCTGAGCTCAGGGATCACTCCTGGCAGTGCTCAGGGGGCCATATAGGTTGCTGGGGATTGGAGACAGGTTGGCCACGTGCAAGGAAAGCACTTACCCACTATACTATTTTTCCTGCCCACATAATCATTTAAAAGGTTGCAAAACAGACTCCTTTTGGAAATGCTGTTGTAAAAGTGTCCGTTTAGGAATCTCCTATTTGTAAAACTAAACAACTCTGAGTGTGCTGAGCCATTATGAAACCTGGCCTTACGATACAGCTAGAGACTATGGTCTGATTCCCAAATCACCCTTTCTTCCAATTCAAAGAGGCCTCTCCTGCTAGTATATTTATATATTTTTCCAACATTCCTGCTTTCTTACAGAATGCAATTTTAAATTTTGTATGAAAGCAGGATCTATGAATATGCTTAGTCATACTGGAGTCAAGGTCAAAATTAAAAAAATAATTATGATCTGCTCCTAATTTAAATTTGGAAGTTTTCCTATCATGGACTGATCACTGTCACTGTCACTGTCATGGACTATTAATATTACTTCAAACATTCAATGAACTAGTTTTATCTTTATTAATGAACATTTGAAATCTCCTTAGGATCCTAACTTTAATTCTGGCCCCAAATAAAAAACCTTTTAGTACAGTGAAAGCAGAAATCCCATAAATGCACCTATAAGGGAAATCTAAGGACATTGAAACTACAGCTGCAGGGGTCAGAGCGATAGTAGAGCAGATAGGGTGCATGCCTTCGACCTGTGGCCAGCCCAGGTTTGCTTCCTGGCACTCCATATGGTTCCACCCTTCCAATCCTAATCACTGCCAAGATTAGCCCTGAGCATAGAGAAAGAAGTAAGCAATGAGCACTGAGGGATGTGGTACAAAAACAAACAAAGCTACTATTGCATTATATCATAGCTTAGAAGTGATAAAGAGGCAAACAACACACATCTAGTCAGTAACTAGCCTTCCTTGGATCTTCTTTATGCAACAACATCACTCTTCATAGTCCTTCCACTTCTTAAGAAAGAGTATGTGTGTGGCTCTGTTTGTCATCGACACCTCTTTAACAAAACCCAGCTCTACATAACAACTAGATTTCCATAGGCAAGGTTGCCACTTAGCAATATATCTATAAGACTTATCTGGATGACTTTTGAGCATGTTGTTTAAGTTGATTCCAGAACTAAGTGGAAACCATGGAATCCCACAGCTGTTCTTGGGTTACATAATAAGATTAGTATTTAATATAGGGCAGAAATTTACATTCCCTTACACTGCAGAATGATGACTGCCAGAACATGACTGTCAAACTGGTACAAAATGGTGACTTTTTTCCCCTAAAACATTCTTTCTCTTCATTTCTCTTCCCAGGCTTCCCCATCCCTCCTTACCATTTAATCCTTTCTCCTCTCTTGTACATATTTACCTCTAAAGGTAGCTGCTGTCAGCTATATTTTTTAGTAAAATGGTATACATTTTCCAGATTACCTTATACCAACAACTGGGTATATGATTAGCTTAGAGTCAATGATACTAGATTGCAAATGTTAGCCATTTTCAGACCTTCCATTATGATTTTCTCCTTTACTCTTCACCTTGCTAAATGGAGAAAACACTCTAAACCTCCAGGATAATGAAGACAGAACAGTAAGAGCAGTGAGAGCACTTAGAGCAGAGGTCCCTGGATGAACACAGAATTCATCTAGTTAGAAATAAGCCTTGATTGGAACAATAAGTTTGCCATGTAAATAAACACTGAGATCTGGGGGCCTGGTATAGAAACTGGACCATCCATACTACATATTCTCAACTAGTCTATAAACTAGTTATTGTCAGACTCTATATCTGATGCATTTCTGTATTTTGAACAGTGAGATGTACATGTAATATGTAATACAATTTTATTGAAATTATCCTCTTTTCCCTTTTGCAGCTATTACAAACAAGCTTCTTTATCATTCACCCAAAAAAATTAGTAATAAATTGCACTCTATCTTCTATACTCCCAAACTTGACAATGAAATAAAAATATTCCTAAAAACCCATTAATTATAGTAACTAAATAGAATGATTCAAGCTTCTTAAATGTCATTTCGTGTGCATACTAAGATAATAATCTATATACATATATATACACAAACATCCAAAGACAGAGGACAGAGTAAGAATGGGAGTTCCAGACATCTCCTTGAGTTCTGCTCTGGAAAGATTTTTAATGCACTATAATGTCTTAGAATATGTTTGTGCTCGGTGCATATCACAGTTGACATCTTGTCAAAACCAAGAGAAATAATTGCATCCCTGAGTAAGAGTATCATGCAGGCAGCAATTTAAATGTGGCACTGCTTATCAGCACCGATTTACTAACATCTTACTGTATATAACCATGCGTGGTAGGAGAAAATCTTACACATTCTTAACCAAGATTCAGGCATAAAAACAAAATCTGTTTTGCTTCCAATTCAAAAGAAGAGAGAACAAAGAAAAAGGGAGTAATATGAAAAGCTGTGTTTCTTCCTCCTGGAAATAAAATTTTAAAGAAACCTAAATCCTAAACTTTAATCTTTATTTGAAATGGGTGGACAAGATATAAGTCAGCTTTCTCAGATATTGAGAAAAAAGAAAAACAATCTATCCTATCAGGTTAAGATTACACCTCAGCAAGCCTCAGGCATGCTACTCATTTATTAGACAAAACTGAAATCTTCTGACAGTCCATAATTATGTGCTGAGAAGTCTAATGAATAACCTCGCATCAGAAGGATTCTGAGAACTTTGATCAGTGTCCCAATAGGCAGTGGGTCAAGATGAACCTTGAAATCTGATTAACATCCCCATTCTCATCTAGCATTCTAAAACTACTGTTTTGTAGTTCTCTACTCTTCACTTAGATGTTTTGAAAACATCATTTTGTCAAACATCATAGAGAAATTCTAAAAATATTAGTACTCACTTTTTAAACAAAACAGATTGGAGTATGCAGAAATTTTATACATATTCATTCGCATCTTTTGTTCCTAGGCCTAAAAGTTAGTTTGGAAGTTGAATGGAGTACTGCATTAGGTAAGTAAAGAACTATAAATTTAGTACCTTTTATCCACAAGTGGCCATGTTTTTATAAGACTTGGGTTTGGGGTTTGAAATGATAATGTATTGAAATAATGATGTGGTAACTGGTCTGTATACCCATTTCTCTACTCTTCTCTTTTTTTTTAGACATGTAAATCAAGGATTAGAAATCTGACTTAACTGAAACAAAATAATAAAGTAAAAACTTATGTAAAACTTATGCCTGTGGTTTCACCAGTGATTTGGTTCAAATCCAGTTCAAGTGGTGGTGGTGGTGAGAGAGAGAGAGAGAGAGAGAGAGAGAGAGAGAGAGAGAGAGAGAGAGAGAGAGAATGTATACAGACAGAAAGACAGAGAATAGAAATAAAAACACTGCATCTTTGTGTAGTGCTTAGTAAGACTGGAGAAAAATGGTAAAAACAAAACACATACTATCACAGCTCATTCACAGCAGACATAACTAATTATTACTCTACTCCACAATGGAGACTGGCAGTCCAGAAATCTTTAGCACAAACCTACGGATATGTAATAAGAGGAAAGTCTAGCTTTCTTTCTATCTATGATTTTGTCCCATTTTTACTAAATGAAGTGAACAGGACACTAAAGTTTAATGTTCCACTCTGCTATTCACAAGTAAAGAAACAGAGATACTAAATAGATTTTTCAAAGGTAACAGACAATCCACATTCTATACTTGAAATCTTAATTTTAAAAAAATCTTTTACAGAAAGTAAAAGAAGAGCTACAAAAATCACCATCTCATAATTTGTGCAATATCCTTAGCAAATCCCCTTGCTTCATAAACCATTTTTCATCTCACCAATTTCTCTTCATACTTCATGACAAAATAAAAGGCATTTCACATAGAAATCACTACTATAGAAAGAGATAATCTCTACTTTCAGTTTATCACAGTGTATACCATAGTTATATCTGATTTCTCCCCACCCTCCACAGGGCCAGAGAATCACTATGGTATGAAATCCCACTCAGCTTAGGGGTCATTATTTAAGAACAACATGGTGATTCTTGAGCCAGAGAGCTAAGTAGGCTAGGTACATCATCTGAACTGTGGGGATTCAGGTTTGATCGCTAGTACCACAAAGTCTCCAGAGCACCAAAAGAGCAACCCCTGAGCACAAAGCTGGGACAAGTCCCCAAGCACCATGACATTAGATGCCCCCCAAAAATAAAAATGTCAACTCTCTCAAATTTGATTTAGTAAAATCTTATTCTATAAGTTTTGGGTTTTGGAACTTAAATATGTAACAAGGAGCTCACTGAGATGACAGAAAAGTATGAAGTCCCCCAAAACTCTGGTTTCTCCTCCATTCCAGCATAGTTTGCAAAATCTCCTAACCCAGAAATATTCTCTCTCTCTCCCTCCCTCCCTCCCTCTCTCTCTCTCTCTCTCTCTCTCTCACACACACACACACACACACACACACACACACACATACACACACACATACAAATGCACACACCGACACCACTGTATTTCCAGGCTTCCTCTAAACTAAAACATCCATAGATGAAATACAGTTTAATTTTTGGTTCCTTGGTGGAAATGCATATGCAAGAGAATGGGAACATAATGGTAAAGTGCGAGTGTTATCAAGCCAAAAGCCTTCAGCAGGTTTGCGGTGGTGGAGAAACAGCCATGAAGAAGGACTTCCCACAAGGAGAAAAGGAGGAGCAGCTGGGAAGGAGGTGGAAGTGGGTGACAAAGACATGGAGCCAGAAACAGAGCTGTGAGGGAAAAGGGGGAAAAAAGGCTGAGCAGCCGAACACTGGTGGTTAAAATAACTCATGGTAACAGAGTGTTCTTTGTTACCACACACTGCTCTTTGTTATCACACATTACAGAAAGTTAAAAACAACAGAAGCATGCCGTACACTAAAGCTGCTCTTCAAGCTCCAGGCTCTGGTGACCTAACAAAGTCCCTGGCTTCCCCCTAGAGTTGATTGATGCTGTTTCCAGAATACCATGTCAAGGCTACGACCATTAATCTATTTATCTCAATGGACGCACAGGAACTGTCTATAATATTTGGAACCATAGTCTTTTCAAGGAAACTTTTGTGCGTTCACATTGAAGTCCGTCAAAAATATGTAGAAGAGTTCATCTTATCTCAAATAAGACTAATACTTTTTATAAGCAATGTGATGAACAACTTTGGGGGAAAATTTTTTAAGCCTACAGAAAATAATCTCATTTGGGTTTTCAAATAAAATTACCACTTAAATACCAATTAACGGGGAAAACAGGTTTTCAGGTAAAGGCTGTGAAGACACATACACTTGGCCCAGTGCCATAAACAGACATTTGTGATGGATTTGGAGAACCTTCGCCCACTCCCTCCTTCCACTGCCATCTTTCATGATCACCATCTTTCACACTCCAGTCTAAACAACCAACTTTCCCATCTCAAATTCCTACTTTCTTCTCACATTCTCAACCATTAAAGGCAAAATTCAGTAAGCAAAATACAAAAACACTTCTTTTCATGATGCTCACTTTATAGCAAATGGAGTCAGTCAGCTCATCTCCTTGCCCATATCCTTTAGAATCTATTGTATTTCTGTCCTTGTCAAATAAATCATTTTCACTTAGAAGCCCAGGCTGACTTTGTAACTACCACAGTTCCCTTTAATGTTCACTCCACTTGGTTTCTCTGGAGTACTGGTTAGATATTGATGGAAACATTTTCCATGCTCAAAGTCCCACTATTGTGCTATTCCAAACTCTCATTCTGTCTTTATAATCTTCTATTACTGGTGGCTTTTTATCTGCACTAATTAAATGTTGATGCATTCTGTGATTCCCTTTTCTTCCCATTTCTTATTTCTGATAATCTGCTCAACTGTGGGCTCCTTAAGAAAAAAACTGTCTAATTCACCCATAAATACCCCTTAGCAGGTGCAAAAATTCCCAAAAGATGCATGCTTGACATTTTCCTGATAGCATTATAGTTCCAATTATTCTCTGGTATCTCCAGCATCTCTTTTCTCATTCCTACTGCCACCTTCTTATGCTATTCTGTCCAGGGAATAGCCAGATAATAGCCCTAACTGAATCCATGCAAATACTTTCTCCCCTGTCCATTTTACCTTTAAGAAGACCCCAAAACTTAAGCCCCTCTAAAAAAAGATGCCACAAACCTCTACCATACTTAAACTTGGTTGATGCAGTTGGTTGAATGCATCAACCAAACTCCATAGGATGAAAAAAAAATGAATGTTTCTTACAATTTAATTCCAAGATCCAAACATATTTGACACTGAATCTAGATCTACTGAGAAACTAAACATATATTTTCAGTCTTCTATTTCTCTGAATATGTGGTTCTTACAGGCTAGGATTTATTTGACTATACCTCAGCAGAGTCCAAGATCAGGGCTCTATAAAATTACCCAGCCCCACTCTAGGGTAGTGAGTCATTCTTTTTCTTCTCTGAATTAACAGCACAGTTATCCCACATTTCTCTCTAATCACTGAATATGTTATATATTAAGTTACATATTTTTATAGATCATACTGAACATTCAGAGATTAGGATATTATTATTGATATTCTAAACACCTAACACAACACCACCTGGCATATCTGTAGAAAGCTTACTAAGCTGGATTGAATTCAATGAAGTTTTAAAAAGAACCTTCCAGAAACAAATCCTTAGCAATTAATCAGATGGAGGAAATTGAGAAAAACAAGTGTCTGCAGAGAGCAAAGATGATGGAGTATATCAAGATATAGACTTACTTCCCACTGTGTATCTGTTTACATTTTTAGCACGTACATGTACCATTTTTCAACACATTCTGAGAAGGCACTGAAGTATGTGCCTGACACTCTGCATAATGGAGATTTTAGGAACCATGTAACAAATTCACTAACCAAAGAAATTCATTAACTTGGAAATATCAGCATAGATTATCCTCCCGCCCCACCTCCCTTCAACTCCCACAGAGGAATGTTGTTGAGTGGTACCATTCTTCACCATCTAACAGATAATGGAATGATTTATAGATATTTTCTATGTGCTGAATCTTGAGTCCCTAGAAAGCAGGAGTCTTATACTCTTCATCTCCATAGCCTCAAAAACCTCATGATTGCATATACTTGGCAGTCAACTGTAATTGTTTGATTTAAATAGACTGAAAGCCAGTAATGAACAGCTTTGTAGTGATAAATCTCATGGTGATTCAACAAAAAAAAATTAGTAAAAAAATAGACACAAAACATGGCAAAGTTTCAAATTAAAAAAGCAATTATTACTTCTCTTTGCAGTAGATAATAATCCATGTTAAGTAGAGGTAAGGAAGACAAACCTAAAATATTACACAAAGGTAACAGCAATAAGTATTGGGTTTACTATGTCAATTTGAATGTGGAAATACAGCTAAAAAATATTGTTTTCACCGTACCTTATTTTAAGATAAGCATATTATTATTGCCTCTTCACTTATATTGGCAAAATAATGTACTTCACTTTCAAGTGAGAGATTTTAACATATGCTGATTCAAAGCTAACAGGTATACAGATTCAGTAATAATAAAATTATGAGAAAAAGTCTTGATATGACAGAATAAAAGGAAAATGAATTTTGAAATGACTTGTAAACAAATCAGAAAGATAATCAGCAATTTTCAGACAGATCTAAAACCTAATTGCTCTAATTTCCCACCTAAATTCTTCGGTGGCTAGGAATTTAAAAATTCCCTGTAAAGAAAAGCAAAAGGAGAAAGATGAAGACTATTCTTTACAACTGAAAATTCAATTCTATTGACAATCACATTAATATAAAACAACAGGAAATAGGGGTGGAGCAAGACAAATTCATGAATGCTCTCTATGTGAAATAAATTTTTATCAATTATTTAATATTAATATTCACAATATGCAGAAATTATATTCCTACATTAAAAGACAAATAAAATCCTAATGCACCCTATCCTAATACGTCACCTAAGTGTTATCATTTCCTCCATGAAGTCTTCATTTTTCTTTCTCCTTCCTACCCTTCTTCTCTTTCTTCTTACATACACAATTGTTCTTTCTAGTCCCATAACACACTCAAGAGACTTATCCATCCTTACACATCACATTTGCAATTATCTGTTTTGTATTATAGGTAGTTACACCAAAAAAACATGCCAATAAACTTTTATTTCTTGAAGAATGATTCCAGAATTTATTCACTAATAAAAATCCAGTAAATGTGCCACAACACAGCAAAGATGACTGGTTGACAATACTTCCTAATAGTATCATATATCTGGATTTATCCTCTACCCTTATAATCCCTACAAGAATTCTACATCTAAAAATAAGTAAGAATAAAGTAGATGATAAAGGGGGAAAAAGATGACAAAAGAAGAGAGATTAGTACCATGTAAACACACCTTTGCTTATCAAAGATTTGCACTTTTAACAATTGATTTTCTATTCCGCCTCCTTACTTTAAGTAGTACATATTAGATATGAATATCTCTGAAGTCATATAACAATATAACATAGCCCAGTCACTGGTAAATATATCACTGTTATCACTGTCATCCCGTTGCTCATCGATTTGCTTGAGCAGGCACCAGTAACGTCTCCATGTGAGACTTGTTACTGTTTTTGGCATGTTGGATACACCACGAGTAGCTTGCCAGGCTCTGCCATGCGGAGGAGATACTCTCATTAGCTTGCCGGGCTCTCCGAGAGGGGCAGAGGAATCAAACCCAGGTCGGCCGCATGCAAGGCAAATGCCCTACCTGCTGTACTATATATATATATATATAAAATATAATATATATATTATATATATGGCGTATTCGAGATGCTAAAAACAGTAAGGATAGGTCTCATTCCCCTGACCCTGAAAGAGCCTCTAATCGTCGGGAAAGACAAGTAAGGAGAGGCTGCTAAAATCTCAGGGCTGAGAGGAATAAAGACGTTACTGGTACCCACTCGAGTAAATTGACAAACAGCGGGATGACAGTGATACAGTGATTATATATATATATACATATATATATACATATATATAATGCACACACTTGTGTGTATGTGTGTTTGAGTCACACCCAGTGTTCAGGACTTACTCCTGGATCTGTGCTCAGAGATAACTCCTGGAAGGACTCTGGGGACCATATGGAGTGACTAAAATTGAACCTAGTTGGCCACATGCAAGGCAAGTGCCCTACCTGCTGTACTATCTCTCTGGACCTTTTAAATATATTCTTGAGTATTTGGTAAACCAAGTAATTAATTAAAGAAAAAGACAAAAACTCTTCACACTTATTTGGTACCCACTGAAATGGAAGAAAAAAATAAAATCAGTAACAGAATATAATATTTTAGTTTCCTCATCTTTAGCTAATATGTTGTCTGACCTTTAAGCCAAATACGAAGAACATTTAAGTAAAATTTCATCAAGTAAAATTATCTTATTTCTTAAAGCTGACTATTCATGATTTTAAACTGATTTACTTCAATAAGTATTCATTGACAACAGAATAGAGTGTAAACCCCAAATGTAAATATGAACATTCAATTTCCAAGAAAGGAATCAAGATCACACCACACAACAGAGAAAGAGAAGTTTCTTCAACAGCGGATGCTGAGAAAATTGAGTAGTCACATGAAAGGCCTAGAACTAGATCACTATTTTACACCATATACAAAAATCAGCAGCATAAGCAAAGTAAATTCAAGACCTAGTTGTTGAAAGACCATTGTTAAAAGACCTAGTAACACAGGAGGAAACATTGGTGAGCTATTTCTGGACTTCAGAAATGTATTTGGAAATTCAATTCTAATAACAAGGAAAACAAAAACAAATTAAAAGGACTACACTAATTTTATTTTAAAAAATTGCACAAACGGCAGAAGAAACTACCATACACACACACACACACACACACACACACACACACACACACACGAGAGCTAAAGAGATAGCACAACAAATAAGGAGTTTGCCTTGCACACCTTTGACCCGGGTTCAATACCTGGAACTATATATGACACCCTACATCATGCCAAGAGCTATTCCTGAGCAAAAAGTTGAGTAAGTCCTGAGAACAGTCAAGTGTGGCCTCAAACTAATTAACTAAATGCCTAACTAAATAAATAATACAAATAAAAACAAAATGCTAATCAAGCACAAGTGACATGGGGTTAAAATAAAAAATATATAAAGACAACCCAATCAAAAATGACCACGCAACACAAATAGACTCATTTGAAAGAAAACACACGGATGGTTCACAGTCACATGAAACATTCCCTGCAACACTTATTCATGAAACCCTGATGAAATATCATACACATGAATAAGAACAGCCCATTTTATAAAGACTGGAAGTAACACAAGTTGGTGAGAGCTGTGAGTAAAAAGAACTCTGATATACTTTTGAAGGGAAAGCAAACTGGTACAACCTCTATAGGAACTGTTTGGAGATTCTTTAAAAGACCAAACTGGAAACATCATGATTGAGACATCCTCCTTGGCATACTGTCAATGGATATGGAAACACTAATTCAAAACGGAATTTGCAGCCCTATGTTCATAGAGCATTACTCATAATAATCAAAACACAAAAATCAACCTAAATTCTCATTGAGAGGCGAGTGGATAAAGAAGTTACTATATATACTTCATGGAATGCTGCTTGGCTATTTAAAATGATAAATTTAATGACTTTTTTGACAGCATGAAAAAAACTTGAGGTAATATAGCTAAATGGAATATGGCAAGAAATAAAAGTCAATTACCAGATGCTTTCATTTATGTGTGGAATACAAATATTAAAATAAAGCAAATGAACTGGGAAAAAAATGTTAAAGCCTCATATTTTGAAGGCATGGTGGTTACCAGAGAGAAAAAGGAAAAAGAATAGTAGGAAAGACTTGAGAGCTGTTTTACTTTTTTTTTTATTCTTTCATTTTTGGGTAACTGGTGGAGTGGGATTTACTCTAGACTCTGTGCCCAAGAATCACTCTTAGTGGTCCTCAGGGGACTGTAAGTGATGCCAGAGATTGAACCAAGGTCAGTATATGCAAGGCAAAAAGTGCCATACCCCTGTACTGTCTTTCTAGAGGGCCTCAGTTATGAGGTCATTTTTAATAACTCAATGGCACTAGAATTTCTGTAGCTAGTATATTGAGATTTATGCACATAAAAAGGTGCAAGTTATACTCGAGATATGTAATATTATAATCAAAATAATCAAAGGTAAATCCATTAAAATATATTTTAAATAAACACACATAAACACACACATATGCAACATACACATTAGAATAGTGAGTTTCGAACCCCAGTGGACATAAATCCCTGTTATTTCCCTCAATGATTTTGTAATCTAATGTTGTGCTTCTTGTAATTGCAAAAACTTTTATAATAATGTGAAAAATGATGAAACTCCATAATATTTATGAAGTTCTAGGTTTTAAAATCATAGCCAAAATAAACATACTAATTCTGCTTCTCAAAATGTCCAAGTACTTCACAGCCAAACCCTATGTGGCAGCCTGCCAGTCCAAAGGGCTTCACCCCAAAGGCCTTGCCTTCATCCCTCAAAAAGAAAATGGAATAGACGGCTTTTCAGATGGAGTTACCAAGGACTGGTTCTGACACAGACATTTATATCCATGAGACTGTATTAAAACAAAGCTGATGAAAAGGGTCTCTCTCCCTCATAATCTCCTTCAAACAAAAGGCAAATGTTTGGTTAATATTTTTATTTTTATGGATAAATTCCAAATACTTTGATCTCGGCTAGTTTTTCATGTCTCTTAATAATACAAATATCCATACCTGTCACAATTGCAATTTGGCAGTTTAAACTCAAGCTCTCCAGAAAATCATCACTGCATTTTGATTTTGTTTTATTCTGAGGACACACTCAGAAGTGTCCAGGGACCATTCCTGGCTTTTTACTCAAGAATGACCTCCTTTGGTGCTCAAAGTATCACATGTGCTGAGGATTCAAACCAGGGTGGCACCCACCACTACTGTATGCAAGGCAAGTGTCTTACCCATACAATCTCTATGATACCATCACTGTATCTTATACAAGAGATGATACAAGGAAGACAATTTTCATCCATGAAATATACCTAGTTTAATCATCTTATTATCTTAATCATTTTATCTTCAAAAAGAATGTCTTAAAGTCTTAATCTCAAATAAAAGATATCTATTTTTTTTACTTTCACAAAAGTTTCAAAGGGAAAATATGTGTGCATGTGTATGTGCTTCTGTATGTAATCATAAAGGTAATATTAAATTGTGTATGTATATATGTGGCTAAAAAATTCAAGCACTAGAGGCCAGCAAGATAGTACAGTGCACAGTTAATTGGGTTTGAATTCCTGCACTCCCTATATTCCACTGAGCCCCACCAGAAGTGATCCCTAAGTGCAGAGCCAGGAGTAAGTCCTGAACACCACTGTGGGTAAAATTCATATTATACTATTCTTGTAAAAGTCACATGCATTGTTTCTTCTCCCCCATGGATCCTTAGAGTGTCTGAAATAAATAAGTTTTTAATAAAAATAAGTGCACAGATCATTTTGTATAGAGCTTCTTTGTGAAGCTATACACACATGCATATGTATTTTAATTATCCCCACTTGCAGATGAGAAAACTGAAATATGGAACGTGTAAGTAACCTACTGATTGACAAAGTCATGATTTAAACTCAAGCAATCTGCTTCCATAGTTCATGCTCTTAATCACTATGCTATGCTGCCCTGGGAAAAAAAAAGTTAAATCAATGAATGAATGTCCTTGCCAAAAAATACTGAAAAAGTAACTCACCTTGACCTTAATGTTTTCAATGAATAAAGACAACTCTTGCAAAGTACACACAAAGGGAGGGCAAAGGCATGTGGAGGGCAGAGGGATGATTCAACGTTCTCTTGGCAGAACTGACAGGGGGCTCTGTATCAAAAGTTGGAACACAAGATTGGCACAAACACACAAAAAAAGAACTCAAGGTTTTTAGCTCTAAATCCAAGATCATTAAGTTTTTAACACATTTTAAACTTTCATGGTACAAATGATTGCATGGTTTTATATGCTGCCATGAGGGACTGAAATAAAATAATCAAAAGATTGGACAGTATTTCTGAGAAAGTCAACAGAAGACAAGGTATCTTCAGTAACTCTACTAACCTAGGATAAGGTTGATTTACACATCTAAAACTTTTATAGACTCCAATGAGCATGTTGGACTCAGTATTGCTAAACATTTTTGAGGTCAAAGGCTTATTCATTTTCCACAACAGAATAAGTTGAGCAGAAACCCTATCAACTTTTCAATATAGTTGAAACATCATCTCACAATATTCAACTCCAAAAGCCAAAAGGAATTTTAGGCTAGCCATGTGTTACATCAATATTTTGCCACTGACTAACTCTTAAGAGTGATTCACCTCTTTTTTTCAATCTTCTTTGAATTCCATTTCCTGCAGATGTCTCAACTTCCGTCCATCCCCATCACTTTTTCAATGGATACTTTCAATAACAAGACAAAGCAATTGAAAACATCAATTCTAAATACAGGATAATGGGTAGAAAGAGGAAAAGAATACAGCAGGACAAGGTTGAGCTGTTGAGGAACGACAGGAATCATTAAAATAGCCCACTGAACTAAACAGATGAATATTTTCATCTACCAGATTAACACATATAAAACAGTCTAGTAATTTACTGTACTGGTGAAGTGTATAGAAAATTTGAATTCTTATTTCCAATGAAAGAGAAATTCAGTACAATCTTCAATGGAAGTGAATTTGCCATCTTCTATCAAAATTTAAGTGGATACTCTTAAGAAGGCATTCTCTGCACATAAACCTAATACTTATATGGCATCACACAACAAAAATTAAGTACTTTGTACTCCAGTACTTGTAAGATTCAGGATAAATATTAATGAGAAGGTTTCATAATAACCAAGGGCATACCTATTATATGCAAGATAACTTTGTGCATTATATATGGAATTGTTAAAAATAAAAACTTATAATAAGTATAATGTCCAAGGAGATAGAGATCATATATAGCCCTATCATTTTTGTGACTGGCTTGGGACATTTCATTAGGTTGCTTCTTATTTCCATAACTCAAGAACAAGGCTCAGTCCAAAGGAATAATTCAGTCACTTAGAATACCTGTTTTGAAACCTTGCAAATATATGTTGTAAATCTAAATTCCCCAGTGTTCCCTATGTGCTAAGCATGATACTATTAGCTCCACTATATGAACTTGGCAGCCCTACTCTTTGTGAACCCCAGCATTGCAAGTGATTTCCAGTCACAACATAGTCAGGTATGTGTGAGCACCACCACTCAGAGTGCACCACCACCACCATCACAAAAACAACAAAAAAAGCAAAAACACCACAGGCAGAAATTGCAACCTGTGTTCCATCTAGGATCTATAGGAACCCCATGAAACAACACAAATCTAACCTGTCCCCCTCAACTAAGAATGAAATCCCAGTGAGCAGGCTTGCAAACACTGAAGCTAAAAGAATGCGAACCTTAGTAATCAGTGTAGCCATTCATGCAAGTACTGCAGCCTGGTATGCAACCTTGGTGGGCACCACCGTTAAAAATGTATAAAGAAACACAGCCAGGAATAAGAATAACTACTTTTCATTTTAAAAACAACAATAAAGAGGGAAGGGAAGGGAAATAAAATATTTTAATTAAAATTAAATGAAACTAAATATAATGAAGGAAGGGAGAGATGGACAGTTGGGCAAGCTCATTGGACTCTATGAATCCACACTGTAAAGGGAAAGAGAAAGGGAAGGTTGAGAAATGGGAACATATGGGCTTTAATCTCTATTCGGCCAACAACTTGGTACTCATAACTAAATCATTTCTCTAATCTCTCATCTGTGAATAAAAAAATCTGACTACATACAAAAATTCGTTTTATTTTCAATGATCTACCTATTTTGCATTAATCCTAAAGAGAACCTCAATCTTCCCACACTAAGGAAATGGGAACTATCACTCAAGAAGTGAGCAGGCACTACTCAGTCCTGGGCACTGTCTTGCTTCATTGCTTCTCTTACTTTACCCTTAATTTCATAACGTATTACTCTCTTCCTTTTACACACTAGCAATCTGAAATTGAGATGAGTAAAGTAGTTGTCAGGATTCGCATGTCAGCAAATGAACAGGAAAAAAGTCATGTTTGCACGATTTAGGTTATTTTCTCTTTGTTTTATTTGTTTTTACTTAAAGTACAATTTATACTTAAAATATTTCATTATAACAGGAAGATATCTAAATGCAAATCAAAAAGAAAATTTTATTTTAAGAGAAAGTAAAAATAAAGTTCAGCAAAAAAATTAAGTAATTGGGGGTAAGAGATAGTAGAGCAGATAAGGCACTTGCTGTTCATTCAGTCAACCTGGGTTCAATCCCCAGTACCCCATAAGGTCCCTTAAGTCCTTAGCGCCAGAAGTGATCCCTGAGTGCAGAGTGAATAGCAAATCCTAAGCACATGTGGGTGTGACTCCAAAAGGAAAAAAAACGATTAAATAATTTTATTTTTTTTGGGGGGGGATACACCTGGTGGTGCTCAGGGGGTTACTCCTGGCTCTGCACTCAGGAATTACTCTTGGCAGTGCTCAAGAAAGCATATGTGATACCAACTATCAAACCCGGGTAAGCTGCATGCAAGGTAAATGTCCTAACTCTTGTAATATTGCTTCAGCCCAGGTTAAGTAATTTTTTTAAAACCTTCTCTGAATTACCAACAGTGACTTAAAATCTGTGTTTCTACATAGCGCTAAATTAGCCAGATGATTTATTGCTAATTGCCTCCACTTAAACTAAGGTAAATACAATGTTTGATTATTCTTTTTTTTTTTTTAATTTTCCCTATCAGTGTGTTACAAAGACATAGACTGAATCACTCCTACACTGAATCTAGGAATAGTTTCAACTGAAAGGTCATTTGTACTGTCAACTCAACCCAAAACAAAAGTAACACATTCATCTTATAAATAACTCCAGAACTCTAAGTTCTCAATGACTCTAATTTGGTGATGGCTCAAAATTTTAAAAAACTAGTTTGGGGAATGATGGTGTGGAATTTGTCCTTAACATTTAAAATCATCTAAGGTCAAAATTAAAATTACAGTTGTACTGTTTCTCAACCAAGGACCAAATGGCCACTGTGGGTCCCCAGAATATTCCAAAGGCGCCACAGGTGAAAACTGCATAAATGAGGGCAGGGATGGAAGGCAAGTGGTATTGCTGAAGGCCAAGAAGCCAATTGGTAGGACAGGGTGGGGAGATCCACAGGTTAAAAACAGAGCTGGAAGAGGGCCAGAGCAGGTAAAAGAGAAGGGCTGTAGTCTTCAATCTGAGTGGAGAATAATCTATAGAAGAAATAACTTCTTCCCTGAGTTTAAGAATTATCTTAGTTATGTTCCAGTTTTCCAAACAAGTCTGGAGGAAGAGGGAAGAGAAAAAAACAATGAGGTGAGGGCAAAGTAGCTTATAAACTAATGAAGAAACACAAACAGAGGGTGGAAAAAAATATAAGAAGTCACCTCTCACTACATGGAGGGGGTTTTGTTTTCAGAAAACTCTCTCCCAAGAAGGATTTCTAATCTCAAATTAGTTAGCACAGAAGTATCATTTTTCATCAACAGTGATATGGACAGACAGACAATAAACCCATAGAATTTCACTGTTACTTAAGCAAAATATAAGCAAAAGAAATGCAGTGATTTTTTTTTTAACTTTTAGGCTGTACAACCAAAAAGTGTCACCACAAGTAAGGAGAAGGTGAGAGTGAGTAAGTAAGGTGTTCGATGACTATTGTAATAGAGAAAAATAGAAATAGACTTTTCATGGTCATACAGTTCACACAGGTGTTCATTTATAATGATGCACACCTAAAATTTATCTAATGCAGTGTTTTCAATTATAATTTTTTAATATTTTTAAAAGTTCATTGCTTTTCATCTAAAGCCAGTTGGAGACAAAGTTTTTGGTACTCTAAGTTAAGGTAAAAGGTAAACCTCTTTTAGGATGAAAAAGAAAATATATACATCAGTGCTGAGAGAAAAATTATTAACACTATGAGGACATCTACTCTGTAAGGAGGAGAAGGGAGAAGTTGCCAACCAACATGTAATCCAGGGCTCAGGAATCACCTGGGGACAGAAACATGGGTTCACCTGATATTTCCATCACTTCTTAGAGGTCACCTGTGCACCCCTCAGTGGGAAGACAAGAAAAGAATCTCTTATAACTAATTCCACTAGCTTCCTCCCTCTTCGGGCATTATTATGTTTTGGGGGTGGGGATGGGGGCAGGGGAGAGATGTGAGTGTTTGGGCACAGGTGCACACTAGGAAAGCACCTTATCCGCTATACTATTTCTTCACTACTTCTTCTAGACTGTAACTGAAGACGTCAGAAGTTGGTTGGTAATTCTAGGAAAAATGTCAGAGTGTCTACCAGAATACATAGTGGCCAAAATATTTTATCAGGTTAGAACATTTTGTTTATTTACTTTTTTTCCGGGTGGGGGGTTGTGGAAGAGGAGTGCTAGGGATTGAACCCAGGGCCTCACACATACAAGACTACCACTCTACCTCTGAGCCACATCTGTAGAACATAAAATATTTTCAAATTTAAAAAGTAGTGTACGCTGATGTTGTAGAAAATTAAGCACTTGTTCAAAGTCAAAAACATTTTTAGGGACTGAAGAAATAATACAGTGCATAAGTACAGTGCATAAAGCTCATGTTTTGCATGTGCTGATCCAAGAACTATCTCTGGCTCCCCATATGGTTCCCCCAACCACCCCATTAGTCCATCAGGAGTCTTCTTGAGTGTAGAATAAGAAGCAAGCACTGAGCACTGCTAAGTGTGTACCAGAAACAAAAACACAAACAAAAATTTCCACATTTCCATCTCGGCTATGGTAAACTTGGGAAGTTCACTGTAATCAAGTCCTAGTGATTAAATAGATCCATATCTGCATCATCTCCAAAATCACAGGAAGGCCAATTAGCAGCTAAGGCATCAATATAACAAAGAGCTCATAATTCCAAACTATAAGATTGCCATTTATCTTTGGAGATGTTCTGGGTGTACTCCCTTCCATTGGTCTACCTGGGGGTTTACAATATTACATTTATGGTTTTATGTGTGTCAGAAATAACTCCTAACTTTATGAATGCAGGGTCTCAGAATCACAGTGAGAAGCCCAGGGTTTCTTCTGCACAGCAGGATGCTGGATGATTAGAGAAGAAAGAGCTGGTGAAGTTTAGAGATATAAAAATAAAAACAAATTTCTCTCTTGATTTATCACTGAAATTAAAGAAAGATCCACTTTCAAGATTTTGTAACACTTTCTTACTTAAATGCTAATTCTCTCTGGCAATTCTGACTAATGATTGCCTTAAAGAAATCCTGCAGCAACACACAGAGCCATGTCATTCACTGACCTTGGTACAGTCCTAATGAGATGTGCCTCTGTGATACAAGAATTACAAGTGGGGGATGGGAATAATGAATGAGGGTAGTGGAAGATGAATGGTATACAAGGGACACTGCTAACATTTTCCATGAACAAGATCGATATGCTGTGTAACCGAAACATAATAAATCGCCTCATCAACTAACCTCACCCTTGAAGAAAGCAACTCATAGTTTGGCAGCAGAATCCAGTAAACAAATTACCCTGAGAGATTAATTGGATGTGAACTAAGGCCTCCACAGCATTTCTTTCTTCCACCATTATATAGGCTAATTGTGGCTTAAAACTATAGGGATGGCTGCACACTGAATCTTATTTTTACTTTATTAAATGGGTCTATCTTATCTCTGGCTTCTTCACCTTTTTAATCTTCATAATAAAAAAAAAGATCAAAGTTGAGGCATCAAATTCTAGGGATTGTCATTCAAATATAGACTCGTGATTTCATTTTATGTCTCAAAGTGAACTAAAATATATTGATTCAAACCTAAGCCTGCATGCAGAAATCCAAGTTAGGAATGCTTGTATTTAGGATAGAATGTGAAGTTTTCCAAATTCCTGTGAATTGGGCTCCAGAAAACCTGCTTTATGAATTTGTTGGAACTTTATTGCATGACAGATCAGAAGGTGCCCCAAGAAAAACTTGGTCCACCCTACTCTGGCCCATGAGCTAAGAGAATACTTGTGCAAAGGAGTGTATACTGATTAACTTTGGAAATTCTAGAATAGATGATTTCAGCATCTCTTAAGCTTAGGTTATGTCCTCATCATCTCTCAACTGTACCAGTATAAACTACTTAATGCTTCATGATATTGTTCCCACCATGTTTGCCAAATCTAGTCTCCAATTTGCAGCCCAGGTAAGGATTCCAAACATAGGTCCTATCATTTTCTTTTTATCTTGCTGTATTACAGAGGATCCACATTGCCTTCAAGATCAAACCATTACATGAATTACTACAGAAGCAGTCTAGGAAGAAGGAAACACAGCAGTGATGGCAGTAGCAGCCCCGTAGCAAACCATGGAAAGTTAAAACAGAGGTAAGCTATATTCATTAACTGAGGTTGCCATAACAAAGCATCATAAACTATGTGAATTAAGATAAGAGAAATTTGGGGCTGGAGTAATAGTACCATGGTAGGGTGCTCACCTTGCATGAAGTCAACCAGGTTTTAATCTCAGGCACCCCATATGTTAACACAAGCCCTGCAAGAAGCGATCCCTAAGCACAGAGTCAGGAGTTAAGCACTAAGGAGTCAGGATTAACCCTTCAAAAAATAATAGACTGAGATTGGAGTGATAGCACAGTGGGTAGGGCATTTGCCTTGCACACGGCCAACCTGGGTTCGATTCCCAACATCCCATATGGTTCCCTGAGCACATCTAGGAGTAATTCCTGAGTGCAGAGCCAGTAGTAACTCCTGTGCATCACTGGGTGTGACCCAAAAATAAATCTAAAAAGAAAAATTTAGATTGAAGAAATTTGTTGTTTCATCATTCTAGAGGCTAAAAATCAAAAACTGTGACATTAGAAGGTTGGTCTAATGTCTAAGGGATGTGAGGGAGAAGCAATTCTGTGCTGTCTTCAAGCTCTGGTAGTTCACAAGAAAAAAGTGTAGGCCTGTAGCTCCATCACTCCAAGCTCTTTCATTTTCACAAGACATTTGTTCCCCTTGTCTCTGCTTCACATTTACTTTCTTCTATGCATTGTCTTCCCTTTGTCTTTGTGTCTAATTTCCCCTTGTTATTTGCATTCCAGTCATATTAAGTTAGGGCCTACCCTAGACACCGTATTTTACACAAAGGCCAATTTTCATATAAGGTCATGTTTTGAGTACTGGGGACTTAGGATTTCAACACATCAATGCGGGGGTGAGTCACAGTTTAACTTATAGCAATGTCCTTCTCCATTACGAGGTTCTTTAATACTATTCCAAGCTTAATTTTTACTGGTTTCTTCTGTACAGAACACAGTGAGTTATGTTTTAAGTAGGACAATAATGTGACTTCGTGTTTCAAAATGTTCACATCTTATTAATGTGTCACCTTTTCCCACAAAACAAAATTTTTAATTGCTTAAAAGGTGTTTTCAGCGGCCAGAGAGACAGTACAGTGGGTAAGGAGCTGGCCAGCCCAGGTTCCATCCCCAGCATTTCCGAAGATCCGATGACCACTCTCAGGAGTGACTCCTGAGCACAGAGCTAAAAAGTAAGTCCTGAGCACGACTAGGCATGACTCAAATCAAACAAACTAAAAAAGGTATTTTCAGCTTCAAATTCTTAACATTATTTTGGATGGGGGTAATAAGATTTACTGTATAACATAAAGAAGACTGACCTACAATTAATTTTGTGATTTCTCTCACATAACTTCTCTGAGCCTCAGTTTCCTAGGCCATAAAATAAAAACAGTAAAATTTCTCATCCAAGACTGGATTATGCAACAGTAACATAATATATACTTTAGAGAAATGTTTTGAAACTGTGTAAAATGGCACAAAAAGGAAAATCTGAGACACTATTACTCTTCATTTTTCTTACTGTAGAAATAAATGTTCTCACAACAGAAAACAGAGCACATGTGATAGTATAAATAAGATTTACTCTGGCAAGTCATCTTCCTTCAATCTTAATTAATCACTCTTGCTTCCAGGGGATGACCTGTTCAACAACATTTTATCCTGAAAAATTCATCTTTGTATGTGTGTATATGTGTGTATGTGTGTATGTGTGTGTGTGTTAGGGTAGGGGGGTGTTGCCCCCCCAGGGATTCACTGGTACACATATTCTCCCTTGGAAGTCTACATCATGGTCCCAATTTACCTCCATTGTGCATTTTAGTTCCACAAAATTTATCACCGATGAGAAGAAGACAGGTAACTTCTGAAAACATAAAACAGTATCTTTTTTTTAAGTAAGGGTAATAGAACCAAAGACAGGAAACAAAATCCAAATAGGACCAAAGACAACTAAATAGGAGGAAAGATGAGTTTTTAAAAGATCTCCTCCAATATTCTTTGATAATATATTCAGAATTACATCATTTTGTTTCAAGTAAAAATATTCTTCTTCAAGAATAACCAGTCACAGAACAAAATTACATCAACATAAACCAATGATACTACTTGGTGTCAGGTGACAGATTCTTTTATCAAAGCAAAAACAGCAATGTCATTTCCTTTCATTAGTGGGACTCAAGAGGCCATTTTCACGGATAGTATAACAGTTTCACGGTGTTTTATATACTACCATACAGTTTTAACAGAGGTAAAAACTAAAATTCCATGTGGTCTGATTCATGGTGCTTCTGCAAGGTCCTCTGTGTATATAATACCACAGAAATGAAAAATGAACTCTGGGATTTTGTAGTATAGTAGTCCTAGTGTGGATGGAGATAGAATAAGGATTGGGGATCCCTGAAAAACAGCAGACATGAATAGAGTAAACATAATTCAAAGTAATTTCATGAAGGGTTGTGGTGTCTGGTCTAGAAGTTCATAAGCCAAAAATGATTGGCAGTATAAACTCAATGAAATCATGGGAGCATCTCCTTCATTTTAAAGTGGAAATGAAGAATGCAGTCACCATTTCTACCTCAAATGATTATGATGAGAATCCAGTGAGATTATACATGGAACAGTGCTTTATAAACTTGATTTTAAAAATGAAAAATAGGATTATCTTGGGTAGAGTTCACCTTCCCTACTATCTCAAAGCATGAAAACTCTTTTTCTTTGTAGAGTTGAAAAGAAAATGTTTAAACACAGCTGTTCCTATTTAATTTTATTTTTCAATAAGCTTTATATCTTCTGTTTAAAACATTTCTATGGTCATGTTCATTTAACAATGTCTACTATCATTGCCATTAGTAATTCTATATAAAATAACTGCAAACTAGTCCTTAAGGGGGAAAAAAAGTGTTCTGGGTCACTGGAAATAGCTTAGTGGTAGAATGTCTGACAAGCAGACAGAAAGTCTCAAGTTCAATCCCTGAAACAACCCTACATGCCAAGTGCCATTCAGAAGCTTTGCTGTTTGAGATCCTTGAAGTCACAACAAAGTATGATATTTACAGGAACTATGTGTGTGAATAAGTGTGTGACCACAAACAACTGTGCAACCCTTCATCATCATAACAAAAGGACAATAAAGTGGAAGAATTATATATATATATATATATATATATATATATATATAGAGAGAGAGAGAGAGAGAGAGAGAGAGACTGGAGCGATAGCACAGCGGGTAGGGCGTTTGCTTTGCACAGGGTCGACCTGGATTCAATTCCTCCATCCCTGTCAGAGAGCCTGCAAGCTACTGAGAGTATCCCGCCCACAAAGCAGAGCCTGGCAAGCTACCCGTGGTGTATCCGATATGCCAAGAACAGCAACAACAAGTTTCACAATGGAGACCTTACTGGTGCCTGCTGAAGCAAGTTGATGAACAACGGGACAACAGTGCTAACATATATATGTTATGCACTATATATATGTTAGCACATATATATATATATAATATATAGAAAGAGTGTCTCCTTAATATAACAAATGAGCTAAAGACATCTGTATATTACATCATGGATATTACTCTTCAAATAATAATGAAAGTACTAAATAATAACTACTAATTATTATATTTACTACTTTTCTGACAAAGATCCTGAAGGCTATTTTTGATCTGTTTCTAATTAGTAGATTTTAAAGAAGTTTAATCTTATATGCACTACTATAGCGACACAGTTGCAGATCTAAAGAACATTTTCGCTTTTCTTGTGAATATCTCTTCATATCTAGTGCCATTATGGGCTTCAACAATACCTTTAAATGACATGTTATGAATCTATGGGTGAATGAGCTACACTTCTAAAATAAAGAACAAAGCTTCCAAAAGCAGACACAATAAAATTACCAATTTGACCTGGAAATTTCTGTTTATTACCTTTTGATTCCACCATGAATTATGAAACTCAATGAACACTGATATTTATTCTCATTTAAGGCTAAAGTTCGGGCTTAAACAGATCATAGTATTTCTTGCCTAGATGCTCCCACCTCCCCCAACCCTAAAAGGAGAATCTGAACTGTGCACTGGTGGAGGGTGGGTGTTCAATCATTGTGCGATTGTAACCCAAACATGAAATCTTGTAACTATCTCACAGTGATTCAAGTAACTTTTTTTTTAAGACATAATCATCCTTCTATAACAGGGAAAAAAACTCCCATTTATATTAGCATTTCCTTTTTGTTACTGCTGTTGTTTTATTTTCAGGCCACACTTGGTGAGGCTAAGGGCTTACTTTTGGCTCTGCACTCAGGAATCACTCCTGTAGGGGTTCAGTGGACCGTAATGGGATGCCAGGGATCAAACCCAGGTCAGCCCTGTGCAAGACAAGCGTCCCACCCTCTTTACTATCACTCTAGTCCTACCATTTATACAAGTGTTTCCTTAGAGAAAGGAAATACCACTGTCAACTTGGAATAATTCACATCCACTTTTACTACAATACTAAATATAGACATATGTCTTTAGTCATCAGATGTTGCCAAGGTCAATGGCCAGGATTCTGTAGAAGCCAGAGAAGAAACAAAACCTCTATCTAAAGTTCTCCATGACCATTCTGTTTTCCTAAGCTAAAGTATTTCTGTTTCTGGCACTGCTGAAATCCCCTATAACTTCCTTGTCTCTATGTGAATACAACTGATAAATTGAGGTTCCCCTAACTCAACTAGGGACAATTTTAAGATGTGTAACAAAACCTACACAATTTCTGTCACTACTGGGGGTAGAGGGGATGCTACTGGCATCTAGTGGGTAAAGGCCAGGGATGCAGCTAAATAAACTACAATACCCAAGAGAATCCCCTGTCAACAAGAAATTACTTATTCCAAAATGTCAATAGTGTGGGGATACCCTGTTCTAACTAGCAGGACCCTGAACCCTGCCAGAGAATGTAAGACAGTCCCCCAAATACAGAAACTCAGTAAGATATACACTAACATTAAGTAGCACTGTTCTAAAGTACTATGTGTGTTTCCTTTCATAGTCATTGGATAGAAACACACGTATACACAGATTTTTTTAAAGCACTGCTATAATCTCAATTAATTCTACAGTATCCCTTGATAGTTTTATACAGAAGGAAAATAACCAGTCTAGAGTGAAACTATAGTGGGTAAGATGCTTGCCTTACACACAGCTGACCACAGCAGCTCAATCCACAGCACCCATATTGTTCCTCAAGCCCCCAGGATATGAGTGTGGAGCTAGAAGCAGAGCACTGATGATATGCCCCACATACTCTGCCAAAAAAAAAAAAAAAGGAAAAGAAAGGAAAATAACAAAGGGTATGAACAGTTTATAGAACAATGGGGTGGGGGAAGTGACAGAAGAAAAAACATAAATGTTACAAAGGGAAATATTCCTATATTTTCTCTGTATATAGACATGACATAACCCTTCATTAAAACAAAGAAGGCATCACTCTGGAGCCAATGAGGTTTTATTGCCATAGACATGAACATCATAAAATTTTCCAAAAGCTAAAATGTAAGATTTTGTTTCCTAGCTGTCATAATCCACAGTAAACATACTCAATATATGTTACACACAAGTTATTTTTATTAAGATGTTTCTTTTATAATAAGAAGAAATGTGCAGATTCACATACTCATTCAACTTCAATAGACATGTACAGAGTCCTGAGTCTTTGATATAAGTTACACATTTAAAACATGAATCTGAGTGCCACTCCTAAGAACCTCCTGCCAGTAACCATTTCAAATTACCCCTTATCACTCATAAACACACATACAGAATTTAACAAACCAAAAACCCCTTGAAATCCTACTAGATACAACAGAGGTGAGGTCAGCAACACAACCAAATAGGGCAAAGAAGTTATCAGCTATTTGTAAAAGAACTCACTTCTACCTCTCATATCCCGTATTTACCACCAACCCAATGGATTCTGGGGGCAGAGAAACAAGTTCTTATGTCCAGTCAGATGAGCCATTATCTTAACCTTAAGTAGGTCTATACACAGATGACCTCTGAATTGTATCAGTCTGGACTTCTTTGATCTTGATACTTATCATCTGGGATTGACCGTATTTTCCTTAAAGTTAACAAGCCTCCATCCAAATTCTGTTTCCTTCTCACATCTACCACAATTTCTCCCAATCCACAAAAATTATTAGCCATTCCACTAGATATTCATTAAAACTTTGGAGTCATCTTTGACACATCTCTCTCCTGTACCACATAACCAATCCTTAGAAAAACCTATTAGACTGAATATATTTATTACTTCAACCACTGGACAGAGAGGAAAACAAAAAGAAGACTACTACATGTTCCCATTCATGGTGGTTTGTTCTCCCTGTTTTAATATATTCTGTATATAGTACAGAGTAATTTTGTTAAAACATAAATCAGATCCTACCATTCCTTAACTGAGCACCACCCTTTTAATGATCTATGTGGTCTCAAACAACTAAGATCATAGTTTTTTCTTGACCTCATTTTCTCTCCTTCTTGTCCACTGCACTTCGCTACCCGAAACTCCCTGATGTTTCTAAAATGCGTCAGACTAATATCCTACACTAAGGTTCTTACACTTGCTGTACTCTGCCTGGAATACATTTCCCCTAAATAGTTATGCATTATTTCTGTCCTCCTCTTAAATATAAGCTCAAACAGGAAAGAAAGTTTTGTATCAGACCTCTCTGCTGTAGCCACAGGATCTGAAAGAGAGACTGGCATGGAACAGTTGCCCAATAAATATGTAACAGTGTGAAAAATAGAAAATCATCTAAAACTTTTCTGTTTTGTACCTAAGGGTCACTTTTAGAAAGCTCAGAGAATATTCACACCTATAATTAGATATCTGCAATAATACATTTAAGCCAAATATTTAAATATCTAAATGATTTTCAAGTAAAACAACTCTACAAATGACCTTGCAATTTTATTAAGATATTTTATATCATGCTGTGCTTTCAAATTTTATATAATATTGGAATTAAGAATGAACATGGAAACAGATTTAGGGATGGTCAGAATAAAGCTTTTAGAAACATATAAATACATAATTTAACAACTGAAAATTGTTCCCCATTTTTAGACATCTTCAATTGGGTCTGTTCTAATCTCAGCTAAGTGAGAATCCACTTCAAAATTTACTCCCAGGCACAGCTGTTTAACAAATGCAGCCAGAATCTGTTAAGACACTTGGCATCATCTTCCTTTCAGAACCAATGGCCCTCCCCCTTTTTTGCCATCCCCTATTTCACACTGACAGTAACTGGCGAACCACTCATTGGAGGAGATGTACAGACAACTAAAATAGTCTTTTATGAAACTCCACCCTGAAAACAAAACATTGATACTGCAAAGAGTCAATATGTACTCTTAATTTTTACTAAACTTTTGATTCCTTTACCAAAATCTAGGTTCTTGGCCCTGTGATGTACAGAAATACATTCTTTTCTTCAATTCTGAATTCAAGAAAAGTGATGGCAATAGCTGCAAAATCGGATTTCCTACCTCAATGGAGTGAGTAATCAAAATGATTTGTTTATGTTATTTGCTAAGATTATGACCCCTTCTGTGATTCTACCATGAAGGCCCCATTCTATGCTCACTATACAAAAGCCAAGTTAAAATGAAATTTGGCCTTCTTTGGACACAAACGAGCAGACTGACTCGGGTAGCTTGAGCTGCAGCTGGAGTCCTGACCAGTGGTGGGTCAATACACAGGACTATTGGAGTAAGTACTCGCTGCAGAGACAAATGGAAATAATTACAATAAACTCAACCCTTGCTTCAAGAACTTGAATATACTTTGTCTTGATTTATGTTGCAGTTTGGGATGCTCAAAAACAAAAGTTTTTGTCTCTTTGCCACACCTTCTTAACAACGTACGTATATCCTAGTAGGCCTCCCACCAATACCTTCAACAAGTTTCAACATGTGCAGCGGAATTCCTTAAGATGGGCCAAGAGGTCAAGGGCCTGAGACTTTGTCAGCCTGATTATCCAAAACATGGAAAAGCACTCCATGTGTTTCAGAGAACAGGTAGACTTTCCACTACACAAAAGCAGCTTTGTTTCTGTGTGTGTGGCTCCTCCTAATTAGAATCAATGATTTTTTTTTATTGTTGCTCCCGATAAGCCTGTTTGCCTAGCTTCATTTTCCTAAAGCACTTTAAACGTTTCTAGGGAAGGGTGAATGTCGGCAGAACACTAAGACAGCCCTTGAACCAGGGCTGTGGTATTGCATGATGTTTACAATTTGTCATCCTTGGGGGTAATTTTGCAAGCTTAAATACACTAAAGGACATAGAATAAAGAGCCAGGCAGTTTTATTTTGTTTGAATATATTTATGGAAATGGACCAAAAGTGTCCATAGAGGCACATTGTCATTTTTTCCTTGAGTGTGTGCCAGTTCATGACAAAAAGCAAGCATTCAGAGAATAGAAGAGCATTTATGACCACACTGTGTGTATCAAATAAGCAACTTTATGAATAGACAGGGAATATTGTGTTTCAGGATTGTAGTAAAATAGCTCTTCACACCAAATTTCCACTCACAATGGTGGACTCCTTGGTGATTCACTTAAGACCTTGCCCTTCCATAATGAGCAAATCTCCCTCAAGAATGAGTGCCTGTGGGACATGAAGACATCACACATCCTCATGACTTAGAAAGATGATGAGCAGTGGGGAAGCATGCACCAAGAACATGTAATTTGGACAAGGTGGGGAAAACTGAGTAATTCACTTGAGATAACAAGTTTTCCCAGCAGTGGTGACTGTATGGTAATGGAATCCTTGGAGAGTAAATAAGAAAAAAAAAATAGTTGGGCTGGGAAAGATTTAGTAAGCTGAAAACAAGTAATTGGAGCCAGCACTGATAAGAAGGAAGAAATAGTCTTTTTAACAAAACCACTTTGATGAGTCAGGGTCACCACTCACAGAAAGCTCAAGATCAAGACTAAAGCAAGAAGATATAGAGAAGCAGGATAAACCAGAGGTGAAGGAGTTCCCTATAGCAGAAACAATGCTCATTAATTTCTTTCAGTACAGACAAGAAGATCATACTTTCCAGTATCCTTTGTGGATTCATGTGGCCAAAAAGAGACAGGAAGAAATGAAATGTGCCACTTAAAATCCGGTTCTCAAAACCTCTGGCTACAATCCTCAAAATCCTGTCTTTCACCCTATATTCTGCCTACAATGCCGCTGGATCGAAGGATCTTGACTGTATCAACACAAGAAGTTATAGTAGAAAAATAATAAAAAGTAAATCTTTATCATACCACAGAGGTGTTACCTTAAACTATTATAATAATGGCTGGAGCTACAGCGGGTAGGGTGTTTGCCTTGCATGCGGCTGACCCAGGTTTAATTCCTTTGTCCCTCTTGGAGAGCCCAGCTAGCTACCGAGAGTATCCTGCCCCCACCACGAGAGTATCCCGCCCCCATGGCAGAGCCTGGCAAGCTATCCGTGGCATATTCGATATGCCAACAAATCACAATGGAGACATTATTGGTGCTCACTCAAGCAAATCGATGAACAACAGGAGGACAGTGCTGCAGTGCATTATAATAATGCCTTCTAGTTATCGTTTACCTTTTCAAGTAACATATTAATGCTAAGAGTATCTCTCATTTCATTCTTATATAGAATGAGTTCATTAGACTTTACGAGCAATAGAAATAATTTACTTTCAAACACGTAGGACAGAGGTTACCTACAAGGGAAAAAATGGCTGGCATAACTTTCTGAGTGTTGGGATAGAACAAATTTTTCATTCATATAAGTTAACTCAATATTTTTAATGATTTTAAACTTTTGATTATGAAAATTCCAACTATTTACACTGGTGGCTTGGACCCAAATGTGGCTAAATTTATGCAAATTGTAGTACCAGCATCAATGTATTAAGAGACCCTGGAGACAATATGGAGGAAGCTGAAGTTTCATTTCAGACTTGTGCTAAAATCTAATGCTTGCTCCCACAGTGATGCTACCCTCTTAGATTTTAAAAATGTGCATTGTATTAACCAGATGTCTTATTCTAATTTTTAAAACTGTTCCTATTTGATAGTTAAGAAAGATTTTTATTGCCTCGAGGTGACTTTCTAGCCTCATTTTTCACTCCCACCTAATCTAAGCTCATAAAACTATTTCTAAACTGTTCCTTTCTCTGAGTTCTTTAGTGCCTCTGTTCTGCTTCCATTTGAATGGCCTCTTCCCTTTTCTTTAAGCAAATTATTGTTTTCTTCCAAGAGGTAACCAATTCCCGGAAGCTCTACATCTAGTTGGAAGCCTCTTCTTCTGTCTTCCCAATAAAATAATTTTCACAGACTTATACTGTAGCCCAACAAACCCAAGAGAGTCTCTTGCCTGCACGCCTGGCTGTCTTCCCCGGGGCCTCTCGGAGGGGATGGGCTCCAGCTTCCCTCCCCACCCCAAGCAGAGCTCCCGGTGGCCAAAGACCACCAGAACCTAGCTACAGCCATGCTGGAGGCCCCTTTCCACACGTTCGGACAAGCCTCATGCATGAAGGTACCGGCAGAGGAACCCAGGTGTGTGTAATCCCATCAACAACAAACATCCAGAGAGAGACTTAAAAGCAAGCTCTCAGAAGTGCTATCTTTAGCCTACTTCTCCCTCTGGGAGAAACTGGCAATCTTCTGAGAGTTTCCTGCCCCCATGGGACAGCCTTGCAAGCTTCCCATGGTGTATTCATATGCAAAATCCAGTAACAAGCTGGATCTCATTCCCCTGACCCTGAAGAGCCCCCAGTGCAACATCCTTAGGAGGGCCAAGTCGAGATAGACTTCTAAGATTTCAGGGAAAGGACGAAATGAGATGTTACTGAGCCGGCCCGAGAAATCGGTGATTAACGGGATTTCGTTATTCTTGATACTATAGCCCTATCTGATTCCTACGTGAGGAACGTTTTATACAGCTGATATATCAAAAAGAATGAGTTCTTTAAGGAAATGTCACATTAATTTCAGTATCTCACAGTTTGTCAAATAGACTCTGGCCAATGGACAATACACAATGACCAAATGAATGAATAAATGAGTATTAGTTGATTGGGTAGACAAATCTCAATGCATACATAACATGGGAAAGACATCTGCAAATAATTAACAACTTATAAATGCCTCATCTTAGTTTTTCTGGACAAACCTGGTTGACAATGATATTCCAATGAAGTAGAACTCTGTGCCTTAAAATATTCAATTTAAAATAATTATATGGTCACCCAAAGTACAGATCATATGATAACTAAGCGTGCTTTGGTATATTTAAGCATTCTTATTGTCACCAACTGACAATAAGAACCAAGTCATCTCATTTCCTAATTTTTCACCAAAGTTTCAAATTAACCATTTTTAATGCTTCAAAATACTCCTAAAAAGGATATCATTATTCTTATATGGTTCAAGAAAATTAATTACTGTGTTGCAAACTAGAATAAAATGTTTAATTCTATTTTCTTATGAAATATCTATATACTCTAACTCCCTATACAAATGATGACCTGTTAAACACACAGATCTCTTTTTTGGGTGAAACTGCATAAATGAGAAACTGAGCAAATGAGAGACTGAGCCTGCCTACCCAGCTAGGCACACATACTGCCCTGTGTTGTAAAAAACACTGTCTTACTTATAGTCTATAAGCCACTGAGTCAGTAATTAAAAGGGAAACTAATACATTTCCCTGGAAAAAAATAGCAGTATATCTCTTTCACACCATTTACCAGAGCTTGAAGAAAATACTTCTGAAAGATCAAAGAAAATCAGATTATATCTATTTTGACAAGTATTTGTGTTTGGTCTTTTACTCTCTAGACTCAAATGGTATCTGGACTCAGAAGATGTCAATACAATGACTTAAAAAATAGGTAATCAAAATATATTCCAAAAATCACAATAGACATTTGTAATAAAATGCTAAAGTAATTTTCAACACTGCTGTAGTATGACTGAACTAGACGAATACATTTTTAAATATTTATCTGAACAAACCCCAAATGGTTTAAAACTATTTCCTTCATCAGATCATCTATAAAAGATTTACATTTGTTCTTTCTAATTTCAAAAACATTATTTCAGGGCATAAAATGAAAGAAAACCCACAAAACAAATATGAAATAAAAGGAACATTAACCACCATGTAGTTAATAACTTTGCTTAATGAGGATAAAGCCTCAAATATTTAACCTCTTAGGAGTGCTCTCATTATCTATTGCTTTTTTATTATTCTCAGAATCAGAGGGCAAAGAAACACAAACTGAGATTTACTTTGAAACATTTGTCCAAATCTGCTATGAATTTCCTTTTAGGACAAAGTTCATGAAAGACCAGTTCCCCAGGTAAAGCAGATTAAATGTCTTCTAAAGGGAAATAAAATCAAACCACTACCAAATGGCAGGTTTCTAAACTGCATTTGGGGATGTGAAATCGGATTTGACAGATGCCTTACAGACTCTGGTCAATACCCCATCTGAAGAGAATTTCTAGGGGTTTGCTTTTACCTTTACCAAGGGTTTTGTAAATTAAGGAGACATATAGATGTCTACAGTATGTTGAACATGTATACACACAGATAAACATGCCAATATCTCTTTCTTATGTAAAACTGCCAGGAAAAATCTTGCGATTTTTTTTCATCATTGACTTTGAATTAAATATTTGACAGACTGATGCCTTGTGGGATGTGATTTGGAAGCTACACTCTCTCTGATCTTTACCAGATGTTTCATTGGTGGTGTTTCAGACTCAAGAGACAAAGAGGATATCAATGTTAATTTTATTTATTTAATCACATCAAGCAGATTTGATAAAAAAAATTAGTATTTTGGTAATTTACCAACTTTTCACAAATCTCCATAGTAACAAAAATGTTTTGAAGATTATTTTATATTAAAAGCAAAAAAACTCCATTGTACTTAGAATGGAAAACACTTCGTCTCACCTTTAAACAAGAGAATGAAATGATAGATTTGTCCATTGCACTTTCAAGTAAAGTAGGCAAGAACAGAGCAATGATTTGCATTGCTCAGCAGAGCCCCATGTCAAACTAGAGTTGTCTTGTGTAGGAAAATAGTACCCTGACCATGAATTAGATACTCAAATCCCCTCCCACTACCACACACTCATTTACTTTCTTATATCTGGTCCATAAAGTCTATCCCTAGGGAACATAGTATTACCCCAATTATTGTTAGGGCATCCATGGGGATGAAGATGTACACATGTTAAACACTGCAGCCCTATATCTTCACTGACATGACAAGGTCAGCTTTCATTTCTCTAGCATTCAACTGGGGAACCTGAAATATTTTAGAGTTAGCAAATATCACAATAGGCTGCATGGGGGACCCCCTTGGAAGGGGTACATCTTAAACAGATTATATCAGAGACTGTAGTGAGCACAAACACTCCGGGGAAACTCTCCACCAATGACAGTGTCAACCCAGGTGCAGAATGACTGCCTTGAAGCCTCTGAGCAGGTAGTGTTCTTCAAAAAAATCACTTTGTTTCTGTAGGCTTTGTTCTCCTCATCTGAAAAACTGGTATGTTTGTGTGGAAAGGAGCTAGAATGCCATATTAATTTTCCTTTATTTTTAGGTAAAAATATATACTCATAGCTATTAAATATTTCAGGTAGCAGAGAGAAGACAATGCTATTAAGATATTTATGACACCTAGATTACCAAGACAGAGCTAAAAATAATATTTTCCATTTCTGTTTCAATTCTCTCACTCTTTGAAAGAATAAAAGCAAAATCCCCTCATGCCACTTTTTCCTAATTCTCTCCTCTCTAAAGAAGTACCTACTACTTTAATTTACTGATTATCCTTCCACACCGTTTTACTGCTTCACCAAGTAATTATGTATGTACAGTAACTGCAAAATATTCTTCAGTTTAATTAAGTAGATTTGAAAAATTTGATATAATTTATGTATGTTAAATACATAACATACATAAATTATACTTAACTGCATATTTACTTTTGCATTTAATTTTTTTTTGTTTAACACATTTATCCATGTCAACAGATATTGATCTGCAGCTAGATTATATCTAGCTCATTAGTTTTGAACTTCTTTGTATTATAACATTAGAATAAACCACAGCTTATCATATTGCTTTATTTATGAACAATTATGTTACTGATAATTTTAATAAAATGGAGCTGCAATAAACAACTTTCTGCATGCCTCCTTGTCATCATAAATAAGATATTTTTGAGAATAAACACTTCACTAGGATGTGATTTTGTTGGACATGCTCGTGTTCATCTATACTGGGTATTTGCTAATTGTTCTCCAAAATGGTTACATCGATTTTTAACTAACAATATTAATGCTTTCCATGTTCTCCACAATCACGTTGGTATTGACATTACTAAATATTTACTAACTGTTACCAACTTGTAGGTTATGGAGTAGTAACCAATAGTTAAGCTTAGGTAATTTTTTCCTAAGGTCCCTTCTGGTTATATAATTGTGGTCACCGTATAAATGCCAAGTCTTATCAAAATAACAAAATAAAGGATGTGAAAAAACCTTCTTACACAGCTTACAATGAGTTGACTTTTCCTCAAGAAATGTCTTACATGGCAAAAGCTGGCCCATGAACCCATAAATCAGGCCATAAAAGAGGAATGGGGACATGGCCCCAGCTCTGTATTTATTTTCTTGCATTCATAATCCAATGTTACTTAAAAAGCAAACTGCCCAACATCCAAGCCAAAGCAAATACTCTAGATTTTGCCAGGCAAAATGCCTGTGGAGAAATGAGTCAATTCATACAAAATTCAAAGCTGTCTTTGGTCAGTGACATTTTCATGAAAATCTGTGGGTGGGGAAAAGGTTTGCAAAATTCCTTTTTGCTATTGGATAAAATTTATCCAGGAAAAATAAGCAAAATTTAAGTGGCAATCCACATTCCCCTAATTCTCTTATTAACACTCCCAACCTCCCAGCACAACTGCTTTCTATTGTGTATGAGGCAAGCCATCAGTGTTTCTGATCCTGGCAACACAACCATATCCCACTGCTGCTCTCTCTGCGCCGATCAGATAGACTCTCATGAGAAGTACTGGCAGACAGAGTGTGCCTGATCTCATTCAGAACACACCTTACTGGGTGTACTGCTCAGGCACTGCACACTGTTCAACTTAATGGCAAAATTACTTCTGGTAACAATACTCTCAGCATGCACCCTGTAGGGAGCCATTACTATAGATCCTGCTGGCGATGGTTAGTTAACGTACATCCACAGTTTGGATTATATCCGATGATGTCCTTTTAGTAATATAAAAAAAAAGGTTTGGGAGAGAAAAAAATCCATGATTCTGTGACCTATTCTGACTGGATAACCTGAACCCATATGATCTCAGAAAAATTGTTATAGAATTCAGCATAAGAAGAAAGTCTCAAAGTTTTGGTAACTTGAAGATAATCAATGTTGGGGTTGCTTTAAACTCAGGAAGATCTAAACAGAATTACCTGGCACTTAGAAATTTATTTATCTAGTAGACAGTAGTGAACGAACTCAAGCAAGTAGTTTTTAAATATAATTTGGCCATATCCCAGTTTCAGATTTAACTTAGGTCTATCAGGTCCCTAAGGCTGGTGATAGGAATATCTCTCGAAACAGTCAGGCCCGGATGGAAAGCAGCTATTCTAGCATTCCACATAAGCACTACGAATGAGGTCTAAAGAAGGGTGGAGTTGTTTGGGTGGGAAGAAGGAAAAAAAAAAAAACATTCCCTTCTTCCAGTAAGTTAACTGAATAATGAATTAACAATCAATCCTCCCCTAGTTCTGCCACCTAGAGTCCTGAGTGATCTAAATCCCAGAGTTCTGGGGAAATAAGGTATTACCGTCAGAGGTTCTGAGAACGTGTTCTCCCATGCATGAAGCAAAATTTGGCATTGGGGGAGGATCCCGGGTCAGCTCTTACTGTAAGCAGACGATCACAGAGTAGCCCTTTCACACACCCTCCTGTGACCATGATTTCCAGAAGCTCATTGTGCTGCTTGTAGTCATGGTCACCAAACACAATTGGGTCATCACATCTTTCTTGGGTCAATAAACTAAGTAAGTGAAAATGATGACTAACTCTAACTATGGGTCACAGAAAATTAATAGGAGTTAAACACACGTAAAGCAAAAGTGAACTGGGTCTTATTATTTAAACTGCTCCTAGTCTTTACAGCATGTGACACAGCCACCAAAACAAAACAAAAACTAGAGATCCCTTCACGTCTCCAAAAGAAGAATGCGGTCATTTCATTTGGCAGGATCTTAGGCATTGAATTAACTACCATCAGATTTCAAAGCAGTGGGAGATGAAACAATTCAGTTTTAACAGTTCTTTGTGTCTGGATTCCAAGAATGTAAAGACTGGTTTTGTAAAAGCAGAAAAATCCATCTTTTTAAAATGTATCCTTATTAAAACACAATGTCTTCTATCTGTGCACTACCACTTAAGAAGACTGCTAAACTTTCACAGAAAATTATTTGCTGTCACTTAGCTATGGCCCTGCAAATCAAGCAATGACATGCAGCAGCATAACAGTTTTGAGAAGACAATGCTCCTGATGTGTATGTTTTATAGGAAAATGGGTGTCTTTATGCTTTAAAAATTTTTTTTACAAGACTAGAACTGAAGAATTAGTCAGCTCTTAAGGAATCCTATTTTATATATAGAGAGATTTGCACCATAGCATGTATAAGTAAATGCTTTGGGCTCCTAGATTTGAAATGCTATTTTGCAAAATTGTATAAAGATTTCATCTGAAAATAAGGTGAGGGCAGACTAGGAGAGAGAGAAAATATCTCCCTTACCCATCCTGAACAACACAAAGAGGCCTGCAAACATTTCCTTCTCAGCTTATTCTTTCACCGAAACATTTCTATTTTTATAGTCATCATGCACTTTTGCAAAAGTCAACCTCACAAACTTATACACCTTTGGAAATATGGAAACAGTGGGAAAATGGGGGAAATCCTATCACTCAAAAATTAATTTTGCACTGCAAAATAACTTTTTTTGGATAATTCAAGCCTTTATGTTTATTTCAGTAAAGCCAAATCCAGCAAACTATTTTCAGCCAGGATTAGTCAGAACTAAAAGGTTGGACTGTTTTCCTTCGGAGACTGAATGTCTTTCCTGCCTCCAACAGACCAGTGTGTTCCAAACAGAGTAAATGGAATTGCCTTCAATTGCTTGTCTCTTTCTGGCATTTTTAATGCAGAACTCTACTGACAGAGTAAGGTTTTGCCGCCTGGAATGTAATTACACTTTTCACTCATATAACCTGGCATGCTCACAACGTATCAGCTTCAGGTTTTCCGTAAGAAAAATCACAACATGGGGCATAATGTAACAAGAAATGCAATTTTATTCTGCCAGAAATTCTTAAAAACTCTTTTAAGAATACTTACTGGACAAGTGGAAAAGTGCTCCTAATACTTGCATTACCTATTACCAGCTTAGTTTTCTTTTGTATGTTTCACACAACTTGGTCAAATATAAACCTGGTTCCGATTATCTATCATCAAGACATACTACAGAAAGAAATAACTCTGGCTAGAAGTTCACTATCTCAATAAATTAATGACTTTTGTACTGTAAACAGTCAATGACCTGTAGCATATCAATAACCAGAGAATATCTACCATTCTCAATCTACAAATAACTAAAAAAAAAAGATTCTTGCCCATCTAAACTAATATAAAACACAGGATCTTTTTTTTTTCCCAAGAATTAATTGAGCTGTCTAAGACTGTGAAATGCTGCTCTGTGATCCCAAGGATTATGTCCTTCTTGTAAACCCTGAGGGTTTATGCTAGGTGTGAAGTAATTGTGAAACCTTTTAAGAGTCATATTATTCACAACTGATTAATTTGGCCAAGAGAAGTATTTCCAGGATCACTGCTGTACAAAGGGAGATGGGAAGATACAGACGCCACCTCTAAGTCCTTCAACATCATAGGGACGATTCTTGCTCTGCTCTTTCTCCCTCTCCCTGTCCACAAGATTCCCTCTCTCCTTCCGGTGTGGAGAGTTCCTGAGAGTGCTACTGTGGTTTCCCCGGGGGGTGGTTATGCTGGCCATAAATCATTAACTAGTTTCACACCCCGAGAGTGTGTAGTGTGCAGGTGCGTGGGTGCAGGCAGCAACATTTTTACTGGCCAGGCTGCGAAGTGTGAGTTCCTTTCCAAATATTGGAATCCCATGTCCCCCAACCCCAATATTCTCCCAGTTATTGGAGAGAAGGGAAACATCATTGAATATTTGCTTTGGAAAAGAGCTAATATGTACTGGTGGCAGAGTGTCTGTTTCTCTGCTCTGCCTGGTTTAGCAACTTCAACTCTGTGGCAGGCAGGCAGGCGGGCAGGCAGGCAGGCGGACATCTACTTGCCAAGAATTTGGCCAGGGCAGAGCAGATCAACGTCCCCTGAGGTGATGGATCAGGCGCCTTTGCAGAAAAATGAATCGAGAAGTGGAAAGAGACTCCAGTCACAAATAACTATGAGTCACACCCCTTCCCCAGACTTTCAAAGAGGAATGCAATGGGTCCCCACTGGGTGCCCAGAACCCCGAGCACCCAACTTTGGAAAAGAAGATGTCCTCCGACATGCAGCTGCGTTTGGTAAGACACACCGCAATCTGAAATGATAGAACCATGGCGTTTAGGAAACTCACCGTGCACTTGTTGGGCTTTTCCCCCGAGTGGACTCGCATGTGGATCAGCAGTTTATAGCGGGCGTTGAAGGGTTTGTATCTTCGAGGGCAACCGGCCCAGAAGCAGGTGAAGTCTTCCCCTTTGCGCTGGTCTATGTGAACCTTCTCGATGTGCCTCACAAGTTCCTCCTGCTGGTCATACAAGGCGCTGCAGTCGATCCAGCGACAGCAGTGCTTGCCCCCTAAGTCCTCCATCTCCCCGTCCTCCTCCAGGGCGGCCTGGGGCAGGCTCAGCTGTGTGTGAGGAACCAGCTCCTGGTGGTGCAGGTGCGGGTGGGCGTGGTAGGGGGGTGGAGGTCCTTGAGGGGGTGGCGGCAGAGGTGGCAGGGCAGGAGCAGACGGCAAGTCCAGGGCACTGCCAGGGAATTCATCCAGGCGTTCGGTTTTCAGCAGCCCGGCCGGCTGACCACTGGGGCCGGGCAGGCCGTGCTGCACCACCATGTTGTTGACCAGCCCCGGCTGGAGGCCGCCATGCTCCAGCTGCTGCATGCGGTCATACTCCAGAGCACTGTCCTCACTGTAGGCGGGCAGCGCCAGGCCACCAGAGGCCACTCGCACACCCTTCTGGCTGCTGGGCATGGAACACGGTGGGGGGATGCAGCTGCCACGCACCCCCAAGAAATGGCCGTAGACTTCGGGCTGCGGGGACATGTTGGCTGGGGAAGCCCTGGAACCGTTGATGTAAGCGACCAGTGAGGTGGGCGAGGTGCGGATGATGGTATTGAAGTCGATCCCAATGCCATCGGACAGTGGGGACAAGGACAGGGCTCTCTTCTTGGAACGGGCCGAGTGGGACCTGGCTGAAGAGTGCCTGGGACTAGGGTATGGAGAGTGGCTATTTTCCATGCCAAAAAGGTAAGACGGCAATGAGTTAGCGACACTGTTGCCAGACACAGCAGTACCAGGAGGCAGGCTAAAGAGGTCCCCTAGATCAATGCCATTCTGTGAACCGTGGCTGGAAGGGAGCGAAGGGAGAGCCCGGTAACCGTGGGACCACTCTTGCTTCACGCTCAGGGTTGACTGGCTTTCGGTCAGACTCAAAGTAGTGGATGCCAAAGACTCACGTGAAATAAGGGACCTAGAACAGCAGCCAGAAAAGGGGAGGGGGAGAGGGGAAAAAAGACAAACATTTTAGCAGGATATGGATTGCTTAAGAGCTAAAAGAACATTGCATTGACAATCCCTTAAGTATTTCCCCTAATTACATTCTCGGCTAAACACACATTCTTTGGCTAAGATAAAACCCAGAGCTTTTAGTTCCAGGTAAATAACATTTTACCAAGAAGAAAAATAAAGGCTAATGCTCACTGGAATAATAAAACAAAAGATCTATTGTTTTAAGTAATCTTAATGCTTTAATGATAATAAATAGCCCTTGCCTTATTTTTAAATATCTCTTTGAAAGAGGGAAAATTAGAGGCCTGGGAATAATTAGTAATGCTTATCATGGCAAGCCAATAGCAAGTATTTATTAAACACCAACTGTGTGCAGCACATTACAAATAGGTCTGTGATATATATAGAAATGTATAATATGTATATTATATATGTAATACAAGTCTAAATACAAGTCCAGACTTTGAGTAAAACCTTTTTAATGAAGTAAAGCAAACTCATATGGGTCAGGAAAGATAACTCAGGGGACAGATCACAGGCTTAATAAGTACAAGGCTCTGAATTCAACCCCTAGCACATGTCCCTTTGAGCAGGCCAACTGTGATTCGAATAGCCCCTGAGCACTACTGGGCCTGACTGAGCACCAAATCATGAGGCCACTACAGCATGATGGGGATACACTGTTGGAAGTATCCCCAGACAACATGCCTTTATCCCCCAAACACACACACAGAGTAAGGATGTCCAGGTGTAACTCCCATAAGAAAATTAAAGTAATCTTTTTCAGTTTTTATATTTGGGGCTCCTTGATTTCGGTGCTCAAGAGTTGCTCTAATCAATACTCAAAGGACCTGGCAGTACCTGGATAGAACCCAGGCCTCCTGCATAATAAACCACAGTGGATTAGGAATAAAAGTTAATGAGCCAAGTCAAAGAGGATCTATGAGTTCAAATAATAATGTCGCAATCTAGTTTCATTGATAGTATGGAATGGTAAAGATCCTTTAAAGATAGTTAATTCATACTATCAGTGGTCACACAAGAGCAAAACATCTCAGGAAATGGGAAAAAAATGAAATGCAGCTAGAACATATAAGGAATTAACTACCAGCAGTCAAATCATATCTAGATTATGCAGTCAGGTCATGTAGCGGTTTTGACAAGGCTTTGTCCTTAAAACATCACAGCTTTGGGCCAAGAGTAGATAATTCACTTTCAGAAGTTGACTTTTACAACAATACCTCTCCTGTTCTTTTGACCCTTGACAAAACATATTTCACGTGTCACAATATTTATCTGCATTTCAAAGAAGTTTGTCATGTAGTCTGGCCACTTTAAATTTTCATTTTGCTTTAAGATGACTTCACAGCCTTAAAAATCATTGACAAGGAAAGCTTGGATGGAAATTTGTCTGGAAGAGGCTAGACAGAAATCACTGTGCTTCCCAACTCAGATATGGGGTCCATCAGAAACACCTGGCTTATTTATATGTATCTGCACTGAATTGTTAAGATTTCTCTGTCTGATTAAAAAAATTAATCAAAACAAATTATTACATCGAATGCACGTCTTCCTAGGATGAACCCATTCACTATTTCCAGCTGTTAAATGACAACCTGTTGCTAAGGAGCATTCATGCCATCTGTTCCTTTCAGTCCTTTCCACAAAATGGAAGCCAAAATAGTTTCCTACAAGCAGATTTTAGCCAGGAAACATCTCAAATCTAAAATGCACAGTGCAAGGCAACACAGTTAAAGACTGCATTCCTCCACCTAGGAAGTGATATTTGTAAATGACAAGCAGCAGGGATTTATGTCCGACTGCCACTGACATGGACTGTTACATGAACCTCTCCCTGCTGAGCTTAGTTGAAAGATCCTAGTGACTGTCTGTCCAAAGCCTTATGGTCCCTTCACCAAAGAGTTTTGGGAAGCTGCTTTCCAATCCAAGCCAAATCAGCAGAAATGTCACATAAGAGACTAAGAGAATTAACTTCTTTTAGACCCTGGTTTAAAATGAATTTATAGTACATTCTCAAAGTTGGTGTGTTTATCTGGTCACTATCCTATTGGAGCAATTCCAATTTGTAACTAGGAACTAGCAGGCAGGAAGTGTTTTACCCACCTGTATATACATTGCAGATGAAATTAAATCACTCGCTTTGAGGACAACCTACAGAACACATGTTTGCTCACTCCACTGGTGAGAGATGGTTCTTATTTTTCTCAAATTACATCTAACTATAGCTCTTTAAATCTGAGCATATCCCATGCAGGCATGTCCCTTAACTCGGACTTCAGTTTTCTAAGACGGTTATAAATTTTTCAAAAGCAAATCCTATGTTTTATTTACTGAGTCTATAGTATAGACAGAAAACTCTTCTATCTCCAACACCTAATAAGAACAAAACTTCCAACAAATGGCCTTTGCTATGTGGCCCACCACTGAGATCTTTCATCTTCCAATGTTCTAATCCTTGAGATTTTCTTCAAGTGTCATAGCTTTCAATAAGCATCTTCTTTCCAAAGAAGTTACATACTCTACCTTGCACCTTAAATACAACTAGTTTCAAGCATCTGTAGGCATTGCTTCCTGAAGGAAACCCAAAGCACTTCTACAAAAGGAATAATTTTTATCTTGCCCAGTATCAAACAGTTATTTCCAAAAATAAATTTGATGAATTTATTTAAAAAATTAATAAAATGAATAAATCATTCATCTATATGAGAATTAACCATTATTTAGAGCTTCAAAGTATTTTTCCTATGAAGTATCTCATATGATGCACCCTGTGAGATACTCAATATGGATTTTAAAAATCTACGTCTTGAGGCCAGAGAGACAGTACACTGGGTAAACTACTTGCCCACCCAGGTCTACCCAGGTTGAATCTCTGGCACTGCATATGGCCCCCAAGCACATTCAGGAGAGATTCCTGAGCCAGGAGCGAGCCCAGAGAACACCCAAGTGTGGCCCCAAAGTCAAAAGATTAAAAATAAGAATAAAAATAAATTATCTCTTTTACAAAGAATAAAGCAAAGTTCTATAAAATTTTTCCAGTATTGAACAAAAGGAAAAGAAAAGAGAGCAGAAGAAAAGGAAGAAGATAGAGGAGGGGAGGGTACAGAAAGGTGGAGAGAGAAGAAGAGAGGGGAGGGGAGGAGAAAGGAAAGAATTAGGTGGAGTCGGGGGAGGGGAGGGAAGAAGGGGTGAAAGGGAAGAATTGTGGAGAGAGAGAAGAGACTGGGGGGGACTGAGAAGAGGAGAAAGAAGGGAAAGGAAAAGTAGGGAGAGAAGAGAAGAGAAAGGAGAGAAGGGGAAGAAGGGAGAGGAAAGGAGAGAAGAGAAGGAACAAAAAAAAAAAAAAGAAGACCCTTATGCACAAAGAAGCAGCACTGTGGGCAGTTACCTAGCAGAATCACAGACACCTCTGTTGTTTTCCCAACATCATATCCCAATGTGGTTCCCTAATACAAACCCTGACTAAAGAACTAGTACAGGAGGCTTAAAGTCACATAAGCTACAACTGACTCCACATATCTTGCTTTCTTTCTGTAATATTAAATGACTGAACTGTTCCACAGACTCTAGCATATAACCCCTGCTGCTATGTCTACCAGGCCTATGGAGGAAATACTGACAAAGAGCTGCAGTTCTATCACCATACTGAGAGCAATCTCCACTTCCATATGTTCATTCGATTCTAAGGATATAACTTATGGTGACTGATTAATTTGAAGCTATTTATGAAAGAAAGAGATAAAGGACAAATTTTAAAAATATAAGGAAACAAAACAGTAAAACCAGGTAAGGGAGCTGTTGATGAAGTGTTCAGTAACCCTGGGCCAGAAAGAGGCTTGATGACCACGTTAAACTGCTTGGGTCAATGCCAAATTCAAAGTAAGCACTGACTTACAGAGCACAGTGAATTTCTCACACTGATTCATTTTAGAATACACATTACATATGTGGTGATGAATCCTCATCTCTCTAGAAGCTCTTGTCCACGAACCTGGTCAATTCCCCCAAAAGAATAAGCCCTGCATTAGAAGTCAGGATGTCTTTGTAAAATGTCAGACATTAAAGAGAGTCTTTCATCCCAATATTTATTTATAGTAGCTAAAATAAGGATGAAACCTAAATGCCCATAAATATATGCTTGGATAAAGAAGATGTAGTACATTTATATAATGGAAAGCTACCAACTATAAAATTGAGGCAATTTCACCATAAACAAAAAAAAAATAAAGTGGGTTTGGGGTATTATGCAAAGTGAAATATCAGAAGAAAAAAAACACCATCAAATGATTTCACCGATGTGCACAATATAAGGACATAAAATTGACAAAAACAGGAAAACAAAAGAGAAAGACAAACCTGGGGATGCTGATATCAGAACTTAAGTTACTAAAAAAAAAGAGAGTGGGGGGAGGGAGGGACTAGTGTGGCAGTTGGTGGAGAAAGAGAAACAAAGCATAGTATAAGGAACAACTTGGCATTTCTTTTTAAAGAGGAAAGTTACTGTTGTGGACAAAGAGGGGAGGAAGAGGAGTGGCTGGCAAGTCTGAATGTCTGTGAACTATTTAGAGGGTTAGTGCATGGAGCTACAAAATAATTTTTAAAAATAAAAAAGAGGGAAAGAACTAGTAGAGAACCCAAAGTCCAACCTTCGTCCCGGATGTGGCCTTGCTTAAACCCAAAAGGACACTCTAGGAAGTATCCTCAGAAATCACCTCCAAATTGTTTCTGATTTAGGCAATGAAAATGCGGTGCCTTTAAAAATCTGAAATGACTAAACTGGATTGATAACTGAACTCAGTAACTGACACATGAAATGACACTTGGCAAAGCATTTAGACTTTGTGCCTGGGATCTATCATTTATAAGACTTGCAGCTAGTTTGTAAATATTCCGTCACAAATTGTAGAAGCACAGTATCTAAGAAAGAACTACACAAGGTGCATGCAATCTCCTTTAGTGGACATCTTTTGCAAGACTGATATATGAAGCTACCAGATCAGTACTTCAGTTTTGTCATCTTAAGGAAGATAGATGTCTTTTGAATTTAAGATGCATTTAAAGCCTTTGACAATATCTAAATCAAGACTTGTTCCTGGACTTTCAAGAAGGTATAATATTGCATTAATTATTACATGGGGTTAATCAGAAGTGGCTGGAAAACTTATAAAGACAAATATACAGCGTTATGGGCATGATCTTCATCATTATATTAAACAGAATCCAATTTTACAAAGAGTGCTTTTTCCAACATGTGCACATCAGAATAAAAACACTCAAAGAAGTCAAAGATGAACTGTTTTGAAATTCTATTAAATCCATGAAAAATACTCATTATTATGGACAGTTAAGAAATTCAAATTAAGATACTATAATATATTGATATCAAATTGGCAAAAGTTATAAAAATAAAAATGCCTACAAATTGGTAAGATTTGGGAACACTGGTACTTTCAGACTGGTGGTGAGTTTATAAATGGTTAGGTCTTCTCTGAAATGCAATATGCAAATATATATCAGAAGCTTCAAAATGCTACATTTCCTTTAGAAGTAAAATGACTTTTATTGTCTCTAGGTTTCTTGATAACCAGGAATGTGCAATAAAGTGTTTATATGGTTGGGGCCAGAGATAGTATAAGGGTCAAGGTACTTGTCTTGAACACAACTTACTCCAATTTAATACCCAGCACCACATAATTTTACCCTGAAGGCCTCCAGGAATTATCCCTGAGCACAGAGCCAGGAGTAAATTCTGAGCACTGCCAGCATTGCTAAGTAAGGACCCACTCCTCCCAAACAAAAACAAAAACAAGGAGATGTAGCAATAGTACAGTGGGTAGGTTGCTTATCTTGCACACAGCTGACCCAGGTTCCATCCCTCCTATCTCCATCAAAACTGATTCTTGGGACTGGAGCAATAGCACAGCGGGTAGGGTGTTTGCCTTGCATGCGGCCAACCCAGGTTCGATTCCCAGCAGCCCATATGGTCCCCCAGCACTGCCAGGAGTAATTCCTGAGTGCAAAAAAAGCAAAAAAAATCCTGATTCCTGTGCGCAGAGCCAGAAGTAAGTCCAGAACACTGCTAGGTGTGACTCCACCCCAATGCACACACACACACACACACACACACATACACACACAAACACGCACACAAAAACAACCTACTGAATTGGACTAATCAATTCTTCTAGTACTGGAGTAAAGGAAAGCAAGTAAAATATCCAAAATAAGACTAAGAACAAAGTTAAAGTTTCATTCATGAATATTTTTTTTAAAAAAAAGGAAATCAGGGCTGGAGAGATAGCACAGCGGGTAGGGCGTTTGCCTTGCACGCGGCCGACCCGGGTTCAAATCCCAGCATCCCATATGGTCCCCTGAGCACCGCCAGGGGTAATTCCTGAGTGCAGAGCCAGGAGTAACCCCTGTGCATCGCCAGGTGTGACCCAAAAAAAGCAAAAAAAAAAAAAAAAAAAGGAAATCATAGGAAAGAAGCCATTACTTTGTTTGAGATGTTTGTTATAAAGCTGCTTCTAATAACTGACAAAAACAATTGTAAAACTATTTTAGACCAGTTTGTTGGAAGAAAAACCTATGCTTATTATATATGTATTTGTATATAACTAGAAGCAGTATATCTCAAAATCACGCCACCATTGCACATTGGTGGTAGAATTCAAGATAACTGTCATAAACTACCAACTCCTTTTCTATGTCCCTAATTTTCTACAATGAATAAGGATTAGATAATCAGTGGGGTTGCGGGGGAACAAAGTTTATAGCAACTGGGTAGCTATCACTCACAGTGAACAGTTCTTGTCCATTCTGCCAACTTATCTCTGGCAAGCCCCAGATGGAGGCAAGAAAAAAAAAACACAGGGCTTCTTCCTCCATCTTCCTTCTTTTTCTGAACAGCAAAATGTCTTCAAGTTGGACTGCTATTTCCTATCATTTTCCCTTCTCTAATCAAACACTCAACTAATTTAAGGATCACAAATAAATGAGACCATTGAAATGGTTAAAACTAAGTTTCCTGCTTCACTAAGCTATTTCCCAATGTTTATTTCTTTGCTTATATTGCAAATATATATTTACAAATATAGAAGTACTGAACTTAAATACACAGTCTAAAACATCTAGCAATGCAACATTATCTTTGTGAGGCTGGGAAAGAGGATTTCAAAAGGCTGGATGCATGGATTACATACATGAGGTCCTGAGTTTGATCTCTGGGCCAAAGATGCTACCACAAGCACTGTTGATGTAGCCGCTGTGGGCCGCAGCACTGCTGGGCTGAATTATTGCATAACTAGACCCCCTAGCACTGATCTACCTGCTCAGGTTGCTAGTATCACTAAAAGTGGACCCCAATTTCTCTGAGCATTGCAGTATCCTCCTCCAATATCGGATGCTGTTTTTCAATGATATAAAATTATGCTAAGGAATCAAATATTTCAGAAAGCACCAAGATAATGACCTTGCTCTGGCATGTCCATGGCAGAGACTACATAAGATAGAGTCTCAAATCTGGAACAGTCTCACGCACCCTCCCTGATGTCAACTTCTTCATTAATTATGACTCTCTGCCTTCTAGGCATGGGATGGACTTGCCACAGACAGGAAGCTGAAGGTTTCCCAAGAGGAGCAAAGCTAATTTTACATGCAACACTCAGCAAGTCTGAGGAGTCCCTCAAGGCATAATCATCAATGGGAAAATGACAGGCACTTCCCATCAAAAAAAAAAAAAATCTCAGGTGAAAAACAAGCTCTGTCACAAGAAAAAAAAATTGAAAAGATTGGCATGAAAATGATCCTCTATGATTTCAGAGTCTCAAATAGCAGCTAGGAGACTGGTGCAGTGCTCTGAAAGTGCACATGAGGAGTAGGAGAAAATTAGGAAAAAGAGACAGCATTCAAGAACTGCAAGGCATCTCAGCTGACTTTAGCCACCAGAGGAAGCAGAGTTCCAGAAAGTCACATGCCTTTGAAAATTAAGTTATAGCAGAACTAAGGCATAGAAATTTTGAATTATGTTTCTCCAAAAAGATTCTAAAGCTTCTAAAATGAAATCATTTATTTCAAACATAGTATAGACCTGAAACATTGTACAATATATTGGATGCATGTCCTCTATGTTATGTCAACCCTGGGACAGAGAAAAAAATTGTCTGAAGGGATTATATTCCTTTTCAATTCAGTTGTCTCCCAAGAAAATGGAAGTACAACATAGAATATACCTTATTAATCAGGCATCTAATCAGACATTGTGCTGAAATGTTATAGAACGCATAGATGGAAGTATCTTACTAGACACATTATAAAAATTGGAAATTCATTATCTCCCTCTTTATCTTCTCTACTCACTCACTAGATTTTTAACTGCAGTGTTATGAAAAGCAAATTTTCAGTAAATATTTGACTAGATCAGTGGGCTGAATTCAGTATAAAACATAAGGTTTATAAAGCAGCCTAGGAACACTATAATGTGCACACGCACATAATAAGCAAGAAATACATTTGTACGTGAAATATACCAATTTTCTAGGTCATGATATATGACTTGCTTTACCGCAATGTGCTTTACTGACTAAAACAAAGAGTCTCAAACTGGGTATTCATTTCTCTCACAACACACAAGACAGCCAGTATAATACCACTCCTGCTGATTAAGATACTAAGAATACATGCTACAATGAGCAAATGGGAAGAGTTGCTTAAATGAGAGAGAGAGTGTGTGTGTTTGTGTGTACACCAGCATGTGTGTGCATAGGTGTCTTCAGAAAGGGAAGGAAGAACACTTGTGAGATGTGATTATACCATAGGGAGAGGGTAAATAAAAGTAACTTGAGACCTTGTATCTGAAGGAGGTATATTCAGGTTGGCTGCATTCATTGCCCTCTGTAAGCTAGGACTGATCTGGTTGCATGCTGTAGAGACCTGGCTTGCTGGAGGTGAAATGGGTCCCAGTCGCTGAACCATCATGGGACTGCTGGTGACCACTAGATTGTTGCAGCTGCCTTTTCCAATGGACTTGCACTGAGGCCCAAAGCCAAGAGCCCCTAAAAACAAATGAATCAGGTTAGCTTTCATGTCCCTTACAGTAAATATTAGTCAACACATACATGTGCACACTTATATCAGAGGCTAATTTTAAAGAGCAGTGATATTCAACCACTGAGACATAGGTTTTAAACGTTTAACATCACTGTACTGGAGTCCTTGATCATCACCAATCCCGCCCCCACCCCTAGTACTGGTACAAAATACTTTTTCTAATTGCAATGAAAATACCAAAATGATACAATTGAAACGTTTTTTATTGACACCTTTAATAATCAGGACTCATACTAATAGATAATGTTGTGCTTCTTCTATAAAGAACTGTCCATGTTCATTAATAATCACATTTTACTCCCAGCAACGCATCCCTGGATGTGGCCCACACGTTTACACATACGCCAGAGCATTGCCAGCAGAGGTGCCAAACCCCCAGGTCTGTGGGATGTGGCCACTAAATTTTTAAAAAAGGAAATTACATGTCATAATCTCCTTATCTAAAGAGAGAAAGGGGTAAAGAGATGGAATTTACTTTTATCAAATCAATTTTCTCTGTAGTAGCTAATACCTTGAAGCACCCAGAAAGGAAAGTTGACACCACTGAAAAAAATGTTTAGTTAACTTACTTCATTCTAAATCTGATCTTACAAAAAGTCTCTTTGGAAAGATATAATCTGGTGGTGTCTCTCCAATTTTGGTTTTCCTTTCTCAGCCACTGTCACTGGACCCAATTAAAAACATTAGTAAGATAGGAATATAACCAAATTCAACATGGATTTTTTTCTATTAATAAAAATCTTCAAATGTGGTAACACTTGTTTTATACTCAATAGGAAATGAAAAAGCAGAAGCAAATAAAAAATCTGTGCTATTTTGAAAGGCAAAAGGCACAAAGGAAAACGGAAAACACTTTACTCGTTCATAAAAAAAAAAAGCAATAGTAACTGAATCACTCTAGGCATTCTCTTTACATGCATGTGCTTTTTCAAACATTTTATCACAAACTACCTGGTCAAGTCTCAGTGACTGTACATTCTATTTTCATTCTTAAGAGATACAAAGTTATATGTAACCTCAGATGTAAACAAATTAGGCTTTGAAACTGTCTTGCCAAATTTCCCATCTTCTCATTGATATAACTAGATCAAAGTAGGTAGCAAAATACTACTGTACCTTTCCTTAGACCTAGGGAACATAATTACCAATTTTTTGTTTCTAAAATAACTTAAATGTTTTATAACATTCACCTCTATGAGTTCACAAACTTAAATAGAATAAACAAGATCAAAGGGCAAGTACCATGTGCTCATCCATGAAGCCACATCTAAAACACACCTGGGAAAGTCACAAACTCTTTAAGTGACAGCAACTCCCCCTTTAGTCTGGTCTTGTGGTAGACTAAAAATCCAAGTGCTAATTTGACTTGTCTAAAGACACACAAAGAGATTTACCAACAGAGCAGAAATTGATGCTTCTAAGATCCACTTTCATAGCATCAGCGTGAAGTGAGTGTTTACATTTAAATGTTAGATGCTCACTTTCTTCCTTGGATATTTGCCAAGACTATTAGCTACAAGAAAAATTCACTGCTTTGATATTCAGATACACTAAACCAGAACATTACTCTCAACGCTATCCACTGAAACTTGTATCTGATATATCTTCTTTCTTGTGCCTTGAAAAATCAGTTATAGATAGCCCCCTTGTTTTCATAACTTACAATCCAGTATCATCAGGAATTCATTTTGACCCCAAGTATTGGGCATATTTTTATATAGTCATCATAAGCCTAGTATCTTTATAAATTTCAAAAAGCTGTTTGTCTTTTGCTTTCAAATTCTACTTTTATGTTGGTAAAGATAATGTGACAATTCAGAGTATGGTCCAATATGTAAGACACTAAAATTCTCTCCCCAGGTTCCATCGCTACCAGCATAGCTATTAAATATGAGGCATCAAAGAGTACAGTAAGTACAGCTGCTTTGCACACAGCAAAACCTGGTTTGACCTAGCACTTCAAATGGTCCTACAAGCACTGCTAGGAGTTATCCCTGATCAGAGCCAGGGTAAGACTTGAGCACCAATAGATGTGGCCTAAACCCTCACTCCCCTAAAAAAAAAAATAGCATCAAGAGATGCCAGGTATTCTGTAAAATTAAATGTCATTAAATGCATTTTACAATAAAATTAAACAGTGCTACAGTATTCTGTAAAATTGAAATATAATAATTTTTATTATATTCATTTAATCAAGTCTCAAGTCATTTCATGCCTGGTTTCTCAACAAAATTCAACTAAATATTGTCCTCAATATCTATCTCTAACACTAAGACATATTAGCAGTTGGAACTGCATACCCAAATATACTAGGCAACAATGATACTAATCTTTGTTCATCAACTCTTACATAGCATAGATTATAAGCACACCTTACTAAGTATAGAGGTTCAGATGAAAACATACATAGCCTTAGAATCAATTAAATACCAAGGTGAAAGCTGGAAATTATGTCTTAATCCTTCACGCTTACTCTCTTTTCTCTGCCTGTAATGCCTAAACCCTAACTTGTCTACGCAGTGAATATTCACACTTTTTCAAGTTTTTGATTCAAAGATCATCTCCTCTCAGACTACCCACTCCTATAACCAGCTGGCCAAAAATGATCTGTTCTTCCTTTAATCCCCCAATGAACACCATAATACATCTGGCTCAGCACCTTCAAGAAACTGAACTGTTTACATACAGTCACACCCTCCTCTTGTATATTTTATTGCTTTTTTAATAAACAAAGAGTTTGAGCAATCTAAGTTTCCTAAGCACCTACCCCAAGGGCTTATAAAGTATGTATATTTTAAAAAGTCAGTCAATGAAGTCAATAATGAATTAATGAATAATAATCATAAAAGTTTGAAATACATTAATATTATATATGGACATAGTACTGCCACAGATGCCTTTCTCCTGGTCTTAAAGACCCAGCTCTGGGCTGGAGAGATAGAACACAGTTTAGTTAAAGCACACAACTTACAAGCAACTGACCCTTATAATGTACAGGGACCCCAGTTCAATTCCCCAGCACTATATAGCTCTCTGAGCATCCCCTGAGGCTCTTGAGTACTGCTTTGGAGTTCCCTTCAAATAAAATAAAAACCTAATGCTACATTTCCAATGAAGTCAGTCCTTCTCCATGGAATTGCTAGCTCATTTTAAGTTAAAGAAAATAATAAAAGTAGTAATTTTTAATCTATCTTCTTAGGCTATAAATTTAACTGGTCAAGGTTGCCTTTGTAACCTGGCATCCTGGACTTGAACAGTTACATGATTTCTTTCTCTGTAATAATGGAATGTTCATCCGGACCAAGGAAATAGCAGAAGGGTCAGAGTGATATACAATTTGCATGTTCAAGGACCCAAGTTAGATTTCTGGCAACATATGCCTCCCCACCCAGTACTTTGATATGTAGTCAGAAAGGCCCCTGAGCATTGCCAGGTATGGCTCTGTCAGCCCCGTAAGTACCACAAAGCGCTCTGTCACCCACAACTGCCTGAATGGAGCAGCACCTCATCACCAGGCCCTGGCACTGAACTGTCTTACTCAAATGCTGGAAGAGGTCTCCAGGACCTGTGAGCCCTGTTTGGCAAGCTGCCAAAATATTTTAATCTTTCCTTTCCCAATGTCCCTATTATTTACTTTTACTAACTCCTATTCCAAAGTTTACTGGTCAACTAGAACCTCACCTAACAACAGAGGAGTGACATCTTTTGACAAGTATCACATTTGATATTCTTGAAGCATGAGGCTGAACAGCACATTTCTTGGGAGCTTGTAATATTTGTGGCACAGCTGTGAGAGTGTTATGGAAAATATCATCATCTGTCTGATATAAGTGGAAGCAAACAACAGCCTGAGCAAGTACCACTGTGTTCACTTCAGCCATCTAATTTTGAGTTTTTTCATTAATCCAAACATGAACACTTTCAGGCTCCATATATTCATGTAGTGCTTTAGATCAATATTCTTCAACATTTTCACATTTACAGGCCAGAACCTGTACTGCATATGGTTCTCCAGACCAGCAATTATAACCAAGGCAGTAGATCCAGCTGTTTCCAATCTTCTCACTGCACCGGTTGGAAGACCAGTGGTTGAAGGACACTGATTTAGATTGTGGACCCTGCAGACAGCTTGCTAGGGATTCCCACCACATCTTCAGTTGTGTGACTTGAACAAATTACTTAAGAAATTTGTGCCTTATGTCTATATCTGCGTTTTCTCATCCCTGAAATGAGATAAAATGGCACTTCATAAGGTTCCTGTGCATCTTATATCAATCATAAAAATAAAGGGCTCTATACAACATCTAGAGCACAGTAAGTACTCAACAAATGCTAACTACAATTTTTGTTATTATTGTTCTTCATGACTGACATCATACTTCTGTTCCATTCTCTTCCCTAAATTAAGGAGAATATAGTCCTTCATATTCTTGAAAAAATAAAAGGATAGTAAATTGTGGCATTTAACTCTCTATATACTTCCTATTTTCTTTCTCTCATAGCCTAGAGCCAATTTTTTAAAAAGAAGAGGAAAAAAACCAGGTGTCATCACAGATAGAAGTTTTCCACTGGCGAAGTCTGAATGTTTCTTGGCTTTTCATTCCTTGAAAATAAATCATACAAGTCTCTGACTACCAGATGTGCCAACTACCTGTGTAAGGGTTTTTGTTTTGAAATATCACTTATTTTTAGAGACTGCACAATATTTTTTTAATGTGCTTACTGCACCAATGAGATTGAAGTGGATGGCATTCTGAGTACCATGAAAATTACTGCATACTGGTGGGAAACACGTTTTGCATTTTCAAGATTCTAAACTGAGAGGACACCTGAGTAGGTCATGTTTTTAAATTAACATCTTCATTAGTTTAAAGGGTTCTCCTGAAGTCATACAAGTTGATTATGTCGCCATTATTCCTGCTGAGGTTACATACTTCAGAATGGTTTATGTGTATCCACTGATTCTTCTAAAAATGACAGAGATATGAGGCATCAGTAACTGCACATGTATGAGAGCAGGGTAGAAAGAAGTAACCAAAAATTTTTTGGCTGCTATTGTTAATTTAATTGACTCTCAAATACCAATCACAATCCACTGTTGTTACTATTCACTGTTGTTGTCAGAGACCGTCTGTTGTCAGTCGGTCTCTGACAACAACAGTGAATAGTAAGGGGCCATTAAGCACCATCGGTCAACCTCAGCCCCTGCATGAAGGTACCAATATTCTGGCCATTAAGACAAACATCAAACCAAGCATTCACTATAAAAGATAAGATCTCTGTTCCTAAATTGAATCTTATGAGATAGTTTTCTTAATAAGTATAATATGATTTGATTCTGTCTCACCTACTCATTGGCTGTGTGATGCAGAGCAAGGTCCTTAAAGGATCTCAGCATCTTACTCCCTAAAATAGGGACAATAATTGTACACAACTCAAAATGTTATTAGGATTAAAAAATATTTATATTGTGACTCTTCACCTTCATGGATCAGGGGTCTCTTCCTAACCCTCATTTTAAAGTATCTCAAGTTGTTGCAGAAATCAGCTATAACCTCTATTATTTTATAAATTGATAAACTTTATTGACTTTCTAGTCACCTGTTCATCTCTCTAAATCTAAGTTTGTTATTGTCATCCTCATCATTTATGTTATTTAAGAATATCATATATTTTATGCCCTTCATAACCTACTTACACAACTGCAACACATACATCAAATTCAAAACATTTGCCAATGAGATAGTAGTAATATAGAGCTACTGTTTATATACAAATATTGCCAACTATGCCCTTAAAGAGATTGTATTGCATCTAGGAGCATTCACTTCAAGGAAAGATTTTCTTACCAACCTGTCTTCATACCAATGTGAGTCTTTAAGAATGAGTTAGTAAATCACAGTACACCCAAGCTAAGGAAAGATTGGCAAATAGAAAAGCAGATAAAGAAAAATGAAAGTTAGTGGTGCAGAGCGCAGTACTTAAGGACATGGATTTGCACCTTAGCTCCGCCATTGGCTGGCCTTGTGATCTTGAGCATGTTACTTAAGCTCTCTGTGCGTCAGTGACCCAATCTCTCAAATGAGATTAATGATAGCACTTACCTCATTGAATTGTTTTGAGGATTAAAAGATCTAGTATATGTAAGATATTCAAGGTCTGGCACTTAACAGATGCATTATAAATGTTAAGTTGTGTTGTATTAATGAATTAGCCTCTGGCACCTTTCTAATACTATTTCTAGCAATGCTTTTCCCTTAAAAGATCAAAATTGCCTGCTGATGCCTCCCAGCCCAAAACCATTCCCTTAATACACATTAACCTGTTTTTCTTTGAATGGGTTTCTCTCTTTACTCACTCCCATATTATCTCACTCTAAGAAGCTGCCCAAATTTCACCTATGTGCCTCCACCAAACTAAAATTAAGTTTATTTCTCATTTTTAAACTTTTTAATTGAATTATTGAGATAGACCCTTACAAAGTTGTTCATGATTAGATTTCAGTCATACAGTATTTTAACACCTATCCCTCCACCAGTGTACATTTATTTCTCAGCACCAGTGTCCCCAGGCTCCCTCTCATCACCCCGACCCCACCTCCTCTTGTCTCTCTCTTTTTCTCTGTCTCTATATCTCTCTGTCTCTGTCTCTCTCTTTGTCTGTCTCTGTCTGTCTCTTTCTCTGTCTCTGTCTGTCTCTTTCTCTCTGTCTCTGTCTGTCTGTCTCTCTCTCTCTCTCTCTCTCTCTCTCTCTCTCTCTCTCCCTTCCTCCTTCCCTCACTCCCTTCTTTTCCCTCCTTTTGGGCATCTCTCTTCCCTGGCCTCCTTCTTACCAACCAACCAATTTCCATCATCATGAAGACTTTCTTTTGCTTCACCCCATCCCCACTTCTCTGGCTTTTGCTGTTATTGCTGATTTCGATGTAAGCCACTCTCACAGATGTGAAGTATCTCATCTCATTGTGAGCTTAATTTGCATGTCGGTAATCAGATTTATTTACAGATTTATAAGTTATCTGTATGTCCATTTTGGAGACGTGTATATTCAAATATTCTGCCCATTTTTTATTGGGCTGCTTAAATTTTTTTAACTTTTATGTTGTGGGAGTTCTCAACATGCCTTAGATATTATTTGGTTTATGATATACAAAACTCCTTTTTCCATTCAGTAGACTGTAATTTTATTACTTTTATAGCTTCTTTTGCTCTAAATCAATTTTTGTACACCCAAATATTTACCTTTACTTTCATTTCTCTTCATGTTAGGGTTAAACTCCCCCCAAAAATTTAAATATCCTGGAACATTCCAACTTCATTAATGTCTATGCATTTGGTGCTTTGGGGTCTTACAACTATTTTTTAATCTGTTTTGCATTTTTTCTTTTATTTAGGCCACACCTCTAGTGCTCACAGGCTACCCCTCAGGTAAGGACTTGCGGGTACTGGGAGTTCTCCAGATTTCATGCACTGCTTGGGATTAACCCATCCTCAGGGAGGCAAATGCATGCTCCAGTTTGTTGAACTATCTCTCCAGCCTGTAATATGTTTTGCAATTAATTCTGTATATGGTACTAGGCAGTCCAGTTACATTCTAAATAAACTACTTTCTCTATTTTTATTGTCTTAGATCCTGTGTTATAAGCTACATATAAATGATTGATAGTTTATTTCTATGTTTTCAGCTCTTTTCTGTTAATCCTGTTCATGTTTACTATAATAACATAGTTTTAATTACTGAGTGCCATAGCAAAAATAAAAAATTCTTGGGCTGGAAAGGTTGTCTTGCACATGGCTAACCCAGGTTTGATCCATGGCACCCCATATGGTTTCCCGAGCACTGTCAGGAGTGCTGGCTGCCTGAGCACAGAGCCAAGAGTAAGCCCTGAGCACTGCAAGGTGTGTTCCAAAAAGGCAAAATAAGAAAAAAAGAAAAGAAATTCATACATTCTAAACATGCTAGCTTGTTACACAGAATTTTGTCAAATTTATTTGCTGAGATACAATAGTGACAACTTAATGAATATATATGAATGGGAGTATGCTACTCTTAAAAACAAGACATAAGTAATTAAGGGGCTAAGAACACCAAAGACTGAGAATCAGTTAAACAAGTGACTTCATAGACAAACACAAAGCATTTCAATTTAACATGTTACAAAGGTTCAAAACTATACAGAAACTGTGGACATATGGAATGCTTGATATAGCACTCTTCTGTGTCCAGGGAGCTTACAATATCTGTAGAGATAACACATATTCACATAGGAAAAGTAATATAATGCCATGGATTGTGTAGCATTAAGCAAGAAGATGAATAATAGAGACAAAATTTCAGAAAAGGGGAATATTTTCACGTATCAGAGAATTCATTGAAGAATAAATTTAAATAGAAAGGTATTACCGAAAATTCTTCCAGACATACAAAAAGGTGTTACATTATAAATAAGGCAGAACCATACAAAGAGATTATGCAAATAGATTTAATACTCAAACATCTATTAGTCAAATATAACATCTCATTATTATAGAATCCTGTCTTCATAATTCCAAATGCATATAATAAATTTCTCAAAATAGCAAATAATATACAAAATATAATTGCTTAGGGAGCCAGGCTTTGCTATGGAGTCACCTAAGACATGCACTCCAATGAGTATATTTTGGAAAAGAGTTAAGTTAAAATATAAAGAGAAAATGAGTACGTGAATGAGAGACAAGAAGTACACACTCCAAACCCAGCTTCACCCACCAAGGACATTCTTAAAAATTGCAAAATCGTTAAGTTTCATCTCAGACCAACATAGCCAAATGTTACAACTGTCCTACTAACATACATGTGGGAGCCTGTGCTATAGGTACTGTGCATTCTAGCAGAAACCAATTTCATCTAAATTGAAGATATGGAAGAAATGCTGGAGTAAAATACAAACCAGAAACTGGACAACCAGTGAGAAGGGGATCATATGGAAGTATACAACAGAATAAAAAGATCATGGTTATAGAATCCAGTTAAGGTAAGATCAAAGGCCTTACAAACGATTCATAAAGGTGAAGGACAACAATTTTAAAAGAATGGAAGAGAAACATAAAGAGTGGATTGTTGGTTCCATTTCAAATGTAGTTCTACATTCCGCACAATCAATAGGTCAAATCTGGATCAAAATTAACAGATTTCCCATCCCAAATAGTACAAGCTCCTTTAATGTTCTCCTCCAGAGTTCAGCTTGAACCTACCAAGTTTATCCCTAAGAATATAACTTTCACACCAACACTCCTCTAACTTTGGTCAGCATTCAGGAATGTTGGCCACAAAGTATGGAATCACCAGCATTACTCATTTCATTTTATCCCTGAATGAAATAAAACCGTATTTATAGCCTGAGAGATTAAAAATATCATATTCTTTTTTTTTTATGCCACTCAGTGCCCTGAATTCCTCTGCATGGAACTCCCACCACAATCTTGCTTCCCCACCCCCAGGCACTCCTGATAAAATGTATTAAGAGTACACAGCTCTTAAGCACCTCATAAAGATGTAAAGATATATTAAACAACATTCCTGAATTTCATATTCTAAAGTCCCATCAGTCAACTATTGTACATCAATTATCAACTAATTAGTAGAGAGTGCTTATGCTGACCCTTCTGTTCAGTCTTGTAATGATTTGCCAAGTTAACTGAAAGCTGCTTTGCTCCGCAGAGACTCTTACTATAGCAAGAGTGTTAAATAAAGTTCACCAACAATTAACCTAGAAAACCTAAGAGAAAATGTAAGCACATTTTACTGCATTTCCCTCAACAAATTTTCTAACAACCTCATGGGAGGAGAGCAAACATATTTGTTAAATAAGCATTATTCGGGCTGGAGCGATGGCACAGCGGTTGGGCGTTTGCCTTTCATGTGGCCTACCTGTATTCGATTCCTCCACCCCCCTCAGAGAGCCCGGCAAGCTACTGAGAGTATGGAGCCCGCACGGCAGAGCTGGCAAGCTACCTGTGCGTATTGGATATGCCAAAAACAGTAACAATAAGTCTCTCAATGAGAGACGTTGCTGGTGCTCGCTCAAACAAATCGATGAGTAACCGGATGACAGTGATACAGTGAAGCATTATTCTGCAAACTTACATATGAGTACCATCAGTGTAATGTACTACTAAGCATAAAAATCAGGTATTTATTTTTTGCATCTCGTTTCTACTGACAATAATGTTCTAGGAAGTGATGATACACAGATGAGTTAGACAAGTCTTACTTGTAATCTAATTTCTATAGGCTACTGAATTACTCTTAGTAAACTAAGTTTTATGGTTTTAATCTGTGGAAATATGTGGATTCAAAATAAAAGTTACCTTTATTCTATAGAGAAAGAACATCAATGAATACCAAATAAAAAAGTGAGATAAAGTGGGTGGGAAGGGTAAAAAGCATAGCCAGTGGAAGAATATGCCTGGTTTCAGAGACTATCAACAGACCACACTGACCACATACTACCTATGGGCTTAATATTGTGTAATTCTAGTGAAGTTCTTTGGTTATCCCTCAAAGCACTTCTAATGAGTTCGAGTTTTATCCAGCACAATTTAGTGAATACAACTGCTCTACTGCTAAACACAGAACAAGTTCAAACAGGACAAACAGTGTTATAAACTAAAAAAAGACTGGTAGAGAGGTAAAACAATCTGAGACTTTTAGTGTCTAGAGGTGAAAGGTTGATAATTAAAAAGAACTGCTCAACATGAATTAAGAGAATGTTCTGGCTAAGTGGTGTGGCGACAACACAGAGAAATGGCAAAGTTTAGTGATGTGGCAGACAGACTGGCTTTACTTACTAACTGAGTGGCTTGGGCAAGTTTTTTAAACTCTCTATCTCTGTTTTCTCATATGGAAAAATAGGGGAAATTATCCTATTATCCTATTATCCTATACCCTAATTAATAGGGAAATTAATAAGCCTGTGTATATAAGGCACTTAGAATGATGTCCAGCATGCAATAAGTAATTTAATAAGTATCAAGCGATAATACTTATTCAAGTATTACCAGAATCATAGGGCCTCCAAAGTTATGTCTCCCATTGGAGAGACAGTAGGCTGTAAGCACAAATGTGATATGAGAAAGGCCTCTAAAGGGGGACATTTATTTTCAACACAAATAAAAGTAGAAGAAAGACTGAAGGCTGGAAATCAAGATCGAAAGATGTTGGTATGATCTCAGGATGCAGTATCAAGACTTGGAGATTATTTGATAATCCATTATACTAGGTAAAGAATGGGGAAAGACTTGGAGATTATTTGATAATCCATACATGAGAATAATAAAGCAAACAAGTAGAGAGTTACTGAAGTCCCTTAAGGAAGTATTAGACTCTAAAGCCTCCCTATAAAACAAAATTATGCTTTTCCCAAGCTAAAACAGACTGAATGAGAAATAGCAAAATTGTCCACTGGCAAGACCACTCACCATATGAAATAATGACTATGATACCTCTTTGTGAGAGAGTAAGTATCTTGTAAATAGTCCTAGATGAATGAAGAATATGATTTTTGGGAAATTCATAAGATAAGTATAGTTCAAAGTCATGAGTGAAGTTGACAAGTTCATTCTTTAACCTGATACATGATGTAGAAAAAAGACAGGTCACCAGTGAATGCAATTATTGGTTTTTCCTTGACTCTTAAGTATGAAATACTTGAAAATAGCACCAATTTTACCCCTACCTCCAACAGACACACACACAAACACACACATACAGATTCAACATGAAGGAACTATAATCTAAGTCACTCAATATAAATTAGTGGAACTTCTTTTAAGATCTAAAAAGTCAGTCGGTGCAGAGAGAGAATCCTATCTCATCCTCTATATTAGCATCCAAAAGGCATGGCCTTCACAATCATCATTAAAAGTTGCATGGCTACTTTTATTTTCCCTTAAACAATAATGTCTCAGAACTATATAAAAACATATCCTATCATAATCATCTTGCTAAACAATCTGCATGGGTTTGCTAGTCTAGATGGGGAGCCCCAAGGTACCAGACTAGAAAAATAAACCAATACTTAAAGATTACATTAAAAATTAGTTGCTCAGTCTTCTGCAAACCATACTGGACTCAGTATCCTCAACCCAAAAGCCCCACTAGGACTCATCAGCCAGACCGACACCCGCTGTCTCTGGGCTGCAGAATTTGTTACTGTGCTCCAAAGCCCATTCAACAGTCCAGGTGTCACCGAAAAAAAAAAAAAAAACAACAAACTATGTAGACTGCATGCTCTTTTGTTCCAAGGGTGTTAGACTAAAAGTAAACAGTGATTGATGTTTGTCTTCCTTCAAGTCTTGTGTAAAAAACCTATACCCAGAAAATCTAGGTATTCTGAATGCTATAGGGACAGATATCAGCGCTTCTGAAGACAAATCCAGGAGGGAAAAACAGCCCTTTTAGAGGATCCAAGATAGTGAGGCAGCTATCCAGGAAAGCACCGAGGTGGAGGTTTTATTTTCGAAGTAAGTATACTGCAGCCTTGGTTCAAGGGCTCACATATCCAGCAGTGATTCCCGGGCTCAAGTAATCAACAAGTAGCTGTTTCTAAAGACCTTGTATACTTGGTGAATAGATCACACAGAAGTAACCTAATGAATCAAGAACTGGAAGGCTCTTTGAATATTCTTTTCTGTACAAAGATCCTGGCATTTTGTCTCCCCTAACAAGGTACTGGGTGCCCAACTAGCAATAATTGAGATCAAATCTCCCATTCATAAAAAAATAAAAGATCTTAGAGTCTTCTTTAAGTTGAAGTAGTCATTTCCTGTACACATAAGAAGGTAGATTAAGTCAAATACACTAACAGATTCAATTAAAATCAGAAAGGGGGGCTAGAGTGATACTACAGCGGCTAGGGCATTTGCTTTGTATGCGGCTGGCCTGGGTTCAATTCTCAGCATCCCATATGGTCCCCTGAGCACCGCCAGGAGTAATTCCTGAGTGCAAAGCCAGGAGTAACCCTTATGCATTGCCGGGCATGACCCCCCAAAAGCAATATATATATATATATATAAAACTTTTTTTTTGTCATGGGTATCCTTATAGGGATCGCACTGAATATGTATAATGCTTTGGGGAGTATTGCCATTTTGACAATGTTAATTCTTCCAATCCATGAGCAGGGGATATATTTCCATTTCCTCGTGTCCCCTTTTATTTCTTTTTTTTAATTTATTTATTTTTAATTAGTGAATCACCGTGAGGGTACAGTTACAGATTTCTACACTTTTGTGCTTATGCTTCCCTCATACAAAGTTCGGGAACCCATCCCTTCACCAGTGCCCATTCTCCACCACCAGTAAACCCAGCATCTGCCACTGTGGCAGGGCATTCCCTTCTGTTCTCTCTCTCTAATTAGCTGTTGTGGTTTGCAATAAAGATGTTGAGTGGCCACTGTGCTCAGTCTCTAGCCCTCATTCAGCCCGCAACGCCCTTCCCCCTCATGGCCTTCGACTACATTAAAGTTGGTGATCCCTTCTCTGAGTTGCCCTTTCCCCAGAATGTGAGGCCAGCCTCCAAACCATGGAGTCAACAAAAGCAACCGCTGTTGGAGAGGATGTGGGGAGAAAGGGACCCTTCTACACTGCTGGTGGGAATGCCGACTGGTTCAGCCCTTCTGGAAAACAATATGGACGATTTTCAAAAAATTAGATATTGAGCTCCCATTTGACCCAGCAATACCACTGCTGGGAATATATCCCAGAGAGGCAAAAAAGTATAGTCGAAACGACATCTGCACATGTATGTTCATCGCAGCACTGTTTACAATAGCCAGAATCTGGAAAAAACCCGAATGCCCTAGAACAGATGACTGGTTGAGGAAACTTTGGTACATCTATGCAATGGAATACTATGCAGCTGTTAGAAAAAAGGAAATCATGAATTTTGCATATAAGTGGATCGGCATTGAAAGTTTCATGCTGAGTGAAATGAGTCAGAAAGAGAGAGACAGACATAGAAAGATTGCACTCATCTGTGGTATATAGAATAACAGAGTGGGAGACTAACACCCAAGAATTGTAGAAATAAGTACCAAGAGGTTGACTCCATAAAACTTTTTTTTTAACAGCTGGAGCAATAGCACAAAGGTAGGGCGTTCGCCTTTTATGCGGCCAACCCATGTTTGATTCCTCTGCCCTTCTCGGAGAGCCCGGCAAGCTACCGAGAGTATGGTGCCCGCACGACAGAGCCTGGCAAGCTACCCGTGGCGTATTCTATATGCCAAAAACAGTAACAATAAGTCTCAAATTGAGACACATTACTGGTGCCCACTCGAACAAATCGATGAGCAATGGGATGATAGTGACAGTGATATATATAACAATAGTAATAATAAAATTAGAGACATAGGAGAACTAAAATATCTACCAACACATCATTTAAAATTACTTAACTTTGGGGCTGGGGAAATGGACTGGGTTCAAAGGACTGGAGCAAATGTTTTGTATGCAGGCATGGTGGGTTTATTCCCTTCTACCACATGATCGCTCAAGTATCCATAGGAGAAAACCCTGAGCACTGCTGAATGGCCCCAAAAACAAAATGATAAATATATTGATTAAATCACATAACTTTCACCAACTACAAAATTCTATTTTAAAAATCCTATTATGACAATTCTCAACATACAGGCCACCTGACTGTGATCTACATCATGTAAGTTTCCTTCTGCTTATTTCATTTATTACCATACTTTTACTTAAAGGAGATAACTAAGATAAACACTTTTGTAAACATGATTGGAACATGAGATAGCATTAAAGTAAATGTGACTGTTTTCTCTCTATACCCTGCATTTAAAAATAATAATTTATAAACTGAACCACCAATAACTCTATTAATATCTGAAATTATATCAAACACTAAAGCAGAGCACCATTTCTAATTCAAATTCTTTCCTATCAAAAAAAAATAATGATCATAATACAGAACGGCCAATGGTTAGAAATTAGCACAAGGGTATGGGGGAGTGGAGGGTAGTTAAGATAGAGGAAGGTCCTTTATGACAAAATTAGTTGGAAATGATCACTCTGGACAGGAACTGCGTGTTCAAAGTGGGTCATGGGATATACATTATGAGTTTTCAGCATCTATGATGCAAACCATAATGCCTAAAGTGAGATCGAGAAAGAGAGAGAGAAAAAGTAGAGAAGTGACTGCCATTGAGGCAGGCAGTGGGTGAGGGAGCCCTAGGGAATTGAGAGAGAAACAGGGGACATTAGTACTGGGCAATTACACCTTTGAGGGATGGGTGTTGGAACATTATATGACTGAAGCCCAATCATGAACAGCTTTATAATGCTCACTGATGGTGATTCAATAAAATAAAAATAATGATCATAATACAGACTTATATCAATATGAAAAAGTCTGTTAAGAATACTGCTTATAAATGGGACTACATCAAACTAAGAAGCTTCTGCACTTCAAAAGAGACAGTGACCAAAATACAGAAAGAGCCCACCGAATGGGAAAGAATATTTACCCATCTGATAAGGGATTGATATCCAAGATATACAAGACACTAGTAGAATTATACAAGAAAAAAAACTCCAACCCCATCAAAAAATGAGGAGAACAAATGAACAGAAGCTTCCTCAAAAAGAAACACAAATGGCCAAAAGGCACATGAAAAAATGCTCCACATTGCTAGTGATCAGGGAAATGCAAATCAAAACAACAATGAGATATCATCTCACACCACAGAGACTGCCACACATTCAAAAGAACAAAAGCAACCAGTGCTGGTGTGGATATGGGGAAAAAGGGAGCTCTTTCACTGTTGGTGGGATTGCCGACTGGTCCAGCCTTTCTGGAAAACAATATGGACAATCCTTCAAAAACTAAAAGTTGAGCTTCGATATGATCCCTCAATACCACTTCTGGAATTATATTCTGAGGGTCAAAAAAAAAAACAACAGTAAAAATGACACCTATACCTATATGTTCATTGCAGCCCTGTTCACAGTAGCCAAAATCTGGAAACAACCCAAGTGCCTGAGAACAGACGACTGATTAAAGAAACTTTGGTATATCTACACAATGGAATACTGTGCAGCTATTAGGAGAAATAAAGTCATGAAATTTGCTTATAAATGGATAGACATGGAGAGTATTATGCTAAGTGAAATGAGTCAGAAAGAGTGGGACAGACTTAGAAGGACTGTACTCATTTGTGGAGTATAAAATAACACAACATGAGACTGACACCAAGGACAGTAGATACAAGGGCTAGGAAGACTGCTCCATAGTTGGAAGCCTGCCTCATGAGCAGAGGGGAGAAGGCAACTGGAATAGAGAAGGGAAAATGATGGTTGGAGGAATCAGTTGGGAGGGGAGATTTGAGTTGAAAGTAGATAATGGACCAAACATGATAACCTCTCAGTATCTCTATTGCAAATCATAACGCTCAAAAGTAGAGAGATGGTAGGGGAATATTGTCTGCCATGGAGGCAGGGGAAGGGTGGAAAAGGGGGTGTATTCCAGGGATATTGGTGGTGGGGAATGTGCACTGGTGGAGGGATGGGTGTTTGATTATTGTGTGATTGTAACTCAAACATGAAAGCCTGTAACTATCTCACGGTGATTCAATAAAAAGGAAAAAAAGAATACTGTTTATGTTCACCCTAACATAATATTGTAATATTTTTTGCTTAAGGAATAATATGCATCAGAATTTGGATGTAAAATCAATAATTAAATATGAATTTAAAATCTGAATGCTCTGTGTGTGAAACTTATTTCCTGAATTAAGTACATATAAACAGACTTACAAAAGAATTATAACAATTTATAAGTAACTTAAGAACCTTTGACTTTTTTAATTTTTATTTTTATTATTTTTTAAAATTTTTATTAGTGAAACACCGTGAGGTACAGTTACAAACTTATGAACTTTCATGTTTGCATTTGGTTTACATCCCTCCACCAGTGCCCATTCTCCTCCACCAATGTTCCAAGTATCCCTCCCACCACCCCCACCCCATCCCCCACCACCCCACCCTGCCTCTGCAACAGGGAATTCCCCTTTTGCTCTCTCTCCTGTATGGTGTTGTAGTTTGCAATAGAGGTATTCAGTGGCCACCACGCTCAGTCTATAGTCTACTTTTGGTACACAGTTTTCAACCCGAGTGGGTCCTCCCAACATTCTCTACTAGGTGTTCCCTTCTCTATCTCAGATGCCTTTTCCCCCAGCATGTGAGGCCAGTTTCCAAGCTGTGGGGCAGACCTCCTGAAGAACCTTTGACGTTAAACGTAAATGGAAGTGTACAAATAAAGCCCTCATCAAGTATGTAAGGATAACTAAAAACTGAAGCTTTAATATGGTATCCTAGGTGTCTCCAATTTTCACTGTTTCATGTGAAAAATTAAAAACTCAGTCAAATTTGTTCCCTTCTTTGTTTTGAACATTTCATAATGAAACAGAAATTTAAATGCAACTTCTCAATTTGACCATTTTGCACAGTGAGAATGGTATAAATAATGACATCAATTAATAAAATGAAATGTCATAATAAGTCAGTATAACTGGTTTATATTAGCAGTATACAACGTGCAGAAAAATTATGAAGCTATATCTAAAATGTATTCAATAAAGAAGATGTTTAAATATAATCTTAGATAATTCTAATTCTTTATTCATTAAATAGAGTCAGCATAATTTTCTTTCAAACTAATCTCATCTAAGAATTTGAAATATGAGCACTTGAAAGTTATGTATGTTTCATTCATGATATGTGGATAAATCAAAATATTTATAAAGAAATCTTATTTTTATTAAAGTCATTTTCATAAATAACTACTGTCTACTCTTTATTTCATTCTATATTTACCTTCTCAAAATCTTGTCTTCTCAATTCACACATACATTATTCTTTTGTCTAAGTGGTATATATGCCTCCAGATATGATCTCCTCTTTGGACTTTCATTTCTGTCCTTCACAGCTAGGAAGTAAATATCTATCTCCTATTAAAAAATCTATTTTGTAGCTAGAGCAATAGCACAGCATGTAAGGCATTTGCCTTGCATGCAGCCGACCCGGGTTCAATTTTCAGCATCCCATATGGTCCCCTGAGCATCGCCAGGAGTAATTCCTGAGTGCATGAGCCAGGAGTAATCCCTGTGCATTGCCGGGTGTGACCTAAAAAGCCAAAAAAAATTTTTTTAAATATATTTTGCCAGTTCATTTGCAGGGCTTCATGCACTAAACTAAAAGAGCGAAGAAAACAGTTTTTGTTTTGTTTTGTTTTTTTTCCCCTCAGTGCATACTTCTCCCTGTCTAATTTTCTTCTCTTACATTCTTCTAACACTTCTAGGAATTTTTAAGTCCATAGCAAACTAACAACTGCTTGATCATACCAAACTGCTTTACGAAAACTACTTCCTTTATCAGGGAAGTTCCTTAAAAATTATTTCTCTCCCAAATTTTTTAAACCCATCAGACTCATCTCAGGGCCTCTGTGTGGCTGAGTTAGGTGTATTCTCCTTCACACTCCCACAGCACTCTTTGTATGCTAAATTATGTCTTAAGACTGAATAAATAGTGAGAAAATAAAGTCTCTTTCACCAAATTGTACAGGTACCCTCTTCTCTTTCTTCTCTCTTTTAGCTATTAAGTATCTTATTTAGCCAAACTTGCTCTTTTAGGTGGTCATCTTTAGGTGATGGATCCAGAATAATAAACAGAGGTAACTCTTCTTTGGTCTTCTGAACACACTGAGCTATTTCTAGTACAACCTTCTCTTCTTCAGAAGAGATTTTTGATCCATATTCGGAACCAAGGCAATAAGAAAAAGGCGGGGAAGGCCTCGGAGGGGGTGAACAACTTCTTCCTTCTTACTTAAAAACACAGTGAGCACCTTTGTTTGGAAAGATTTTTCTCACTAACTTTCCTTCAAAAATATGTCAGTCCAAATGGTTTGGGGGGATGGTGAGAAGATATGGTAACAGGAATCTTGTTTTTGTACCTCAGGAGAGAAGGTAAGGGGACAAAGATTGAGAAATCTTGTCTCATGAATATTGGTTGCTCTGTTATCTGACACCAGTGGCACAAGGAATTCTAGTAACACCTCAGCGAAAAGGAAGAAAGAATAGAGTCCAAAAATTTTGTAAAGAGGACTCATAATTCAGCTTGACTGACTTGTTTCTTGACACGTAGCCTTGAAAAGAACAATTTTACCTCAGAAACTTGGCAAATGCAAACAGATTTTTTGATAAGTTTTAACATGCATTTGCCTAAATTCACAAGAGAGTGAGAGAGAGAAAGGCCAGGTATAGAAAGACAAGGAGGTTGTCAGGTTTCTCTTTTCTGTGTCATTTTTGTTTAGTCGGTCAAATGAAAATTCAAAACCATATAATTAGATGGTTGTTTATACATGATTAAGCATGAGCTCACTGGACTTTACATGCCAAAAAGTCAGAGATGTGGTTAAGGGCAAGAAGGAACTATTAATAAAAGGAAATAAAGCTGTAATACATTTTTCACTTATGAATAAAAATAATTCAAAGGTCTATAGATGGAAAAAAGAGAAAAAATCAACTATGAGTCAAAGCAAGAAACTAGATAATTTCATAAATGGTAGGAATTCATGAGATATAAACTTAAACCAGGTACAAAAACGCTTTTCCTCTTTATGATTCTAATCCTATTTTTGTTTCTCGTAAACATAACTCACAAAGAACATAACAAAACTTACCTGTATTATATTTCTTTAGAACTGTTCTGGGAAATATTTAAGCAAGAACATGTTGTTCTCTTAAGAGTTACTTGTTCTTTTCATAACTGTCCTTTAACAGTCCTCTCTTGAGAAATCAATAGTCAGCTCCCTCAAAAAAGAAAGTATCCTTTTACTTCACAAATGTAGAATTTTTCTTCCCAAAATGAAGCAAACCCATCGCAAATAATATTTAACTTGTCATAACTTTCATAAAGGTAAAATAAACCTTCCCGGATCTCCTAGAGAATCTATGATCTTACATTGAGACTCTGAAAAGTGGTTAATCAACAGCTCATAGAAATCAAACAATATGAATGAGGTCAGTGGGCAAATCTTTCAGACAAAGAGAATGAACTGGCCCTGAATCAGTCGACTTCAACCTAGGGAAGGTTTTTAAGTCACTACTACAACCTCCCCCTCCAGGATAAATACATGAATATGAACTACTCTAGCAAATGTGAAACAAACTCCCTGAAAGGTTTTCAACTGTTTTTATTAGTTTTTACAGTCAAACAATTCTTCGAGCTTCCAAAGTTGCTACGGTTATGTTGCACACTCAACTACTTCAGAGCTAATGATGAGAAGGGCACAGTTTTAAAATAAAACTGTATGAAGCCAATGGGAAATCCCTCACTACAGGTCCAGGATTAAGGGTAAAAATGAATTGAATAACATTCTAAAAGTTCATAAGACAGAAAAATTAAATATTGACTTTTCCAGCCATACACTGGGAGCAACATCTCTCATCAGTCCCAGTTATCCCAGTTACCCAATCCCCAGTTTGTCAGAGAGATAACAGTAATCTCATTTTCATTCTCTCGCAACATCTTTCTCTCATCAGCTTTTTCTCTCTCTCCCTTGCTCTCTCAAAATAAGTATCAGTCAGCCCTGACACCCACAGCTATCCTCAACTCCACACATAAATCTGTGTCATAAACCATAAAAAATAGACATTCCTTAAAAGCTCATTTCCATGAATTTAAGATGACCATGAAACATGTAATCTAAAATGGCATGAAATAAATTATAACACATACAACTAATTTGCAATTTTACCCTATAGAAAGTCTTAAACATTGTCAAGGTATGTTTTATAAAATATACTCTTTGTTCCAAAGACACTTTTTCATTATTACCCTAATTTGTTTCCAATCAGTCCTTTAGTGCTAGAAGCCACCAAACGCTCAGAAAAAAAAGAACATTTTTTTCATAAAACAAACTCTTCAGGAGCTAAAAATTAAAGTACTGCTGTCTTTAATGCTGAAAGAAAAAGAAAAGTCTTACTGAAATCATATTGATCATCTGAAATAGCTTACTATCTACTATACTTTCAGATAAGAAATGTGATAATTTATTCCTAAACAATGTGAGGCATGTAACTCAAAACCGTTTTTCATCAATAATTAATATTAATAATTAACAAGTATAAACAACAAAAATACCTTTTGGAAATGTTTCAACCTGGCCCTTTCCTCATTCCACAGCCTTCCTATCGCCCTCCTTTACCATCTTTGTGGGGTTAATAACTAAGCTTCCCTCATCTCTGACATGCAACACTACCCAGCAGCAATCTTCCCAAGAATGCGCACACGAATACATAAGAGTGAAAAGAATAAAAGTCTTATCAAAGTCACCTGAATCTGGCAAATGGTTTTCTAAATTAGCATCTGCAGTTACAATTCACTCAACAGTGAATGAGGCTTTTCTCCAGTAAGGACAAGCCCCCTAAAGAAAGTTCACCTCAAATGCCTAGTCTGTTACATACAAATGGAATGTCTTACGTCTTTAATCCAGGGATTAGCCTAGTAATAAAAATTAAACAGTCCTCTACATAAACAGACTGGAAGGTGAGGAGAATGCAAAACCCACTTATTTAAAATAAACCAGACCCAATGCATCAAGATTTCGTTTGCCACTCAATCAGCAGAACACTCAGTGGGACTTCAAACTACACTGCTCTTCTGTCTCCATTTTGCTTGTCTGGGGAACAGAATCTTCAGAGACAAAGACATTAGTTCTTATACCAAACCAAAGGCATTTAGCCTCCTACTATTTAGTCTTCTAGTGACCCTGGCCTTATGTTTAAATTTTTAAGTCCCTTCAGTCATTCCTTCCTCCACCAAACTGAACATTATGTAGGTAATAACCTAAGACACTTCTTAAGTTCAACATCAAATATATTTCAATTCCTTATAACAAATACAGACTGTATAATTCTTCATCCCATTTTCCGACGTACCTCCACTCCATATGCTAGCATTATTCTTCCCAATAAAGTGTATAGTACCATCAGCAAAAGAATCTCCTAATACTAAGGATATTCAGGTCCTCAGGCTGTTTGACCTTTAAAACTCCTACAAGCAACACTCCCACAACAGAAAATCCATGGACATGTGTTGTGTAAAAGTGTGAGGATAGAGGTGTTTACATCTTATTTTGGCGCTGGGGACCTCAACAGCTGTGCAGAGTACTGCCCATACACTGCCAGGGTTAACTGCTCCTTGATTTCATAAGTAAGAAAACACACACAAACGTTCAGGGACTTCTAGAGCTTTCGGCAAGGCCTGGTATGCACAGAGGAAAGCATCTAACAAACTCAGCCTGAGAAACAATGTCTCCCTTCAAGTGGAACTGCGGTGAAGTCAGTGGGTACTGGCCACTGCAAACAATACTGGGCAGGTCATTAACTTGCCTGCTTCAGACTGCGATGAGCTCACCTACCTTTCTGGAAGCACTATTTTAGTTGCTGAGTTTATACAAATAAACCCCATAATTTTCTAATGGCTAAACTTGGAATGTGTTGGAAAATACCTAACTCTCTGAAAGCCCTGCAGAAGCCACACGGGAAACTAACAGAAGGTGTGTCGTCTTCTGAGATCCGCACACATCTTTCTAATAGTTACATATCTACTGACTTGAAAAATAAGCAATCCTTGATTTTTTTTAATTAGGTGGTTACTGTTGCAGTATGTTTTCTCCCTCTCTTTTTCTTTTGCATAGGGAAGAATCAGTTAGTCTTTAACTACACAAAGGAGTTAACATTTAACTTGAACACTGGGAATGCTTTTCGCTCTCAATCTCTCCCCACCTCTCTCTCATTAGAGAAAAAAAAACAGATTCAGGAAAACTCTTACTCTGGATGACTGTGAATGAGATTGGGGTCCAACAGTTTCTTTGCTTCAATCACAGGAGGCCAGAGTGCCCTCATCTGTCTAGTCAGGCACCCTGACATCCCTCACCAATATCCCACCCCCACACTTCATCAGAGATCAGCTCAAACTCCACCACCTTCATGAAACATGACCTCCAAATTTCTGCCTCCTAGCCCAGCTTTATGTGACTTCATCTCTTCTCTAAAGTCACATGTACTGCTATTTTGGCAGCTTCCGTGTTACTTCTACCATATGGATTGGCTGTACCTAAAGCTCCATATTAGTTGCCTAGATCTTATTTAACTGGCAGGTCCATGAGAATAATGTAACTTATCTGTTTCCTCCCTACCCTCACCCTCAGAGGGCCAGACCACCCCAGATGCACAGAATATCACTTACAATAAATAATCATTACATCTGTAGATGCTTAGTACAAAAGGCTCCATAAGTAGGTGGGGAGAGAGCTACCAAAAAAAAAAAACACTACACCAGTCTTATTATTTAAAATAGCAAGGTAGCTGGAAGACCCAGAGCAAAAGGAACACTCCTAACCTGTTCTCCTCACTGTCTACAGGGAGAATAGACACACAGCTCCTCCTTATTCATGCAGCCTTTTCTAACCTGTTAGACCTGTCCTTTTCCTGTGAACCCTCCTTCCATGGAAACAGGTTATAACAAACCTCTTTCTCCTCTTTCTCTTCTTGGCTATTCAGAAGTGTTATCTTGGAAGTGTAGCGGCTACCTCGCTATTGACATAGTGCTAAATTTCTTCAACATGAACATAAAGCTATCACTACTACTATTACTACTAACAAAAGAAATAATCCTCTACAACAAGAACAATATGAGAGCTAACATGCTAAAATTATTAGAGACTTCCTTGGTACCATGGAATCAAGATGCCTGTGTCTAACCTTGGACTAGGGCATTCAGCTTATAAATACAACCCTAATTGCTATTATTCCATTTTACAGAGAAGACAAGTTCAGGCTCAGAAAACATAATAACTTAAGAGTGAGGATTCAAATCCAGGCAGTTTCCCTTTAAAAACAAACAGAGATGTCCTACATCCTTAACCACCCATCTCTACCTGACTGAACAGACACCAATAAACCCAAGAAGAGGAAAGGCACTGAAAACCAATTTCACCAAAGCTGGGGCAAGTCAAGAATTATACTCTAGTTGGTTCTATCCAGATAAAATTAATGAAAATAGATGACACATTTTTAGCCTTTACAGTATTGGTAAAACGTCTACTTATCACCCCTCTAACTTTTAGGAATGTCTGATTTATATCATTTTATTTCTTCATTCACTCATTTGGGGGTTAAACTGCATGGTCAGGGGTGCACGCCGTGGTATGCTCAAGGACCCAAGTTCGAACCTCGGCATGAGATGTATCCCTCTCTCTTCCACCCCAGCACTTCCATAATTGTCCTGGTGGCACCTGGTACAGCCAAGCTTGAACATAGAATTGTCCAGCCTGGTATTCGGTAAGAACTGGGAGCAACCCTCAGACTGCCTGAACGCTGCTTGGGAGACTTCAGAGTCTTTGGAGCACCACCAGGCATGATCGCTGAGTGCTGAGCAGAAGTAACTCTTGAGAACTGCCAGATGTGGCCTCAAGACAGAGTAATAAGCTTCATGTTGAGGATGGGTGAAACATGGGAATAATTACAGCATAAATTAATGACTGGTAAAATAAAATCAAAGAAATGTTTGGCTGCCAGGGAAGGAACAATGATAAAAATTTTAATATTTACTATCTTGATATGAAATAAAACCTGCATAAACTTTATTGTAGAAGGTAGTTAAAACAGTTTTTTGGTGTGGGGGGCCACACCTGACCATACTCGGATCTTACTCCTCTCTGAACTCCGGGATCACTCCTAGCAAATTTGGGGGACCATCTGGGATCCCTGAAATCAAACTACATCGAGGCAAGTGCCCTACTCGCTGTACTATTGCTGTGGCCCTTACTAATAATTTATCACCTATCAATAATTTTTAGCTCCCAAGAGGCACTGGGATATATATTAAAAATATAAGTGTTTGACACACACAAGCACCCCACACAGAGATAAATTCAAGGGCAATTATATAATGTATCATGTACAAGATGGATGGAAAACAAAGGTGTTATCAGGGTAAGCCTCTCCAAGCATCAACATTTAAAAAGAGCACCTTTCTACCAGAACTCAAACTATCTTAAAAACACTAGTGAATCCTAAGGATATCTATTTGTCTTAAAATTTTGCCTCAGTAACTCAGGATTTTATCTTTCATGACACTGCTGACCTAAAACAGATCTTAACACTCTGCAAACTATCTGCAGACATGAGGATTTTCTGTTTGTACTATCCAATAAAAAATATAAAATAAAAAGGAGGAAAGTGTGGCTAGATGGGAGGGATTAGCATTACAGTGGCAAGAATGGTCTCTACTACAGTCCAGTCACAAGGCCTGAAGGAACCTTTTGTCTGTTGTTCTGCAGCTGTATGAATTTAACCAGATCATTAGACTAAACCTTTCTGTCAATCCCACAATAAGAACACACAATGAACTATAATCCAACTGGTCTGAGCCAAATTCTCAACAAATGTTCATTTCCCTTCCAACTTGTAAGACATCAGAAAGTCTTCCATCTCTCATATTCTAAAGCATTGCATATAAATCAGTCTATTTAAGTAATTTTCAATATAATAAGTACATAAACTAAACATCTTTGTAAGAACTACTTTTCTGGTGAAAAGGATGCTCCCCTGCCCCCACCATGCTTTGAATTCATAAACATATGCACCAAAAAGCAACAATTAAAACCACGTTTCTCATCTTCTAATTTAATTATTTGTTTGTTTTCATTTGGGGGCCATTACTTGTAGGACTCAGGGTTACTCCTGGCTCTGTGCTCAGAAATACTGCATTCCTGATAGGACTCTGGAGACCATATTGGTACGGAGGATAAGAAACATCAAAGCAAGCACCTTACCTATTGCATTATACCTCCAGCCCCTCACACCTTCGTATTTTATACACAGTAAAACTGAAGTCCATTAATATAAAGTTACTGTATATGAATATTATACAACTAGTTAATGACAATGCAAAACTCCAAAGTCACTAGACACCTAAATAAACTCACTTCCTACTATTTCCCACCACACTGGTTATCAGTTATAAATGATATGGTACCAACTCCCTCTGAAACAGTCAAAAATGCCCTTATCCTTCAACCACAGCATGAAGACAGCAGATGGTAGACTTCTACACAGAGAGCACTGGTTTGTAGACAGGAGCATTCATGAGAAGGTAGAACTGGTAGAGAAAAGAGATAAACATGAAGGAAAATTCTCGGGATGCAAAAGGACAGAGATCAATTCCATTTCAGTTCACAAATTGAGTCAAAAAAGTAAATAAAACACCCAAAGGATTTCTCTCCCTTTTATCTCCCAGCCTACAGGTTACAACACAAGTCATTACTTTCTTAAATCAGCCAAAATGTGTAAATTATGAGAAAAAAAGAGATTCCACCATTTAAAAAAAGAAATTCAGCTGAAGTTTGCTCAAATCTCCTTAAACCTTTAGTAGAACCACTGCTAAATCACAGGTTTTAGTGAAACCATTGCCTGCTTATCTATCCACTAAATGCAAAATTTGCCATGGAAACAATGTTCAGGCTGCTTTGGGACAGTAAGCACCTTGTTAAGAACAGGAGAAAAGATCCAATAAAAAGCACCTCAAACATGACAGCGGAATTTTTTTAAAGATTCCCATCTAAAAAATAAGTTTATAAGCAGAGTGCAGTTCTATAAAGGCTATTGTTTCCTGGAATAATAGTAGCTGCAGAACAATTTTTTTTCCATTAGCAATTATGCACCAAGGAAATTCCTTTGCACTGTACCCTTACTTTCTTTGTCTTTGTCCTAAAGAAAAATTCTGCCCTCAGGAGTACAGAATAATGAAAAGACTCTTCCTGATGTCGACAAATTTTACTGAGTCTCTGTGGCACAGGGACCTTGCTGGTAAGGGCGCCTAAAAATCATCTGTTCCTACTTGAAGTTGCTAAAAGCCTCACCACCACAGAATGGGGATCCCGGGCTCTACAGCCAGCGGAAAGGAGGGCCTTGGAAAAGGGACAGAGCCGGGGACTTTCGGGGTAAACCCTCATTTCTTCTGGGGCCCAACTGCTACCTGTAAGCCATTTGGAAAAAAATAATAAACAAATAAAACCCAGAAAACACCATATGAGTTTGATTCCTTAACATATACTTATGGGATTCCCATCTTTATGTAGACCCTGTATACTTTGAAACCAAATCGTCAAACCTTGCCCAGCCCTATATATCTCACTGAGCCAACCAATAAGTAACCTATTACTTTTCCCATTGCCCATCAAGCCTCAGTTAATTATCACTTTAACAGAAGGTAAAAGCGCTACTTATTCCAGTACAGTTCAACCATAAAGGGTTTGTGAGCCTCAAGCAGACAGCATATAACTCAACCAAAGGCAGAACTTTCTAGCAAGCAGAAGTGACTGAGAACACACTGTGAGGTCATGTTCTTATGCCTGAAAATATACAAGGAGGCGTTGCCATGACAGAGAATATAAAGTGGTGAGGAGGTAACACAAAGAAAACATTTCTAACTCCCAATACTGGAATATCCTAGAGCTTAAAACAGTGTCTATTTTTACATTTTAATGTAAAGTTAAGAGAAACTTCACTGACCTTATCTAGAAGCTCTATTTCTGTGCTCCTTTTCATTCTAGGTTTCTACATTTTATGATGCAGAGAAGATAAATTAACTTCTTTAGACCTCAGATTTATCAGCACGAAAATGAAGGCAAGGGATTACATTACCTTTGAAGTCCCTTCCAGCGTTAAAGATTTTTTGAGAAAACACTTAGCTCACTCATTCCTTTTTTCTTTTTCTTTTTTTCCAAAGTAAATTTCAGGAATTCTATCTTTACAAAATTCAACAAAATCTACTAAAACTCATCATATCTTCTAAGGAAAGATGAAGTCATGAAATTTGCTTATAAATGAATGGATGTGAAGAGAGGGACAAAAATACAATGAGTGCACTCATTTGTGGAATATAAAAAAAATACGATGAGACTAACACCCAAGGATAGTAGAGACAAGGGCCAGGAAGATTGCTCCACGGTTCGTAGCCTGCCTCATGAGCTGGGGTAGAAGGTAGCTGGGATAGACAAGGGAGATCACTAAGTCAATGATGGTTGGAGAGATCACTCAGGATGGGAGATGTATGTTGAAAGTAGACAAACGACCAAATACAATGGTCTCTCAGTATCTTTATTGCAAACCATAATGCCTCCAAGTTGAGAGAGAGTATGGGGGAAATTGTCTTGTCACAGAGGCAGGGGGGAGGGAGGAGGTGAGGTTGGGGGAGGGATATTGGGGACATTGGTGGTAGAAAACGTACATTGGTGGAAGGATGGGTGTTCAATCATTGTATGACTGAAACTCAAATATAATAGCTTTGTAACTGTATCTCACAATGATTTAATAGAACTGTAGTGCTGTAGCTGTCCTCACTCGAGCGGGCACCAGTAATGTCTCCATTGTGAGACTTCTTGTTACTGTTTTTGGTATATCGAATAAAAGCACAATTAGAATTCTGAAATCTGCATTTTTAAAAAAATTTTATTAGTGAATCACTGTGAGGTACAGTTACAAACTTATGAACTTTCATATTTGGATTTGGTTTACATCCCTCCACCAGTGTCCATTCTCCTCCACCAATGTTTCAAGTATCCCTCCCACCACCCCCACCCCAACCCCACTACCCCACCCTGTCTCTTCGGCATTTTAAATATGCAATGAAATGACAAAATAATATCTGATAAGGGGACAAAACATAATTTAAATACAGCAAAAGTAATAGGTTCCTCATATATTATCAAGTTTGTATTTGAAAGTACAAAAAATGATTTTCAATACCTGGTATGGAATAATTGAATAAAACTACATTTTCCCTACACACATAAATGAATATATACATATTTTTAAGTGATAAAACTAAATACAATGTGTTGATTCTTCAAACATTTTATAAGTTTAATGTGGGGCTTCTCTAGTACTGCCAACAGTAGCTGACATTCTTGTGCCAAATAATTCTCTGTTGTGAGGCATGATCAATGTTTGTAATGACATTTTTTAGGATTGTGAGCAGAATCTCTAGCCAACAGCAACACCTACTCCCCAATAACAAAACTGAATTCTTTCCAGAACTGCCACATTACCTGTGGGACTGCGTCATTCAGATAGAAAACTACTAATTTAATACAAAACCTAAATGGGTCCCTCTTATTCACTACCCTGACATTGTATTCTACAGTTCACCTCAAAGAATAAACTATACCAACAGTCAAAAAGAAGACAATTATCATATGAGAGCACTACAAATGAGAGGGGAAAGAAAAGTATTCAATAAATAGTAACAAGGTAAGTTTTCATCATTTCAGAGGGGAGGAAAGGCCAAATCCTTATTTATATTATTTATGTTCTAATTCTTTGTTGTTAGATAACAAAGGACACAAGTTCTTAAAGCCCCGTTCCTTCTTGTTCTGGAGATTGAGCTCTACCAGGTGTGTGTGTTGGGGGTGCAGGAGAGACTCAATCGCATGCTGGCAGCCAATGGGAAATTCTGTATGTGGCCCTGAGTGTGTCTTAAGCTTCTCATTAAATGGTGGCTGTCTTCAAGGAAACAACTCTTAAACCTTAAAGGGCTTTGCATGCAACAGGAAAAGCAAGTATAAAGTAGTGGCCAAGGTAGTCTCAGGGGTCATTTAAATGGAAGGAAGTAGAGAAGTAAACTCCATCTCTTTAAGTCAAACCACAGAAGAGCACATGGCGTTCAAGTCATTAGAATATACCAATCAGCCATGATATATAAAAACTAAGTCCAGAAAAAATCACTGTCACTGTCCCATTGCTCATCGATTTGTTCAAGCGGGCACCAGTAACGTCTCTCATTATGAGACTTACTATTACTGTTTTTGGCATTTCCAATACGCCATGGGTAGCTTGTCAGGCTCTGCCACGCAGGCACGATAGCTTTCCAGGCTCTCGGTAGCTTGCCGGGCTTTCCGAGAGGGGCGGAGGAATCGAACACGGGTCCGCCACATGAAAGGCGAACGCCCTACCGCTGTGCTATCACTTCAGCCCCCAGAAAAAATAAGAGCTAAATATTCAAAAGGAAAACAACCAATGAAATCAGTTTTGAAATCTTTCACTTTAAATTGCAAAAACTAGACATAATTGCAAATATATTTCAATTCAAAGACATCATAAAAATCAACACATAAAAGATGAAAAAGTACAAGCATTCTACATAACAAACAGCTGAGAGTTTAATATGTAAAGAGGCCACACAAATCAATAATAATTAGAAGCATTCCTGTGGGGGAAGAAAGACAAAGGACAACAACAGTTTACTAAACAAGACTCCAACTCCGGTCGATAAGACATAAAATAGACGCTCTTAATATTCTGTTAGTAGGCTGAGTTGAAAATATGAAATATGATGTAATAAATTTAGGAAGCAATGTGGTAATAGTCAAATGTATTTAAATTATTTATGACCTAATTATCTGCTATCATTTTTATTTAAGGTTATCTGTGATAGTTTTAATAAAAAAGAAAGCCTGCTAAATATAGTACACATCCCACACACAGATAAAAACTGGTGCACTTTTTCAAAGAATGCTGAAATACACAAATAAGATTTGTAACACAATGTAAAGGGAGGGAATGCACACATTTATTTAGATTTATCATCGCTATTTGTCATAAGAAATTCTTGCATATTTATCTCTTAAGTGATGAACAATGTGGATATATCTGTATTTGGGTTATACTGCTAGATGATTTTATTGTCTTTGAGTATTTTTCAGTATTAAAATATTTTTGACAGTAAAGATTATTCTTATACGCAGAAAAAGTGTTAAAGAAATTCAAGTACTAATGATTAAAACACAGGAAGTAGCATGTTACTAAGTTACTGCTGAAAAGATCTTTAAAAATATAAAAGGCCATTTACAAAGCAGGGAAAAGGCAGGATTGTGAAGCCAGTGACATGAGGGCAATTACACCTGGAACCACTGACCCATTACACAAACCATTTGGTTCACAACTAAGTCACTTTCCCAAGCTCATGACCTGGCCGTGGCACAAATTCTCATGCAGTTGTTCAATGTGAGTTCTCTATAAACTCCATTCTGCTTTCAATATTCAGCCCACTGAATTCAAAACGTTTGTCTTAAGAAACCTTCTCAAATGATGAAATGCTTTAAAAACCTTTCTTCATGTCATTGCTGCAGTTTGGGAGAAGAGACCAAACGGGGATGGTCAAGTTCATTGTGGTGCCAAGGATCATACTCAGAGAGGTAGGACAGTGCCAGGGATTGAACCCTGAGCCTCATACATGAACAGCATGTGCTTTAACATCCAGGGTCCCTGCCATAACAACCCTTCACCCCAAAGTCCTCCTGATTTTCAGAGGGTCAAGTCAGGCACAGGCTCTCCTCTTCCTTCAAAGAGAGGAACCATGAGAAGAGCAATTTCCTATACCCCTGGTTTTCAAACTTGAGTGTGCACAGAAATTTCCTGGAGAGAAATTTAAACACAGAATGCTGGGCCTACTCCAGAGTTTCTAATTCAGAGTATGTGATGTCGGGTCTGAGAATACGCCTTTTGTATAAAGGAGGAGATGCTGCTGTTACTGGCATAGACTCGCACTTGACTGGTGAAGATCCTCTATTCTTCCGTTGGTCACTTCTTTTTTTTATAAACATTCAGAGTATATTACCGGGGCCAGAAAGACAGCTGAAAGGGCTAGAGCATATGCTTTGCTTGAGAGAAGCGGGGTTTTATCCCTAGCACTGCATGGTTCCTTGAGCTCTGCCAGGAGCAACCCCCAAGCACCTAGCCAGGAGTAAATCCAGGTGTCAACCAAAATATATACATCAATATATGTACATATGTATTACTTAATATCCACTAACACATTTTATCATTCCTAATCTAAGGACATTCCAGGATCCCTGGTCCCATTTTCTGATGGAGCACTCCATACAAACAATCTAGCTCAAGCGCAGGAAGGGAAAAGCATCTTCTCTGGTGCTGCTCTCATCCATCTCTCTTGACAACTTCTATAACCTCCAGCAGTCCTGAAGCCTCCTTCACCCTTCCACCCTGCCTTCATCTCCCACATGACAAAACAAACTCTCCTCAATGTTCCTATAGAAATAGGTTTTGCTTTTCTCTAAAGCCTAGTCCTTTTCCAGTACAAAATACTCTATTGCCAATCCTCTTGACTCCCCTTATTGACCATCTTATTAAAACCTCAAAACAAGTGAGATATGCTGGCAGTGCCCTTGGAAATCATGAGACCTTTGTTATAGACAACACTACAGATTCTTTAATGAGGGAAAATGGAGAATGTAGTCTCACAGAAGCATTAATCATTATTATGCTTTTTATGTAGTATCCCTACATCCATTGAAAATACTTTTAACAGGTATCTACTCTAATAGTATTAGAGAGGGAACATGAGAGAAGTCATCTTAGAATGTGCTGCAGCATAGGGATGCTTCAAAGAAAAATCGAGTACTTTAAGACCAGAGACACAATTGTACAAGAGTTAAGGTTCTGGACTTGCACACAGCCAAGCTGGGTCAATCCTTGGCATTGGAGTATGGTCACTGAGCACTGCCAAAAGTGATTCCTGAGCACAGAGCCAGAAATATCCCCTAACTATCACTGTGTGTGGTTGCAACCTCCAACCCTCAAATAAAAGTAGATAGTTATTGACAAAGATAAACCTAAACAGCTCCCTTAAGATGTGAAAATGCCTACCAAATTGGTTTAACTTTCAACGCAGACCATGGCAAAGATATTTTGTTTCTTTTTAAAATTCTAAGAGCTCTCAACAGGGCAAGTATTCACATGCAGTTGAAAAAGTTCCATATGAATCTCTGTTTCACAATAAAACGTTCATCTCAGACCATTTAGCATCCTTGGTTCTCTTTGGAGGGAAAAGTAAAAGGAAGACGACGCAAATTTTTAGAACAAGGGAATGATTTATCATTCAATAAAATAGCACAGATAGAGGCTTAAATCAAGTGTGTGGAAATAATATGTTGTTATTACTAGTCTTAACTCTACTAAATTATAACCTATAAACCCTGCAATGCTTGACTTAAATACTCCATTCGCATTTTCAGGAAATCTAAATGGTGATTTCCTCTTTTATCGCATGCATTACAGGAGGATTTACTATTGTTTCCACAAGGCATATATAAGAAGCATGTTATCCAGGATTTAAGTATAACCAGACACGATTAATAAGCGCACAGCCCACATCACGTATGTATTCTCAGAGCTTTTATAATAGTTAATTAGTTTAACTATTGCTGCCATGGTTCATTTAGAGACTTCATGCTTCATTACATATCAATAAATTTTATCCTGAAAAAGCCCTTTCAATAAAAACACACACACACAATTGTCTCTTCAAGTGATAATCTTGTTAAAGGATGTATATATTGCAAGCTTGGCTATCAGAACTGACAAAACTATGAATTGCTATGGTTTCAACACCCTGAAGTAATATGCAGATTCCATTCTATAGTTTGAAACACATGCCTCATCCACACATATTTTATTACAGTAGGGAAAAACTTTTTTTTATCTTTCTAAAAATGATGCATCGTTTAAGCTTCTATTTTTACTTTGTCAAGAATGCCTACTTATGTTTCATAAATTTCTTCTATTCATTATGTCAATTCCAAGTAGTTTTTCCCCCCATTGGGAAGACATGCTTTTACAGCATCTTTCCATATCATAAAAGAGAAGTTTTTGGGAAATGTGGTTTTTACTTCCCTGATAAACACATCCACAATAAAAAAAAAAAGAGGTCACCATTATTGTGTGTACCCTGGGGAGTGATAGCACAGCGGGTATGGCGTTTGCCTTGCAGGCACCCAACCCAGGTTTGATTCCTCCATCCCTCTCCGAGAACCCAGCAAGCTACCGAGAGTACCCTGCCTGCACAGCAGAGCCTGACAAGCTACCCATGGCATATTCAATATGCCAAAAAACAGTAACAAGACTCACAATGGAAATGTTACTGGTGCCCACTGGAGCAAATCGATGAACAACGGGACAACAGTGGTACAGTGCTACAGTGCTACCCTGGGGAGTATCACAATTCACTCTACTAGTAAATGATCGAAGCTACCTCCTAAATATCCAGAGAAAATAGGTCAAATAGGGAAGGCAGGGATCAGTAAGAGAGAACTTCATCTCCTTAAGCAGGAAAAAGCCTTTATGATATACTCTTTCCTGCTTTCCATGTCCAGCTGTTTCATGTCCAGCTGTTTTTCATGTCCAGCTCATTCAAAAGTCATTCAAAAGCTATGCAGACACATAAGCTCCTTTCTTCATTTTCCTATAGTACCTCTTACCACTTCCATCACAAAAATGTACTCTAATGAATTGCAGTTATTAATTCAATAAAAATGTATGTCTAAGGGGCTGGAGTGACAGCACAGCAGGTAGGGCGTTTGCCTTGCATGCAGCCAGTCCAGGTTTGAATCCCAGCATCCCATATGGTCCCCTGAGCATCGCCAGGGGTGGTTCCTGAGAGTGCACAGCCAGGAGTAACCTCTGAGCATTGCCAGGTGTGACCCAAAAAGCAAATTTTTTTAAAAAAAATTTTTTAAATGTATTTCTAAGAATTCAGTGGTAAATGGCAATATCCCCTTTTCAAGAACATATCATAGCAGTAAGGAGATACACAGTAAAACATATGAATGAATAAATGAACAAAATAATTTTAAACAAGGGTAATGACCTCCAAAGAAATAAAGTATATAGATACAACCAAGAACTATGGTAGCAGTGGGAATATGTTACTTTGGACAAAAATCCAGAGGACCTGTAGAAAAGAAATAGCTTGTTAGCTGTGGTGCCAAACAATAGGAAGAAACTAGTCATGAAACAACATGGAGAATATTCACAGGCAGGGAAAGTGTAAGACCAAAGATCTAAAGGCAGATCCAGGTTGGTCTACTAAATAAATGATAAAGAAAGCCAGCTGGCTTGAATGAACTGAAGGAGAGAGAACATGATTGCCAAATGAGGGATGACTTGCCGATCTGCTGACATGAAACTATAGGCACCTAGAAAACAAGGCCTGTATCTTACTTGCTTTTTCATTACATTAGCCTTCAGTCTTACATGTGATAAATCAGGCATTTCCCAAAGTTATATATAAACCTCTGGGCTTTTATTTTCTTATCATTTTGCAAAACTTGTGTTTTCTCTCTCCCAAATATGGATGACCATGATCCTCCCTTTCAATGCAAAGAGTATATGTCATGGTCTCTCAATGATTAAGAAAGTTCATTTAGTAATTTTCAAAAAAACAGAGATTTTTCACCTGAGGGTCCATTCACTGATTACTCTGTGACCAAAAGTGTAACATACTCAGAAGAGAAGAATCAGACATTGTGCGGTCAAGACAACAGAGTTTCAAAGAGTACCTAAGAAAGCTAAAATTCATGTCCTGGGATCTATTTATATAGAAGTAGAACTCAGCCAATAATGAACAATGATGAATAAACATTAATATTAATTTCATCACTCAATGCGATCATCATAATAATCACAATCATCTCACTGAACATGAAATAATATAAATGAAATTTTCCAGTGAACTTTATTATCATAATGAATGAGGAGAAGAAGAAAAAGGAGACAGCCTGCTAGAAATACTTTCATTTTCATTCTAAAAAGCATTCTTGGTCCTTCCAAAATTGACTGATTTTTCCTCTTCTGCTTCTTCTTAATAGGAATGGTAAATGTTAAGTAATTTTTGAATAATGGAAGAATGCCACTTGACTTCATTTCTTCATAGTAATTCCCAGTGGTGATAAGGAACCGCCAATGTTGGCACCACAGGCTTTAAGACCATCAGGAATTAAAAAATTTGAGTGTTACCACATTGGATATGTGTAGGAAATGCAAACTATCTGAGATTTTGCACACCAGTAAAAATTCCAAATAAGCCTTATGCCAGGAAAATGCCTCATTCTGTCAGAAAGTACATCTCCCACACAGCAGCAGGTCTGGCATAGCTTGAGCCACATGTTTAAAACAAAGCAAAGTGACATGTGATATGGGTCTAACTGCCTGATGACAGAATTCACGAGCTGTCCTCACTCTGAGATTTTCTGGAACAAACTGAGTCCACATAACTTAAGCCTGTTTGATGGTTTTGTCTTTTATCATGTTGTTTTCTCTAAAGTTATTGCTTTTTAGATAACAAAGTTCTCTTTCTCTTATTATAATTTCAAACTTTATTCCCAAACTAGAAATTATAATCTAATTCTGAGGCATTCTATCTAAGGCAAAATACTGACTCTTACATGCCAATTTTTTTCAACTACTGGAAGCATACAGGTGACTTAAAAATACTAAAGTCAAGCCAGATAGACAGCTCAATGTCTATGCATGCTTTGCATTAAACAGATACACACCTCTGATCCCTGGCATGACATGGTCCCTAAGCACTGAACACAATGGGGAGCAATTCCCCACCCATGAGTACCACTGCATGTGGTCCTTTAACAAAATACGAAAACAAAACAATATGTACATTCAAATCAGCTAAAGAACTAGATACTGACTCCCTTTTAATATTCATTGCATAGATAATACTTCAATGCTGGGGCTGGAGCGATAGCACAGCGGGTAGGGCGTTTGCCTTGCACGCGACTGACCCGGGTTCGATTCCCAGCATCCCATATGGTCCCCTGAGCACTGCCAGGGATAATTCCTGAGTGCAGAGCCAGGAGTAACCCCTGTGCAGAGCCAGGTGTGACCCAAAAAGCAAAAAAAAAAAAAAAAACTTCAATGCCTCTATTGGCAGTCCTCAGATCTGTAGTAGTTTTTGAAAGTCAAATTTTAAAAGCAACACTATCCTACTAAAGATTAGATTTTTTTATGTTCGCTGTTTAGGCATTTTATGATATCTATTTTTTGCTGAATCATAATTTTTTAAAAGGACTTTTACTTACACTGCTCTAAGAGGCCACGCTGTTAACATACAACAGTGTAGTACCTTTTCTTTACACTGTTATTTTCTTTTTGATTCTAGTCATGGTCTATTTGTCTCTCCCCTTGATTTTTATGTGCAGCCCTATTATTATGATGATTTAGAAACAGATTTAGAAACAGTGGCCCTACTGGTTTCTTCGTAAAGCAGTAACAAAGGTCTAATACACTGATTTTATTTTTCATTCTGTTTTTAGGTCATACCCAGCAATTCTCAGGGCTTACTCCTGGCTCTAAGCTCAGGAATCACTCCTGGCAAGAGCTTCAGTGAACCTTGTTGAGTGCCAGGAATCAGACCCGGGTCAGTCATGTGCAAGGCAAGTGCTCTAATATTCTCTCTCTAGCCCTAACATGAGTGACTTTAAACAACAAAATCATCCTCTCTCACAGTTCTAAAGGTCAGAAGTTCTAAATCAAGGTGTTTGCAGATCCACACTGTCTCTAATAGCTCACGAAGGTTATCTTCTAGAAAGAATCTAGAAAGAATCTCTTTCTAGATTCTGGTGGTTGCCAGTGATTCTTGGTACCGTGTGGCTCCAAGGCAAATCACTACAATCAATGTCCGTTACAACATGGTTCTCTCTATGTGTCCTCTATGCTCACAACACATTCTAGTTTGTGTTCATGTTTAAATTCTCCTCTCTTTTAAAGTAAGAACACCAATCATGGGATCTGGAAGCACCCAAATACAACATGATCTTTTAACTTGATTTTCATTTTCAAAAATCCCATTTCCAAATAAGATCACATTCTGAGGTCCAGGTGGTGGGAACTTGGGGAAGACATTCCAACCCAATACGATTGTTAAGTCAGCATACTTTCTATTACCACTTGTTCCAAGGAGTTGGAAGTACATGGCTGTCTGAAAGCACATTTTCAGACAAAATAACTTCATATGAAAGAACAGTGAAAGAAACATGATATAATTCAATAAAGTCTAACAGGAAAATTGTTAAGGCTAGGCATCAAGTCAACACTTGATGACTTCATGACCGAATTTCTCTCATCTACGAGGTTAACTACCAACAGATCATCATGCAAAAAAATATTTATCCAAGGGCCAGACCAACTGGACAGAGGCTAGGACATTTGCCTTGCACAAGGTCGACACAGGTTTGATCTCCGGTACCCCAAGCATCATCAGGAATAACCCCTCAGTGCAGAGCCAGGAGTAAGCCTGAGTAATACTGAGTATATCCCAAAACAACAACAACAAAAAGATAACAAATAAACAAACAAAAACCCTATCCAGTACCCACTTCAGTAAAATGTCCGCTTTATGTGAACCAGTGTCTTCACTGGACCTGGCTCCTTCAGTGGAATATATTGTACCAAATTCTCATATTTTCTATACGAAAACAGACAACAAAGCACAAGCCATTTGTCTGGCAATATATTAAGCACTCTATACACACAATACAATAACAACATCACCTCCATCACAAAAAGGAAAAGCTAAGGTTCATAGTTTTAAAAAAATAAAAGAAGAAAAAAAAAAGGACCCAGCTCAAAAAGATTAGAGTTTGAATAGAGATGTGCTCAGGCTCAAAGCAAACACCTAAAATTCTATTTCCTAATGTGCACACACACACACACACACACACACACACACACCCCTCCAAATGAACACTTGCATTATCCTTCATATGAAATTCATACTATTAGAATGATATAGGCCATTCTAATGATCATGAAGTAATTTCTCATGATTTTGATTTGCTTTCCTCTAAGATAACTGGTATTGAGTAATGATTCATGAAATCTGTGACCACTGATACGTCTTCTTTGGAGAAATGTCTATTCAAGTATCTAATCAAGTATATTGTATATTTTATTGGCTGGGTTTAATTTATATCTTGTCAGATATGTCATGTGTAAATATCTTTTTCCAGTGTTTTAGGTTTCCTCTTCATTTTTGTGATAATTTATTTTGCATCCTTTTCATGAAGCCCAATTGGTCATAGTAAAATTATCTTGAAATCTTGTCCTATTTGAGACAGAAAATTGCAATAAAGAATCTCAGAGGTATTTTCCATTAAAAAAAATGTTGTCCTATTTGATGTGCCAAGATTTTGTTTATCAGCGATACTGATCTGTAATCTTCTTGTATTTGGACTGTCCTTTCCTGGTTTATGAATGAAGAGTAATACTGTCCTCAAAGAATGTGTTTAAGAGTATTCCCAAACTCGATTTTTGTAAGAGATTGACCAAGATGGCTGCTAGTTTTGCTTTGAAAGTTTTGTAAAATTAAATAACTCCATCTGCTCCTGAGCTTTTGTTCTTTGGGACTTATTTGACTGCTGTTTTGATTTGTATTCTTGTGATTGGTCTATTCATGCTTTTCTTATTTAATTCTGTTTCATTTTTAGGAGCTGATTCTAAACCTTTGTCCAATTATTCTAGGTAGTCCAATTTATTGACTATCCATATTCATTGTGGCTTAAATTTTTAGCTATATTTTTACCTCTTTCATTTAAAGCTGCTTTTTTAAATCACGTTTTCTCTTTTTTTCTTGGCAAGTCTTATAAGAGAGTTATCAATTTTGCTGACCTGCTAAAAGAACTTGCTCTTAGTTTCATTGATCTTTTGTATCATTCTTTTGGTTTCTGTATCATTTGTTACTACTCTAATTTTCATTTATTTACCTGAAGATTTTTTACTATTTTATCCTCATTTTCTAGTTCTTTCACGTGTAAGGTTAGCTTCTGTAAATATTATAAAGATGAACTCTCTTAATAATGTTTTTGCTGCAATCAAAAGAATCTGATAAATAATATCTTGACTTTAGTCATCATCCAAGTAAATTTATTTTCTCCTTTATTTATAGACCCAAAAGTTATTCAGAAGCATACAGCTAGTCAACAAGACTTTGAGATTGGACTTGCTTATTTTTACTATTGATTTCTAGTTTCATACCATTGTGATGAGAAAAAACCGCAAAATACAATATAAATCTGAACATATTTATTAAGATTTCTCTTATGTCCCAACATAGCATCTATCCTTGACAATATTTCATATTTACTTGAAAACAATGTACATTTCTTTTGGGGGGAAAGAGGAGATAGAAGTTACTGTACATTTATGTCTAAGCCTGTCTATTCTATTACTTCATTTAATACCATTATTTCCCTATTAATATTTTGTCTGGATAATTTGCCCATTGTCTAAGTGGTTTTTAAAAATACCCTGTAATTACTGTATTGCTATTAATGTATCTATCCCTTGTGGTATGCTAATAACTATTTTATATATTTGGATGTCCTGATACTGGGTGCTTATTATTGATGATCTGATTATCCTGATGTTTTGATTCTTTGAGCAAAATACATCTTTGGATCTTATTATCATTTTCAGTTTAAAATCTCTGTCATCAAATGTGAGAATAGCAGTTCTGAGCCTTTTCTCTGCATTAATAGCATGAAACATCTTGTTGATGCGTTTCACTCTGAGCTTATATTTGTCTTTATATACAACATTATTATTATAGTCATTGTATAAATGGATCTTATTTTTCTTATCCATCCAGCAGTTCTGTATCTTTTGAAGGGGTTCAAACCACTCACATTTTAGGCAATTCTTGATATATGGGACTTTACTTACTGAAATTTTATCTTTTGTTCATGGTTGTTCTATAACTCTTCTCTTTTCCCCATCTGTTTCTATGGGAATTGTATTATACTTTATATATCTGAAAGAAGTTTTGGTGTGTTGATATTGATATTTTTTAAAAATTTTTTATTGAGTCACCATGTGGAAAGTTACAAAGTTTTCAGGTTTAAATCTCAGTTATACAATGCTCAAATACCCATCCCTTCACCAGTGCTCATATTCCACCACCAAGAATCCCAGTATAGCTCCACCCCGCCCCCTCACACCCCAAACCCCCCCACACCCCTAGCCCCCCCACCCTAAGCCCCCCCCGCCTGTGTAACTAATAAATTTCACTTTACTTTCACTTTGATTGCATACAATATTTCAACAAAACTCACTATAATTGTTTGGAGAGTCTCTCCCCTAAAGTCAGACCTGCTGAAAAGGAAGCATTAGATAATTTGTTATTCCATTGCTGAGGATGAAGAGGTATGAGGTCGAGTGACCACACTTAGCGGCCTCTCAGTTTTGGGTTTCTGTAATTTAGTATTTTAGTAACTAAGTCCAGAGAGATATCTGCCAGAAGTTGCATTGTTGCCAACTTGTACTTCCCAGTTACATTATATTCCACATATGAGTGCAATCTTTCTATGTCTGTCTCTTTCTTTCTGACTCATTTCACTCAACATGATACTTTCCATGTTGATCCACTTGTATGCAAATATCATCCGACTATATCTTCCCCTTTTATCTTAATTTCCTTCTTCCTCACATTTTTTTTCTGTTTGTTCACTTGCTTGTTCTGGTTTTGGAGGCCACACCTGGCAGTACTCTGAGCTAATGTCTGGCTCTGTGCTCAGAGATCACTTCTGGCAGTGGTCACGGACCATATGGGGTATCAGGGATCAAACCCAGATCCACCCGTGTAAGCAAATGATGTACCCTCTGTAATACCTTCACATACCCCCATTATATCTTTTGTCATTGCCTCATATTTACTTGTTATTTTGTAATATTTTTCTCCTTTTCCTAAGCATAATTTCAACAATTCCTATAAAGTAGGTCGGGTGACATTAAACTTTACTGACTTTTGTTTTTCTGAAAACATTTAATTTTCCATCATATTTAAATGATAATTTTTCAGAGTAATGTATTCTTGGCTAAAGTTTTTTTCTTGTAGTAAAATGAATATATTACTCTACTCTCTTCTAACTTGTAGAAAACCATACTGTTTGTGGTGTTAGGGAATCAAACTCAGTGCCTAACATATGAGAAGAATAAGTCCTACCACTGAGTTAAAACTATTCATTCTTAAAATTCATAATTAATCCACATAATATCAAAACTATATTTACCTCATGTATTGTAACAAATAATACCTCATGTAAAATAACAAAATTTACCTTACAGATGATCATACTGACTATCACGAAGCATAATTGAAACCGTACTGAATGTCATAGCTGAGAATAGAAATTTTGATTCTCTGGCTCCCAGTCTAGCCAGGCAACATCTAGGTTCTCTAGTATCATGGCTCAGCATGATGGTTTGCAGTATTAACACTAAATACAGACTTTGGAGATACAAATTCTGGTTTATAACTTAATTGTGTATGAACTAACCGATGAATATGTTGGCCCCAATATTCTGATATGAGTGACACAGTATCCAGTATTTAATAGCATTTAAGAGAAGGTTGAATATTATCAGATAAAATCCAATGAACAGTAAATATTTTGCTACTGTATAGTTTGTGACTTTATTAAACTATTATTTTTAATAATTATCCACTACAAATGAGTGACTAATGTTTTTTTCATCAGTTATGTATATACTGCCAGTCATGTTGGCTGCAAGTACACATTCAAGGATACAATGATATAATGATTTCCAAGTCCTTCATAAAAATTAACCTCAACCTTTATTATCTACTTTATGCTAGTCCTTGATTTACCCTAAAAATGTGCAAAGATGGTCCGAGAGATAATACAGTGTATAAAGTGCTTGTCTCACATGCATCTGGCCAGGATTTGATCCCTGGTGATCCGTACAGTGCCCCAAAGCACTGCCACAATATGATCCTTGAGTGGAGGGCCAGAAGTAAGCCTTGAACGCCATCAGATGTGGCCCCCAAATATAAAATTAATTTAATTTGAAAGATAACATGTAAAGGGTCCATGTTCTGGTTTTAATTTCCCTGACTATGAGTCTCCATTTAACTATCATCTTCAAATAGGCCAGGTAATTTAGTGCCTTGAAAAGTTAACAATGTTATTACAGCCTAACTGTGACAAATCCTCACTCTTGTCTTTCTAGTCTTATCTCTGAGTATTGAGAAAGCAAACCCTGGGAAAATTATACAAATTTAACTACAAATATACGAAATCAGCATTGTTCTTATATGTGACTATTTTTCTGAAAGCTTAAAGTATTTTTCTTTTAGTTTTATTCTTTCTTTAGTCCAAAGTTTGGTAATTAATTGGGACTTTCCATGTTGTCACTGTTGTGACAAAGGCAAACAAAGCAAACGCTCATTCCTTCTTGTTAAGCGGGTCCATCCACCCTACAAAGGGGAACACAGACAGCAGTGGAGATAAGGGAAAGGATTAGTCAACTTTGAAAGGTTCAGGCTTTGTGAGCTCATCTCCCCTACCCAGCCAACAGCTGCCTTCAGCCTCACCAAAACTGATTTATGGAAAGTGACATTTTAACCATGGCTTTTATCCTACAAAAGAGAGGCCGATCAGAGAGCATTATGTAGGCTCTAAAATTATATGGCAAGGACTATCCTATAATCATGGAACAAACAATACTGAGAATCAAAAAGATACTGTATTAGGTGAGAGGGCTACTTGACAACAAAACCATGGACCAGCAAGGTAAGGAATAAAATCCACTTACATTCTCCCAAGTGAGGCACAGAATATATTAAAAAGAAGCAAAATGATAATCTTAATCTTGACAAAAATAGCACTGCTTAAACCAAAGAACAGCAGCTGCTAGAGGCTAAGGGCAGGAAAAGTAGTGAAAAAAATTTAATTCCTGTTGTTCTTGGATTCCTTTTCAAAATATCATAATACAAATTTTATATACTGAGTTACTGAAACTTGTGGAAACCCTCATTATCTGGGCCTCAACCACACGGTACAAAGTTCTGAAGCATCTCTGCCTTTTATGCTTCCATAAAATGTGAAGAACAAATTCAGCAAAAGAAATGAGGACGAGAATAAAAAGACATAACACAGACTAGGAGAAAAATTTTGTTTGTCACACTTCTGATAAAGGGTTAATATCCAAGATACAAAAAGCAGCAGCGGAACTTTGCAAGAAAAGATTTTAAAGTGAGGTGAAGAGATTAACAGAAAGTTACTCACTGAAGACATACAAGATGGCCAAAAGGTATATGAAAAATATTTTTGATCACTTACAGTCACAGAAATGCAAATCAAAAAATGAGGTATCATCTCACACCAGTAAGACTTTGCACAAATTACAAAGAACAAAAACATCTAGTGCTGGCATGGACGTCAGGAGAAAAAGGACTCCACTCACTGCTGGTAAAAATGTGAACTTATGGAAAACAGCATGATCACTTCTAAAAATTAAAAAAAAAACAGGAATTGAACTTCCATATTACACAGCAATTCTCTTCTGGGCATCTCCTCGAAGGAACCAAAAACTTCTATCCAAAGAAAAACATTTACACTCCTATGTACAGTACAGCACTATTCACAATAACCAAATTCTGGAAACAACTCAAGTGTCCAAGAACAGATGACTGGATAAAGAAACTTCAGTAAATATACATAATAGAATGCTATTTGGCTTTAAAAGGATTAAATCATACAATTTACTGTTACATGGATGGATCTGGAGAGTATCATGCTAAGTGAATTTATTCAGATAAAGAGGGAGAGACCCAGAATGGTCTCTCTTATATGTGGGATTAAAGAAACAAAGTGGGATGTTATAAATATCCAACGTAACAGAGACTGAGACCCAGCCTTCAGGAGGAAGATTAAGACAGGGGCCAAGTGAGTGAGCTCAAGATTTTCACTGGAAGTACTAAGAATACTCTCAAAAACCAATAGTTAGGAGGTGATGTGCCAGAGGAAGAGCACTTTAGTCTGGGAATACAGTTTGGTATCTATTCTTAGTAAGGCCCGTCAAATGAAATCTTTCCTTTCTTCTGTGCGAGTCAAAGTTCCAACTTTAAACACGGCAAGCACAGCTGAACAACTGTTTTCCTTTCCTCTCCCTCTCTGCCTCTCTCCTCTCCTCCACTCTCTTCTCTCTGCCTTGTCAAAGCTTCAGACCAGTTCTTGGTTGTAAATTCCTGTGTAAAGTATATCCAAAAATGAAGGGTTTTCTCCCCCCTAATTTTATGCATAAGAGAAGTCATGCCTTTCAGATATTTGTTATTTGAGGCTGTTAATTGGACTATTTGTTCCACCGAAAAAAGCCCAAAGTAAAGGATAATGATCCAAAGCTGACTACGTTTGAACAGTTTTGTATATTATATGCAAAGAAATGTTCCCACAACAAAGTCACTAAATGAATGTCACTATGCCTGAATAGAGGAATGAAATTGAATTGTGATAAAAGCAAGCTCTTTAAATGATCTTTAGTTCGTGTCTACAAAATTATCCTGAACATTATGCGCTGAACAAAAGCTCTGATACTCACAATATTAAGCAACAGAAACATTTTGAAAACTAAGCCAACATTTTTTTACTTTCTAAAAAAGATTTATATATCACTTTATGATTTTATGAGTGTTGTAATTGTCCTCCAAACCTTTGAACAGAGACAAATATTTTTCCAGATGAATAGTCGGCAGCACTATGTTCTTTTTCATGCCGGAGGCCATGTTGGGAAGTCTTATGGTAAATTAAAGAAATCAACCCAAGAAAAGGGACATAATTCTTGGTCCCTAGCTGGCCCAAATTATTTAAATAACGGTATGTTTTATCCATTCACTATTACATAATAAAAAATTGATTAATGGTAGTAATTTAGAAAATGTTATTTATCAGTGATGACATTTAAATAAGAGTCCAACAGGATATTTTTCCTATGGTATCAAAGATCATCACCACCATCATCAATGATGGGGGAAATAACTGATTGTCTTATTCCTGTATTTTAGGTATCTCTAACCCTAATAAATTCTTGGATTAAGTTTCTACTGTTGTCCAACACTGTCAATTGGTAGCACTGTAGCACTGTCTCACTGTCATCCCATTGTTCATCGATTTGCTTGATCGGGCACCAGTAATGTCTCCATTGTGAGACTTGTTACTGTTTTTGGCATATCGAATACACCACAGATAGCTTGCCAGGCTCTGCAGTGCAAGCAGAATACTCTCAGTAGCTTGCAGGGCTCATCGAGAGAAACGGAGGAATCACACCTGGGTCGGCCGAGTGCAAGGCAAATGCCCTCAATTGGTAGCACTCTAAATTTTAATCTCTGAGACCTCTACTGCTTGGCAAATATATGGAAAACAATGGAGAACTGGATAAAGATTTATACCCTTTATCCACTGACATTTTTTTAAAAAGTGCTTAGTAACCTCAGAGTTTGGAAGTTACTATACAGCAATGAAAGGACTAAGAGACTTCCAGGCTACCCCACCATGTTGTCAGAGGTGAGTTCTTAAGACCTCATTTTAACATAGAAAAACAGAAAGAACACAATAAAATGAGCTGAAAAATCTGGCACAGCTGAATTCACAGATGCCACTTATGTTCAGGATTCAGGATTTTCCTTTGCTCTAGAGGATACTGAGACAATTGGTGAACTTGCTAAGTTCTGTTCATTATACAACAGCATATATCAATGTTAATTTCCTGATGTTGATCGTTATACTACTGTGGTTATGTAAGAGATACTACTGTGGTTATGTAAGAAAATGTTCACTTTTTAAGGTATATACAGAGAAGTATTTAGGAATAAGTGGACATCGCACATGTAACTTCTTCAGTGTCATTCAGAAAAAAAGTAACGAGGAACAGTGGAGAAAAAAATAATAAAAAGTTAACAAGTGAGAAAGATGGGTAAAGCATATAAAGGAATTCTTTGTTCTTGCAACTTTTCTGCCATGTCAAAATAAAAAATAATATCAAAATAAAAATTAAATTTAAATAAAGCGTGGTTATATAATTGGCAATCAGAACAGTCACCAAATCCCAGTTTCACTTCTCTTGAACACAATACATCATACACAAAATGAGAGAAGACTGGAAAACTTATACAATAATTTTTCTGTAACATATGGAAAATGCAATAATAATAGATATGATTCCTGCATTAAAAGAAGGCTGGAATGATTGAAATAAATTGTTCAGAATGAGTTAAAAACTAATTAAGGAAATTTTTTCTTGATGATAGGAGTTTGAAATGAGACCTTAAAATCAGTGATAATATGAATTAACAGAAGTTAGAAGTTACATTTTGCAGAAGGGTCACTCTTTTGAACAGATTCTTGGAAGCAGGCCTGAGGGAAACTCCTATAGGAAGACCAGTCAGTTTGTCTGACAAATGTAAGTGAAGCTGAGCTAGTCAATAGGTTCACGATGCTTTGATCAATTCTCTAAAACCAGCATGAAAATACAATAAAGGCTGGTTTAGAGTACCCTCCAGCCACTGGTAAAATTTTAATTCAATACACTGTACACAGTATATTGAAGTATTGAGACATTCATCTGAAATCATGTGTCAATTTTTTTCCACAATGTAGATCCAACATAGCATTCCAAAGATCAAGCACTGGGTGCAGTATTACCACTAAGTTGTTAAATCTCATATGAACCAAACAATACCAACGAATAGTGGGACACCTTTTCCCACTTTGCAAAATCTTCAGAAAGTTATTCATGCTTTATCCAAACCTCTATTTTAAATTCACATAAGCAAGAGCATTTCAAAGATTTCCATATTAAGTAAAAATTTCTATTAACTCCTTATAACAGGGAGTAACACAGAGTCAAATAGGGAAAACCATGAGAGAAATTTGTATTGGTCAATCAGCAATTATTCAATAAAGAAATTAGGTATTCAGAACTGTGCTCCTGACAGTACATACAGATCACACAAAAAGAGTCACATGAGAGGGATTCAGCATCTATCTAAGAATGAGATTTATCATCATTCATACATGGTAAATGCAGTTTTATTAGTATCACCTGTAAGTCATATTTAGCATACCAGTCATTCACTCCTGAAACACTGAGTTTCCATTATGTAAGAGGTATTCATTACAATTCATTTCTGCAAGAATGGACATGAAACTATACATATAAATGCAGTATTTCCCCAAACGGTATGAAGATAAAAGGGTTCTTTTCATTCACTAAGGAGAGTCTGGGGAATAGCTTAAGCTAAGCCTTCAAAAATGAAATATATTGTACTCAAGTCCAGTAATAAAGATTTCATAGACGTTTCTTAGAGATTAGATTAAAATTTAACCTATATTATTATGTTCTTCACCTTAAAAAATGATAGACTCTGTCTTAAGACGTATGTGTGTGTGTCTCTGTTTGTGTGTTTTAAAGAAAGGAACACAAATGGAATATACTTCATCCACTTAATTTGAAAATAAGATTCAGAATTCAAAATCTGGAATAAGGAAAGATTCTTGCTGTTATACTTTTTAAAGAAATGTATCTTTGGCTATATTAGAGAACTACTTACATCATCCAGTGTTAACTTCAATAGACTGATAAATTATTTCATGACATGAAATTTATAAAAGAATTCATGTGGAAGTAATCTGACTAAAATGATTGAACTCTTTTTCTTTTCATATAGATTAAGATTTAAACCTAATTAAGATTAGGTTGACAGTGTTTATACTCTTTAGGTTTCAGTGCAATTTGGAACTACTGTAGACAAATATCAACTGATTTTATATATACATATATATACATATTACACACAGAGAAATATAACCCCTTAGCTATTCCATTTCTAAGAGTAAGTGAGGCACTGATAAGGGGTAAGATTTTCTAGCCCACAGAGTTATTCATTTTAACACACTGAATGAAATTTCTCCCAATAAAAATCTAGAATTGATTCTAAGTAACTATGATTATCCCAAATCCCAATATACACTATTTTTGAAATCCCTCTTATGTGAAATCTATGGCCTGTTATAAAAGATCAACTATAGCATTATGTGGGCCTCAGTTATTATTATAAATGTTTCGCAATGAATGAGTGAAGAAATGGATACTGAGGCTATATCACCAGAAACTAATTAAATACTTTGTATATGCAACTACAGTCAGTATCGATTCTCAGACTGGTACATGGACCAGCAGTTCAAATGCGCTACTCTACAACAACAGTTTTCAACCATTATATATCTGTGACAAGAGATTAAAAAGCCATTAATACAAAAATAGTTTTGAAAGTCGGTTTCTCACTGGTATCACCTGAATTTATAAAAACATAATCCTGAGTCTCATTCCAGGAGATTATTCAGATGAATGTTAACTGTCATGAGAGAGGTCTAGTCTTCAAACATGTTATCAAAATATTAGAAAGAATTCCTCTTCAATATAGTACTGGAAGTACTTGCGATAGCTATTAGACAAGAAAAAGAGATTAAGGGCATCCAGATAGGAAGGGAAGAAATCAAACTCTCACTATTTGCAGACGACATGATACTATATCTAGAGAAGCCTAAAACCTCTACTAAGAAACTCTTAGAAACAATAGACTTATACAGTAAAGTTGCAGGCTACAAAATCAATACCCAAAAATCCATGGCCTTCATATATGCAAACAATGAGGCAGAGGAAAGGGACATGAAAAAAGCAATCCCATTCACAATCGTGCCCCAGAAAATCAGGTACCTCGGAATCAGCTTAACCAAGGAAGTAAAAGACCTTTACAAAGAAAACTACAAAACGCTACTCCATGAAATCAAAGAGGACATGAGGAAATGGAAACATATACCCTGCTCGTGGATAGGGAGAATCAATGTTGTCAAAATGGCAATACTCCCTAAAGCATTATACAGATTCAATGCGATCCCTATAAATATACCCATGACATTCTTCAAAGAAATGGATCAAGCAATCCTAAAATTCATATGGAATAACAAACGTCCAAGGATAGCTAAAACAATTCTTGGGAAAAAGATGATGGGAGGCATCACCATCCCCAACCTCAAACTTTACTACAAAGCAGTAACAATTAAAACAGCATGGTACTGGAACAAAGGCAGAGCCGTAGACCAATGGAACAGGGTGGAATATCCCTACACACAACCCCAAATGTATGACCATCTAATCTTTGATAAGGGAGCAAGAGATGTGAAGTGGAGCAAGGAAAGCCTCTTTAACAAATGGTGCTGGCACAACTGGACAACCACATGCAAAAAAATGGGTTTAGACCTTGACCTGACACCATGCACAAAAGTCAGATCAAAATGGATTAAAGACCTCAACATTAGACCACAAACCATAAGGTACATTGAAGACAAGGTCGGCGAAACCCTCCACGATATTGAAGATAAAGGTATCTTCAAAGGTGACACGGAACTAAGCAATCTAGTAAAAACAGAGATCAACAAAGGGGACTACATTAAACTAAAAAGCTTCTGCACCGCAAGAGATACAGTGACCAGAATACAAAGACTATCCACAGAATGGGAAAGGATATTTACACAATACCCATCAGATAAGGGGTTGATATCAATGGTATATAAAGCACTGGTTGAGCTCTACAAGAAGAAAACATCCAACCCCATCAAAAAATGGGGCAAAGAAATGAACAGAAACTTTACCAAGGAAGAAATACGAATGGCCAAAAGGCACATGAAAAAGTGCTCTACATCACTAATCATCAGAGAGATGCAGATCAAAACAACCATGAGATACCACCTCACACCACAGAGACTAACACACATCCAAAAGAACAAAAGCAACCGCTGTTGGAGAGGATGTGGGGAGAAAGGGACCCTTCTTCACTGCTGGTGGGAATGCCGACTGGTTCAGCCCTTCTGGAAAACAATTTGGACGACTCTCAAAAAATTAGATATTGAATTCCCATTTGACCCAGCAATACCACTGCTGGGAATATATCCCAGAGAGGCAAAAAAGTACAATCGAAACAACATCTGCACATGTATGTTCATCGCAGCACTGTTTACAATAGCCAGAATCTGGAAAAAACCCGAATGCCCCACAACGGATGACTGGTTGAGGAAACTTTGGTACATCTATACAATGGAATACTATGCAGCTGTTAGAAAAAAGGAGGTCAAGAATTTTGTAGTTAAGTGGATGGGCATGAAAAGTTTCATGCTGAGTGAAATGAGTCAGAAAGAGAGAGACAGACATAGAAAGATTGCACTCATCTATGGTATATAGAATAACAGAGTGGGAGACTAACACCCAAGAACTGTAGAAATAAGTACCAGGAGGTTGACTCCATGGCTTCGAGGCTGGCCTCACGTTCCGGGGAAAGGTCAACTCAGAGAAGCGATCACCAACTACATTGTAGTCGAAGGCCATGTGGGGGAAGGGAGTTGCGGGCTGAATGAGGGCTAGAGACTGAGCACAGAGGCCACTCAACACCTTTATTGCAAACCACAACAGCTAATTAGAGAGAGAAAACAGAAGGGAATGCCTTGACACAGTGGCAGGGTGGGGTGGGGGGGAGATGGGATTGGGGAGGGTGGGAGGGACACTGGGTTTACGGGTGGTGGAGAATGGGCACTGGTGAAGGGATGGGTTCCCAAACTTTGTATGAGGGAAGTATAAGCACAAAAGTGTATAAATCTGTAACTGTACCCTCACGGTGATTCTCTAATTAAAAATAAATAAATTAAAAAAAAATATTAGAAAGAAGGCACCAGAGAAATAGTTCATCAGGTAAAGTGCTTGCCTTGCACACAGCTAACCTGCTCCCAACCCCTAGCACACCACACCATCCCACCAGGGACTGAGCCCTGAGTGTAGAGCTAAGAGTATGAGCTAAGCACTGTCAGGTGTGCCCTCCTCTGAAAACTTAAAAATACATTAAGAAATTTTATGTTCTCTAGATGATTCAAATAAGAAGGTTTGAGAATCTCTGATCTATAAACTGCAAAACTCATAGAAAAATCACTAGGAAATAAACTCAAACTGTGCCCCACTATCCTTTCTCCTTGTTAGATAGACTAAGAGCAGGTTTCAGGAGTTATCTTAATTAGATACCTGGTTACAAATGACCTCCCAGGCCAGCTTAGGAAAGGAACACAAAATTTAAAGAGGGCAGGGGCTTCTTAGTTCTGAAGGATAGAACAGGGGTTAAGGTGCTTGTCTTGCACCTGGCCAACCCTGGTTTGGTCCCCAGCACTGTCTATGGTAAATAAGCACCTTCATGGTGATCTCTTAGCAGAGAGTCAAGAGTACACACTGACAATAGTTGCAGTGTGTCCAAAAGTAGAAAGGCAGGGAGAGAGTGGTAGGGGGGGCAGTGGCGGGTGGACAGGAGCATCATGCTGTCATGTAGGAAAGCTTCCTGAAAATGTTATTCTTTCTCTTTTTGAAGAGAAGTTAAAAATTTGAAGTTTTATGTGAAATCCTCTTAATTCTAAATGTTGGTTATATGTTTTTTAACACTGTGTGAACTTAAGAAAACATACCTGTGGGCCATTTTCTATTCATGTACTATTCTTTAACCTCCTAACCTTGCATCTGAAATATTTCTTGTATCAGCAGAAACCAAAGACTAGTTTCACCTTATCTTCAAGTCTGGCAATGGATGAGATGTGGGAGTGGAATACCAGTATCACTGAAGAAATCAGTCAAAACAGGAAAACAAATGGGAAAACCAGGTATAGCTTTTAAGAGGCTAAATTCCAGTAAGGCTCATTTAATATTAAGCCCTTAATGCCCTCAATTTCAGCAATTATGCTCAAACTTCTGTTGGCAATTTATTTCCTTCTACTTTGTTACCCAAGTTTTCACCCCCTAATTTGCTCCTAATTTTTCCTATTTATTAACCATGCTATATATGTCTTCCTTTCTTTTCTTTTTTGTAAATAGATTCAAATTTTTTTTAAAGGGGAGGGGGATAAATTTCAAACAAGAAAGTCTTTCAGATGTTCATATTCTAATTACAGGCAAGTGTATTACTATATTTAGGAGCTATATTTTTTAATACAAAAGTGAACCCTGAGGGGTGAGACTTTTTTCAAAAGCCATTTACTGAAAAATACTACATCAAATATTTACCATTAAAAACACTTGAAAATCCCTATTTTCAAGTAATTTGTGTGCTTTTTAAAAGTAAAAGAAAACAGGACTCCTAGTCTGAACATCAAATTAAAAGATGTACACACTTCCACTAAGAAAAATAATTTTTAAAAACCTATGAATTTTTTTAAATTTAAAATTTTAAACTATAAATTTAAAATGGAAATGGGGGGCTGGAGCAATAGCACAGAGGGTAGGGTGTTTGCCTTGCACACGGCCGACCCGGGTTCTAATCCCAGCATCCCATATGATCCCCTGAGCAACACCAGGAGTGATTCCTGAGTGAAGAGCCAGGAGTAATCCCTGTGCATCGCCAGGTGTGACCCAAAAAAAACCAAAATAAAATAAAATAAAATGGAAATGCTTAGATTTCCACTTCCCTATCTCAGTTTCATCCTTTATGTTTCAACCAAAGAAATATATGGATTTTTTTGTAGGAAACTCTGTACGAGTAGGTAAGACCATGAAAATCTTTTGCAGCACAGTATATCTCTCTAAAATTAAAAAAGAGATTCGAACAATAGCTAATTCTTAAATAATAAATGTAAATACAAATAGGCAAAGGATAATGCAATGAGGTGAATTTCTTCATATTACAATAAAACCTACTTAAGTTCTCGTTATCAGCAAATTAAACAGGCCTCCTGGATTATATCTAGTTAGACAAACAACATAATCTATGAACCTTAGATCAAAAATATTGCTTGGATAGAACAAAGAAAATAAAAGAATGAATAATTTTCACTTCACTGATTAAAACAAAAAGTTCCAGCAATTCAACTGGCAAATATGGCATAAAAATGTATAAATTCTTTCAACTTAAAAAATTTAAATCATAAAAGACAGAGTGCAAATATCACAGTATTTTCTAAAACAGCATTTTAGTGAGAATCATGAGGGAAAAAAGACTACATTATGCAAAAAAATTTGTATATATGTCATGAATTATCTAACTGACATTTTTATAAATCTACCACTACTTTGCTTTTTATTGCATATGCTAAACAAGCAGATGCTAAGTCTGTAAACTGTGAATTAACCTCCGTTTTTAATTAATTGTTCCTTTGGAATTACCAGCTTTTAAATCCTCTTCTGAAGTTGCTTCATCATAGAGACACGTGCCAATCTCACATTCAGATACTTTACAAGAGGCCGTAAACATAACTGCATTGTTAATTATTTAGCGATTCATTAGCATTTTATTTATATATTGGCATTTGATCTGATTTAATTTTAGGTTCCTTCAGCATGAGGCTTTGGGCCTGAAAGACTCTAGATTTGACCACTGTCACAGGCAGCATGTTTGGTGACACTGGAATAAGGAAATGATTCAGAGACAGGACAAGGCAAAGAGTACAGGGAACCAGAGAACAATGTACCACCACCAGGGTCTTTCCGAAGCACAGCTCAGCATTTCTTCTTCCTTTTAAAATTCAAATGGCCCAGACAGCAGGTATTTCCAGAAGTTATTTCAAAGCTTTTCTGGATTGTTTCTCTATGTTCAAAATTCTCTCTTGCTTCTTTACAATTTCTTCATCAGAACCCTACATACATAGCTCCAGGTCTTTTCATTCAAAGCAAAGGCACATAAGAAAGATAACATCAAAATCTGTTCATGTCATGTTTTCAGAATGAAGTAACAGCAGTATTTGGAAGGGTGAGGTGGAAAAGGAGACTTAGGACACCGGACACTTGCTGGAGAGTGGTAGACCAAGGGGACTATTAAGAAATGCATCCTCCTCTTCTACAGCTCTGGAGTTCATCATTAGCTAAGTGCATTCTTTGACTCACAAATATGCAATAAAAACTGAAGCTCCAGCTACTGAAGATAAATGACTATGATGTTTATATAGTCTCTGAGAAACACAAACACACCCGAAGTTCATAATCATTGCAGTCTATAGCCCCTGAAAAAGAGAAACTACTCTATGTTGCTCTCTTGGAGTTGGAATGAGATGCCATCAAGGACTCTCCTTATTCTTAGCATGAGAGCTTCCCAGGTTCCCACTGTACTGAATAAAGAGTAAATTTTCAAAGGCCAAGTATTTTGCTCCTGGCATAACTCCTTTAATAAATAAATGAGATCCAGAGGAAATGAATAAATAGTCACAAATCCAAACTGGGGGTTTCTTCTACTCCAACTTTGTTTACTAAGTTAGGCACATTATCTGTGTTTTCTTGTTCAAGTAACAGAATAAAGAAGGTACTGTCACAATCATTTGGCAGATGAAAACAAAACAACAAAAGCAACAACAACAACAACAACAACAACAAAACTCTAAGGCTCAGAGAGTTTCTAATTTGGCCATAGTCTCATATAGGAAAAAATGTAACAGGGATTGAAATCCAGGGTGTTTCTTTTTGTAAGTCATAAGAAAGTGCCTTTTATTGATGATTCCTAATTGTGTCCTAACACTGCCATTATACTCTACCAAACAAAAACCCAATGTTCCTTGATGGTAATTTGCTTCCAGAGGAAAACTTGAGTGTGCCCATTGACAAAAGACTCATGGAAATCTCTTCTGTTCACAAACCAAAACAGCGAATTGGGAAGCAGGCTCTTGGCCCTCTCCAATCCAGGTTATATCAGAAAATAACCCTGCATTAAGAAGTTGGTGGCTTTCAGAGACTTATCAAAAAACACTCATTTCTGCTCCTTTTGCAAAATTAACACATACACAATGTGGATTACTAAGAAAAAAAATTTAATGAAATAAACTGTCACTCATAATTTTACAGCCCAAAGATACTCTCAGTACTGTAGGCTATTTTTCTCTAGTCTTTCTTAAAATATATTTGCAAGCATCTACCTTTCATTTTATATAAAATTTTGCTTGAGGTTTTAGTTACTTAACTGAATATTAATATATTTTAGCACTGCTCCAAAAGCTTGGTAAACTTAATTTTAATATTTCACTATTAGATATTAATAGTTTAACTTCGCCTTCACTTTATATATCGAGTGGGTAGACTGACCTTGTACTACTAGCAAAAATTGTAAAAATATCTGCATGCACATTTATTTAATATTATTTCAAATTACTTTCTTAACATTCATTTCTACAAGTGGAGTAATTGGTTACACGAGGAATAGATAGTGAATATATTTAATCCCTGCACAGCATGGATATTCCCAGTAAGAATATATACACATCTGGTCAAGAAGCATGTGACTTGTGAACAGTTTCCTGCCAAAGTTGCACCAGAATTTAACAGCAAATATGGTAAATGTATCAAGATAGGGTAAATATTGGGGCTGGAGCAATTGCACAGCGGGTAGGGCGTTTGCCTTGAACACGGCCGACCCGGGTTCGATCCCCAGCATCCCATATGGTCCCTTGAGCACCGCCAGGAGTAATTCCTGAGTGCAAAGCCAGGAGTAACCCCTGTGCATCGCCAGATGTGACCAAAAAAAAAAAAAAAAGATAGGGTAAATGTATCAAGTAATCTTTAAACTCTTTATCTAATATGCCCCCCTCAACTTACACCCCCCCAGAACATACTTTGAGAACTCCAATATAAATATGTGCTGCTTATTCACTATAATCACCTCTGTCGATTAGATAGGCAATGGGAAAAAAATCACTATTCATTTCATTTATACCTCTCAATTCAAGGAGGTTGTACATTTCTAGCCAGATTCATTTCCTCTTTTATGTCTCTGCAATGACTCTTGGTGGGCTGCTTAGTTGCTTTTTACTAGTTGCAGATACAATGGTACCAAGGTAGAAGGTCCATTGGATAAAAGATATATTCTAGACCTACACCTGCCATTAACTAGCTGGAGCACCTGGGATCACCACTTCATTCAAAACCTTTCCATTTTTGATTGTCATACTCAAGAGAAAGTTTACACAGAGAGATAAATAAAAACAGGTAAAAGTGAAGGTACTGGGAAACGAATGCAAGATTTTTTCTTTTCCTGTACCCAGGAATTCCATCTACAGCACTCCCTGACAGAAACCCTAAGGTGCTAACGAATGAAACACTATTGAGCTTGTTGATTTCCAAGATATCCTTCAGCTTTTATAAACCAACATGTACCAACTGTTTTGCAAACCAACCTTTGCAAAACAAAGCCTTAAAAATCCACTAATACTCAAAGGGAGATGTTCAATGGGCTGGAGCATATGGCTTGCATGCAACACACCCAGAGATATCACCAACCCTTCAATGGGTGTAGGGTTGATGGCATCCAGCACCCCTGGGTCTGAACAGTATTGTATCCAGTATCAAACCTTCCAGCTGATTATCAGGAATGCCCCTCATCCCACAAAACAAAAAGACACATATGAATATGTGAAGAGTTAAGGAAGTTGGAATCCCAAAGACATCATAGTAAGCAGTCTTCACATAGAAAATAATATGGGTAAGTCAGAAAACATTTTTTCCCCTTCCCTGTAAAAGTGCAGTTGGTGCAGAGAAATAAAGCAAAACCGAATAAGCAATGTGACAGGAAGAGAGGAGCACTCCAAATGCTGAATGTTTCCAGCAGATGTATCAGCCATTCCTCAGAATTCACTAACTCCCATCACAGCTTGGGTTCTGGGTGAGACAAATCAATGTGAAATATTTCTTCCTCCGTTCTTCCTGCTGAAGCCGAGAGTCAAAGCACATTGGTTATCACTACCTCCAGGGAAATAGTGATTTATGAAATGAAGTTAGCTGTTATTATGTCCTTTCTCAAAAGCCCACATTTTAGTACCTCTTTTCATGGGATTGCTTCATATTCCTAGAGATATGTTCTTATTTCTAAATAAACTAGAACAACTCTAGTCAGTTACATAATGCAGTGTATGTAGGTAGACAAGACATCTTCATAAGGATTTCGGCAGGGTACTGACATCATCTGGCCCGCCACATCCTATCCAACAATTCACTGTACACAGTATCCAAGTTACCTACTGGCTCTTCTAAAAAATTTTCTAAAATATATCAAAGGTGAAATATTGTAGCATAAAAGGTTATGTGTATCATCATCACTTATTAATTGCCATTAGGTTGAGTAGAGGTTATACTCTTAAGATACAGAGGATCTAGGAAAGAGAGGTACACAGAAAATTCTGTAAATAGGAATATCCAGAGTCTAGACTGATGAAAATAAATTGCTAAAAATAAACAGTTGAATTTTTCTGTTATCTGTTTTTGCCTAGGGGGTTTCTACTAACAGAACAAAAATTCAAAACATTTTAGGTGAATATATATATATATATATATATATCAAAAGAATCACAGTTTAACCATGAGAACACAGGAAACTATATATCCAAAAGTTTCTAAAAAAAATTCAGAAGGTCTGATACATCATTTTTAATGTATGTAATTATTCCTTATGCATGTAGATTATCAGATGTTTTTCACTAAAGACATTTTTCAGTTATCAAATCCCCTCCCATTATCCATTAATACATTTCTTTAAAGCCAATAAGAAAAGAAACAAATACCTTTGAAGTATAAACACTTGTTATTTGAATAAAATTAAGAATCTGAAGAAGTGATTTTTACTATTTGTGTTTTTAATTTACAGTTTCATCTCAAAAATAGATGTTTGAAGATAATATGATATATTTAGGGCTGTAATTAGTCGGGGTTTTGTTATACAACTTGGCAAATAGCCATTTTGCAATCACAAAAAAGTCACACTTCAGTCTAAGTTACTGGATGGTGCAATAATTCACACCTTGGACATTGTTTCGCCTCAGTATCTTACTGCTTCATTAAAGATGTTTATATTTGGATATTTTGCAAATGTTCAGCATGAAAGACAGAACCCAAATGTGTGAACCAGACAAGAGAAACTTACTGGCAATTTGAAATCAGTGAAACTATTAATAACAGGCAAGCCAGAAAGTCACTCTTTCCTTTCACTGTTTAGAAATCTGCACGGGAGACATGCATGTATTCTTTAAAATTAAGACACCACTTAAAACAAATTTTGTATCAAATTATAAAATAGTGCTAGTGGTCCCCATCTTTCAAAAGTGCACTGTATTAAAACTTTTCTTATGTAGGGTCGCTACACACCCTGCGTGTAACTATGGGACAGTCCTGAGGTATTAATAGAGATCTGCTTCATTTCCAAAGTGATCAGTTTGCAAGATAAATTGCTTACCAGTATCTAACTCAGAATATAAAATCTCATGAAGAGAAAAGAAACAGGGGTTTGAACAGGGCTGGAGCAATAGTACAGCAGGTAAGGCATTTGTCTTGTACACATCCTACTGGGTTAGATCCTGGAATTCCATACAGTCCCCTGAGCAATGCTTGGAATGATTCCTGAGTGCAGAGCCAGGAGTAACCCTTGAGCATTATTGATGCGTGTGGTCCTAAAACAAATAAACAAACAAACCAAACAGAAAAATAGATTTGGAGTGGGAGGCATACCAATTGGTGCTCAGGAGGCTCAGGGGCCACATTATCATTCTTGACCAACCGAACCAGCATTTCAATGCAAGGGCTCAAGGATACGGTGCTTCTTATACAGACAAGCACCACTTACATCCACCATGAATTATCCAGGCCACCCTGGTGATAACTGGGGTCCTCCAGAGCTATACCCAATGGCACTGTGGGGACCAGGTGGTTCTACAGATCAATCTCGGGTCAGCAGCATGCAAGCCCTATACCTACTCCCTTTACTCCCTTTACTCTAGCCCCAAATGTAAGCTTTTGTAAAAGAGATTATGTTTTCTAGCAACAGAAATCAATCACCTGTGTTAAAGCATTTCTATAAGAAAGTAGACTTGAAATTCAAACTTGGTATTTCTCCATAAACCCTAGTTACCTTCTTTGATCGACGACAAGATTTTCTAGGTCACTTTCAGAAACTTATTTGGCAACTTCTCTGAGTTCAAATTATCAGAGTTACCTATGTCCACGCTGACATAGGAGGTCCCTGAGGAACTTAAATAAAAAACAGAATGTAGATAGTTGGAATTGGAGTGGGGGGGGGTATAAATAAGAGAGGGTGTAATCTAGGGAGAACCACTGGCAGAGTTATGTGGTTGAGCATGATTCTAAAGGCTACTTCAGTCCCAGGTCAGGGAAAACCCTACCACATCCAGGGGCTTCCACCTGCTCACTGGCAACCCCAAACAGCAAAAACACACACACATACACACACACACACACACACACACACACACACAAGGATTTGCTCCTGCTGGAGCAGTTTCCTCACGAAAGGATAGCAACCCTTATACAAACTTCTAAATTTATTTTCGGGTAAAATGAAGCACTCTTCATCATATACTGCCCAATGTTGCACACAGATGATACTCAACAAATATCAGGCCTATCAGGAGAAATTTTTGATTCTGAAAACTTTTTATTTGAAATCAGAGTATTCAGTCAATCTAGCCCTACCGAAGGACAGAGCCCACTTATGCAATGGCTTTCTACTCTCCTTTCCCTAAAGTTATTCAACTTTAAGATACAAGACAAAATTCCTCCTCTTTCACAAAACAAGGCCTCTGGGACTGAGAAGGGTGGGAGGAAAACAGTATCAAACCAGTAACTAAAACCTAAAACTGTTGGGCTGAAGTGATAGTACACTGGGTAAGGCATTTGCCTTGTATGCATGCAGTCAACCGGTGTTTGATCCCCAGCATCCCATATAGTCCACTGAACACCACCAGGAGTAATTACTGAGTGCAGATCCAGGAGTAACACCGGGCATCGCCAGATGTGACACAAAAAGCAAAAAAAAAAAAAAATTAAAATTAAATCTAAAACTGGTTTGGTTCAAATGTACCCAAGTACAATAGCTGGATAGGCGCCCTCTCCCTGCACTGGACTGCCTTTACATTCCTGACTTTCTATGCTGCCACCGTGTTGTCAAAGTAGGGAATTAAAGGATCTGCAAAGGTTTTTGGAGACTAAAGCACAGAGTCCAACCCCTATCAGTCAGACAAGATGAGCTCCAGTGCAGTGCCAAGACAGTATCAATTCTCCTATAAAATGTGCAGATGCTTGGCAATTACTCATTCTGGGGATGCTTCTGTCTGATGGTAAAGAAAAGGGCTTCAGGCAGAGCATTCTCTACAGGGATCTACTCCCACAAGGATCTGTTGTTGTCGGGATGTGGATATAACTATACAAAGCACTCACAATGAGCAGACATCCTTCTCATCTCTGCTCTGGCCTATGTGTAAGGCTCCTAGGCACACCCCACTGGCTTCCTCCAGCTCTTTGCCTTCTGTCTGCTTCTGCCCATCTCTCTGAGATACCACTGACAGTTTCCGGTCATACCACAGTATAGCAGTGCTCCTTGGAAGTTAAGCTGCTATGCATGCTGTGCCACAAGCACTAAAACAGACATGGGTCCTTTCTGTGATTGGTCCACTATTTGAACATCCTTGGTCACTCCACTGGAAAACTTTCCACTGACAAAGCTCTCTTACCCTACAGAAAATGAAAGCACCATTTCATTTCTTAGACACATGCAGATAATTCTGATACCTTTCTCACCAAAATGTAGAAAGTAGGTTAGAGTTCTCCACAGAGTTACTTGTATGTTCTCATTTGGTGGCTGTTCCCAGAGGAAGGGATCCAAATGATCAAGATATAAACTTCTCAGTCTCTGTTATTAACTTCAAAGAGTCATATATCATCCACAATGTTTCATTAGTCATAGGTCTATTCGTGAAATAGCAAGGGAGTGGAATATACAAGGTTTACCCACGAGGAGTTGAAGATCAGAGAGATCAGATCTTGGAGACCAGCCACCACTCATGTCTTTAAAAAAACAATAGTAATGTCAAGCCAAATCACTCAAGGTCAATGACAACTAACTACAACCATTTACTGAACTTACTAGGTGTAAAAGTATCACTCAAAGTGTGCTGCAACAGCCATCTTATCTGATTGTCACAACTCCTAGATCACAAATGAGAACCTGAGTAGAACAAGTTGCCAAATGCCACACGAGCTAGTAAATGGCACCCATTTTCTCTCACACAAACACTCTTCCTTAATCCCAGTAAAGGACAGACATGTGTGAATAACAAATTGTGGTGAGTTCAGTGAACTATCTGGAATGTATTTCCCATAGTACTAACTGGCGCGATAGCACAGCAGGTAGGGTGTTCGCCTTGCACAAGGCTGACCCAGCTTTGATTCCTCCTTTCCTCTCGGAAAGCCCAAGAGTATCCCGCCCACATGGCAGAGCCTGGCAAGCTACCCGTCGCGTATTCGAAATGCTAAAGACAGTAGATCCTGCCTTTCTGGAAAACAATATGGACAATCCTTCAAAAACTAGAAACTGAGCTTCAATATGACTCTGCAATACCACTTCTGGGAATATATCCCAAGGATGCAAAAAAGCACAATAGAAATGACATCTGTACCTGTATGTTCATCGCAACACTAGACACAATAGCCAAAATATGGAAACAACCCAAGTACCCTAGAACAGATGACTAGTTAAAGAAACTTTGGTACATCTACAGAATGGAATACTATGCAGCTGTTAGAAGAGATGAAGTTATGAAACTTGCTTATAGATAGATAGACATGGAGAGTATAAATGTCTATCTAACTATAAGCAAGTTACAGATGAAAATGTTAAGTGAAATGAGTCAGAAAGAGAGGGACATACATAGAAGGACTGCACTCATTTGTGGAGGATAGAATAACATCACATGAGGCTGACATCCAAAAACAGTAGGTAGTTATAAGGGCCAGGAGGACTGCCCCATAGATGGAAGCCTGCTTTAGGAGCAGAGGGGAGAAGGCAGATGGAATAGAGAAGGGATCACTAAGAAAATGACGGCTGGAGGAATCAGTTGGTATGGGAGATGTGTGCCGAAAGTAGGTAATGGACCAAACATGATGACCTCTTGGTGTCTGTGTTGCAAGCCATAATGGCCAAAAGTAGAGAGAGAGTATGGGAAATATTGTCTGCCATGGAGGCAGGGGGAGGGTGGAAAAGGGATATCGGTGGTGGGGAATGTGCACTGGTGGAGGGATGGGTATTTGATCACTGTGCAATTGTAACCCAAACATGGAAGCTTGTAACTATCTCACGGTGATTCAATAAAATTTAAAATAAAATAAAATTAAAAATTAAAATAAAAAAAGTAACTGGTCTCACAATGGAGACGTTACTGGTGCCCATTCGAGCAAATCAATGAACAACTGGACAACAGTGCTACAGTGCTACTAACTGGCACAGAGGTTTGGAGAAATGGTTGGCTAAATTTGTATTATTAAGGCATAGTCACAATGAAAGAGCATTACATGAATTTTGTATGACTGCTGAAAAACAAAGCTAAAATTAGGTGGTAAATCTCTTAAGCACAGAAACCAGAATTCAACATAGACCTTTCAGATAAGATCAACAAGCTCCAGAGGTCACTTTACCAATAGATTTCAAGGTTCTAGGAAAACAATTATAATCATATAGCTCTGGAAGGAATATAGCTGCAAAGAAACCATATTTCTATATCCAGATGTTACTATGCTACTTATTGTGGCTTGAAAGATTTCTTAAGCAAAGATACCCTATCTTTTTTAAATCACTAAATTAATTTGTCTTCTTTTAATTAATTTGAACTATCTTCACTTAATGGAGTTTAGGACACTATACTGGAGGGGTGAAAAATGCCCAAACTCTTTGAATTTTCATCTGTCATGGCTCACCTTAAATACCTTAATAACCTTATAACCTATAAATCTCTCTACAGTTTCCCTCAATTTCTCCATTTGCCAAAGAAGGACACAGATTAGGTTTCTATTTCTTTCGAATGGCTCTTTATGATTTTTTTGTTTTTATGCTTATTTCAGCTACTATGCTGAAGTAACACTACATTGTAACATAATAAAAGTTATAGCTGTACATAGCTGAAAATCAACATATATATAAATTTCTTCAGAATTTTACCACTGAAAAGTCCAATTCCATCCTTTAAAAATATAGTTGTCCCATTTGTCATGATTTACTCACCCTCCTTGGTAGCTACCAACTATTCCTCCAATAAAATCTGAAAGTCCTTGGCTCTCTTATAGGTTAGCTGTTTACATGCTTGACTAAGTATTAGCCTTTCAAGTCCTTAGGCACAGAAAATTATAAATGATTCTCATGACATTTTGGTACTGTCTATAAAGCATTTTAATTAAGCCATTCAACAAAATTAAACTCAGTTGCTGTTCAAATTCATTTGACAAATTTCAATACTTTAGTTTATAGACAAATAACAAAAATTGACCTAGTTATAAAAGAATTAAGACTTTGGAGAGGGGAAATTCAGACGATTCAAACCAAAAACACCAATTTACAGAATATGATATTTACATATAATCAATTATACATTCCAAATCAAAGTATAAGTTATTATAGCCAACTTTTGATTATCTTTGCCAACATGGGAGTGCATGGATTCAGAAAATTTGTGGATAAACACTATGTCTAATGTAGTACAGAGTCAACAATAAGAAACGTTTTTGAGGAGATGTGATTGTATAAGAATTTTGATCTAGAGGAAACTTGATTTAAAAAAAATGGGTGGGCTTTAAGCCACACCCAGTGGTGATCAAGGCCTACTCCTGGTTCTGTTCCTATGGATCACTTCTGGTAATAAGCAGGGGACCGTATGGGGTGTCAGGGATAGAATCCAGATCAGCCACATGTATGGCAAGCACCCTATCCTCTATAGTATCTCTATGGCCCCAAAGCTTGATAAAGTTTTGTCCAGTAAATTAAATAATAAAAGAACAAAATAGTTTAAAATGTATTTCCTCAAATGGAATACTATGCAGCAATTAAATAAGATATAGAAGTAACACAAAGGCACTAGTTATGGTAGAAAGGAATTCTTATTTTTAATAGCTATATTCAAGTATCCTTACCTCAAAACAAGAGGCTTGGTTTGGTTGGGTAAATGTTTATATAAGCCTCTTGCGTAGGAATCTGAGACTTGGGACATAAACACTTGAATCCATGACTGAAGGTCATAAACAGCGCTGCTCTCCAGTAAGCATGAGCAATAACATGTTTGCAAAGAAGGGGACAGAGAAGTGGAAAGGAGAAGGAAAGAGAGAAAAGTTCAACTCACACTGACTCTCCATGGAGAACAAATGTTCCAGTAACTGGGGAGTCCCTGGTTAGAAGAGATGGCCCGACAGATTTGGGACAGCAGATTTCTCTGGTATGGACACTAATTTTCCTCCAAATCTCTAATGGGCTCATTTTACTTTCTGTGTCTTAATTTGAGTAGATTATTGGGAGAAGGAGCAGAGAATGTGAAAGGACTGACCACATCGGAGTTGACTGGCAGAAAAAACAGAATCAAGGAGAAAGTACTAAACATATGGGATATAGTTACAACTACAGTGACTGAAATAAACAGACGTTCAACTTACACCTTACACTTCTTCAAAAACCAATTTTATTAAGGCACAATTCATCACTGTATCACTGTCATCCTGTTGTTCATTGAATTGCTCGAACAGGAGCCAGTAACATCTCCATTTGTCCCTGTCGAATGCTAGTATAGCCCAATGGCATCTGCTCGCTCCGCTCCAGGAACATAAAGAGCACATTGTTGTTACTGTTTTTGGCTTATCAAGTATATCACAGGTAGCTTACTAGGCTCTGCCGTAAGGCACAATTCATATGACCAGAAAATTTGCCCATCTGATCAAAGAGTAGGAATACTTCAAATTATAGAAGTTGGAGAATTAGAACATCCTTCCCCCCACAGCAATATCCATAACACCTGAATCTAGTTAATCTCACTCTCCACCTGACTTTGGTCCTAGGAAACTGATGAACACATTTCACACAACTGAAATTCCAATACATAGTCTTCTCTTCCTGGATTCTTAAACTTAGCTTAACTCTTTTGAGGCTTATTTATGTTAGAGCATATTTTAGAATGGTTTTTATTGCTAAATAACATTCCATTACATAGGCATACCACATTTTGCTTATCCTGACTCAAGATAGAAATGTGGATTTTTTTACTTCTTTTCAGCGCATTATAAATATTGTGGTTATCAAATTTTATATAAAAGTCATTGTGTTGACAGAGTAAGAGAGACTTTTAAATGTGTATGGGGGAATTATAGAATAGCATCAATTCCAAGAGCTTCACATTTTAACATCTCAAAAAGTAGGATGTTTTTTGACAGTTTACATATCAAAGTCCCAAAAAGAAACAGATGGCATATTCAAATTAGAATAATTTGAGGAAAGTTTAACAAGGATATTAAATATAAAGGTAAAGGTAGGGCTGAGGAAGTAAATTAGTCACAGGACCTTAAGATGGAAGCATATGAAGTAGTATACACAACAGGAGGTCACATAGGACAGTGCTAAAAAACAGCCCTAAAGTAAAGTTGTGCCTCCAAAGCACTGTTCAGAGAAGCCCAGTAGCCACTTCTGACTATACTCACCCAACTGTGTGGAAAGGGTTTTATGGTTTATGGACTGGAGATGCAGCACACAAGGGGCCTGACAGTGCTCCAGAGGTGCTCTGCGGTTTCAAGGATACAACAAGTGTTGCTGAAGGGCCATGCAGTGCCAGAGATCAAACTCAAGGCAATGAATATGCAAGTCATTTGCTCCAGTCCTGTAAGATATCTCCCTGGATCTACTCTGGTATATTTTTAGATGGGAAGGGTGTTGTTTGTGCACACCCAGCAGTACTCAGGGCTTATTCCTGGCTCTGTGCTCACGGATCACTGCTGATGCGTCTCAGGGGACCATATGCAATGATGCAGTGCCAAGATGGGTCAGTGGCTTTCAAGGTAAATGCCTTAAGCCCTGTGCTATCTCTTCTAGTCCTTACTCTGAAATTTCTTAATATATGCTGTGAATTTATAATATTTTAACAAAATTTAGATGGCAGCACCTGTTACTATTTTCTCTATTTTTAACTAGGTGGTATTTCAGGGATATGATGCATCAAATAATCTTTTGTAGATTAGGGTAAATTTAAGCATAATTTTTGCCATAATTTATATGGGAAAATGTGTTTCAACTTTTGAATCAACCAACTTACATACAAACGTTTGGAACCAAATCTACTGCTATGTTGAGAACTGCCTGTGCTGGTTTCAACTTGTGAACTCACCAACACTTTGGTCAGGGTTGTTAGCAAAATAGCAAAATTGGCTCATTTAATGATTCCATTCCACTTATTCATTGCCCATTCATTCATGCATGCATGCATGCATTCAGCAAATATTTACTGAGCGCCACTTTAGCAGGGCACTGGGCTAGAAGTGAGATGATGGAGACACTGAGTAGAGTAATACATGATCCTGCCAACAGGAAACCTCTGGAGCAAGTCAAATCAACAATTCCAATACAATGTGTTTAAAAGAAATAAGGAGGAGTAGGAGTATAGAGAGATGGAGCAGAGGAGGGAAAAGGTAGGAGAAATGGAAGGAGAGGAGAAGGAGGATAAAGAAAGGACGAGAAGTTTCTTTAATTGTTGTGAGGGCCACACACTAGCAGCCGGGGGAAGGCAGGGAAGCACATGCAGTTCTGCGGCTCAAACCTAGGAACTCAGACAAGGTATGTATTCTACCACATGAGCTACATCCCTGATAAGAAATAAAAAATATAAAGGGAAAGAGGTCAAGAAAGGTAAAGGCCTCAGAAGAAACAGTGTAAACTGGCAGGGTAGACCCCCATTATTCAAAGGGCTGCAGCTGATGTCTTGTATTCTCAAGGATTAGTTGGATCCTTGGCACCCATGGGCCCTTCTCCAAGTGCCACTAGGTAGGGTCCTAGTGGCCCCCAACACCAATTTTTCAAAATAACAATGAATTATCACTGGAGCAAAATATCACTGAGAGTAATTTCTGGGCTCCCCTGAACATTGTTTTTAAGTTCCACCCTTCTTCCCACAAAATTGTATAGTGAGGGCAAAGGAACTGCAAGAAATCAATATTCTGAAGAATAATTTGAAATTCTGAAATTTATTTGGCTAGATACAAGGTTAGAGCTCTAATTACAAAAGAATATAGAATCAAAGAAGATAGACCATATTCTTTAGGACCCCAATGGCAAACTTCTAATGATTAGTTTTAACCATGCAAATGAACGTTCAGGTTAACGTTTTTGTTAACCAATATGATAGCCTCGTCAAACTGAGTCAGTAACAACTACAATCTGTAGTACATTTGTATGATCTATCTGCTACGAATGTCACTATCAATGTCACTGTCATCCCGTTGCTCATCAACTTGTTTGAGCGGGCACCAGTAACATCTCTCATTTGTGAGACTTATTGTTACTGTTTTTGGCATATCCAATATGCCACGGGTAGCTTGCCAGGCTCTGCCATGCAGGCGCAATACTCTCGATAGCTTGCCAGGCTCTCCGAGAGGGGCAGAGAAATAGAACACAGGTCGGCCGCGTGAAAGGCGAACACCCTACCACTGTGCTATTGCTCCAGCCCATCTGCTAAGAATAAGTTTTATATTTTAATTGTTTTAGGAAAAGAGTATATGATATTCTTGTAGTACATAAGGTTACATGCCATTCAAATGTCTGTGTCAATAATTATGGTTTTATTGAGACACAGTCACACTTGTCCATTTACATAATTTCAATGACTGCTACACTAAGGCAGAGTTGAGCAGTTTAACAGGAAACAAATGACCTGCAACATCTATATCAATGTCCAGCCTAACTCAGAAAAGGTTTGCTAATGCTGGTATAGAATACATACGAAAGGAGGAAGACCCATAAGATGGCTTCTGCGGTAGAATAAGGCAGTTGAAATTTAATATGGGGCTCAACTAGGGGATAAAGCAATAAGGACAGAAAGAGTAATGCTGTTTCATCAAATGAAGGAGCACATTAAGAAGGTACATGAATGAGAGGAAAGGTCAAGCCAAGACTGGTTAGGGAACGGGCTGGCATCTTCACCTATGTCTCATTGGTTTGCAGGAGAGACACCACAGGCATAAGAGACCCTTCAACACAAAAAGTGGAGGCAATGGGATGAACATATAAAGCCTACAGGAAGTGTAGACTACAATGAACCCTTTTCCATCTCATCTCTACATAGAGCACCGAAATTCATGTCACTTTCATGGTCCATCATCCACGGGTGAGGAATGAGGACGTTAAGTAATCACATGCACGGTACCTCGGTGCTGCTCAGCCAGATGTTCAGATCCAGCAGTAGCAGAGCAATGTCTCCACCATTCATGCAACTGCTTGGCTCCTGAAGTTTCTTACATTTGACACCTTCTGTTTTATTAACCAAGGAAGAGACAGAATGTAAAGGAATACTGAAGTGCTGACAGGAGTGAAAAGAGAAGTAAGCTTCACAGAAGTCACAAATTATTAAGTTTTATGCAGATAAACTTTGGATTTGAGCGGATGAAGGCATGGGCCATTAGAAAGGATAAACAGTAAATTAAAGAAAAGAGGTGCATATTTTTAAAATCGTTGTGTTATCTGTAAGACCTTATTATTAATAGTATTGTAAATCACAGCTACAATTTAATTTTAAATTAAAAAAAAAGATAAAAAGTATCTCTAGGGCTGGAGAGACAGCACAGGAGGAAAGGAGAGGAGGGATCTTGTATACAATCCCCAGCACCTCCAGGAGGGAATAAGAAGCAGGAATAAGCCCTGAACACTCAGGTGAGCCCCAGACACTACCTCCCCCTCACCCCCACCAAGAAACACAGTTCAAGGGGATTTATTAATTAGATTTTATTTTCTATGCTTTAATTAAAGATGTTTTTAAAACTCATAAGGATTCCAGGGCTGGAGAAATAGCACAGCTGGTAGAGATCTTGCTTTGCATGGATCCAACCCAGATTTGATCCCCAGCATTCTATATGATCCCCAAAGCCCTACTAGGAGTGATCCTTGAATTTAGAGCCACAAATAAGGGGCTGGAATGATAGCACAGTGGGAAGGGCATTTGCCTTGCATGTGGCCAACCCGGGTTCGATTCCCAGTATTCCATATGGACCCTTGAGCACTGACAGAAGCAATTACTGAGTGCAGAGCAGAGACAGGAGTAACCCTTGAGCATCACCAGGTGTGATCCAAAGAAAAAAAAAAAAGCTCTGAGCACAGCCAAGTGTGGCCCCAAGCCACACCAAAACAAAACAAAACAAAAAAGACGTTCATTCTGGGAAAAATAAAAGTCACAGAGGTTATAATGCGTCTTACCAGACAAATTTTACCAGTTTGAAAGAATATTGTTCACCAAATTTTAGTACCTAAGGACAGCTAGCATCACATAAACTTAAAAGAGTTTATTTTCTCAAATAAAAATAGCTATTTCCGGGGCTGGAGCGATAGCACAGCGGGTAGGTCATTTGCCTTGCATACAGCAGACCCGGGGTTCAATTTCCAGAATCTCATATGGTCCCCTGAGCACGGCCAGAAGTAATTCCTAAGTGAAAATACAGGAGTAACCTCTGTGCAGTGCCAGGTGTGAACCAAAAAGAAAAAAAAAAAAGCTAGTTCCAACAGAATTGCAATCTTATCCTGCTTTCATAGGGTCCAGGTCTCTGAGGCATATGTTAGTGCAGGAAGAACAGTGGAGTCAAAAAGATGTGCCAGAGCCAGAGGTTCTTCGTCCTCTTAACAACTTCCTCGATGCTCTTGAAGGCATTCCATGTTGCTCTCTTCCTCCTGCACAGCTCAGGTGCCAGGTCATTCGTCAAGTTGTGTTCTGGACCTAGGTACACATAACTGCTGCATTCGGAGATGTTTGTTCCGATTCGAACACTATTCGAGGACAGTAGACACAAGGGCCAGGGGGATTGCCCCATAGATGGAAGCCTGCTTCATGAGCAGAGGGGAGAAGGCAGATGGAATAGAGAAGGGATCACTAAGAAAATGATGCTGGAGGAATCAGTCAGGATGGGAGATGTGTGCTGAAAGTAGGTAATGGACCAAACATGATGACCTCTCAGTGTCTGTGTTGCAAGCCATAATGCCCAAAAGTATAAAGAGAGTATGGGGAATATTGTCTGGCAGGGGGAGGGTAGTAAAGTGGGGATATACTGGGGATATTGGTGACAGGGAATGTGCACTGGTGGAGGGATGGGTATTTGATCATTATGTAATTATAACCCAAACATGAAAGCTTGTAACTATCTCACAGTGATTCAATAAAATTTAAAAAAAAAAACTATTCGGGTCTCCCAAAGAGGAATCGAAAGAGCTTTGCTTGGAATATCACGTTTCACTCAAGTGAGAGAAGGAAACCGGAGTTTCGACCTCCACCAACGATTGAAAATCAGGGGCACTGTCTCATTTGCCAAGGCATCGAAAATCAGATGGGCCAGACACATAATACGATTTAGAGATGTCCACTGGACTAGAGCCATTACGGACTAGATTTCAGGGCATCTCAAAAGAATGCCTGGCCGCCCAACTACAAGATGGTCAGACTTCTCCGTCAAGACTCTGAACGAACAATTTGAGGCTCTTCATGTCCCTGAAACGAGCAGACGCCATTGGGCTACACTAGCACATGACAGGGATGGATGGAGACATTACGGGCACCCACTTGAGCAAATCGGTGACAAGTGATACTAGTGATTTCCAACAGAAAGCTACACTAATGTAAAACACATTAATGGAGACCCAGAGAGATAGTACAGGGTTGAGGTGCTTATCTTGCCATCGATGACCCCCCATTTGAATTCCCAGTACCACATACATACGGAACCCTGAACACCACCAAGAGTGATCCCTAAGCACTGTGCCAAGTGTAAACCCTGAGCACAACCAGATGTAACCCAAAAACAAATAGCTTAAAAGAGCCTCATTATATCTACCTGTTGAAAACACAGGCATATGTTTTACACCTGCTTTGGAAAATCCCAAATAGCATATGCACAGTGGAAATTTTTTAAAAACCACCATATTCCTTACATTTGAGGTCAACAGAATGAGAAAATGCTTCATAATCTTTCCTTCAGCATTTCGCTGGACTGGAAGAAACCATGGGTCTCACACCTCAAATTCTCAGGTCTAAAGAGAAGTTCGAGCCATCCATAAATGAAATGATATATGTGTGAAAATGCAGAATTGTGGTAACTGCCTGAATGAAGATCTTTGATAGATATGAACTCTGGGTCAATTTACACCAGAGCTGAACTGTTTAGCAGTCTACTGAAATGTGACCTGTCAAATCTGGGTACAATTGAGAGATTAACATACTTTTCACATTTTAATGTAGATACTTGGCATATTGTACTGGAAAGAAAGGGAGAAGGACTAAATCCTCAATACTGACAACTGTGTAACACCCTTATTTGGGCATTTATGTCCGATACATTTTTTATGTGGAAGCCAAAAGGGCTTGAAACCAATAAAAAACCATTTATCCTTCGCAAATTGCAGAATTTTAGACTGGAGAGCACAAGAAAATTCTTACATTTCTTCCCTACCTTCAGGTCACACTTCCCAATTCAATATAATTTGGGGGAACAATCCATCATCTCTTTCTGAAACCCAGTTCAATTTTATCATCTAACCCAAATCCCTTCCTCCAGTTCGGTGATCACTTCAGTGGTCCCTGGAGTCTTCCACTGTGAGAAGGGAAAGTGGCCTCTGAAGGTCTTACCTAAATGCTCAAAATGCAAAAGGAATCACTGCAAGGCTAAATTGTGCCAATTTTCATTTCTTTTCATATTTAAATTTTTAGGTTTGGGGACCACATACAGCTCAGAGGTACTTCTGGAGTGTTGTTGTTTGGGGAGTCGGGGTTCCTGCCTGGCAGTGCTCTGGGGGACCATGAGTTTCCAGAATATAATCAGGGCCTTCTGCAAAGCATGTGCACCAATCCACCAAGCTAGTTTCCTGACCCACATATTGTACATGCTTTCATCATGCCTTTCCCTCAAAATAATGCTTCAGAATTATTTGGAGACAGGGGATAATCACTTTACTAAAGGTCACTTTGCCAAATAAGTGTCAGAGGAGAGACACGCTGTGGTCAGTCTAACTCAGGTCCCGGGCCCTTCGCCATATTGTCTCTCAGCAGGGTCGAAGGCAAGGAAAGAAAGGGAATGATTTTTTTAAGATCACTTTTCAGCTCATGATTCCATCGTTCTTTCTAACTCTGCTTTTCTGGTGAAAGTAAAGTGCTTCTCCCTTAACTGCCACAGGGAAAAGGAAAAAAAAAGTATGTTCTTTGAGCAAAGCTGGAGGCAATGAGAGGAAGCCTAAAACAGCACACTTTGTATGTGAGAGTCAATAACCACCAACAGCAATGTTACTTTTATTCTACTAACGTCACCTTCACCTCCGTCCCTGCCAAGGGCAGACCTAACCAGGCTTGCAGTTTTCATTTTTACTCAATCTGCAAAGATGGAAAGCTTTTATTTGTCAAAGTGGATTCTTGCCACACTTAAGTCACCAAAGAAACGAGCTGATTTCTAAAGTAAGACTTCTCTCTATTGACTCCCAGGACACATTGCATTAAGTTCAATGACGTAAGACGAGCTGATCATTCAGGGGAGAAAGAATAGGGGGTGGAAAGGACTTCTATCTTGAGACTGTCATAACCATGGATAAGTTCTGGTCCTCAATGTGCAGACTTCCCCTGCTGCTGGGCCTGACGTCAATGGAAAGAAAGGGACTGAGAACTGAATCTGTGAGCAGCTCCAAAGAGCGGTCTTAACAATATCAAGTCTACTAAGTTGCTCAACATGGTGTAGCATGAGTGTCTGAGAACAAGCGTGTTATTCTGCTCACACTGAAGTGGGCAGAATTGGAAGAGGCCGCATCAACCCAGGGTCCTTTTGTGAGAAGCGGTTATGCAATTTCACCATACCCCATGCTCTTTGGGAAGCGTGAATCCAATTTTCTGTCAGAAAAATAGTGTTTTCCACAGTCATATTAAGAGTAATTTGAAAAATCCTGGTGGTTTGTTCCCCATACATACACTTTTTTAAAATTCTGACTGTATGTGATAAAGAAACCTCACACATACACAAAGTCGTAAGCCAATCTACATATGTCAGATGATCATTCTGAGTGTCTACTTCTTGGTGACACTGACTTCTATCACTTCTGTGCACCTTGCAGCAGAGGTGAATCAAGAGCAAAGAAAACCTCTGAATTCCATGACATTCCTTCCTATAAATGAGGCTACCAGCATGGGAAGAGTCCTGGGTCCCCAACTTCTTTGACTGGTCACCCCCTTTCCAGTAATATAAGTACTAAGAGCTATATTCATAATCTTCCTAAGTGTGCATTCACTTCTATATAATTCGCATACCAGACTACTGTTTAAGCCAATTTAGTATAGGTTATAGAACACAGACTGAAATGTTATAGTTTAAAAGATGGAGCTACAAGAAAGTAAAGTGGTTAGGGCATGCGCATGTGCCCAGTACAGGTTCAATTCCAGGATTGGTGTGGTTCACGTAGCGTTGCCTGGTGTATCCTGAAAGGTTCCCAACACTACTGGGGTGGCCTGGGTATCTCCAGCACTGCAGTGTCACATCCTTCATCCCTTGTACAGAACCACGAGTTCATTTAGCTAAGAATTTCCAATGGGGCTTGTGGGGCTCCTGAGCACCACCTAGGAAACACCCACGACAGGAGAAAGTAAATAAAGATAAAAAATAGGGGGAAAAAAGTCATTTAAGTCTAAAATCTTCTTCCCATACTAAAGTGGATGTCCATGTGCCACTCTGGAGATCCATCCATATTCTAACCCAGTCCCTTCATAATGTACATGAAGACACTGAGTTCAAGGAGGCCAAATTACTTCCAGTAACTCACCAAGTTCACCTAGAACTCACATACATCCTGGCCCCACATTCATGTTCTTTGCTGAAATTTCTTAATAGTAGCTAGTGCTGACTCTTTTGGGTATTTTTAAGTACAAGGGTTGTCAAATGCCTGGGCCAGATACTGTATTAATGGGTGTGGATCAAGAAAGCAAAATATCCTACAATCTATAACACATACACTCCTCCACTCCCCCCCACACAAACACACAAAGAATCTTCTACACCTGCTGGGATAAATCCTCTAAAGATAGGCTTTCTGGGGCCAGAACAACTGTACAGTGGGCAGAGTACTTACTCTACAAGTGGCCAACCCAGATTAGATCCCCAGCATCCTACATGGTCTCCTGAGTCCAGCCAGAAGTGATTCCTGAGCACAGAGGCAGGCACATGTAAGTTCCAAGTACCAAATTATAACAAAAACTAAAAGATTTTTAAAAAAAATTTTTTAACTGTGTATACATACATACACACTTCCTTTTTCCCCATAGAAACCTAATCAGAGATAGGTTTATGTTAGTCCCATTAAACCTGCACTGTTCTTGGATTTTTTAATTTTTTTTTCCACTGAAACACCAAGGTTTATGAAGTTGTTCATAATACAATTGTTTCAAACATTCAGTGTACCAACTCCATTTCCACCACCACTGTGAGCTTACGTCCACCAATGTGCCCAGTGTCCCGCTTCAAGCCTGCTCCTTATAATTTACAGTCACCTCATTTCACTGCTGGGTGTGGCCCAGAAAAAAAATGATGATATCTGTCAGAGAAGATTTATTGTTAAATTCCTGGTAAAATTCCTATCATTTTACTGTTCTCTCTGCCAGGGTTCTTGAGCATCAGTACTATGGACATTTGGGGCTGGGTAAATTTTTGTTGTGGGACACTGGCTGATATGGGCACTGCAGATTTTCAGCAGCATCACCAATTTCTGCCCGCCAGAGTACAGTATCGTCTCCCAGTTACAATCATCAAAATTCTGGCATTGTCCAAAACACCCATAGTTTAAAACTACTACTACAGATTAAGCTTGCAAGCAAAAAGTCTACAGAGGGGTTGAGGGTTGAGGTGGAACTGTGTCTCAAGAACTGTGACAAAAGCCACTCTTGAGCACCATCAGAGCACTATCATCTAAAAAAGAGAGAGAAAAAGAGAAATCTAGGCAGGCACAAAGAAAGCAAGACATTCCATCATATATATCTAGTTTTTTTTTTCTATTAGTATCCATCTGTCCATCTGTAGGTTGATATGAAGAAAGTGCGCCTAGCTCGTGGAATGCAGGAATGTTTTGTTCAGTTTGGTATCACCAGTTCAAGTACAATGCCTGGCACGTAACAAGCACACCATAGGTATTTACTGAATGAAAGAAGCCTTCTTCAGAACAATACATACCTTAGTTAACTCAAGCCTTAATAAATGAGACTAATTCCAGTAATAGAAGCCCGAAAGATCTTCTTGAGAAAACATCAGAAAGTACCTATTATGACAGCTTTGCAATACATAAGGATCTGTGTTGTGGTTAATCGTTTCATCTTTGAACAATCCAACCAGAAAGTAACCATCAGATTATCGTGCTTTTTGTTATCAGTGAAGTTCGGCATCCAATTGCCTTTCCTATTCTGTGGTGGCCTTAGTTTATCTTAATGTCCTCTGTATTATCGGGGAAAGCATTTGAACGACCAATCTAAGAACAGGGCTGTGCACCATGATTTGAATTAGAATAGAATTTCAAATGCGGTCTGCTTAAATTCACATCAAGTAAGCTATTTATGATTGCTAAGCAGCGTTGTTGTTTTATAAAGAATAAACTTTAGTGAGCTGCCCTGGGGATTTTTTAAAATTTCGGTCTGATGTTGGAATTCCTCAATCTAGAAAACCTACATATTCAGTTTCAAGTAGGCAAAGGAAACAATAAACCCACCAAACACAGAAAGAGACATAACACTTGCCTCACTGTTCCCAAGAAGGGCACACGTAGGTCCCCACTGGGATCCATACTGTGATGTAGTTTTACTTAGCTAATCCTACTTCCTACAGCTCTGGTCAAAACAGGGTTTTCATGGACTCACCAAAAAATTGTAGGTCATTTTGCCCTTGGGTTTGCTCTCATGTTTCCCCAACTCCCTGCCACTTGAATGGCCCCATTTCCTTCATCCCACTTTCTCTTACATTCCTTCATTCAGAAACCCTCTCTAACACCTCCAGCTCTCAAGGACAGTCCTCTCTTACTCACTGCTACCATTTTTAGTCTATCCCCCACTTTTCTCCAATTCAAGTGGACATTTATTGCCTTTACACTAAATTGGTCTCCCCAACAAAACTAAATTCCATGATCATCTATGTGATCAGTTCACACCAGTTTACTGCCAAGTGAGGGAAGGAAGGAAGGGAGGAAGAGAGGGAGAGTGGGAGGAAGGAGGAAGGAAGGAAGGAAGGAAGGAAGGAAGGAAGGAAGGAAGGAAGGAAGGAAGGAAGGAAGGAAGGAAGGAAGGAAGGAAGGAAGGAAGGAAGGAAGGAGCGAGCTGATAATGGCAAAAAGATGAAGAAATTGGAACCTTGCTTTAGTGACTTTTTTGAAGAGTTCTCAAAAAATTCAACGGAACTATCGTGTAATCCTGCATTCTACTGCAGGTTATATACATTAAACTACTTAAGATAGGGTCTCCAAAGAGATTTCTGAACACTATTTTCCTGTCATCATTATTTATAGTAGCCCAAGATGGAAGCAACCCAAATGTCTATACATGGGTGAACAGATAAGCAAATCCTTATACACACAGAAAATAGAATTTATTCAGCCTTTAAAAATGAAGGAAGGGGCTGGAGTGATAGCACAGCGGGTAGGGCGTTTGCCTTGCACGCGGCTGACCCGAGTTCGATTCCCAGCATCCCATATGGTCCCCCAAGCACTGCCAGGAGTGATTCCTGAGTGCAAAGCCAGGAGTAACCCCTGAGCATCACTGGGTGTGACCCATAAAAGCAAAAAAAATAAAAATAAAAAATATAAAAATAAAATAAATAAAAATAAATAAAAAATAAAAATGAAGGAAATTCTGACACATACCACAACATGGACAAACCTTCAGAAATCAAGTGTACTAAGTCAGTCATGAAAGCATAAACAGTATCATTCCACTTATGTGGGTAAGTTGTTAAATTAATAGAAGAGGAAAGCTAAAAGTTGGTCGGTCAGGAGAATGAAGAATGGAAAGATATTAATACTTTAGTTTTGCAAGATGAAAAGAGATCTGAATATAGGTTGCATAATGACGTAAATGTGTTTAGTACAACTGAATTGTTCGTTTAAACATGGTCACTATAAAAAGGTAATTTTGTACATTCTATCATAGCTAAAATTTAAATTTTAAATGAACACAAGCTTGTACAGAAATTCCACTTAGATACCTCTTAAAAGAAATAAAGTCATACAGCCACAGAAAGTCATGTACATGAATGTCCACAGAAGCATTATTATAATAATTTGAAAGTGTGTGGTATATCCATACACCAGAGTACTATCCCACATAAAAAAATTAAATACTGAACCAAGAGATAGATCTAATAATTTGAATACATGCCTGAAGGTAAAGGCCTTGAATTTGACCCCCAGCACCTCATGATCCCTGGAGCACTTCCAGGACTAATCTGGTGGCCCTCAGCACCACTGGGCCTTAGCACTGAATCTTAAGGTCCACACAGCTAAGTCAAATATCACTGGAAGTGACCCAAGGTTCCCTAAGCACTACACATTAATTTAAAAAATAAAACAAAATACTGGATGTCAGAGAGATAGTACACAAATTAAAGTTCTTGCTTTGCATGCCACTGATCCACCTTGGCTCCCTGACACTAGATATGGTCAGTCCCTTGAGCACCAGATGCGGGAGAGGGGAGGTATTTGGCATGAAGGAAAGGAGAGGAGAAGGAGGGGGAATAATTTAATACTATGATTTAAGAGAATTAAATAGTACAATATGGCTATATCTAAAAACATTTTGCTGACCAAAAACAGTCATGTATATGACCATAAACTCTACAATTTCATTTACACAAGGTTTCCAGATGAGGAAAATCAATAGAGTCAGAACACATGAGTTTTTATTTGTGACTGAGATGTGCTGAGATGTGGAAGGGGGATTAACCATTATACACATGACAAATCGTCCTGGCATGGCGAAAGTATTCAAAAGCCCTATTACAGTCATAGTTGCACAACTCTACAAATTTATCGAAAGTCATTCAGCTGTACATTTCAAATGAGTGAGTTACACAGGAAATTAAATCTGAATTTTAAAAAAAATATGTATGTGGTCGAGAAATAATATAGGGGTTTAGATGCTTGCCTTGTATGTATCCAATCCCAGTTCGATCCCTGGTACCCAATATATATGGTCTACTGGGCACTTCAGAAGTGAACCATTAAACCAAACCACAGGTGAGCCCTAAGCATTGCTGGGTATGCAGGAAAGCAAGAGAGCAAGAGAGCAAGAAAGCAAGCAAGAAAGCAAGGAAGAAAGCAAGAAAGCAAGCAAGCAAGAAAGAAAGAAAGAGAGAGAGAGAGGAAGGAAGGAAGGAAGGAAGGAAGGAAGGAAGGAAGGAAGGAAGGAAGGAAGGAAGGAAGGAAGGAAGGAAGGAAGGAAGGAAGGGAGGGAGGGAGGGAGGGAGGGAGGGAGGGAGGGAGGGAGGGAGAGAGGGAGAGAGGGAGGGAGGGAGGAGAGTGGGATGATAGGAATGATAGGGAGGGGAATAGGAGGGAAAGAGAAAGGAGGGGAGGGGAGGGGGAAGAAGGATCATAAAGGAGCTGTAGCTCAGGGAAAGCACAAGCTCAGCAGAAGCTGAATCTGATCCCTGGCACCACAAGGATCCATGAGCTCTGCCAAGGATGTCTCAGTTTGCCCCCAGTTGCACCAGTTAAGCACTGTTGATCCTGTAGTTTAAGGACTGAGGTTGGGTATTACAGGCTTTTTCTAATAGATGGTAGCTTTATTTCAAAATTGCAATGATGTGATTACCCCTTGCAATCATAAATAAATCAAGTGCATCCCTTCTTAAATTAACCCATTCACTGAATTAGCATACATTTACTAAGGCTCTATGGGGCACAAAACCAGGCAGAAGTGATATGTTGCAGTCCCAGAGCCAAGAGTTTCCGAGACATAGGAATGATAGTGTGATGTGTTCTAGGAGATAGTAAGGAGACGTCCCCAGGTAACAGGGAACATGTGCGGGGGACCACATTCTGATTTCAGTATTAGGTTCCTGATCCTGAAGACGCTCAATCAACACCTGACAAGCAACAAGTATGAAAACAATGATGAAGCAGGGAAGAGTGTTCCGTGAAGTAAAAATAATAGCTGAGAAGCAAGAGAGATGGAACATTTGGAAAACAATGGTGTTTTCCAAGGAACACTGGTGTTCCTTCCGGCTGTGAAGGGTGGAGTGCAAGGAGTGAAGCAAATTCCTAAAGGGAATTCCTAAAAGTGCAAACCAGGGAATGATATGACCATAATGAGCCTCAGGGGCAGAATTAAGGAGTCTGGACTTTATCCTAAGTGACAAGCGAAGCAGTAAGTATTTTCAACAAGTGACTAACAGATCAAATCTGGATAAAGGAGGAGATAAAAAGGAGAGCAGTTAAAACTAGAAGAAGAGATAGCTACTTGGAGGCTTTTCGAGCTGGGTGAAGGCCTGGATCTGAGAAGAAGCAGAACTGCAATTAAAGGGGTGCCACTCCTATCTACGTTCTACTTACCTCTGGAACTCAGAATAAAAAAATAGGTGCACTTGTACTCTTCCAAATTAAAGCACTAATCTCTTCTCTAGCAATTTCTCTTGATTCAGACAGCATCAGTCCTTTTCCCCCTTAACCTCCCTAACTCATATGCATTCCTGATGTTTCAGTTTATAAGCACTTTCTACAAAATGTGATCTTCAACAACTCAACTGTGATGCAAGCTAGAATGTTCTCATGTTCCCTCTTTATAAAATATTTGCTTGTTTTCACATATTTTTTACATATTATCTCTTTCATGGAAGAAATATATTGTTTTATCACTAGACATGTGCAACTAAATAGAAGTTCGTGATAACAGATATATTCTATACCTGTGCTGTCCAAAATTGTAGCCATTAGCTCCATGAGGATATGTAACAGTGGATAGATTAACCAGGAAAATTAATTTAAAATTTTAATTTTGATTAATGCAGATTTAGAGTTACATAGTCACATGTGACTAGTAACTACCACTTCAAAGAGCACAACACTAGACAATATGCTCTGCAAAATAGTTATTGTATCTTCTTCATTCCCAATATTCTGGCATATAGAAAAGTACCAGGTACATGACAGCACATCATTAAATATTTGTTTGTGGTGAATAATATACATTTCCTCACAGTATCAATAATTTTGCACATGTCAAAATTTATGCATTCATTCAACAAACACTGACCAAGTACCTGCAATGTTTCCAGCACTGTTATAGTATCAGGATGACAGACCAAATTTTTGCTTTTGTGATATTTTAAATGTAATAGAAAAAACAAAGATAAACATTTAATCAAAACAAAAGATAAGCTCAGAGAGAGATACAGTTACTATAAAAAAGTAACACGAGAGAAGGGGCTAAAAATGAGGGAGGTTGGTTTTAATGACAGTGCATCCCACCAATAATATTTGCCAAAGTGTCTGTCACCCAATGTGAGTAGCATTCTACCACATATCAAAGAAAACTCAAGATGAAAGTTAATGGAACAAACTTTAACAGAAAGTAGGATAATTGCTCAGAAATACCTTCTGCTCTCTGATCATCTTGTCATAAGAAGCTTTCAAGTATGCATTTTTGCAGAAAGAAAAGGCAATGGCAAAGTTGACCCATATTTTGTTTCAAAGCTATTAATGTGTCAAGTGGTTAGACCCAGAAGAGAGAGTACTTCTACAAACTTTGGAGAAAACATCTTCTGAATTACCCAGGGTCAAAAACATATGTCAAACCAGCAGCCAATCAAAATCTCCATCTCAATCATTTATTAGGTGATTAAATACATCCCTCATACAATGAGCACCTCCGTATGTGCCAGAAATCTGCAAAGGCCCAGCACAGAAATACACTAGTAACTGTTCTCCAGGAGCTCCCAAACCAGGAAGAAAAAGAAAAGTTACAGATTAAAAATCCAAAGACAACTTGAGCAGAGAATGTTTCACTGTTTGATTTCTTTGGTTTTCATTTGGTTTCCTAATGTTCTTTATTCTCGGCCATAACTCCAAGGATGCTGGATTCTTTTCTAAGTCCAAAGTTCCTTCATAATTTAGATGTGGCATAAAGTTAAATTGTCCTTAGTCATCTAACTTCATTGATATTACAAATGGTATCTCTGGGAAACCTGTAATAATAAAAAGTGCACTCTGCAGGCTAACAAAAGAATTAGCCTGTAAGATGTGTCAATAGCACAAACTATGCTAATCACTTACCCAAGAGCTACCGGAGTAGGAGATCATCGGGCTTTTTTTTTTTTTTTACCTAGGCTTTTAAGATAGTTGTCTACCTCTCCCAAGTTAAGTGGAAAGGGCCAGAAAGCACTCTGTAGTTTGAAAAGTCCTGTATAAATGGTAATTAGAACAAAAACGCATTCTTAGGACAAGATGACTGGTGAAAGAAAAGCTATTCAAAAGCTGAGTAGAGACCTGAAACAGCCTTGCAAAGATAGAATGAAGATTTTGCTAAGATAATCCCTAGCCTCCTCCTTGGAGCAGAGGACAAATATTCATGCAAATAAAATAATAATAAATAAATTCATGTTAAAACCCTCCTACCTCTCTTCTAAAGTCTCAGTTCAAACTACTTTTTAACTTTCACATGTATAGACATTGTTTGCCCCTAAGGGGGCAGGTAAGGAATTTGTATATGCTTATAAACATGTGTGTGCATATATCTGTGTGCATATATTACATGTGCACTAATTTTCTTGTGAGAAGGAAATTTATCTAATCTATTAATTGTGATGACAAGCTTTTTTTTTAATTTTATTTTATTATATTGAATCACCATGAAAAAAATACAAAGCTTTCAGGTATAAGTCTCAGTCATATAATGATTGAAACCCCATCCCTTCACCAGTGCACATGTTCCACCACCAAGAACCCCAATGTACCCCTCTCCCACCCAGCCCCCACCTAAGTAGATAATGGTCTTCATTTTATTCTCTATACTTTGAATACATTCAATATTTCAATAGAGAACTCACTATTATTGTTTGGAATTTCCCCCCAACAATCAGGCTTGCTGAAAAGGCATCATTTAATAATTTCTTTTCATTGCTGAGAATGAAGATTCTATGAGCTCGGTTTTGGCCAAGCGGTTTTGGATTTCTGATGTTTTAGTTCAGTTCACAGTCTAGATGCATGTCTGTAAGAAGCCGCTCTGGGTGCCAAAATGGGTTAGAAGACCTCTTGAATCATAGTCTTTAGGAGCAGAGGGTCTGTTTCGAGAGCTCCAGATCTTATCTGGGCCGAGGGCGTGCTGGTACTGCCCCCCTTCCCATGATCGCCTATGAGCCACAACATTGCAAAGTTCCTACCTCTGGATGGAAGCCTTACGGGGTGGCTTTCGCCACATGGATGGTGCCACTGCCGCCATTTTCCACGCAGAAAAACGGGGTGGAGAGGGAAAATCCCTCCCCAGGCGGCACAAAGTCGTAGTACAGCTCACCGTCTAGATGCATTGTGATGACAAGCTTTTAATGATGATGGCACATGGCTAATCATTTATGGTGAAGAAAAATAATCTGTTTGGCCCTTACTGCCATTCTATTAAGACTACTGGATTATTCCAGTGGACTGCTTTCATCTTCCAAGCATCAAAAATAGTAGAACTGGGGCTGGAGTGATAGCACAGCGGGTAGGGCGTTTGCCTTGCACGCGGCCGACCCGGGTTCGATTCCCAGCATCCCATATGGTCCCCTGAGCACCGCCAGGGGTAATTCCTGAGTGCAGAGCCAGGAGTGACCCTTGTGCATCGCCAGGTGTGACCCAAAAAGCAAAAAAAAAAAAAATAGTAGAACTATCACTATCATCACTATCATCCCATTGATCATCGATTTGCTCGAGCAGGCCCAGTAATGTCTCCATTCGTCCCAGCCCTGAGATTTTTAGCAGTCTCTCTTTACTTGTCTTCCCCAACGGTGCTGCATTAGAGGCTCCTTCAGGGTCAGGAGAATGAGACCCATCATTTTTGCTGTATTTTGGCATATGAATATGTCGTGGGAAGCTTGCCAGGCTCCCCCTTGCCGGCAGGAAGCTCTCAGTAGCTGCCAGGTTCTCTGAGAGGAAGAACTAGGCTATAAGATGTCCCGCAACTGCTTTGCAGCTGCACACTTCCAGGAGCTTGGTTTTATAGTCTTTGGATGTTGGCCATTGATGGGATCACAGCGCCAGGGTGGAGGAGGCAGTTTGTGGATGTGATTAACTAGCTACTGGAAAATGGGGGATCTGGGCAGAAGAGGCCCAGTCCCTATCTGAGCAGGCTTGGAGATCTCAGCCCCAGGTCCCACACCCCTGGGTTCCTCTGCCAGTTCCTTCATGCTTAAGGCTCGTCCAAGCATGTGGAGAGTGACCTTGAACATGGCTGTGGCTGGGTTTGGGAGATCTTCGGCTGCTGGGGCTCTGTTCAGGGTGGGGAAGAGACTCAACCCATCCCCTCCGAGGGGCCCCAGTGAAGACAGTCGGGTGCAGGGGCAAGAGACTCTGCCAGGTATCAAAAATAGTAAAACTACATACAGTTTTAGTAAAACTGTATGTAAAACTTAGTAAAACAGTAATACTGAATTAGTAAAACTAATTCCATCTTTTGTAACTGTAAATGGGATTATCTATGATTAAGCAAGCTTCAATGCAGTGAATGTTCCCACCATTAATTTCCATTTCCAATGTTTACTAAAAGATCTAGACTCTGAAAACATGTCTATGTAAATGGATCACTTCAAAGTTTCCTCATGATACTATGTTACTATAAAGTCAGATTCCAGTTTTCAATATTTTCTCCAATAGTAAAATATTTGTCTGAATTTGCCCGCCTTGAAAAAAAAAATTCAGTTATTTTCAAAATCATGTTTTCCAAAAAGGTTCTGTAATGTAGAAAGATGAATTTTAAAATAATGAATCAGGTTCTAATGCAATTCTATATCAAACATAACTCTCATTTTGTTATTGGACTCCATGCTACCTATTGTGTACCACTGAGGCCTCCCTCCCAAATGTTTCAGAAAATCATGCCCATAAATATTACATGTGCTCAGAGAAGATGGGGATTTTTGTTGGTTTATTGTTTTCTTTTACTTTTTCTTCTATTTAAATAGATGCCATGTAAGTTTTTTCTTCTTGGTTCTAAATTAATTCCATGCAAAGGAGAAAATGTGGATTATGAGAATTGGCAAACTCAATGGACTTTACCAATCTCACTGGAATCCACCAGGATTCAAAAGGAAGGCTGGAGTGAGTCAAGTTCAGCTGCCACATGTAAGTTCAGCTTGATGCATACCTGGTTTTTTGTTTTAAGTTCTATCTCAATATTTATATGCTTTCCAGTACATTTAGAACCCAGGTTTGTGGCCTAGACCTCAGATTTCAAATCTCCCGCATGGTATTGTGGTATGTTTATCCCTTACTATAGAAATGGATCTGTAAATATGCATTCCGTAATGTGCAGGATGTCAAAATGAAACACCAACCCCACTGATCTCTCTCTGCCTCCCCTTTCTCTGCCCCACCCCCCAAATGCTACATACACTATTTAAAATCAAACCCCTTCTTTTTGAACCACACGCTGGAATCAGCTTAATTCTGACAATTCAAGAGAACAAAGGCTTTACTGCCTCAAACACTGAGCTCTCTTAAGAGAACCGAGGGACACCAAGGGGACCACTGCCATCAGGAGCCACAGTCAGGAGCTTGTGTGAGTGACATGAACAAAGGAGAAGGGAATGTTCCCAAAGTTAACTGCAGTTTGCTTTTTCAGCCCTCCCGTGAAACAATTCAACAAGGTCTGGAAATGAAGCAAAGCACCCGGGCAACTGGTTCTCAAGCACAAAGTGGTCAATCAAAACCCTTGATGACAAAGAGGACTTTGATGCTTCAGAGGGATGTCAGCCAGAAAGCGCACGAGCAGACATAGATGTGGCTCTTTCACTGGACTCTGACAAATGCCAATATGGGTTCTCTCATCCTAACAGGAGCCAGCAAGAAACTCCTTCCCAAACAGGGATAACACTGGCAAAGATACCTGAGGAAAAAATCTTCAAATGTCTGCACCCACTTTCAGTGCCTAACAAATAATCTGGAAGCATCAGTACTGTGTAAAAAAAAATTCAAATATCATTTGATACAGAGACAGGCAACTTGGTGGTGTTATACTTCAAAACTATATGGCTAAGACTGGTGTCATTTACCTGCCACAGATCTGGGTAAGAGTCTGATATCTGTGGTCCCTTAATAAGTAAGTCCTCAGCAAAGATTCAAGAAGAAACTTATAATTTTATGGTCACTTTCAGTTGGCATCACAAATTACAATTCAAACAAAATTAAAATAAACAAAGGGATTTCTCTGGAATTAAATTTTGCAGCAGCATGAAATAGTATTTAATAAAAACAACAGACAATAATGGCCTCTTTAAAATTAAAGCAAGATGAGGATTTACAAACATATGGGACTTATTTAGCATCTGTTATGAGATTGAAAAGCTCATCTAAATGGACTTGTTCTTCTCTCTCTGCCTCCATTAAGATTTAGATTGTGCTATAAAAGAGATAGCATAAAATACCTAAAGCAGAACTTCTGTTAGTATGCCCAATCCTGTCCCTCTTCAATCTTATCCATCTACCCCAGTTGCTCAAGCAGAAAAACCACTTAGCATTCTTAATGTGTTCCTTCCCTTATACAACCATATCCTGTCAATCAGCAAGCACTGTTGATAATATGTCCCAAATCTACCCCCAATACATCTACTTCTTCCTAGCCCCTTTACTGTCACCATAATTTAGACCAGAGCTGTCCAATAGAATTATCGACAATGATGAAAATATTCTATGTATATGGATCCAATATAGAGTCCCCAGCCATGTTTCTACTAAGAACTTAAAATCACATTTCTCTAGTGCAAAGGAGAATTTAAAAAATTTTCTAGGTTAATTAATTTTGTAGATAGGGCAATATAAAGTGCCTTTCCCAATCCTATCATGGACATATTGGCTTAGTTCTCTTCTGGTTCTACCTTAATCTCCTCTCTCACCACTTACCCTCTTTTCTTCTCATCCTCTTACTCTACAAACGTAAGACTTATTTCTTATGCAGAAATTTTTAACTAATTTTCTTTTATCTTTAAAGAAGTTTTTTGTAAAAATACATATAAAATTTCTTATTTCATTCATTGTAAATGTGCAGCTCAGAATGTGAAGTACATTTGTGTTGTTTTGCAACCATTATTTCACCCTTCAAAACAGAAACTCTGTACCCAGCAAGCAACTCCTCCAATTCTTTTTTCCAGTGACTGGCAGGTATCATTCTACTTTCTGCACCCATAAATTTGACTAGTGTAGGTATCTCATATAAATGGATTAGTACATCATTAAAATTTTTGCAATGAACTTATTTCAGCTAATATTAATGTCTTCCAAGTTCAATCATATTGTATCATTTATCAAACATGCTGATTAATTTTGAGCTAGATGAAAACTGCCATGTGTGCCCAATGACCACCATATTGAACAGTCAGATCTAAATAACATCACTTTCTCTTTGTCTCCCATAACTACTCTTGACATATTTAGAATCCACACCACACATATCAAGCAAATTAGTCAAAGTATAATGTCTCTGACCTTACAACACTCTCATGGTTTTATTTTTTCATAACTTATGTAAGAATCTAAAATAATCCTTGGGGTTTTTCTCCTTATTATCTGTTTTCTACTCTAAAATATGAGTCCTATGAGAGCCAACAATAATCGTCATTTCATCCAGTATCTCACCCATATAGTAGAGCTCAACAAGTAATATTGAAGGAATAAATAAATTTGGAGCCAATCTTGAAGTTTTATTTAATTTTATCTTTATTTTCTTTATATCAGTCCACTACTAGTGACAGTGATGAGTGAATCCTCCACTAATAGAACTTTATGCTTACTGGCCTAACATACCAGGAGTGTATGTTAAGCCAGATATCCAGTGAGTCTCTAAATGGGCCTTCCTTTAACAACTGGCACAGATAGAGAGCTGACCAGTGTAGGTCTTACAGGACGTAGACACTGATTTAGTCCTGAAACTATCTTAGCTCACCAGGAGTATCATGCTCTAACCCCGAACTTTCTAACCCAAAAGAGTGTCTTTGCTGTATGACAAGTCAAACAAGTCACGATAAATCCATTGGCTCCCAAACCCATAGGCCTATCCATTGACTATACGCTCTATCAATCTTATACATTGTACTTTGTATGTTGAACAAATGCCACCACTTTCTATTCTTCACAAGTTACAGAAAAAAAAGTTGACAAATATTACTACACCACAAGTCCATCCCTTAATAAATACGATCAAACCCCAAACTCTCAAAATGCCATTCAAAATTTGAAGCCAAAGGGCCAGGGAGATGGCTCAAAAGATCACTTTGCCTACAAGAGCCTGGGGTCCCCAGCAGGGCATTTCTTTCATGCCCATAGTGAATGGTAAGAAAAAAATAATACAAGTTATGATCTTAAAGTGATTGCCATGATGTAGATCTTGCCATGAAAGAAAGGGTTAATGATGTGCTAACTCACAAAGAGAGCAGCTGAAGCAAAGGAAGGAGGGGCTTGGAGAGTAGCAGCTTGAGTAAGAGCCCACAAGGGAGGGACACAGTGGAGGCTTGTTCTATGTGGCTGCTTAGGTCATAGAAGTAAAGGTCCAAGAGGCAGCCCACGGTAGCACTGTAGCACTGTCGTCCTATTGTTCATCAATTTGCTCCAGTGGGCACCAGTAACGTCTCTATTGTGAGACTTGTTGTTACTGTTTTGGGCATATTTAATATGCCATGGGTCGCTTGCCAGGCTCTGCCATGTGGGTGATATACACTCAGTAGCTTGCCAGGCTCTCTGAGAGGGACAGAGGAACAGAGGCAGCCCACACAGCCAGAAATTAAGATCAGTCAATACACCAAGAATAACGGGAATAGGCTTCTCACAACTGGTGAAGGCAAATACAAATAGAGAATGGAAAAAAAACTGCAATAAACCCAGTGGTTCTGGATTATAACTATAGATACTGATGAAATTTTATTCTGCTGTTTTGAGGGACTGACTCCCAACTGGTACTCGGTGAAGAGAAGGCCACTCCCAGAGATTTTGGGTCAACTATTTCTGGAAGTTCAGTGCTATCCTTCAGGATGTAGTATTGTCCCAATTCTATAGTGCTAGGGATTTCCAAGGCTACCCAGGTCTTTCTTGGGAACGAGGGTAAGGCCAAGTAATGCTCAGAGTGGAAGAAGAAAACAAGTAGTTCCAGACTGAACCAGAATAGGGTGAAATATCCTGATCTCTGTCAGCCTCTATCTCCCTCTATCTCTATCAGTCTCTATCTCCCCAGCCTCTGTATTCAAACTGCTTAATATTTACAAATACACAACCCGGTGTGTGTGCGCACGTGCACGCGTGCGCGCGCGCGTGTGTGTGTGTGTGTGTGTGTGTGTGTATCCTTATTCTTGACGATACCTCATTTGACAGTAAGCACATAGAAAGGTCTTGGCTTTTAAATACCAATGTCTCTAAATGGAACCAAGATTCCTTGGAGAAATGACTGAATTCCCGAGCCTGGGATATGAAAGTACTTGATGACCCCAAAATATCTTATTTTGGTACAAAGTAAAGAATTGCTCTAAGAATGATAGGGACATTAATAAAAAAAAAATCTCAAGTGGAAGTTTGAAAAGGATTCCACTGGCCAAATCTGAAACACCTGAGTATCATAATATTAACAGCAATGAATTATAACAATTAAATAACTTTAAGTACATACAAACCTAACCCCACTATATAAGTAAGAACATTTTGGGACCAAAAGGATGGTACAGCAGGCATGGTGCTTACCTTGCACTTGGCTGACCCAGGATCAATCCCTGACATTCCATATGGCCCCCTGAGCCACCAGGAGTGATTCCTGAGTGCAGAACCAGGAAATATTCCTGAGCACAGCTCGGTATGGCCCACAAGCCATAAAAAAATTCTAAAGAAAATTCCTGTAGATAAATTAAACTGATAAATTTTAAAGGATACCTTATGGACTTAAACACTAAGTGTAACTAAAATCAAAGGGAAGATTTTGTTGAGGAATAAGATATATAAATAATTGCAAAGTATTTTCATACCAACATCTTCTAGGCACATATAAATTTCTCAATAGAGTATATTTCTTAAATAACCTTGATAAAGGCAAAACCTGGGCTGGAGCAATAGCACAGCCAGTAGGGCGTTTGCCTTGCACGTGGCCGACCCAGGTTCAATCCCCAGCATCCCATATTGTCCCCTGAACACCACCACAAGTAACTCCTGAGTACAAAGCCAGGAGTAACCCGTGTGCATCGCCGGGTGAGACCCAAAAAGCAAAAAAAAAAAAAAAAAAAAAGGTAAAACCTGACAAACACACACTAACCAAATGACAGAAGTTAACATCAACAGCACTTAAACACACTGATGACCCTGATTTGAAGCTCAAGAAAGACACTCCATGGTTGGAGTCTTCTAGCCCAAAGTGCCATGTCTCATCGTGAGACACATGAGCTATGTAAGAGGCTCTTGCTCCTCAAAACGTCAACTTACCAAAGTCAAACGTGTACTAAGAAATTAGCTGTTTCTGTTCATGGAGTCCAAAGGAACATGGTACAATGTGTGACTCTAGGTTGAATCGTAGAGCAAAAAGGAAAGAGGTCTCTCAGGCACATTTCCCAATGTACAGAGGAAGGAACTGATAACCAGACCAGATCGTGGTTTGTCTTGAGTCCGAAAAAGTTAGACAGAAATCAAGGCCTCTTCCACTAAGGGCGGTCACTCGACCTCATACCTCTTCATTCTCAGCAATGGAAAACAAATTATCTAATGCTTCCTTTTCAGCAGGTCCGACTTTAGGGGAGAGACTCTCCAAACAATAATAGTGAGTTTTGTTGAAATACTGAATGCAATCAAAGTGAAAGTAAAGTGAAATTTATTAGTTACACAGGCGGTGGGGGGGGAGCTAGGGATGTGGAGGGGACTAGGGGTGTTGGGGTGCGGGGTGGAGCTATACTGTGATTCTTGGTGGTGGAATATGTGCACTGGTGAAGGGATGGGTGTTCGAGCATTGTATAACTGAGACTTAAACCTGAAAACTTTGTAACTTTCCACATGGTGACTCAATAAAAAATTTTTTTAAAAAATCAAGGCTTCTTACCTCTTAAGATCAGAGTATCTTCATCTTTCATGCAAAACACTTTTGAGACAATGATGAGCCATTTGTATTGGTAAACCCAAGAATATTTTATAACACATATACAAGAATCCAGGATCCACCTACTTACAACTCTTTAAAAGAATGCTGGGACCTTATCAGTCACCCCTGGAGAAAATTAAAATGGAAAAGGACGAACCTACATTGACTATTTGGAGAATGAAGCTAGAACTTTGCAACAGGTCCCATAGGACCCTCCAGATGTACTTGATTACTCATGCTGCAGGTTCCAACTCCAAGATACTCCCTCTCATTGTTTTCTCCACCCAAACTCAGGAAAATGATGCATGTGACGTCACTTTTCAAATCCTAAACTTTTTACAAATATGAACCATTAAGGATCACAATTTCTCTAGACACTGAAGGAAGGTATACCATTATCTTTGTCAGGTGCAACTGTGAAACAAAATGCTATACCATACAATCAGGTACTGCCACTATCCACTACCAAACTAAAAGAAACTTTCTCTATGCATCAGGCTTCATGACTCAGTTCTGGAAAATTTTACAGTTACTCACTTTAAGACCTGGAAAATGGACATACAAAACTGAGCCATCTAGAACAGACCCACCCTTTCGCCTCTTTTAACCTTTTCTTCTGTGAATCACTTAACTCTCACCAACTAAGACAAATATACGCAGATCTAGCTGAGACTTTGCCTAACCCTACCATTCTGGAACTTGCCAAATCTTTCAAGTCACAGTGTCACTATCTAATGTCAGGTGCTTGCATAGATCATTAATTCAGCAGTCAAGTTTTCAGATGTAGGGGTCAAAGAACAGTATTACTTTTAAGGAAAGAATAAAAGCATCACTCATACCAGCTCTGGGCAGTACCAAGTCCAGGGGAATGTGTTATACTTTAACTATGCACTGCTACCAGTTGGATTTTTAGAATGTAGTATATATATTTTGAGTCTAAAACACGGGCTTAATACGTGCATGTGTTCGAGAAAAAGAGACATCAAATATATTTTACTGTAAGAAAGATGTAGTACTCCACTTCTCAGATCAACATGTTAAATCATAAGACTACACTGAGAAGGAATATCCTTAATGGACTGGGTCTCTGACATGCTTATCTCAATCACTTTACAGTTTATTCCTTCAAATTCAGTTGGAGAGACAGGAATAGAAACATGAATAGGACACTGGAATTATATTTTTCTAGGGGGTGAGGTAGCGGATGTGGGCCACACACTCCTAAGCTTAGGGTTTACTCTTGGTTCTGTACTTAGGGATCACTCCTGGTAGTACTCAGGGAACCATAAACTGTGCTCGAGATTGAACCACCATCACACTAAAGCAAGGCAAGCCCCTAACCTCACTGTGCCCTCTCTTATGTGAGTGACTTGGGAATTTTAAGAGAAAAGTCAGACTGTTTTTCTTTTCCTGTTTTCAGGGCTGACTCCTGATTCTGTGCTCAGAGATAATTCCCAGTGGTGCTCGGAGATCAAAGCCAGATTGGCTGTGTGCAAAAGATGATATGTTCTTTTCTCTCAGCATCTCTCTGTAGGCCAAGATTAGTTTTTAAAAATACTAAGATAATACTTTATAAAGAAAAATATAAAGAAATTCTCATTAGACTTCTGAAGTTGTTTTAAGATGACCTGATCCAAAATTTGAAAATGTATTGAAATATTTTTATCTTAAAGTACTGAATATTATTTTAAATAAACATTACTTGATCATATAGACAAATATCTTCATTATAAAAATATTAAAAACACAAAACAAAAAGATAGATGGAAGAAGGGTTCTAACATCCACACCGTCTCTTTCTTCCTCCTCCCCATCACAGCCTATCCCAACAAATCTCAAACCTGGAGTCAGAATACACAAGTCTTGGTGTTTTACTTTGCAACTTTGGCCAAGTCTTCTAATTTTTTGGGTAAGGTGGATAAAATGACTTTTCATTATTGTTGCTTCTTCCATTTACGTCCTATGATCCACCAATGCTAGGTGAAAAGTCCCTAAATGTGCCTCACTTAAAAACAAAACTGCTTCACAAGCTATTAAGAATCAAGTGTCCTAATACCATCAACTCAACTAGTAAGTCCTTTCCAAGGCCTACCCTAATTTTCTCTAGATCCTGGGCCCCCTTTTTATTCACATGGCTGATCTCATGATTTCTTGCTGAAAGAAGTTTGTTTTATTCAGCCTCTAAAGCAACAGGAACTTCTTGAACAACTGCAGCAGACGTTAGAAGTCATTTGCCATGAATGTGAGCAAGGAAGTTTGCTATGGAAGCCAACCTAAACTTTCCCTAGGCTTCCAGCCAATATTTTAAAACCCCATCTATCTTCCAAAATTAAAGCTTTGAGGTTTTATTTTTCCGCTTAAAATATTTATGCTTTCTTCTATTCTCTGACAATGATAAGAAAACTTTATGAAATATTTCTTAAGTAGTATAATTAAACATTTTTGAAATTTTTCGAATTGATACCTTTTATATATAAACTTCAGATCCAACATTTATAGTTTATCAGTAACCTTTACTGTACAAATGAAACAAACTATATAGAAAAATGCCATAAAATACAATAATCTCTGCACTTCTACAATAGCCAGAAAAAAAAACAACTGTAAAAGCCTAACACAATTTAAGAGTCATAAAGGTGCCAAAAAGTGCCAAAAGTGCCAAAAGTACCCAAAGTGCCATTTCTTTATGAGACAAAGAAAGTTTCTACTATCACATCGAACGTTTTCACAAAAACTGTTTTCACTTGGAGCCTTTTGTTGTTCGGTACAAACCCACTATATAACCTTGAGCTTTAGATCAATTCCTGAAGTTTTAGTTCCGATCTATAAAATAAAAGGTGATTTCAGAGATTATTTCATCTCCTTATATGCATTAAATCATGGCTACAACCGAGCAAACCCACTTACCAACAGCAAATTTGTCAGTCATTTTTCATCTGGCTATCATTACCAATAGCAACTTCAAAACAACATAGAACTGTTTATCATCTAGATAAACATCCTACAAATGTAGGATGTTGCTCATCATGTGCTGTCCTCTTTATGAGAACTCGGGAAAATCACTGTCGTGTGCCTCGTTATCAGGAATAGTTTTGCTTTACTCCTTAACCTTACGGACACGGTGGTCCACACAGCGTGTTCGCTTTCTATCTTACACTGACTCCAAGAAAACTCTGAACCAAATCAAATCTCTGACTCATCCAGTACATAATACAGGGCCCTGAGAGATGCACTTGCGGTCATAACCCTCTATTTTATCCCACTTTCCCTTCTCCACATTTCACCACTTACATCCATCCTATTTTCCCTGTTGTGTATTTCCTACAAAACTATATTTAATCTTTTTTTTGAAACGAGATATTTCAAGCTATTTTCATTTAATGACATCAGTGTTGAATGGCAAAATCATTCTTTAGTGACTTGCATTTTCAAACACTGTCTCTATAACAACATAAAAAGCATCCAAGCACCCATTTAATGTTGTCTTACACATAATTCTATGCCAAGATTTAGATCACAATTGTCACTTTCAATATCATTATCATTACTACAATATTTAGGCCCCTCCTCTTACACTTAGATCTTGATAGTAATTTTTTAGTGAATCTTTACTTGAATTAACATATTTGATTTGGGGAAACTCCATAAAATACTCAGGGGATCTGAGAGACAGTCTCAACAATAAACAGCAGCCGAGCAGGGCAGTGCAGTGCACAAGCCCAATGAGGTGCTAGCACTCAGTTTCAGGGATATACCCAGTACTGCTTAGGTGTCTGTCATGCCGTGCCAGGATCAAACCTGGGGCTTTTCACATGGCGTGGTATGTGTTCCAGACCTTTGATCTACCTCCCCAGCCTCTTGATGGATATTTTTACAATCACATGAGACAGTTACAGCAGGTATTATTATGACTGTTTCCATGTTTACATCTGAGGGAGGGGGCCTCTGCGAGGCACTTTCTCATATCCATAAAATTACTAAGTTAATAAAGCAATGCCTCAGGTTTCCTTGTTTTGCTCCAAGTCTACCATTTTCTCATTTTCTCACATTTTTTTCTCATATAGTTTACTCTTTGAAATTCTGTCCTAGGACCTATGACTCAAATGTTTTATTTAGTTGGTTTTCTAAGTAGTATCAGCTTGCTAGTCAAAATCCTATCAATTACTTTTTGGTAATGGAACCTCAGAATGATGAGAACTAGACAGTCAAGATTCTGGAAAATTTTTTGACCATTAGAAAATGCATGAGTAATTTACTTCCTTCATTGGAATTCAGTGATGGAATTAAGAAAACTCATTTCTGCAACCTAACTAGGAACATAAATGCTTTAATGTGGTCTGAGAAAGTAGTCATACAGAGTAAAACTGCCTCTTGAGTCACTAGAACTAGTAAAACCATTTTGTAGTAGAAGATGAAATTTAAACAAGGCAGGCTGGAGAGAAGATCTCACTAACTGTTCCTGATGATGAGCTCACAGCACTCCAACCACATCTAAAGGGAAGGAATCAGGAAGTTTAAAGCACATTAATTTCCAAGTTATTGGCATTGCTAATGTATGAAAGGTGAAATGTTGACAACTTGAACTCTTAAGACCTTGAATAAACCAGCATCTATTCATTGTACAAGTCATGAATTTGGGAATTTAGGAGAATACTGCATAAAATCTCTTGTTACTAATTTCTTCAGAGAAAATGAGGGGAAAAGGAGGTCAAAGCAGTCCACAACATTTTCAAACTCAATATTCTAGACTACATGAATACCTATTAGTGCCACCTACCTGAAATACCATTTTAACAATTGGCCAGATTTTTAAAATATATTTATATAACGTGAGTAATGGATAATGTTCCAGCACACTTAAGTAATTATTCAGGAATCTACTATTTTTCTTTAATCAACTTCAAAAATACACTGGATTGAATTACTAATTCCTGCCCATGAGACAATGCATTCATGTAAGTAAAAGAATATGCACTGGAACTCAAGAAAATTCTGCTTTTAACAACAAGAATAAGAAACTCTTGACAATAACATATGATGGTGTTCTGGTTACTTACTATGTTATTTACAAATTGCTTGCATTAACTTCAACTAATCTCCCAATAGTCTATAAAGATAGGACTATATAATTCTCTTTCACAAATAGTATTCTCAGTGTTTCACAGTTACTAGAATAAATACAAGTTGAATACATGAAAGAAAAAAGATCTATCAAAAGAAACAACTCAAAAACTAAAATGGAAAAATACTATCTGTTAGAGATAAGGTTAAAGAGTGAATGATCTAAACTCAAATGTGGTGTCACAGAAACAACTGGTTTACACCCAATGGAGAGAGAAGGGTGAAAAAGAGCCAGGCAAGAATAAAAGATCTGCATTGCTTCCTACTTCTTTCTGAAGTGGAGCTTTATAGTAGTTCTTCAAAATGCTTCATCTTGAAGTTTGTGAGACTTCAAAAAGTTTCCAATAAAGCTTCTAGCATGTTTCAAAATGCCAGTAAGGCATGAGGGCACAGTTAAGTCTCTCCTGACTATTACTTAGCAGTATCATCTGAGGCAAGTCACCTCACTTTCCAGAACCTACATTTCCTCCACTGCAAAAGAGGAGTAGGAGTTACAGCATGTACCTCACAGTTATTTTAAAAGAGCGAAAAGAAAACCGGTACAAATATTTGGCCTACGGCATGAATGACGACTAATCAGTGATTACAGTGATTATTATTAATGATTAGTTCAAATACATTCCTAGCTTATCAAACTACCAAGTTTCCTGTTATTTGTCCCAAATCAATTTTGACTGAGGTGTCACAGTTCAAAAGTAGCATTGATATTGTTCTTTATATCTTCAGGGCTGCTATACCAGGTAACCAGCAGTGTCTAAGGATCCCTCCAACTTTATCCCAAGCTCTTTTCAAGCCATCAGCTTTGTTTACTGATATATTGGTTTGTGGGCCAGCAATACTCACAGGTACTCCTTTTGTGCTCCAGGATTTTAACAGGGTTAGTAGAGGGAATCAGTGACTCTAGTACTAGACTCTTTGGTATTGATGTCAGTTCTAACCAAAATATAGGACATAGCTGAGGAAACCTTGGACACAAAGAACAATCATAATTTTAAATGCAGGCTCCTGTGTTATGTACATCTTACTACTCACCAAAAGAAGGACATCAATAAGCCACTGAAATACTTGAGTAGTACCTGATACATCCGTTATATATATATATATATATATGCATGTATATACATATATATAACCAAATTTCAAGTGCTGACTTAACAAAAGACAAAGACAGAGGGGCTGGAGCGATAGCACAGCGGGTAGGGTGACTGAGAAATTCTGGAATTTATAAGGTTTTGATATAAAGATACACAGAATTCTGCCTGGGACTTCTGAGTCTCATACAAGATCAAAAGACCCACAAAAATCTTAATGAAATGAAAACAAAACATGATGTTAGGTGAAGGCCAAGGAGTTCTAAACTCCTTTACAGAAGGAAAAGAAAGGAGATGTGATACTAATTCAATTGAAAGTCAACATGCCGAGAGTTAAAGAATCTCCTTTCATTTTTTAATTTCTAACTCTTGCTCATGAATGAATACAGGCAGGAGAGGGTGACAGACAGAGAGAGCAAGACACAGAGAGAAAAAGTTACCTTAACAATGCATTTTGGGGGGGCGAAGCAATAGTACAATGGGTAGGGCATTTGCCCGGCATGCAGTCAATCCAGGTTCAACACCCACCCCCCCCACCCCCACCCCCCGCATCCCATATAGTCTCCCAGCACTGCCAGGAGTAATTCCTGAGTGAAGATTCAGGAGTAAGCATCGCTTGAGTGTGACCCAAAAGGGAAAAAAATGCATTTTTAACTCAGAAAACCCTGTTGAGGATCTCTCAATGAGTTTTAAATCTTCAAGTCAAAGGACTAGTTCTCCTTCTACTAATCAAGAATAAAAGAGTAAGAACTAGAATTATTCACTTACATGATCAAAGATTTGTATTGTCAAGGAGTAAAAATAAAGAAAAAAATTTAAATACAGGCATGTAGACTATAATTGGTGGCAAGAAGTTCAAGGTGCAAAGAAAGGAAAAGGGAACTGTTTTCTGGGGTATAATTAATTTAACTTTTTTAATTCAGTGCTTCCAATTCTATGGGGACAGTCTACATACAGTGATAGATAATGTGACTATGAACAGGCTAAAAGAGATATGAGAACCGCCCACATAGATTTGACAAGTTAAACAATGAGAATACATGACAACTTGCTGTAATGAGAAATTCTCATATGGATGGCTGAAGATCAAATTTCCACCAAAATATATCTCAAAAGATATACCTGCAGAGGTGTAATTCATTTGAGTATCTAACTATATTTGTAACTGGTTAAATCTAATGCGTTAATATGTAAGCATATCTGGTCTCACAGAATAACTGCCACAAACACAGTACAAGTGAAGGAATGCAGCACAGAATCCCTGATACCTTTCTACAAAGTGCTGCTTAATCCCCCGTGTATGTATGCATGCTTGTGCAAGACCCTTGGCCTTCAGGTAAACACATTTTTGCTCTTAATAATCTGTGAAACAAAACGATATGAAATGAAATATGATCAAAATGATGAAGCTGCACATCTACATACAGCCCAAATACAGAAATTGCTGGTGCCACCTATTGTTGAAAACACAGAACTGAAAGGCTAGCTTAGGAACTGCATTCTCTACAGAGAGAGTAACTATACTTTGTGATCAACTAACTCATATATGAAGTTCCAAATCTAGTTGCCAAGAAGAACTAGGGGAACAAGAAAAGGAGAATTCATTCTACTTGCAAATAAAACAAACCTACCATGGACATAAATGTTTCCTACATAAGACTTAGTACTAGAAGATTCTAGCATTTGCTTTAATGCAAAAATGCAAAAAAAATGAGGCAACTTTATATATATTAAAAGAGAAAGAATCCCCCTCCCCAAACAAGATGTTTGGTTAGAAAAATCAGGATACGAATATATCTTATATTCCACAACTTTCGGAAAAAGGAATCCACAAACAACACATACAGATATATCAGGAGGGAAGGAAGCACGAGAAAGCAACAACATCGGCAATTTCTTGACAAGAGATGGAAAATTTGCACACTCACTTTTACTAAATACTGTGAGTGAAAATTTTACATACATGTCATTTTTTCCAAGGAGTTTAAAAATAATTTTAAATTAGGAATTTTGAAAACAACAGCTGAGATTAACTATTACCACAAAGGAAGGGTTTTACAGCTTTCGTTTACAATAGTTCCCATGAGCAGAAGAGCACAACCTACTGGCATGACAGGAAAGGGAGGATTTTCAACAGACTTTAAAAGAGTCTCAAAAGATCACAGAAGACCTAAATCACTGGTATACCTAAGTCCCAAGGTACATTTAGAAGTGACCTGAAGCATGACTAGTTTCTGGTTCTTGCAATTTATTGAGAGGTGAAAAACATAAATAAAACATTAATGATTATATTAGTTTGCTTCTTTAAATTTATTGATACCAAGGCTTTACCTTAAGATTATGTATTTAAATGGGAAAACAAGGCCTAACAAAACTCAGCGCTCTTAAAGTTATTTATTTCATAATAACAACACACATGTATAAATCTAGCTAGGAAGTTTATACTTGAACACACATCATATCAAATGTCCATCTCCTGAAAATTGATTCTGGAAATTATTTTCAGTAAGCTTACTTATTTCTTATTATCATGTTCCTTAATTAAAAGTAAGACTGATATTTACACTGAAGGTGGAGTCTTGAAATTTATTCTGGGCACTGCCCAGTCAAGACTTAACCAGGAAGAAAGTAAAGTCCTTAATTTCTGAAGCAATTCTTCGAGAGAAGGGAGGAAGAAGAGAAAAGACAGCAATACAACAGTGTCTAGGCATTCTTAGGGAGAGAACTTGAGGACAAGCAGGCTACCCAAGTGAAAACAGCACAGATTCACAACTCAGGTCTGTCAGAGCAAGTTCTGAAATAAATCCTCTAACGCAAAGTTTATTTTAGATTTAAACTTTTATTTTTAAGAAAAAAAAATTATCCCAGCACCACCGGGCTTGAGCACCAAAACACAGGCCCAAACAGTGGGGCTCACTATCATTAGAAATGTGATTAGAATTTAGAAATCCCCTAAGACCTTTACCCCAAGCACTGCTGAGAAGACTCCTCTCAGCAAAAGGAAAATGAGTAAGGAATCATCAATCTCTGATGCATTAAAAAAAAAGTCCATCAAACAGCAACAGAAATAAAACATGAAGGGCTGAGATCAAAGACATATCGGACTCCCAACAAGAAGTAGCAATGGCAGTGAGAACAAGATTCCTGCGTCACAGGAGAACCAAACTGCCACATACCACAGAAAAATGGGACCCAACTTTCTACTGGAAGCCAGAAACTGAAGTGGGGCTTCCTCCCTCCTCTGCCAAAGTTCAAGTATCTACACATTTATGAAAGAACCTAGACAAAACACCAGAGGACCCATTGTCTATGCACTGCCTGGAAATAAACTGAGTCAGACAGCCTGATTGTTTCGCAAATCTGTAATAGTCTCCACATCATCACAGAACACCATTATGATGCTCAGTTACTTAGTGGGTCTGAGATACCAAGCAAAGACAACTACAAAACCACAAAATCATTTGTCAGAGAGAATGAGAAAAAGAAACCGTACCAAAAATGCAAAATCCCTCACACACGAAATGAATCCACAGACTAAAGTTCCAAATACATGAAAGTATTTAATTCTAAGAATGTCAAATCAACCATCAAGTTATGAAGTCAGTCCAAATGATATTAATCTCATAGAACTGTCAAAGACTTTTAAATTAATATATTTAAGAACATTAATAAAGTTAATAAGAAAAAATCCGCTGAAAATAACCATGCATTTATTACATAAAAGCAGAATAATGAAATTCAGGTATAAAAATTTTTAAAAATCATGGAAAATAAAAGCATGTTTAATAAACTTCAAAAACTCAATATATCAGGTAAAAAATCTATGTTTGACACATTTCTCCAAAAATAGTGGGACAAGGGAGATACAGGTCAAAAAGCTTGAGCATATGCATTGTGTTTAGGACCTTTAGGTTGATCCCAGGCACAGCATCATTCCCTGAGCACTGTCAAGAGCAACCTAGAACAGAGTCAGGACAAGCCTTCAGTTACCATCAACTTTAGCCAAAAATACAAAACCAGGGGCCAGTGCAATAGTACAGTGGGTAAGGTACTTGCCTTGCACGTGGCCAACCAGATTTGATCCCTGCATCCATAAAGACACCATCAGGCTTGATTCCTGAGTGCACAGCCAGAAACATCCCTGAACATCACCATATATGACCCAAATATATATATTTTAATATATAAAAACAATACTAACGATAGAATAATAAAATACAATACTAGGGAGGTTAATCTAAATTCACCCAGAATAAAGCACAAGGAAAAGAAAGGATTTTATTTTAATGTTAAAATTCAACTAGGAAACTCAGAAACAAGATCAAGAGGCTCCTATGTGTTAACAATTTCAAAAATAAAGAACAAAGGATAAAATCAAGATGAGATATTTGAAAAGATCCCCAATTACTGGAATGAAAATCCAATCCTTAGAATGAAAATATGTGTAGCATAAATAAAAATAAATCCACATCTGCACATTGAGATGAAACAGAAAAGCATCAGAATAAAAAAAAATTAAGGAATTATAGTTCTGTGGTTAACTTTTCTTTCTTTTGTTTTTTGGGTCACACTCAGCGATGCACAGGGGTTATTTCTGATTCAATGCACTCAGAAATTACTCCTGGCGGTGCTCAGAGTACCATATGGGATACTGGGAATCAAACCCGGGTTGACCGTGTGCAAGGCAAATGCCCTACCAGCTGTGCTATCACTCTAGCCCACTGTGGTTAACTTTTTTAAAGCAAAATTAAGTTCAATAATCTTCCAAGTTAAATCTTCATAGTCCTAAGTAACTAGCTATTAATATTTAATTTTATGACAAATTAAGCTCAATCTGGCCAAATAAAAATATTTTCAGACATTCATAGAGCAAGACTTTACTACTCACAGACACTCACAGAACGTACTGTTAAATGCTATTCCTACTCACAGACCTTCATAAGAAATGCTATTAAAGTACATATACAAATGAACCTAATGGAAGGCAGAGAATTTAAAGTCTATATATACAAAGTTAGTGGTGTTCCTGCTAAAATCCTTTCCTCTGGTACACAGCAGTTAATTTAACCACAAACTAAATTTTTGGATGAGCATGAGTGAAAAAACATTGTTAAAAATATTCAGCTGTTTTTAAAAGTAAGATCTGCAGGTAAGGGCAAGAGCTTAATGCCTTTTGCTTATGCTTCACATGCAATGAAGAACTGCTTCTGTCTCTAGCATCACATGGGATCAACAAACCAGTGAATATGGGGGGGCGGGGGGAAGTAAGCTTTGGATTCATTTTTTTAATTTATGTTTATAAAAAACATTTTAAAGTACAAAACAATGAAGTTTAACTTTGGCATTACACTAAGATTCATACCTTTACTCTACACATAATCATTAGTGAGGAGCTCTAGAATAATATCTATGAAGAAGTTGGAGGGGCTAAAAAAAAATTGTCATCTACATCTGCATTTCCATGTTCACTGCCGCTCTGTTTACAATAGCCACAATATGGAAAAAACCAGAGTGCCCGAAAACAGATGATTGGCTAAAGAAACTCTGGTATATTTACACAATGGAATACTACGTAGCTGTCAGAAAACATGAAGTCATGAAATTTGCATATAAGTGGATCAACATGGAAAGTATCATGCTGAGTGAAATGAGTCAGAAAGAAAGAGACAGACATAGAAAGATCGCACTCATATGTGGAATATAAAGTAGCTGAGAGGTACAAGCTTACAATGTTGAGATTCCTGGCAGACATTTCTCTGGACTTAGTTACTAAAATACTAAAATACAGAAATCCAAAACTATGCTGCTGCTAGTGCGGCCTCCTGACCTCATATCTCTTCATTCTCAGCAATGGAAAACAAATTACCAAATGCTTTCTTTTCAGCAGATTGACTCTAGGGGGGAGAAACTCCAAATCAATAATAGTGAATTTTTTTTGTTTAAATATTGAATGTAATCAAAGTAAAGTGAAAGTAAAGTAAAATTTACCAGTTACACATGCGGGGTGGGGGGCTAGGGAGGTGGGGGGAAGGGGGGAGGTATATCGTGATTCTTGGTGGTGGAATATATGCACTGGTGAAGGGATGGGTGTTTGAGCATTGTATAACTGAGACTTTAACCTGAACGCTTTGTAACTTTCCACATGGTGAATTAATAAAAGAATTTAAAAAAAATTGTCATCTAAAATTAAAGACTACCTGTACTACTTCTATTCTCTTTTATCCTAAAATTTCAGTTTACTTAAGTAATTTTTTGAGCATTTGGCACTAAGGTGTAAGTAACTGATATGTTAAAATTACCCAAAAGACTTTGGCCAATCTAAAGTGTACATTGTTAATCCTAAAACACCACCAGTGGAATCAGTGTCTAGGCAAAATGCTTTTGTCTGAGTTTCTTTTCTACCTTATAATAATAAGGTAGAAATAAAAAAAAATACAATCAAAATCTCCACTCCCAACACCACCATATGATATTAATACCTAGCTTAACAACAGAAAAAATACCAAAGACTGTCTACATAATTTTGATACTATGGTATAAACACACATGTAACCTCTCTTTTTCTTTAAAAAAAATCTTTATCTTCAATCTTTAGACTGGCAAAAGAGGTAATTTACATTAGTCAACTCTTGCTTCTCTTGTGACAATCTCATGTAATTCCCTAAAAGTTACAGCTGTCACCCGTATCAGTAATCAGGCATTAGTTAGGTCTCCTCAAAAATCAGTTTCTATCCCAGGGTGGCCTATCTCCAAGAATCAAGCACTTTCATTCTCTCCAACTTTTGCTAATAAAAGCTGGTTGAGGTCAATAAAGTACTTAAGGCTTGTAAGACGTTCCAAACAGCATTTCCGAAGTCTGTCAATTTAAGACTTGGCTTATCTATCGTGGTCTACCTCTCACTACACAATTTCTCATACCCTTAGCATTAGGTCTGAAAGACATGCACTAAAATGCCTCCCTAGACACCCACATAGGTTTCTCTACATTTTAACTGGTTTTATTACTTCAACGTTCCTTCTAGAGGGAAGATTTTATTCTAAATTTATCACTGCACCTAAAGCACTTGTTAAAAATATTTTGGACAAGCCACCTCTGGCTAGCGCCAGATAATCTCATCATTGGCCACCGTCCAGATCGCATGTTCTTCTCTCCCAGAAGGGAGCATAATATGAGGCTCGCCATAACCATGCCGCTGGACCCCACGCCAGACTGTTTCACTCAGGGTGCCCCATAGTGGGGTGGGTGAGACCCCTCTACGCACCAAGAGACCCAGCTCCGGCAGCTGAAAACCTCCAGAATTCAACTGCCACATCCCATGGCTGCCCTCAACACACTCAGCCAAGCCTCACCCATGAATGAACCTTTTCCTAGACCGCACAGCCGCATTTGAGGCCACTGGACACTTTATAGGAAATACCCTAACCGTAATCCAAGAGTACTGCACCACTTTTGATGGGATTCAAAGTAGGAAGAAACCAACCATAGAGGGAAATATATTATTTCGGTTCTGCTTTGGGGCAGGGATCGGGTTACATGATGGAAACACCCGAAATATTGTGGTGGGAAGATGTATGGCGGTGGGATTGGTGTTTGAATATTAAATATAATCAAATATTGTGAACTATTTTATAAAATTTAAAAAATAAATAAAAAATATTTTGGACAGTGATTAGTTGGAATGTCAAATCTCTTAAGTCTATATTCCCCTCCCACGTTCCCCAACCATTAAAGGTTAGAAACAAGCACAAAGTTTAAAATTTAGGAAGATCCCTGATCATCCCCGATGAGTATTTTCACTCTGTCTCATCAATCTTTCAGAAGCAAAACTACTCATATAAATTATCTCATGAGCACATTTAGGATAGGTCAGAGGGAATGTATATAACTGACTCAGAAATGCAGTTGTTTGCTGCATACTAGCTATGTTAAGATGTCTAACTTCTCTAAGTCTTGATTTCTCATTCAAAAGTTGAGATATAATAGGATATATATTAACACATTGAGTAGCAAATGACAACATATAACATACTGAGATACAATACCAGTATAGAGAATTCAACTACTGTTAACTTCTCTAGTTAATTTTTGATATTTATTCTTTTTTATTTAACTCTCTGTTCTCCCTTCTGGGTTGCTGTTATTATTGTTCTTGTCATTTCTGTGAATGGAGGTTGCACACAATTAAATTATCGCACACTTTACTGTGGTACTTATCAGGGATGGGCTGGACAATAGCCCAGCAGTAGGTCATTTGCCTTGCACATGGCCAATCCGGGTTCGGTTCCTCCACCCTTCTAGAAGAGCCTGGCAAGCTACTGAGAGTATCTTGCCTGCACGGCAAAGCCTGGCAAGCTACCTGTGGCATATTCGCATATTCAATATGCCAAAACAGTAACAACAAGTCTCAGAATGGAGACATTACTGGCGCCCACTTGAGCAAATCGATGAACAACAGGATGACAGTGACAATGACAGTGATTTATCAGGGATTACACTGGTCTTAGTTGCAGTACTTGAACATGTGTTCTTTGGAGGTTACAATCTTTATGTGTGCATATTTTGGCTCTTGTGCACACCAGGGCTGTACAGTTGGTTGTCAAGTGTCAGAGATACACACTAGGGTGGACTTTCAAAGGTACAGCTGCTGAGATTGCCTTTGGATAAGAGGGGTAGTACGATTTGGGATTAAACTCTGGATTTTATTGACCTCAGATGTACAAGTCAGGTAGTACTTACGTCTTAGATGTCTGTATTCTTTTTTTTTTTTTTTTTTTTTTTATTTATTTATTTTTTTTTATTGAATCACCAAGTGGAGGGTTACAAAGTTCTCAGGATTATGTCAGTTATACAATATTCAAATACCCCTTCCTTCACCAGTGCCCATCTTACATTCCCAACCCCCCAGTCTATCTGCCGCCCCCTCCCACCTCCCTAGTCCCCACCCTTATACGTGATAGGTTTCACTTCATTTGCGCTTATCTCGATTACATTCCATGTTTCAACACACAACTCACTACCGTTACTGGGGTTTCCCCCCAAAAAGAAAAAGACAGTCCTATTGCCAATGAGGCATTTGATAATTCTCCATTACTAAGCATATAGAGATATTAAGTCCTACTGTTTGTTACATAACTTTTCTTTTTCCCCCTTGCCCCGCGCCACCGAGTTCACGCCTGTTTAGTAATCGCCACGCTGTCTGACAAAGGGAAAAAAAACTGAAGAGGATGGTTATTTCCCGTCATCAGCCGGCGTGGGGCTCTGGCTTAGTTGATAGTCTAGTAGAGTGTCTGGAAGCAGTTTCTGGAACCAAAGCTCTTGCGCTGATATCGGCTCCGGCTCGAGATACCACCAGCGTCCCGCTGGTCCATGTACCTAATTTTTCCCCTTATTTCCCATTCCCATGCCACCAGGTCTGTTTGCTTAATGGACATCACACTATGTTTGACACCACGCCACGTTTCTTCCCGAGAAAGAAGGATATTTCTTCTCAGCCAGCGTGGGGATATAGCTTAGTTCAGTCTAGAGAGATGGCTACCATTTTGATTGCCTTCAATATTTCAACAAAATACTTACTATTCTTGTTAGGATCACCCACAAAAGTCCGACCCATTAAGAAGGAACCATTACATACTGCTGATACTAAGATGACATTAAGTTGCGCGGCCGCGGCAGCGGCCGCGCGGTTTTGGGTTTCTGTCTAAAGTCCAGGGAGAAAGTTGAAGGAGAGAGAGAGAGAGATTTCCGCACGGGGGACCTGGCGGAAACTCTCAAGTCACATACTGCAGGTTGCTGGTGGGCTGCCGGTGTCCCAAGCAGCTCCGTCCTCTTCGTCAGTCATTCTGGGGGTGCGGGCGCGGAGAAATGGGAAAGCCCACGTGGCTGCACTCTCTTTAAGTGTCCGATGTGGGCGGAGACCGGTACTTCCCCGCCCTCGATCCCCCGCCAGCCGCGCCGCGCACTTGGGTGCGTCTCTCCATTTTTGTGCTCAGAAGTGGGATAGATGCTGTGCTGTGCCCAGAGGTTGAGGGGAAGAGAGATAGATTAAAGAAAAAAAAAAAAAAGAGAAACGCCAGGCCCCCGCTCGGGGGACCTGGCGGAAACTCTCAAGTCACATACTGCAGGTTGCTGGTGGGCTGCCGGTGTCCCAAGCAGCTCCGTCCTCTTCGTCAGTCATTCTGGGGGTGCGGGCGCGGAGAAATGGGAAAGCCCACGTGGTTGCACTCTCTTTAAGTGTCCGATGTGGGCGGAGACCGGTACTTCCCCGCCCTCGATCCCCCGCCAGCCGCGCCGCGCACTTGGGTGCGTCTCTCCATTTTTGTGCTCAGAAGTGGGATAGATGCTGTGCTGTGCCCAGAGGTTGAGGGGAAGAGAGATAGATTAAAGAAAAAAAAAAAAGAGAAACGCCAGGCCCCCGCTCGGGGGACCTGGCGGAAACTCTCAAGTCACATACTGCAGGTTGCTGGTGGGCTGCCGGTGTCCCAAGCAGCTCCGTCCTCTTCGTCAGTCATTCTGGGGGTGCGGGCGCGGAGAAATGGGCGATGTCTGTATTCTTAATACTGAATGGATGAATAACTCTCATCAAATAGTGTCAAAATCGAACACAGATCTATCTGAACTATGTTCATAATCTACCAAACTCTTCACTCTTTCACAAGACTCAATGTTAGAAGAACTCAAAAAAAAGACATACTTTTATGTACAATCCCTAGCATCAATCGCACCTACCAAAATCTGTCATGAGAACCTAGACTCACTAAATTTAATAAAAATGTAGCATGTAAGGTCACTGAGCAGAAAAGTTAGAAATTGTCTCAAAATATGGACACAGAGGAAAAGACTCATATGTGTGCTATTTATTTCTTAAGACTCAGAACCACACTTTATCAGTTTCTAGGTTTAACAACTTGATCTCAATGATTCAGCCATGCTGGAATTAAGCTCACAGTGTTTCTCAAAATGATTCAGTTCTTTTGCTAAGTGCCAAACAGAGCAGAAGAATTCATTCACCCCCAGTAACTCCTACTGGCTCTAGGTTTGCACTCTTTTTAACAGCCAACAGAATCCTTTCTGCATTTTTTTAGAATAAATTCCCATTTGAGTATGAAGTGTGTGAATGACTATGTGTGAAAGAATGATTGTGTGAATATATGTGCAAGTGTGTAAAAAATGAACCCTATCCAGGGCACTAAAGTGTTCCTAAAACTAGGCAAATCTGTCATCTTGGACAAAAACCAAGATCATTATCATTTAATCACTTTGCTGTACTTAAACATCAATAGTAACAGGGCTATGCGCTGCTGAAAACTGATTAAAGAGAACTAAAAGAAAGAAGTAGGAATGACTCAAGCTTTCTCTGTAGAGAGTATTCTGGCATACTGATGAACTTCTTTTTCAGATGGTGCCAACTGAGAGACAACAATCACCTCTAAAGAGCAAAATAACTATGTAAAAGAGATTTTGAGTATGGCTCAAGCTGCTTACTGATTAACGCTTTTGCACACAACACTCTGAACAAACCTGCGTAGTCATTGTTCCTAGTAAAACAAGCCTTTGTTGACAACTGGAGACAAATGATCCTTGCTGACCAAGTTCACTGTTCTCACAAAGCTTAATAGCTGGATCCCTGCTCTTTGGCCACAGCCAGGAAAACTTGACATGGTTGTCAAAAAAAAAAAAAGGAGGGGGGAGAAAAAACTAGAGAACAGGAGGAAAAGGCTTATGTTTCAAAGGTAACAAGTCTGAATGATCTCAAGCACTAAACATGTTTGTGGCTTATATCAATATAGCTTATTCAATTATTATGGTTTGATTTTTGAAAGTTTATGCTCCAGTCAAATAAATTTTAACATTAAGAATTCTCACTTTTAAGAAGTATTTCTCTTTTCCACGTGAGCAGGGATGTGACAGACGGTGTATTTATTTCTAGGTTTAAAGACTTTTTGTTACAGTATTTGCAAATATTAGCTATAGCAGTGAACTATAAATACCTACCTCATTTAAAGCAATACTGAATGGGAAAATATCTGTAATATCAAGTATAACAGTCTCATCCTACCACATGATTAAAAAACAATCATTTCAGGGTCACTTTCAATGACAGTCTTCTTTCAGTGTTTTTTTGACTCAAACTATTCAGACCTACTATGCAGGAGACACTTCAGATGCTATTTTATAGAAAACAGTTTATTAAAATTCTATTTATTCCCATTATTTTAGGCCACCAAACTACTATATAAAATATAAATCCACCAAAAAAGATTCTTCCATTTGAGGCTATCACGAATATCACTTGTCATATTTGTCTTCCTTACGCCCATAGAAATTCATTAAAACAGTTTTGAGACCAGGAATTCCACTGGATAAAACTCAACATCACCCCAGATGAGAATCAAAGGAAACCTTCACAGTCTAACCTTGCTTGGCACAAGTGTTTAGATCCATTCTTACTCTACCGAAGAAATCTTTTAACAAGTAATTTGACACAGTAAATGTACTGAATAGACCACCCAATGCAGAATTAAGATTAATAGGTAAGAACAGAAAAATTAACCAAATTTACGATTAGCTCAAGGGACTATGTAACACGAAGTTATAAAATTAAACATTAAAATTAAATATTCAGTTTCAGAATATAAATGGCTATCAACTGAATGTAGGTCGATCAAGATACATATAAGATCTTATATCAAATTTCATGACAACTACAAAGCAAAAACACACAAGAAAATTAAAAAATAACCTAATGATACAATCAAAGAGAAACACAAAACCACATGGGAAAGAAAGAGAGAACCACAAAAATAACCAAATGCCAACAAACAAAGTGGAAGAGAATATGCACATTTCTATTATCACCTTAAATATCCATGGATTAAACTTAATAATGAAAAAAAACACAGTTAATTGATAAAAAATAAGATGCAACCATATGCCTATAGTAGACTCACTTCAAGAATAAGGACACTATGAAACTGAAAAGTAAAGAGATTAAAAAATATTATCTAAGTGGAGTTTAAAAGAAAGCTAGCATCAAAGAATAAATAACAAACAAAGATGGACTTACATAAAAATAAAGGCTCAGTTAATAAAAGAATATAAAACAATCATTAGTGTTGCCAACAAAGGAACAGTAATATAAATAGCAATGGAGTTCCAACATAAATAAAACAACTAGTCACAAATCTAAAGAATTATAAAGTATCAAAACAGCAAAGGATTTTAAACCAGCACTTACATCAATGGGTAAATCCTACAGACAGAAAACCAATAAAGAAATGTAAGTCTTAAATTATAGATGAGATCAGGTGGATTTAATAGATATATAAAGAAAAAAATGCTTCATCCAAAAGTAAGAGAATATACATGGGACAAATTGAAGGATAAATTAAATGTTTGAACAGAAACAAATCTCAATTTCAAAATCATATCAAATATATTTTCTTATCACAATGGTATGAGGTTAGAAATAAGTACATGAGGAGTACTGGTAAAAACACAAATGTGTAGTGCTTAAACAACATACTACATAACAACTCAGGTCAGCAAAGAAATGAAAGAAATTTTTTAAATCTGGAAGCAAATGAAAACAAACTACATACCAATATATTTGGGATCAGTAAAAGTAGCAGTAAGTGGAAATGTATAACAATACAGGTTTTATCTGAAAAAAACAAGAAAAATCTTTCCTCCCCTTCCAGTTTTTATTTAGACACTATGATTCACAATACTGTTAATAATAGGGTTTCGTGCATACAATGTTCCACAATGTACCCATCACTGTAGTATAAGAAAAGTTTCAAATAGATAATCTAATAGTACACGACAGAACTAGAAAGAGAAGAACAAAGTCGAGAGCCAGTGGGAAGAAGAGAGTAATAAAAATCATATGAAAATAAATGAAATATAAAGCAAAATATAATTCCAAAAGATCAATAAAACCAAGAGCTGAATTGATAACCACTGACTAAATCCATTAAGAAAAAAAAATGAGAAAATATTCAAAAAAATAAAACCAGTAATAAAAAAGGAAGCATTACAACAGATATCATCATATTTAATTAAGGAAAACTAAAGACTTTTCCTCTAAAATAAGGAACAAGACAAGGAACCAGTCTCACCACTATTCTTCAACATTTAATTGGGTTCCTTGGGAAGCAAGAAATAGTATCCAGACTGAAAAAAAAATAAGTAAAATTATTAGAAATAATTAAAATACATAAAATTATGCTCATGTTATATTATATTTAGAAAACCCCTAACGATTCCCCAGAAAACCTTTAGTAATAATACATGAATACAATAAGGTTGCAGATTATAAAATCGAGACTCAAGAAAAGATGTTGTTTCGAGACATACTGAACTGGCATAAATACCTTTTATGATCACATAAAAATAGCAAAATATCTACAAATAAGTTTAACCAGAAGTCAAAAGACTAGTATCCTTGATTACTGTAAGATTATTAAAATAGATTTTAAAAGAACACAAAGAAATTAAAAGTAATTCCATGCTTACAGATCAAAATCCCTACTAAGATCACCAAAGAACTCCACAGATACAAAACAACAATAACAAATCCTAGAATTTGTGCAGAGCCAAAAAGCACTTTCAACAGTCAAAACACCTCCTAAGAGGTGGGTGGAGAGATGGGTACCAAAAATGTGTATCTGTTTGTCTGACTTCAAACTGTACTACACATAGCTACAGTAGTCAAAGCAGTATAGATTATAGTAAAAATAGGCATGTGTATCAATGCAGTGAAACTGAGAAGAAATAAAGCCACATATATACATACATGGACTAGTCTATTACAAATAAAAGGAGATCATACAATGGAGAAAGACAATCCTGATACCAAGGAATGGTGCAAGGAACAGTAGATGGCCATATGCACAAGAATTAAATAAGAAGGGCTGAAGAGATAGTACAGGGGGTAGGGTGTTTGCCCTGCACATGTACAACTTGGATTCAATGCCCAGCATCCCAGATGGTCCCGAGCCCTGCCAGGAATGATCCCTGAGTGCAGAGTCAGGAGTAATCTCTGAGCACTGCCAGGTGTGGCTCAAAACAACAACAGAATAAAATTAGACTACAATTTAATGCCATAGACCATAATTCACGGCAGAGCCTGGCAAGCTACATGTGGCATATCTGATATGCCAAAAACAGTAACAAGTCTCACAATGGAGACGTTACTGGTGCCCACTCGAGAAAATCGATGAACAACAGGGCGACAGTGCTACAGACCATAATTAATTCAAAATGGAATAAATACATGACTATGACTTGAAACCATAAAATATTTAGAAGACAAATGATAAACTCTTTGATGTTGGCCTTATGATGTCTTTCTGGATGTCTCCACCAGCGAAAGAATCAAAATAGAACATAAACAATAGGATGACATTGGCTAGAAAGGTTGTTCACAGTGAAAGAAAACATTGTTAAAATTAAAGGCAGAAAGGGGCACAGCCAAGATGGCAAAAATGAACCATGTGTGAGAAATTCAGTGGCATCAACATAAAGAACGCATAAATACTGAACAGAGCACAGAACCTGCAAGGGTTACTACTGAGGAAATTAACTGGAAAAAACAGCCATAATCTCTGGGGAGACTCAAATGCAGAAGGTAAACTAGTGAGCAAGTCCTGAGCAAGGAGTTTTCCCCTAAATCAAAGGAAAGAAGCAGAGACCGAACGGGAAAAGGTGTCATCAGTCTGGCAAGCCAGTACCCAGCAAGGGTGAGAGGGAGTTGAACACAAAAAATTTACAGAATACGGTTTTATACTTGTTTTACAAAAACAGCGTCAGGGCTTGTTGAGTTGAACACAGTGAGGCTGCAGCTCCTGGCTTGGGAATCAGCACCATGGAGGGGAGCCATGCCAAAGGGGTTCCTACCTCAGCTCCACTCCTAGAGGCTCACTTGGTGCAATCACAAAGCCATGTGTACCAGTTCTGTTGTAGAGTCCGGGCTGGAGTGATAGCACAGCGGGTAGGGTGTTTGCCTTACACACGGCTGACCCAGATTCGATTCCCAGCATCCCATATGGTCCCCTGAGCACCACCAGGGGTAATTCCTGAGTGCAGAGCCAGGAGTGATCTCTGTGCACTGCCGGGTGTGACCCAAAAAAGCCAAAAAAAAAAAAAAAGAGTTGTAGAGTCTTGTGACCTGTTAACCCCAACAAAAGGTGTGACCATGTGTGGCCCTGACTGAGATCAGTCATTCCCAAGGTGGGCACTGCCCACAGATTCAGTCTTGGTTCTCCACAGTAGAGCTGGCAGTAAACAGCCCTGTCACAATAGGCTCACAGCTTTGGGCCTGACTTACAACAGGGTCATAGTCCAAGATCCTCTGTTCAAATGATCTCACAGACTTGTGGCTCAAGCCATTACAGAACGAAAGAAAGCTGCCCCAAAAAGGCAAACCAGATTTAATACATACCAAAGTCAGAGGAACCTGAGGGTCAAGGATTCAAAAGGGTTCAGTTTTGTGCCCAGTACATCAGAAAGATCAGGAAATAATGGTACCAAGAACAGACAGGATGCAGCTGTTCATAGCTATAACTGGGAGCTATCATAACAAGATCTTGAGAAAATGACTAAGTGCCTGAGAAAGCAACTAGAAGCAATCACAAGGCCATAGCAGGTAGCAGATACCCTGGGGGTGAATTCCACCTATCAGGCCATGGTTCAAAGCACCGATTCCCAAACTGTTACTGGCAAATGCAAAAATCCATGTAGCTACACAGATTAACTTTCTGAACAACTATGATTGGATACACATGACCACAATCTCCAGTCACTGCACAAGCCAGATGGACGGTGACATCACTACAACTGTAAGACATCCATCCAGCAACTATGAACCCTTGGACAGAGCTCAGGCCAGCTAAAACTTAATGCTATAGCATCTACAGGTCACTAGTGCCATAAATATATTTTGAGGCAGGTGCACACAAATCAGAGCCACAGTACCAGTTCAATCTTGCAAGCATTTAAGAAATCCTCTTAAGGTATATATAGTTGCCATAAATCAGTAGTCACAGGTACTAGCCTGATAGTAAAAACAGGAACAACAGATCACTTCTCAGACAATCTGGAGTTCGAAGCTTTAACCTTAGCTACCATGAAGTACCAAGAGTAATAGAAGAAATGCAGGAATTATTGGACGGGGACAATAGCAGGATTATCCTCAACTACATCAGAACTTTCAATTCTGGACTAAAGGGGTTAAGTCACTTGCTTTGCCCATGGTCAACCATGGATCAAATCATTAACACACATATAGTTCCCTGAGCACTGCCAGTACTGAGTCTTGAGCACAAAGCTAGGGGTAATCCCTGAGCCCCACTGGTTGTGACTCCCAAAAGAGATAAAAAAAAATCTTTAGGGGCTGGAGAGATAGCACAGCGGGTAGGGCGTTTTCCTTGCACGCGGCCGACCCGGGTTCAAATCCCAGCATCCCATATGGTCCCCTGAGCACCGCCAGGGGTAATTCCTGAGTGCAGAGCCAGGAGTAACCCCTGTGCATCGCCAGGTGTGACCCAAAAAGCAAAAAAAAAAAAAAAATCTTTAAATGCTGCCTGTGGATGACTTCAAAAACAATACTTATCTAATTTTGATGAAAAAAATCCAAGAATTCATTCAGACATGAATGGGGAAAAGCTCAAGAATATAGTAGAGCAGGACTCAGAAGGAGAATTGAAAATGCTAAAAATTACATCGGTGACCTCAAATACAGGCACAATTAAAATGAGGTAATATAAAAGAGATTTTTTTCAGAAAGAAAGTTTAAACTACTTAATAGTAAGCAGAACACCTCCAAACCATAGGAAATCCAGAAGAGCAAAGGGAAAAACAGCTAGTGGAAGAGATAATAGATGGGAACACCATAGTCTGAGGCAAGAGACTTCTGCAATGATCCAGGAGGCCCAAAGCATACCCAACAAAATAAATCTAAATAGAACAACACGGAGTCCTTTACTTATAGCCAAAATAACAACAAGTACTAAAGAATGAGACAGATTACTTAAAGTGGCAAACAAAAAGCAAACCCTCAAATAAAAAAAAAGAAAAGAAACAAATTCTGCATCAAATTTCTCAAAAGAAGCTGCTACCACAAAGAGAATCGATTAATATATTTTAAGAACTGAATGAAAAGTAGCTCCAGCCAAGAATCATCTATCATACAAAATTATCACTAACAATTTCAGAGATTAAAATATTATCAGACAAACAACAACTGAAGGCATTAGTTGTATTAAACCAATTCTGCAGTATCTCCTACTTTAAAAAGTGTAAAATCTGCCACAGAGGCGTGTGGGGTGGGATGGGATGAAGGGGTGGGAGGGATGCCAGGGTCATCGGTGGAGGAGAATGGGCACTGGTGGAAGGATGGGTACTCGAGCATTGTATGACTGAAACACAAGCACTAAAATATGTAAATCTGTAACTGTACCTTCATGATGATTCATTAATAAAATAATTAATTAAATAAATAAATTTTTTAAAAGTGTAAATCCACCAAAATTCTCATAGAAAATGGCAACAGATTCCTTCAGATCAAAAGTTTCTCAGTGTCAATTTAGAAAATGGATGTTGTAACAGAATCCAATATTCTTCTGCTTGCAAGAGACACACTAGAATCTTTAAGATCAACAAAAGCTCAGAGTAAAAGGTTGAAAAACAAGCACACAGGCTACCAGTACACTAAAGGAAAATCAGGGAAAATCAAACTTGTATCAGACCAAACAGCACTCAAGCTAAATAAAGAAATAAGAGAATGAACATTACATACTGGTTAGGGGACCAACAAGCCAAGAGGATTTCACTTTTATCAATATATATGCACCAAGTAAAGAAGGATCCACAAAACTTATAAAGCAAATAGATCTGAGCAGGTACACTATGGTAGCACAGTAGTAAAAAGATATTAATTTTACTATTATTATTGCTATTACTGTAATAATTGGATATTACTATAACTGACACCACACTCTCATCACCAGACCAATCAACCAGATGGAACGTCAATTAAAAAAAAAAAGGCCTAGGGTCCAGAGAAATAGTACAGTGAGTGGTTAAGGTGCTTTCCTTGCACACAGCCAGCCTGGGTTAAATCCACAGCACCACATTGTGACCCCCTAGCACTACCAGGAATGATCCCAGAACACAGAATCTAAAGTTATCCTTTAGCACCACAGAATATGGATCCCCAAAATATTTTTTCAATAATAAGAAAAAATAGTCCTAAATGAAGAATTTGAATAACTGAAATTTATAAAAATATACAGAACCCTAAACTACCAGTCATATTCACATTCTTCATCAGTTTACATGGAACATTCTCTTGTTTTGATCACAAGTTGAGTCACAATATGATGTTAATAAAATCAAGAAAATTAAGTTTTATCAGGTATCCTACAGGCCACAGTGGAATAAAGATAAATTAACCGTGAGAAAAAATTTTGGCACCAGAGAGATAGTATAGGAATTAAGGTGCTTGTTTTGCATGTGGCCAGCCCAAGTTCAATCCCTCGTACTGTATATGGTTCCCTGAGCACTGCTGTGAATGACAACTGAGCACAGAACCAAGAGTTCGTCTTAAGCACCACTGGATGGGTATCAAAAGAGAGATAGAAAAATGAGGGAGGAATGAAGGAAGAAAAGAAGGAATGATTTTAATTAGGGAAAGCTATAATATTAGGAAAGTTAACAACATACTGTTAAATAATAAGAGATAAAAAAAATCAATGAAGAAATTGAAAGATTCCTTATGATTGAGGAATGATTGAGAATGAAGACACAGACTATAAAAACCAGTGGGACAAAGCAAAAGCAGTACTAAGATAAAAATTCATAGCATTGCAGGCTTGTATTTGGAAATGAGAAAAAGATCATATCACTAACCTATTATTACAGCTTGAGCAACCAGAAGGACAAATGAATCCCAAAATAGAAGGAAGGTTATAATAAAAATTAAATCCCAAATCAATGACATAGAAATCAAGAGCACATACAAAGGTGAAATGAAATCAGAGTTGGTCGGTTTTTTTTTAAATAAAAAAGACTGATAAGCCGTTAGCTAGATTCAGAAGGTAGGATTAAAGTAAATCAGAGCAGAAACAAAGAGGAAGAAATTACAACAGATGTTTGCCTTGCACTAGACCAACACAGGTTTGATTCCTCCGTCCCCCTCGGAGAGCCCGACAAGCTACCAAGACTATCCCACCTGCACGGCAGAGCCTGGCAAGCTCTCGTGGCATATTCGATATGCCAAAAACAATAACAAGTTTCACAATGGAGACGTTACTGGTGCCTGTTCGAGCAAATCAATGAACAATGGGATGACAGTACTACTGTGCTACTGTAGGAATACAAAAGATCCTATGAGGTTATTATGAACGAGGAAATGGATGATTACGACCATCATACAATATTGCAGATTGAGTTTGGAGTAAGTAAAAACACTGAACAGACAAATCGTGAGTAAACTGACTGAGTAGTTAAGAAACTACCAACAACAAAAAAACCTAGCTCCAGAATGGTTCATGATTGAGTTCCACCAAAACTTAAAAAGAAGACTTACTACCTATCCTCCTCAAACTCTTCAAAATATTTAAAAAGAAGGGATCCTTCCTAATGCTTTTATAAAGTGAACATTAATTACTCTATTACCAAAAGCTAAGATATTACTAAAAAAATGTAGACTGGTATCTTTGGTGAGCATCAATCCAAAGATCCTCAAAAATATCTGAGGAAACTAAAGCCAACAAGGATTAAATAGTTACATTTAGAAGTGCAAGGATGACTCAATATATGAAAATCAATAAATATACTGTATTACCACACTATATCAACAATAGAAAAAGCATGCAGTCATATTAACAGATGCAGGGAAAGATTCTAACAAGATTTAATATCCATTCATGATTTTTTCAAACCCTCAACAAAATAGGAATAAAAGGAACATACTTTAATACAGTAACGGCCATGTAACAAGCCCAAAGCCAATATTGTACGCAGTGTAAAAATCTAAATGTTTAACCCTCTGAGATCAAGCATGGAGTAAGAATGTTCACTACCTCCACTCTTATCATTGTTATTTTGGAAGTCCTCGCCATAACAATCAGACAAGAAAAAGAAATTAAAAGGATCCAAACTGGAAAAGAAAGTTACCTACAACTATTACAAATGAGATAGTATATAAAACCCCAAGATCCCCAAGAAAACTCTAAAAGCAATATAACAATATGACAAAGCAGCAATATACAAAATCAGTATATAAAACTGGTTGCATTTTTATATATAAGTAATGAACAAAAAAAATTTTAAACACACATTTAAAATAGTGTCAAAAATCACCAAATACTTAAAAACTAATTTAAAAATGTGAGTCGTAAGTCATTATTTAAAAAAATAGAATAGCAAAAAATTTTTTTAAATTCCATTCTCATAAATTATAAGAAAAAATTTTTTCAAAATGATCATTCTATTCAATGCATTATACAGAGTTAATGCAATTTCTATCGAAATTCTGATAGCATTCTCCAAGGACTTAGAAAAAACTCTACTAATTTTTTGAATCATTAAACTCCCCCAAATATTCAAATATATTCCAAGGAAAAGAGAAACTAAGAGGAATTCTATTTTCTGACTTTAAAATATATTATAAAATTGTAGTAATCAAAACTACAGGAATTAAAAACAAACTCTTAAATTAATGGACTAGAATTGAGAACATAGAGATAAATCCTCAGATCTATGGACAATTAATCTATTGTCTATATTAGATAAAGATGCAATCTTGCAATTTGCTAGAGCTTGGCTTGAACTACAAGGCTTCATGTTAGGCAAAATAAATCAAAGTGAGGCTGCAGCGATAGTACAGTAGGTAGGGCATTTACCCTAAGTAATGAACTAGAAGAGAAAATTTAAAATACAGCCTAGTTTTACTTTTTTTCTTTTTTGAATCACCATGAGATACAGCTGATGATCGAGCACCCATTCCCCCCAGTGCACATTTTCCACCACCAATGTCCCCAGTGCCCCCCACCCATCCCAACCCTCCACCTGCCTCTATAGCAGATAATTTTTCCCATACTCTCTCTCTCTACTTTTGGACATTAGGGTTTGCAATATAGATACTGAGAGGCTATCACGTTTGGTCCCTTATTTACCTTCAGCACACATCTCCTGTCCCAAACAATCCTGCCAACCATTATTGACTTAGTGATCCCTTCTCTATTCCAGCTGCCTTCTCCCCCAGCTCATGAGACAGGCTTCCAACCATGGAGCAGTATTCCTGACCCTTGTGTCTACTGTCCTTGGGTGTCAGTCTCATATTATTTTATTTTATATTCCACAAATGAGTGCAGTCATCCTAAATCTGTCCCTCTCTTTCTAATTCATTTCACTTAGAATGATACTTTACATGACGATCCACTTATAAGCAAATTTCATGTCTTTGTCTTTCCTAACACCTGCATGATATTTCATTGTGTAGATGTACCAAGGTTTCCTTAACCAGTCGTCTGTTCTCGGGCACTCAGACAACCACATTTTAAACCAGGGTTCAATTCCAGGCACCCCATATGATCCCCCAAGTCTCCAAGAGTGCTCCCTGAGTGCAAAGCCAGGAATAAGCCTAAGCACTGCTGGGTGTGGCCAATGAATGAATGAATAAATAAATAAATAATGAATGAATGAATAAATAAATAAATATAAATCAGAGAGAAAGAACAAATACCCAATTATCTCAATTAATTGCCATTCAAAGAAAACATGGAACTGACAGACCCCTGGCCTTGACTACAAAACTGAGATTGCCAAGCAGCAGAGTAAGTGGCTGGAAAAGAAAGACATGAACTAAAAGTAGTGTAACGACAGTAGTACAGATTCTTGGGAACTGTTGTGATGGTCAGGTACAGTAACTTGTACATCATACCAAAAAAAAAATCAATACTAATAGTTTTTTTTAAAATTCTGGATACTTCCAACAGAACTGAGGCTGCCAACCTATGAGTAGGAGTGGGAAGCAATAAAAAGAACCTAGGGCCAATGTTGAAGAGATACTGAGACTCTGGTATTAGTGACACACGGTAGCACTGTAAGCCTAAAATATCAATATTAATACCATTACAGCGGAAGTGAGGAGGACAGGCACCTCTATATAGACCATCTGGGTCACAGTCACCATAACTCTCATCCCGTTGTTCATAGATTTGCTCGAGCAGTCGCCAATAACATCTTCATTTGTCCCTGTTATGTGCTAGTGTAGCCCAATGGTGTCTGCTCGCTCCAGGAACACGAAGAACACGTTGTTATTACTGTTTTTGGCATATCACGGGTAGCTTGCCAGGCTCTGCTGTGCAGGACCATACGGATAGTGCTTATAAAAGGCAATGTAATTAGTTTTTATCCAGGCCATCTAATGGGTCTTTATCTCAGCAATCTAGTTGGTCATTTTGTGTAAGCAATCAAATTCATGGGTTTTTCAAACATTCGTTTCTATTCGGCATAACCAAACAGACTACAGGGGTGGGGAGTTATCTAAGTACATAAGTATATAAAAACAGGTCATGAGTTGTTGGCACTGTGGTCCTGGAAGACAAAGAAGCTACTACAAGAAGCTGCTGCTTCGGCAAGTTCCTAGAGGAGCTGCTGCTAAACGAGAAATGCTGAGTGAGGGCTGCTGAAAGGGAGCTGCTGGAGGCCCAGTTCAGAACAGAGGTTGCTGTTGACCTTCTGTGAGCTGTAAATAAGAAGCTGTAACACTGAAGACTGAAGATATCTGTGCAATTCTTCCACTTGATCCCCCCAAATCCAGAAGCCAGAGGCTAGCTTCTTCAGCCCTTTTGTGTAATACACCTATAAATTTTGATACCTTAACTTAAAAAAACAGAAACATTTAACTGGGATGAAAAAGAAACTAGTGTCCATATGTACAATCAAAGCACCAGAAGAATAGTTAAAATATGCTGAGAGAAAGGGGAATGTAAACAAAGAAAAAGAAGAAATTTTTCTTCTTTTTCTGCACTTCTAGTGCAGGGAACTTACACTAGCAGGATTTTTTTTCGAGTCCTCTGCATATGGCCAGTTTGCTAATACGGAAACATAAGTTATTTTATATTGCAAGTTTTTATTACATAGTTTTCATTTCTTATCTAGATGATATCTCACCTAGAAGACACTGGCTATTTTTGGTTATACTTTAGAGAAGAAAGAACAGGTCAGACAAAATAGTATACTATTTGGACCCCCTCCTAACCTGGTGAACGGCTTATTCTAAAGGAAGGCAATGATTCTATGAGTATTTACTGACCTATACCTTTTTTTGCCTGCCATGATTACTGGCTTCCACATTCGCTCATGAATTATAAAATTTTACTGCACCACTTCACAACAACAAATAAAAAAAGAAGTAAAAATTTAAGAAATTGTTCTATTAAAAGACAGCCTACTGATTCAAGAAGATATTTGCAAAACAGAGACAATTCAACAACAAAAGACATGCTGCCCAGTTAAAATGACAGAGGATCTAAACAGATACTTCACCCGAAAAAGACCTATACATGGCTAACAGATATATAGCAATGTTCTGCGAGCCTATGATTAGGGAAATACAAATAAAAATGAGATGTTATTTCATACCAATTAGAATAACTAATATAAAAAGTCAAGAAACATTGTTCTCAAGGATATGAGTGAAAATATAAACTGGCACAAACACAGTGAAAAATGGTTTTTTTAAAAGATTAAAATAGGGGCCAGAGTGATAGTACAGCAGGTAGGGTATTTGTCTTGTAAATGCTGACCACCACAGTTTTTGATCCCTGGCATCCCATATGGTCCCCCAAGCACTGCCAGGAGTATTTCCTGAGTGCAGAGCCAGGAGAAACCCCTGAACACTGCTGACTGTGACTCAAAAAGCAAAAATAAGTTAAATTAATTAAATTAAAAAATAAAAGTAGTGGGGATGGGGAGATATCCCAAAGGACTTAAGTGCATATCTTCTATGAGTGAGGCTGATTCCCAGCACTGGTTGTCTCCTCACAGACCTGTGGGATATAAACCTGGTGAAACCCCAAAGTACTGCCAGATGTGGCCCTGCCAGACGGCCAGATCCAAGTATCACCAGATCCAAGCACTAAACCATTTGGCTCAAGTTTAACAGGTGAAACTTCACCAGGAGCGGCCTGTGGGCCTCTGAGCACTCTGGGGAGACCCACCCTCCCAACCTCAATATTTTAAATAGCACTACTATCACTGTATCACTATCATCCCCATTGATCATCGATTTGCTCAAGTGGGCCCAGTAACATCTCCATTCATCCTAGCCCTGAGATTTTAGCAGCCTCTCTTTACTCGTCCTTCCCAATGGTGCCACATTAGAGGCTCTTCAGGGTCAGGGGAATGAGATCTATCATTGTTACTGTATTTTGCATATGAATACACCACATGGGGAGCTCTCCAGGCTCTCCCCCATTCCAGCACTACTATAAGATTCATTAATCCCACTTCTGGGGGATTAAACTAAAAACTACTTTAAAACACCAATTTTTAAATATTATCAGGACCCCTATAGCTAATGCAGCACTATTTACTATAGTTAAGATATGGAAGCAACCTAAGTATTTTAAGACATAGATGACGGATAAAGAAGACACGGGGTCAGGTACAGCATTTACCTAGCATGTGGATAGAGTCCGAAGCAGGTCAAGAAGGTCAAATAATCGGTAGTTAATGGTGAGTGAACATTTGGTGGTTGGCACAGCATGAGCTGATGAAAGAAGCATACACCTGAAACCCAAAAAACGCTGAAATCCTTAACAAAAACATAAAACTGAAAGCAAGGGGGCTATAGCAATAGCACAGCAGATAGGGTGTTTGCCTTGCACGCAGCTGACCCAGGTTTAATTCACAACATCCCATATGGTCCCCTGAACACCACCAGGGGTAATTTCTGAGTGCAGAGCCAGGAGTAACCCCTGTGCATTGCCGGGTATGACCCAAAACTAAAAAAAAAAAAAAAAAAAAAGTGAAAGCGAGTATTTAAAGAAATCTATCAATAAAATGTCACCACAATGTTTATTTAATTCACTCATGCTATATAAAAGTAATTTCAAGAAAATAACCCAGAAGTAAAGATGTTCAAAGGCCATTTGTAATAGTGAAAATGTCCCTAGATGCAACCTATTATAAGATAAGGCTAAATAGTTTTGATAAATAACAGAAAAGAAAACCAAAAATAAATCCATCCTGAGTTTGAGAATCAGAGCATAAAGACTGTTGAGGTTTGGGTTCCCAAAACTTCCAGCCATACCCTGCAGGTTCCAGAATGTCCTGACACATCCACCACCACCCTATCCTCTCCAACACTGCCCCCTCAACACACACACAAACACACACACACACACACACACACACACACACACACACACACCTCTAATAAAAAAAATGAAACCACACCAGAAAACTAGATGGTCCAGTTAAAATTAAACCAATCACCACTTGACAACCTTCTAACAAATCAGACCTGCACTAATAAAACAGAACAACTCCCCTCCCAAAAAATTCTCATTTGCATAAAGTAACTCTGAATACAACCTAAACCCATACAACATACCTAAGTTTCCTTGTCAACAGCTTCTAGGTGGAGTCTAATGTAGTCATAAGAATCAAGGCAATGTAAAGAATGACTAATTAGTAATAGCAATGTTACATTAACTGGAAAAGAATTAGAATATAGTATTGTCTATACTATGACTATAAATGATGTAACATAAATGTGCATAAAAACAAAAAAAGTAGCTTTAAGCGAAAGTCAGGAGACATCTCCACTTCAGACTTAATACTGATAGAGGACAAGGCTGAAACCTGTAAATGGAATCTTTATCATTACAAATTAGTTCTTTTAAATTTCTCATCTGGCTACTCCGGTGCAGAATTTTCATCACCAAATTTAATACATTTGTTATCCTCAATTTCATAAAACTATATTGCTTCTAACAGTTTTTCAAACTGTTGACTCTTTTTTGACTTAACCCTCTTGTAAAACATGCCTTTTTTTTTAAATATATTTCCCAATATTTCACTGATAAACCTAAAATTGAGTGAATAACAACTAACAGGTTCATGGATCTCTTTCTGTTTGGGGAAACACTAGAGGTATACTTTTCGTTTTATAAGTCCTCTGCTACTGCAATGCATTATCCAGTTTAGTCTAGCTTTAAAATACCTCCTTTCCTTAATTAATTCACTGAGTTTTATTTGGACAAGGTGAGTTCCTCAAGTATTCCCTTTATTTTTCCTTGACTCCAGAATTGTCCTATTCTCCTTCCTCAAATTTTCTATTCAAGTATACTCTATTATAAAAATGTTTTTCAGAAATGTTTTGGTGTGCCACCAAGTTTCCATTTCAATAAACACAGATCAGGGTCAAGCCTCTAGGAATACCGCATAAGAAAAGATCTGGGATTTCTCAAGTCACTTAAAATCCAAGACCCCTTATAGCCACTGAAGAGACCTTGTGAAACAACATAGCTTGAAGAAAGACCAAAAGGGAAGGAAGTGATCTCTTAAGAGATGGTAGCTCTCTCTCCCCCATACCTAACCTATGCCCAGAACTGAACTGACACGGAAATAGTATTGTGACTTTGCTAGTGAGGAAGAATATGAACATGAATGAGAATGTATTACTTCTGTTTGGTGAATGACAACCTACCCATATGAGAGATTATTTATTCATCTGTCCAAATTCTAATTTCCTTCTTACAATACACCTTAAGCTAGGAGTTGTACTGTGTTGTTTTAAATCTAGCACCAAATATTCCCACACCCTTCAGTGCTAAAACCACTGTGGCTATGGTTTTAGGATACAACCAAAGAAATCTTGAGCTACTTGGGGGCAGTTTAATAAAAGTAACATCCCATTCTCTCCATTCATAATAACAGAAAAATGAACAATTTTCTGAACAGGTGCTCTCCCTCATTCGTCGTGCAAGCTGTTTATCACTGGCTTCCTTTTCCTGACTGGATTATAAGATTATGCCTAGACTATTACAGAAGTGTCTACCTGATTATACTGACAACAGCTTTAAAAGAATCAGCCTTTGCCTAGGAACAGTGGAAAAGAGGGTCATGGTCAATAAGCTCTGTCTGCCATGATCACCAGTTTGAATCATGTTAGCAAATGACAACATGTAATTCCTAAACCTGAACCATCAGACCTTTACTAGAATAAAGGGTGGGAGACCCTATCTCACCCATTTGCATTGTTTTATTTAACAATTGATAGTTAAGCTGAGGGATAGAACAGCAGGTAGGGCGTTTGCCTTGCACTCAGTCAACCTGGGTTCGATTCCTCCATCCCTCTCTGAGAGCCAGGCAAGCTACCGAGAGTATTCCTCCCGCATGCAGAGCCTGGCAAGCTACCCGTAGTATATTCGATATGCCAAATGGAGACGTTACTGGTGCCCGCTTGAGCAAATCAATGAACAACGGGATGACAGTGACAGTGTTAAACTGAGGTAGGGCAGTTATGCAGATTTGTTGTTGAGGACACTTAACTTTATGAAACTGCTATTGATAGATAACATTATAATGTGTAAGAGGTGGGCAATTATCTTTATTTCTATTATTATTTCATTGCATAAAGCAGTATTTCCTACAGGGTGCAGCCCTAGGAGAGCTGGAACAACGGTAGGGGGTAATAACAGCAACCACCCCACAAACTTTTATAGACTCTGTTTATTCACTTAAAGAAGGCAAAGTTGGAGGTAGGTTAACTGACACTTTTTTCTAGAAAGGTGGCACACAATCACATAAATTTAAAAACTTCCAACTTTAAGCATAAATTCAATTCAACCCTCTAAACCAGGGCAGAGAGTCTCTTGCCCTCACGCCTGGCTGTCTTCCCCGGGGGCCCCTCAAAGGGGATGGGCTCCAGCTTCGCTCCCCGCCCCAAGCAGAGCTCCCATGGCCAAAGACCTCCGGAGCCTTAGCCACAGCAATGCTCAAGGCCCCTCTCCACACATTCGGACGAGCCTCACGCATGAAGGTACCAGCAGAGAAACCCAGGTGTGTGGGACCTGGGGCTGAGACCTCCAAGCCTGCTTGGATCGGGACTGGGCCTCTTCCACCCATACTTCCCATTTTCCAGTAGCTAGGCGGTCACACCCAGGGACTGCCCCTGGTGCTGTATAATCCCACCAATGGCCAATATCCAGAGACTTAAAACCAAGCTCCCGGAAGCACTCAACTGCTTTGCGGCCAAGCGATATCTCATAGCCTACTTCTCCCTCTGGGAGAACCTGGCAAGCTACAAAGTTTCCTGCCCACATGGGAGAGCCTCACAAACTCCCCATGGTGTATTCATATGCCAAAACCAGTAGCAATGCTCATTCAGTATGCACTTGTGCATCTCATTCCTCTGACCCTGAAAGAGCCTCCCTTGTTGGGAAGGATGAGTAAAGAGAGGCTTCTAAAATCTCAGGGCTAGGATGAATGGAGATGTTACTGAGACCTATTGAGAAATTCAACCATCAACAGGATGATGATGAACACTAGGGCAATGGAAAGAAAACTCTTACCTTGTACCTGCCACAGAGGCAGGCTGGGGTGGGTTGGGGGTAGTGTGTGGAAGCAGGAGGGAAATTGGGAATATTGGTCAAGGGTAGTAAACACTGGAGAAGGGATGGAGTTGTAACATTATACACCGGAAACTCATTCATAAACATTTTTGTAACTTTATAATTAATGATGATTAAATAAAAAATTAATTAAAGTAAATTTTTTAAGTTTCAACTGATCCTAAATTTTTTAATCCAAATTGAAGGGTGGGGTGAAAGGGAAGGGAATGAAATCTAGCAATAATCACAAATAATTAAAAATTATATTTTATATATTTTAGGCTACAATCAAGGTTTTCCCTTCAGGAATTTTTTTAATATAGTAGATTACAAAAATTGTACAATTATTAATGATTTATCTTCATACATTAAATAAGCGTCATTAGTATTCAAACCAGAAAAAAGCAAACATGTTAGAAAATGATGAAATACTATTCAGAAAACCATAACTGAAATAGCAGTTCTTCTCAACAAATTTTACTGAAATAAACATTCAAATGAAAATAAATGAGAGGAGTGGTCAGAGATGTAGCTTAGTAGTACAGCATTTGCTTTACCTGTGTGAGACTGGGATCCAAACCTCACACTAGAGTAAAGAGATAAAGGAGGAAAATAAATAAGGAGAAAAGGACTCTGGCCACTCTGAAGTAAGATTACACATATATTTGTGTTTATGTACTTGTGTATCCATATTTTTAACTAAATTTCTACTGAGATCAATCTTAGAGGCATTTCTTTTCCTTTTCTTTCAACATACTGAATTCAAATTAACTTTCCCCTCCACTGAAAGTTAATTTAAATTCAATTTTCACTCTTAAGTGACACTGAAAAATGTCACTTTAGAGGCTTCTTTTCTATGCACTGTCTAGAACCCAAAGTACATTAAATGTAAGACTAAAGGAAGTCTGGTGAGGTACTAAAAAAGACAGGTTTCCACAAGTATTCCTGGCAGGCAAAGGGAAATGAGCTCTACACCCAAAGAAAAGGGTGGTGTGACCAAAAAATTTTCACAACCCATTTTTAGTTTTTGTTTTAAAATCAAGGGACTTTTGCTTTAAGACCAATATACAACCTCATTTACAAAAATAATATTTCTGTTCCCTTCCTAGTTTTTGTAAACTAGCTCTTCCTAGTTCCTAGTAAAAGGATACCTATTAATCTTTTGATTTGGGGTTCTTTGACAATGAAGAGGAAGTCAGGGGTTGCTCCAGAGATCTGAGTGGTAAGGAAAAACAGATTTGTTGTAATGGACATTTCCCATTTTTCCTAATTTATTTTAGTCCCCTGAAAACAACTTCCAACCTGGTCAGTTTCAGGAACATGGTATCTTTTCTAATCTTCCATTGTAACACATAGCTGTTTTTCACCTTCTAATTCTAGGACATCTCCAGGAAGTTGAAAAAAATGTGTGCCAACAAATCTATAGAAAACCTGCTCAGGCTTGGCTATTATCCAGGAAATCCTATACTTGTTGCTCAACCTCTCTCTTTCTGAGGAACAATTCTCTTTATTCAGAGCTCTATAGGAATCAATCTGTTCCCTCTGAGGTGAAATCAAACACACAGTGGCATTCCAAAGTCCCATGCTCAACAAAACACTCTGATTCCAGCTACTTATTGGGCATGACCAACACATACCAAGAAACCACCTTGGCTGAAGAAAGTTGTCTGACAACACATCCCCTGTATGTGGTGGGATATAATAATGAAGAGATGATATTTTTTCCTGTTCCCCACTATAGCTATGGCACTCTGGACCTGCTCTCTTCAACAGAGAAGATAGTGGATACTTAAGTGAATACTAAGCACTTAAAATGTGGACAGAAAACATGGTGCATAAAATACACAACAGATTCATAAGATTGGCATATGGAAAAAAATTAATATAACGCGCTAGTAAATTGCATATTCACTGTAGCACTGTAGCACTGTTGTTCCATTATTCATTGATTTGCTCGAGCGGGCACCAGTAACATCTCCATTGTGAGACTTGTTACTGTTTTTGGTATATAGAATAGACCACCAGTAGCTTACCAGGCTCTGCAATGCAGGCAAGATACTCTCAATAGCTTGCCAGGTTCTCCAAGAGGGACAGAGGAATCGAACCTGGTCGGCCATGTGCAAGGCAAACGCCTTACCTGCTGTGCTATCGCTCCAGTCCATATATTGACTAAACACTGAAATTTTTAAATACATGTCAAAAAAAATTATTATTTAATTTTCACTTGTTTCTCCTTTTGTAATGTTACTAAAATTTAATTACACACTTGTATCATATATGTGACATATATTCAACTAGACAGTATGAACTAAAAAAAGAAAAAGCCCAGATAATCTGTACATGGATAAAATATCCGTGTACCCCACACAAACTACCAAAATTAACCCCTGCAACAAAGTGTGATTAATCACATTAGTGATTCCTGCTTGGGGTATTCAAGATCTTCTGCCTGGAGTCTTCAAGATCTTCTTCATTTCTAAGGACATTGTTATACAGTAAATCCCTAAAATGAATGATAACTTACTCTACCTTTAGTATCAAACCCTCTCCATTCGGGGGACAGGGTAGAGGACAGGAATCTCAGCAAACTGGTAAGAGTATCCAATTATATCAAATTAACCTGCATTAGAATATAGAGCAGAAGAATCAGGAAAGATCAACCAGAAGTAGCTGAAGTAAAGGAACACAGAATAATCAATGTTCCCTGCTCTCAAGTTGTCTCAGCAAATAACCTCAACATTTTAGCATGTAAGTTACACCTTTAAAACTACCTTAAACATCTTAATCTAATCAGGTATCTTTTATATGTTTCTAAAAACTATGGTATATCAATGTGCATGGAAGTGCATTTATATATATATTTTACACACTTTTACACACATCCTAACATGCATGCATATATAAACACACATGAACATATAGTACTGATGGAGATAATTGATCCATCATGGCTGATGTGAAATAACAAAGGAAATAGATACCTTTTTATTCCTCATTCTACATAATAGATTTAGAATAAAAAATAAATGAAAATGATGTTTGCTTCTTTAAAAGAATCCACCCTACACACCAGATAAAAATTCAGTAACAATTTTCTTTTAGCTTTGGGGTCAAACCTGGCAGTGCTCAGGGCTTACTTTTGGCTGAGCTCAGGGACCACACATGGCGAGGCTCCGGGGAATATATAGGGTGCAGGGGACCAAACCTGGGTTGGTCACATGCAAGGCAAGAGCCAACCCACTGTAACTATCATTCCAGTCCCTAGCAATCATTTTATATGATACTTTACATCAGTTTTTGTAGAGGGTCAGAACATCAAAGAGGATCCTGACAATGCCAATGCCTGCTCATGCCTGCAGTTTTCCTAACACAGGGAATAGAACAACCTTCCATCTGTCTGGGAGAGATTAGATACAGTTCACACTGAAGGTGGGAAACTAAATGATTTATCTAAAGTTCTAACTAACACAATGATTTCCATCCATGTTAGGAATTAAGTCAAATATTTATATAAACCACCTGACATGGGAAGATATCAGATATCCTTCACAAGGCAGAATTTAGAAAGAGGACTTTGAATAGAGAAAGTCTATCTGCTTCACATTTTTGCATTATAAGCAAATGGTGTACTTCCCTTGCTGAGAAAACACACACACACACACACACACACACACACACACACACACAACTAGAACTCCCACTCCTGAATCCCACCCATATTTATAACCTCAACATTACAAACCTTCTTTAAATCCTTTTCGTCCCACCCACATTGAATTTATTTAGTGCAGAAGGGTTCTATACATTACACTGAAGCCTAATATCTCTCAACCAATTTATAGGAATGACCTATGTCCTCCATTAATCTGTGAATTATAGGGATAGCTTTGCATGGCACAGTGAGCACCATGAGTGCTCTTGACCAGAAGCTGCTTTCTAATATGCCAGGGCACGTCAAGGTCACCCACAATAGAGTCACAAAGCTGATTCCTAACCATATCGATGACAGATGTTTTTCTGCAATGATATGATGTTAGTATTTATGTACTTTGATTAAGTTTATATAAAATGTATAGAAAAATTAAGTATTTCATTTGTCTGTAAAATCTACACTTTAAAGAGGTTATTAAGGTGAACAGCTTAGAACTGCTCTTTAAGTAGATGTAGGTAAGTATCTAAAAATTTTAAATGAAGGATTTTAAAAATCTAAAAATAATACACTAAAATTTGCAAGCTTTTACTTTCAAAAATTACACTTCTGTGTAGAAAAGTGTAATAATGCAAGATAAATGATTAAAGAAGACTCCAAGAAAAACCTTTGTTCCCCACCAAGAAAACTAAATATACACTAAGGTGCGCCATATTACTGAAATTTATATATACAGAAAAGTTATGCTTTTCAAATGAATTAAATTTATATGAACAATTATTAGTTCTTACCATGTTTCTTAATGTATGATAGTCGTATAACCTCAGACCCCACAAAGACAGTGAACTTTCCCAAAGAAGAGATCACTATGATTCACAAATCTTAGCATATAATTAACTATAGCACAAAAAAGAAGTCACATTTGTTTAGGAAATCAGCAATCCAAATTCTGATCTAAATGGAGCAGCCATTTACAGCTTTTGCTTTTAAGGAATTTTCTGTTTCTCTATAAAATAGGAACCATAATATCAGCCCTAGTAACTTTGTGATGAATATACAGGAAACAGGACAAACAATTGAATAAAAGCTCTTTGAAAAATGCACAAAACTCTATACATATAATGATGCAATCATGGATACTGGGCATATCTGACTGCTAAGTGAATGAATAAGCAGAGGAATACACAAAGGAAGAGTGATGGAAGTCAAGGAGTAATCCTCTAAGACTCTAAGGGCACAGAGAATAAATTGTTTAGGAATTTGGTTTAATGTCTAAATGCAACCCAAATTCATTGTTATTCTTTTCCAGTTACATATCATTTACTGCCAATGTGAACTTTTGAAAATAGAATTCAAATCATGCCATTCCTTTCCTTAACATTCCACAATTTACCAACATCAACGCAGTTAAAAACTTCACTGAAGGACTCAATAGTCTCCATAGTGTTCTCCCTTACCACACCTCACCATGACTCACAACAAACAGCAGGTCTTCCTGAACACTTCCACATCCCCAGATTTTCCCTGATTCCCTCTGGCACAGAATGGACTTCTTCCAGAAATCCTTCTCCATGTTGAAAAGTTCACAAACATTCCTCTCCCCACTCCACCCCCCAGCTCCTCGGGACTTCCATCACACTTTTTATTTTTAATTATAACTCAATTTTCCCCTTAATTATAGCTAAGTGTCCCAGTGCATCTCCAAGTCACCAGAGAGTACATGAAAGTGCTCACCATTGAACAAGGTGGGACTAAATGCAGAATGCTGACAGTCTGTAGTTAGAACTCACGAGTTCTGCTCCCTCACATACCTTTGATTCATTACTTTGACATTTATTTTTTCTTTTCCAGTTTGATTTAGAAAACAGCATTAGAATAATTAGGACAAATTTATTGGTTGTGTTTCTACCTGCCGTATTTCTAGCAAAGGAAATACCTTCGTCTCAATGAGACCCTTTTCGCTTATGAGTCTAAAAACCAGTAAGTCCTTTAAAAATACTCCTTTCACTTAAATGGTTAGTTAAGCTTTTGCTAATTAACATTCACTTGGAAGAGCTTTTAAACAAATGAACTAATGTCTATGAAGTCAGTCACTACACAAAAGAAAAAACAGGCCACAAAGTGTTTAAAGGTGTGCAGACAGGAAGTGGACTTCTCGAGATCTAACTTAAGGTAAAATTTCTCCAGAGGGCCTCTTCAATTCATATGTATTCACCTAAGTTTACCTTTTTACTTTTCAGATTTTTTTTGAAGGATCCCACAAAAACTTTAATTCTGAGCAATCAGTAATGAAGCCACAGTCACGCAATAATGTATTTTCCAACCAAGACTGGATTTCATGAGCTCCACCTACAAGGGTTGACTAAAAGCAACTACATTTATGAAATTTTCTAAGATTAAAGGTAAAAATTGTTCTCCATTTTCCTCCTGTCATTTCCTAAAACAAAACTTCATGCAACTCATTGTAGAATTCCAAACTGTACTTGGAGATCTACAACAGGCTCCTCAAAATATGCATCAATCCCTGATAAATTGTAAATTACACTTCTTTTGTTTTAAGAATTGCATTATCCAGTGAGACAGTTTCTGTAATATTCTTCAAGATTTTTCACATCCTTTACCCAAACAGAGGCACTAAAAGAACTAAAATCAGCTACCTTTACCCTAAATAAATTTTATATTTAGTTTGATTTAAGCATAATATCTTTGTTTGATGTAGTTATTTATTCAACATATTTTGTCAAACAGCTGGATTTTTAAAACATCTTCAGATTTTAAAAAAAGTTGACCATTTCACTTGCCTTGGTCTTTATGTGTTGAATGTTATACCAAAATGACATTAAAATAATCTCTGTCTCCTATTTGTATTTATTTCAAGTCAGCCACAAAGTTTAAATCTCAAAACTGCTTGGATTCTCTAAATAGGCGTTTTTTCCTTGGCTAATAGTATAATTGTCAAAAACAGCTATTTGAATTTGAAGAGAACCTCTGCTTTTAAGCTCAAAGTATCTATAAGTTCAAAAGACAATGTTCAAGAAAAAAACAAAAAGAAAGATGAACTCAAAGAGGTAATAATCCCATAATAAATTTAAGTATATGCACAGGGAGGCATATTTATATTACCTTATAAGTACAGTCAAAAATATATTAAAATATTGTCACTGTCACCCTGTTGCTTATCGATTTGCTCAAGCAGGCATAAGTAACGTCTCCATTGTGAGACTTCTTGTTACTGTTTTTGGCATATCAAATGCGCCACGGGTAGCTTGCCAAGCTCTACCGTGCAGGTGGGATACTCTCCGTAGCATGCCGGGCTCTCTGAGAGGGACGGAGGAATCGAACCGAGGTTGGCCGAGTGTAAGGCAAACGTCCTAGCTGCAGTGCTATCACTCCAGTCCATTAAAATATAAAAGATAAATATACATATATAAGACAAATATATAAAGACATATGAAAAATAGATGTATAAATAAAAATACTCTAGCAAACACAATCTCCCCTCATCAAGTTTGTGTATATGTTAAGAGATTAACAGATCTCCCAAAGGATATCTATATACCTCTAAAGATGCTAAGATTCTTCCCCCATAGGATCTCTATTAAAAGCAAGGATAATAATGTTTACCTGAGCATTATCTTGGTCATACAGAAAATTCAGTAAGATATAAAACAAGGAACTCAATCATTAAAATAAATAATCAGCTTATCATTACTTATCATTACTGAGAAAATCAAAGATTATGAACTGAAAAGCTGAGTAAGAAAATTCCACAGTGACTAGAGAACAAGGTAAGTTTGTCAAAATCAATTATTCAGCTAACAATCATTTATCTAATATTTACTGCATGTCATATAATATGTAAGGCACAATAAACACAATGATAAAAAGTTTCAAGCAGTATATAATAATCCCTACCAATAAATACCAATAAGAAGATAAGCGAATATGAAAATTCCATTCCACGATGGGAACAACAAAACATAGATTAACTTTAATAGGAAATAAGATATATCTATCTAAAGGAAATTAAGAATCATGTTGAGAAATAGAAAAAACTGAAGACAAAATAGAAAACTAAACTATACTACTGAGAAGACGTAATTATAAAGCAATTACAGTGAAGCAGAAATATACATTCTCTTTAAAAACTAGGAAAAAATACTTCAAAGTTCATCTGGCAGGGTTGGAATAAAAAGATGAAGACAAATGTTTCCAAAACCTACTGAAGGTGAAATAGTGATGATTCTGGTGAAAGATATAAATAAGTCACTGGAACTGATAAATCACCCCAGATAGAGAAACTCCAATTAAAAAGAGCAGCCCAGAGAGAAACATGTAAATTAAGAAATAAAGGCATTTAACATTTGAACATAAACTGCCTTGCACACTCAACAGTGGTTTGATCCCCAACACCACATAAGGTCCTCAGAGCACAAGCAGAAATGACCCCTGAGCACAGCTGAGTGTGGCAAACCTTCCTTCTCCAAAGATCATGATATTCAATTCTGGTCAAAATTACGACTTTGAAGAAGTAAATTGCTACCATGCTTCAGGATGCCAATCTGTCAACATATAACAACATATCAAGGAACACTGAGACAGTAATTTTACTCTTAGAAATCTACCCTGAGAACATCATCAGCAATGTGGCAAAAGATCTAAGTAACACAATTTGCATGAAATGTAATTTATAGTAGCCAAAATTAGAAAGACCATAGGAGCTATTATCAACAGATGAAAGAATAATGATGTAATAGTCTATAATTTGGTTTGAAGATTTTTAATTGCATAAATTTCTCCTAACATAATGCTATATGAAAAACATGCAATTCAAACTTTTACTGTAAACGTAATGAATTTCCTTTGCTAACAAACACATATACACAAAACACATATATTACACTCATAAATAGAACACAAAATTAGTACAGGGACGGGGATATGCTTTCATTTTATTCTTCATATTTTTCCTTATTACTATAACTGAGATATATTAGTTCTAAAAGAGATAAAAGTACTATTTAAATAAATGTTATCGCAAAAACTATCCAAAAAATTATTTAAAATAAATAAATTTATAGATAAAGATCCACAAAAGACTCATAAAATCTGAAGGAAGTCAAAATTCATTAATTTTGGTCTGCAGTAGGAAACCAACAATGCTTTCTTCATTTTAAAAAATGAAATATAAGATAATTTCAGTATTACGGCAAGGCCAGATGGGATTGGGACATATCTTAAAGTTCACTGTCAGCCCTTTAATAACTTCAGTCAGAGAGGATTTTACCTATTAACTCAAACTTTATTGTAAATCTAATCTTATTCCAAACAAAACAGTGATCTTACTTTTAAAAACTAAGATTCATAATTACCACAAAACTAACATTTTTTTTTATGGTGGCCTTTTGCTTCTGAAGAGATCATCACCAAAGGGGATCATGATCCCGTAATTAATCACTCCCTGAAACCCTTCGAGACAATAGACAACTATGCAATTTGATTTTAAACTGCAGATTTTAAAGTGATTTATGTTTAATTTGTGGATTTTTTAATTGCTACAATTATAAATGGAGCTGGAGTAATAGCACAGCAGGTAGGGCATTCACCTTGCATTCAGCTGACCCAGGTTCGATTCCTCCGCCCCTCTCAGAGAGCCTGGCAAGCTACCGAGAGTATCTCGCCCGCACGGCAGAGCCTGGCAAGCTACCCATGGCATATTCGATATACCAAAAACAGTAACAACAAGTCTCACAATGGAGACGTTACTGGTGCCCGCTCCAGCAAATCGATGAGCAATGGGATGACAGTGACAGTGACAATTATAAATGCTTTAAATGTGAAATCACTTGAAAACAAAATACTCATTACCCAAGCCTGACATGACTTGGACCCTTGTATTTTCTTTTCTCTCTAATCCAAGCAATTCTCTACATTCCTAATACATTGTGATAATTCACCCTCTGTACTTTCTAACCCTATTTCTAACTGTAGTTGCTCAGATTACTATATGCGAAAGTCCTCCATTCATCCCACAAACCAATATAGGGCCCTCCGTGATGTGCCAATCCCTCGAAGTCCTTTGCTTCCCTGCATTTCCAAACATTCCAGGTACTTGTCGAACACTAATGGGGACTCCACCAATGGTGTCCAACCTTCAAGCATGTCACAAAACTAGGACATTTAATAACTGAGATGATCAAAGGAGTTTAAATGTCATGAGATTAAAAAAAATAACATGTGTACATGATGTGTAGATGATGTTTATTTCTCAGAGGAGCCAGATTATTAACTACAGAACCAAGAGAGTCCTTCCAGTCCCTTGAACCTCAGCATCTCTCTGCCTTTTTCTTTGTATACAAGGAAAGGAAAACACTTTCTTCATGAAGGACACTGAAGGTTCCTCATCTAATCAAACTCCTCATTTTTTGTTAAAGAATAAAATAGATGGAACGTAAGAGGGGAAGCGTATTAAGGTGAAGGTAAAATGGACCATATTTCCATTGTATTTACTGAGTTATGAACAACTCCACCACACCCCGCCCCCACAGCCCTATCCCTTCATCCTCAGGGCAGACTCAGACCAAAGTTAAATGGGGGCGCTTTCAGTTTATACGTGTTATGCAAGAGTAACCCAAAGAACACAAGATAATGCTTAACCAAGGTGAAAGAAGCAGGGCCTGTTCAAACTTGTCTCTACTCACAGATGGGGGGTGGAGTAGACAGCACCTCCTTCCTGTCACTGTGACATTTTCATTATGAAAGTATATTACTTATATATGCTGGATTTCTCTGAGTCTTTCTAGAATAAAATATCATTCAGTAAGTTTAGAAAAGGGAAGTCTCCCTCACCATGTGAAGCAAAGTGTAGAAAGGAAGAGAATGTCTTTCAGGATTTAAAGGACCTACTTGAGTTCTTAACTGCTGAGTTATTTTCACCAGCAGGACTAGTTTTTATTTGTTTAAGTCCTAGACTTCCAAGAAGTGGGGACATTTAATTGTGGGAGGCGGAAAAAGACGAGAACTGAAGTTGGTTGGTTGTGTAGACAGACAAGTAGTAACCACTGGACTGCTATCCTTTGAGATTAAGTCTCTGTATCCCCTAGTCAACGAGTTATCTGATTCAAGGAATTAAAATAACTGACATAGAACTTAAAGGTATTTGCCAACCCCATTTTTTAGCTAATAACCCCCTCCATTTATTTATTCAGTATTCTATAAGCATGAAGCTCAAGATATACTTTTGGTTCATCAATTGCCTAAAATCACTTCCTCTGTAGTACCACCTGATGGAACATTATCAGATAGAGTAGCCACTTAGTACATTTGTTCCTGAGCTACTAAAATGCAACTCACATAAATTGAGGTGTAATTATGAATTAAATACACAGTGGACTGCAAAGACTTAGTAGAGAAAAAAATTTAAAGTATCTCACTGGTCATCATTTTTATGTAGAACACATGTTCAGATGATAATATTGTGAATATATTTTGTTCAAGCATAGTGTTAAATTTTATTTCACTTTTTGTTTTTTAATGTGTCTATTTTATTTTGTTTTGTAGCTCATGTTTCTGGCTACTATATTTCTGGCTACTGCATTTCTGGCTTCTAGTTTTTGTTTTGAGGGTCTATTTTTTTCTTTTTTGGTGGGGTGGCACTGAGGGCCTCACACATCATACAACATATATCTTACCATTGAACTACATACATGTTTTTATAGCCATGTTATTTTTCTCAGAGAAATTCTGCATTGAATATAATATTGGATTAGAATTAGAGATATTTAAAAGCAAGAAGCAAGAATACATACATAGTTTCCAAATTTATAGTTTCTGAATTTCATTTAATTCTGTATAAATGATAGGGCACCTAAGTCCTGACTTGCCCTGAAGTGAAAAGTAGTCAGAGAAATCATCAGTATCTTATCTATTAAATAAAGAAAACATCAAAAAACTCTGATGCATGATTCAAGTATCATAAAGGGCGACAATTTAGTGTGAACACCTTTTATCTTTGGCAATACTAAGTGAAATACAGAGTTTGAAAATTATGTCATGCAGAGATTAAGGAAAATAAGAAGAAATAGAGGAGGTGAAAGAAGCAGATTGAGATGGAAAGAGAATAGAAAGGATGGTGACAGATGAAAATTAGAGAGAGAGGTAAGGGAGAAATCTTCCTGTGGGGAAGGAAGGAAGGAAGGAAGGAAGGAAGGAAGGAAGGAAGGAAGGAAGGAAGGAAGGAAGGAAGGAAGGAAGGAAGGAAGGAAGGAAGGAAGGAAGGAGGGAGGGAGGGAGGGAGGGAGGGGGAAAGAGAGAGACTAATGCTCTTCTCACTGCTCAGAGTTACTATGAAGACTAAGACTATGAAGGTCATTATCAAGAAGGAAGCGCCAATTGTACAGGAAGAAAATTAGGAGATTTTTTCCACTCAGTAAAGATAGGCACAAAAGTGAAGTTCAGGAAAACCCCTTCAGGAACTCTCAGTGTTCAGAATAACGCTGAACTAAACAGAGGAGCCACATCAAATACTCATTTCTCTGTTCTTTTTTTTTTTCAGTGATCATAACTCTTTGATTTCGCTGCATCATTTCTATCTCAAGAGTTCTAAATTATGTATGAAAACTTTTTTCACTCTCTTCTCTGGAATCTCAAAGCAAAAAATATTTCCTTCAATGAACAAACATGAATGTTTGAGTGTTTAGCTGGAACCATGTTACAAGGGCTTACCCTTGCAGAAGACAATTCTATGTTTATGTAAGGGAGTTTTCTAATGCCCAGACCATAATGTCATACAGGGGGGTAAAACAACCCTGTATGACATTAAAACAAACAACAAAAACAAACAGAAATAGTTCCAAAAGACTGGTCAAAAAAATCCCCTTAATCATATATCTGAACTACATGACCAAGTGTAACCCTGATTCTGGAGGCCATGTGAAGTGTGATAGGGGCAGAGGGAGGAAAAGGAAACAAAATTCTTTCTCTCTCTCCAGGCTGAAAAGGAACAGAGGCCATTTGTAGTCAGGGCCTTTCAACATCACACAGAATGCTCACCAATATCTGTTAAGGTTGCAAATTCACTCAATCACTTACAAGAATATTTGAAAGGGTACTGAGTGACACAGATTTAGATGAGATACAAACCAGTCAGGCTGACAAAATCCACAGTGGGGTGGTTCCCTTCCCCTCCTTTTCCTTCCTGTGAGAAACCTAAACCCATTAAACCTAAGGCTAAACCTTTCTCAGTTCAGAATACCTTGATGTCTTTTCATGGTACTCCTAAATCAAAAGAAATCCCTAGTGGCTCTCTCTGGAGTGTAGGTATAGCCAAACAACTTAAAAAGTATTTATGTCCTAACATTCAGTGTCTATTTGAAAAAGATATAGGCACCAATTGATAAAGATGATGCTTTTAGCTCATTTTTCAATAACAGAAATTTTTACTGGGGTGTGTGTGTGCTACTGGCAATGCAGTCTCCCAAATTTTTTAATCATCTGGATCCTGTCATCCCATTTCCTGCTTCACCTTAACTTTAACAATACCTAAAATTGAAGTTTTGCAAAAATAAGATGTTAAACTATGGACTAACTTACAGTTCACCAGGTGGGTGACAAAGGTCAATTACTTTGGTTTTCCTTTAAAAATACGGATTTCCCGTAGCCTCCCTGTGAATTAGCTGCTGCATTCCAGGCTACTGCCCAGAATAATCTGGTAAACCACAAGGCTAGACTCATCCAAGAGTCCAAACTACAATCAACTCATAGTATTCTTGCTGGTCTCATCTCAGTGTAAGTGGAAAAGGTCTATGTGATCCAGAGGGAAGTGGACCACAATAACCTTCATTAAAAGTGACCTGCTCACTGGGTAACAGGCAAATCCCTGGGTGACTAATAAGAACCAAGAAGTGGGGAGAACAGGGGAGCAGCGTTAATGATCAATCACTTTCCTTAACCACTTCACCCAACAATATAATGTAGAGCATTGTGAAGAACTGAGGTGATTTATATATTTTTTCATTGATCAACATGTGAGATAAATGTTAAGTCAATACCACAGACTGGTAGTGAGAGAAGGCAGTGTCATATTTATACAATCATGATTTTAACTCAGGTAAGAATAAAATTAAAGTGCAAAACCAGAAGCTGGAGTGATAGCACAGAGGGTAGGGCATTTGCCTTGCATGTGTCCAACCTGGGTTCAATTTCCAGCTACCCATATGGTCCCCCAACACCGCCAGGAGTAATTCCTGAGTGCAGAGCCAGGAGTAACCCCTGTGTATCGCCAGGTGTGACCCGAAAAGAAAAAAACAGCATATAACATACTGAGTCTAAAATAAATACAAAAGCCAAGCTTGTCAATTCATTCATTCAATTAAACAATGTCCTACAGATGTTTCTGGATATTTCTATCCTAGTCCAAGACACTAGATTTCACAAAATATAGCGCAGAACAAACCAAACACAACAAAATCTTTGATTTTTTTTTTTTTTTGCTTTTTTTGGGTCACACCTGGCAATGCTCAGAGATAACTCCTGACTCTGCACTCAGGAATTATTCCTGGCGATGCTCAATGCTGGGGGGAATCAAATCCAGATCGGCTGCATGCAAGGCAAATGCCCTACCCGCTGTGCTATCACTCCAGCCCAAAACCTTTAGTCTCTTGATCTTTCCCTATTCAATGGAAGATATTCAGATTTACAACCATTTTCTCCAACCCATTCTATCTCAGTGGTCCTTTGCTGTCCTATGACATCAAATATCATCTCTACACTCCACCTCCCACTTTATTCCAGAGCTCATAGTTGTGTTTCCAAATATGTATTTGCCATCTCTCTTCACTTGAGAGGACTAAATATAAATAGAAAATGTTCTGAACAAAATCTTGAATTCCTATACCTGAGCAGAATTTTTCCAACCAAGAAAATAATACTCTTTTTTAAAAATTTATTATTTTATTGAATCACCATGTAGAAAGTTACAAAGCTTTCAGGTTTAAGTCCCAGTTATACAATGCTCGAACACCCATCCCTTCACCAGTGCACATATTCTACCACCAAGAATCACATTATACCTCCCCCCAACCCCCCACCTCCCCAGCCCCCCACCCCACCTGTGTAACTGATAAATTTCACTTTACTTTCACTTTACTTTGATTACATTCAATATTTCAACCAAAAAAACTCACTATTATTATTTGGAGTTTCTCCCCCCTAAAGTCGGACCTGCTGAAAAGGAAGCATTTGATAATTTGTTTTCCATTGCTGAGAATGAAGAAATATGAGGTCAAGCGGCCGCACTAGCAGCCACACGGTTTTGGATTTCTGTATTTTAGTAAGAAAATAATACTCCTATTTAAAACATGCTCTGGACAGACACGTAGGACTCTTTACTAATTCTTCCGGTTTTTGTCACTACATCCCACACTTCAGCAAATCCTATTAGCGCTACATTCAAACCTACCGTGATTCTGAAAACTCCATGCCATCCATCTCATTAAGGCTGCTGTACCTCACTGGTTTTCCTATTTTCACTCATGCTTTCTCACCTGGTCTATTTCAACATAGAGTCCAAAATGTCCTTTTCAAAATGTAAATGTAAGAGTTTATCAATCCTTTATTTTGTAAAACACTTCAAGGAATTTCCATTACATTTGAAATACCTGACCCCTTACACTTTAGTCTATACAATCTGGCTATACTGAAATCACATTAGAATCTCATGTTTATTTTATCTTTTCCATAATATGCCAAAGACCAATGCAGAAGCATGTTTATACAGATCAGGTAGCATTTAGGGTAGTGAGACATCAAATGAGACATATGTCATGCCACCTCATCATCCAAATTGCCCACATTTTGAACTCTCTCTCTAAAGATTATAAATTTAAGCAAGAACTACTAGAAGTGACAGTTTACAGCCTAAAGTCAATCAAAGCAGAATATATTAGTAAAAGACATTTACCTGGTTCTTCACCTGTCATCAAGAAATCATTTTCCTGGTATATACAAAAAGAAACAAATTAAGTCTGTGTCTCAGACTTCCAATATCTCCTGATACAGAGAGCCATCTGAGACCCTCTGTTCTATACAATCGGAGTTAAAGAACTTTGAGATGCCCGCAGATTGACTCCATTCTAAGGAAATTTTGCAAAACTCTCCAGCCAAATAACAGAATAGCACAAGATCCACAAACACTACAAGTTTAGAGATAAAGAAACATGACTCTTTCATTTTTCTACTATAATATAAATAAATTAGTAACAACTCATTTGTGTACCCACTTAAGGTACTTCTGGTTCCCTCTGTTTATGTTATCTAGCAGACACAACTGAAGCAGGCCTACATCACACACACATAACTATCCTCCCTATTAACCTATGGTTACTGATTGTGTGAAAGAAAAATATCAGCCACTGTGATAATGATGCAGTTGTTTCATTGAAAGTATACGCAGTACACATTTTTCAGATGTATGTCAAATTATTATTATCTAAAACACAAACTTTATCTTCATATTTAAACTTTATTACTGAGTGTAAACCAGAGCTATTCTATGTTTTAAAAAGTCAATTGTGACCTTTGGAAATATACAAAACCTAATTTTAAATCCCTGTGATCTGAAAAACAAAATGCTAGACCTTTCTAGTTCGTATGTACTCCTTGGTCACAGGACTTTGGGTCTCCGTTTTCAGATCAAACTTACAGATTGGTTATCTATAAACTGAGAATGTAGAGTACCTAAGGAGAAAAGGGAGGCCAGCAGAAGAGATCTGTTGGCTAAGGCTCTGGAAATGCAATGATTTCTATGTATTGCTTAGAAGTTCCCAGCAAGACTGGCCTCTAGATAAAATTTTTTTTAAAAAAAAGAAAGAAAAGAAAAAGAAATGAAATTCAGAAAACAACCACTTTTAACTGCAAATAAATACATAAATTTTATAGGACTTCTGGGAAGTGTTAACATGTGTATTTTTCACATTTTATAAAGAGCCCAAATTGTAAAAGGTGACTCAAAATCTCTGAGATAGTGGAAGATCTACATTTTGATGCTTATTTCTTCATGCTCAAGTTAGCATTGCTACTACATTACATCACTGTTAAAAATGAATGAATCAGGGCCAGAGTGATAGCACAGCGGGTAGGGCGTTTGCCTTGCACGCGGCCAACCAGGGTTCGATCCCCGGCATCCCATATGGTCCCCCAAGCACTGCCAGGAGTAATTCCTGAGTGCAAAGCCAGGAGTAACCCCTGAGCATCACTGGGTGTGCCCCAAAAAGCAAAAAAAATAAAAAATAAAAATGAATGAATCTGCTATCCATTCATAGACAAACAGGAACACAGATTTAAAAGCAAAAACAAATAGACTAATATGACTCAGTAGTTAAGAGGCAACCAGTAGTTTATATACAAGCTCTGATGCTTACTGGTTGTATGACCTTTGGCAAGTAATTCAAATGTACCTCAGTTTCCTAACCAATAAAATATGGTAAACAATAACAAAGCAGTGTTCTTTCTGTTGATACAAAACTGATACAAAGCTGTGTTGATACAGAGATATCAACAGAATGATGATATTCACCGCCATGGGTTTTCGAGCAACCTAAATGAGAAAATTACGTATCCCATAGTATATTTTAAAATGAGAGCTCAAGCCCTTAGAATAACGACTAACACATCCTAAGTACAGTTAAATGTTTAGTATCATAATCTTTCTAATCTGATTATAAAAATAAAGATATCATGAAAAGAACGTTAGGGTCTCACTTTATGTCTCTGGACTTACTCTATAAACAGTTCAACTACACAACTTGATCTGGTACAGTTTGGAAGTCGGTATTATTGTTTAGATTACTTCACCTAAACCTAACTTGTACAATAATCCTAGTCAATTTAAAAGACAGTAATAAAAGACCTTATATCTAACCCATGCCTTGCCTTCTGTTTGAAGAATTCTTATTGATTTGTCTTCCCTATAGAGTACTTTAAGATCTACAACTATATTTCAGAGAGTGAAAGATTTGTTGGTTAAATCCTGGAAGAGCTCTTGGAAAAGCAGTTCAATCCAACACCCAGCAATCCAGTACCAATCAGGAAGCACCTTCTTGGAAATCAAAGTCCTAACTCGGTGAGCTACTCCTCCCAAGTTTCTAGGTTCTGGTTATTTCTGACTTCTTCTCTTTGATCCTCCATCCTGGGATGGTACCCTCTTTCTGAAGTTTTCGTTCATGGTAGTTCAGATTTCTTTTACATTTTCTCAATTTTACCATACCTGATCAATTTCTGATTAGTGTCCTCTATCAAAATGCAGTACTGAAATAGAGCCAGGGACAGAGCTCAAAGGGTTGAAACATATGCTTTGCATGCACAGGATCCTGAGTTTGATCCCTAGAATCACTGCGGTATAGATGTGTTGAGGGGGTAGGGAACTGAGACCCTCCAAGTATGAGACTAGTGGTCCCTGTTATGGCCAGCCTGTCACCAAGCATTAATCAACTGTCAAATATGGCTTAGAAGTAGTCCCCAGGCCTCCGTGCATTGTTGGAGAGATAAGAAAATGAAAACAAAATATATAACTGAAATAGTTCTCTCTTCCAGAGTGAGCCTTAAGACATATACCCATTGCGGAAAACACTTGGGTCAAACATTCTGATACTCAAAATCACCCCTTACTATCATAGTCAACGGAGAAGATAACTCCAATCTGCAACATGATAAAATGCTTTTGTGTTACTCAAAAGGAATTCTCCTTAATGTATCATTTCAACTCATATATATTAGTGCTATGGGATCTTGTGTTCGTATTGCAAGTGTAAATTAAAGACATATTCCACACTAGCCATGATGTTTTATGACTTTTGCTATACCATAAATTTTCTTGTTTTGTTTTGGGACCATACCCAGTTGTGCTTATGCTTACTCCAGTATCTGCACTCAGGGGTCACTCTTGGAGGTGCTGGGGTGAGGCAGGGAGTGGGGTTCTAGAAAACAAACTTTGGTTGGCCACATGCAAGCCAAGCACCTTATCCACTATATTATCTCTCTGGTCCATGTACCATAACTTTTTATTAAAAGAAAAATCTTATACTGTCTACTACCCTTATTTTCCTTCCTCTGAACTTTCAGCTATAAAATATACCTTCTAAATCTAGAGGTATCTGATTTAGAAAGGTATCTATGTAGAAGATACATTTCTCAAGTATAAAAAAATAAAAGGTTCCCTGTGGACACTTTTGCTTCTTAACTGAAAAACTCTAATATAGAGTTTATTACACACATAAATCCTTATAATTATATTACAATATAAAATATATACCATATAGGATACACATATAATTTTTCAGTCTTTATACACAGTACATAAAAATTAAATTTTTTGTTATTAATAAACCATTACTTATATAATTATTGATTTTTAAAGTTTCTCCTTTATTCATATTTAACTGTCATCTTTCTAAAGGCATAGACACATATACATGCACATACCACACATGTCACCTGCATTCTTATCAATGTGTTGTGCCTCTAAATGTGTGCTGGACTTAATCACAATCACAGGTCTAATAAGATTTCAGGTAAACATACTGATTACTTTTTATCTATGGGTAGCTAAAAAGTTTTTTATCATAATCAATGTTCGTAAGATATTAGTTAATTACAAGCAATACTAGATACATTGAAAAGGTTCCATAATTCAATCAAAAAAGAATCTGACTGAGACATCTAAGTTTTTCGTACAAAGTATGTATGGGGCCTAAAAAAGGTGGACAGAAAAAGAGAGACTAAAATAAAAAATAAAGTGAGCAAGTGTACCACGTATGCCACATAGTTGAAAGGCTGCAGAAATGGGGTTTTCTTCATTCCCTACCCTGCCACTTCCCTACTCCTTACATACAACTCCACCATGAAACACCATGCATAATGCCTTCCTTTGTCTTAAGATCTTGGGGATTTTCTGCAAAGTAGGGGACTTATCTGGCTGTATTCAGGCCTTATTTCTGGCTCTGTGCTCAAGGATCACTCCTACCTAGCAGGGTCAGAGTGCCATATGTGGCACCGGAGACAGAAAGTGGTTGGCTGCAGGCAAGGCAAGTGTACTACCCACTGTATTATCTCTCTCTAGTCTTAAGGGTTTTAACCCAGTTAGTATGAAAACACCTCTGAAAATTATAGCTTATTAATCAGCTGATGTGCTCTTCTGCTGAAAGCAGATTTACATTTATATCAGTGCATGGAGGAAACACAGCCCGTCAGGAACCAACTGGAAGTTCTAGGGAGCATTTTCAGTTATCCCCACTGTTGGCTTTCAGTGCTGAAGACAGAAGTGCCAGAATCCACCACAACAAAGAATTATTCCATGTGATTCACAGCATCTCATCAGACATTCATTTAGGTTGATTAAGTTTCAGTACACATAAAAGAAAGGTTAATCATAATTTTTGTAGAAATATTATGAAGTATTGTCTACCATTTTACAAAATTACCTCAGTAAAAGCAAAATGACTGAATAGCTGAATCACCAACAAATATTTTAATTCATCAGAATTTCAGCTAATTTTACCTAACTGGGGACTTCATTATGTCTTTTGATATAGCAGGGCAAGAATATTTCATATTCAAATGAATATTTTATTATAAAGTATGGTCCCATTTCCTTTATATTTCAGTTATAAAACTATATTGATTCTTTACAATTATGTGTGTAGCTAGATAATACTGTCTATAAATTTTGTTTGACAATAATAAAGAGGGCAATAAAAAGTAGGATTGTGAAACAGGCTTAGATAGATGGAAGAGAGAAGTACAAGAATATCTATGGGAACACACCACTGAGAAGAAATAGAAGAAAAAGTGAAATCTGGCCACAAGCTCATAGAAAAAACTTAATAAATCCTTGAAGATAAATTATCTTTGTTTAATCCTTCTCTCTAGACTAAAATGCTGTACTTGCATTTGCCCTGACATACAGGAGTTCAATGCATAGCAGGAGCCAGGGTACTAGAGAAAGACAGTATTACCTTGACCCTGATAGTAAAATTGCAGTCCACCCTGAAGTAACAACTATGCTGCTTAGGAGTCACGTAAATTTAGGTAATGTCTCTGAATATTAATTAAATTTATAAAATGGATTTAATTTAATTGCCTATAAATTTTTAAAAGACCTTATAAGTAGGCCCTCCTGAATCTTTAAGTCTATCACCATGTCTGGGCTACTACAGACTTACAATAGAAGTTATTTCCTGTCCTCTTACTCCTGAATGCTGCCTAATTTAATTTTGCCTCTAGAAAGAGAAAAGCCTGGGTGAACAATTATGTTAGTTTTCTATCCATGCTTAACTATAATGAGTAACAACTTAATGAAATGCAATAACTCAAACGTATTATTTCAGTCTCTAAGATCAAGAATCTAAAGTTGTACTGGATTACAGCTACAAGATCTCTCATAGGATTCAATCAAGGAATAAACCAGAGTTAGTGTTATCTGAAGGTACAAATGGGGACAAATGCACAAAGCTCATAAGGCTGCTGGAATAATTCACTTTCCTAGAAGGCTAATAGAAGACTCTGTTATTCACTGTCTGTTGAACAAGGACCCCTCTGTGACTTCCCACCTGGATCTTTCTGACATGTCAGCTTGACCATCAAAGCATACAAACAAAGATAAAAGAAAGTGTGATATCAAGACTGAAGTCAGAAACACTTTGTAACCAAACGGTGAACGTGTTGTGGTTAAAAACAATTACTATATTCAGACCATACTCAGGAGTGGTCACTTACAAGGACATAGACTCAAGCTAGAAATTCAAGTTGGCAGACCATACTAGAATCTGCCTTTCATGGTAATAAAAAATGATTATATAGAATTTGCTTCTAGATAAGTATAATTACCTCAGTTAAACATGTAGTAAAAATTGGGGCCAGAGTGATAGTACAGCAGGCAGGGTGTTTGCCTTGCACATGGTTCACCCATTGTATGTGTCCTGTGACCACAAGAAGTGATCCCTGAGAGAAGAACCAGGAGGAAGCTCTGAGCATCATTGAGTGTGGCCCAAAAAGAAAAACCAAAAATGTGTACAGAAAATATATTTCAATAACAAGTTGACATAACACAACTTTTAAAATTTAATTGCATGTCCTATATCTTTAATATCTGACATAGGAGCTGGAGTGAAAGCACAGCAGGTAGGGCGTTTTCCTTGCACGCAGCCGACCCAGGTTCAATTCCCTGTATCCTATATGGTCCCCTGAGCACGGCCAGGGTTGATTCCTGAGTGCAGAGCCAGGAGTGACCCCTGAGCATCGCTGGGTGTGACCCAAAAAGCAATAATAATAATTATAATTATAATAATAATATCTGACATAAACACCAAGAATATTCAAATTTCAAATAGTTGATTACATAACTAAACATGGGCATAGGCTAGAGAGTTAGTACAGTGGATAAAGTGCTCACCCTGTACACAGCTGACCAGGTTCGATCTCTGGCATTTCATATGGTCCCCCAAGCACCAACAAGTATAATTTTTGAGTGCAAAATCAAAAGTAACCCCTGAGCATTGCCATGTATGACCCAAAAACAACTAAAAAGACATAACCAAACAATAAAAAGCAGCTACAGTAATTTTTTTCAAAACTGATAGTCAACTCATTACAAATTAAATATTAGGGAGATATTAAATACAAATCATAGGTTATGTATTTAATTATAGTCTGGCAGGTAGGGTATTTGCCTTGCATGCCGACAACTTGGGTTCAATCCATCCCATGTGATCCTCTGAAATGGGAGTAATTCCTTAGTGCAACGCCAGAAATAACTCCTGAGCATCACTGGGTTAGATCCTCACCCCCCCAAAAAAATAAAATAAAATAAACACAAATCATAGATTTAAATATCTGAATCCAAGAAATCTACCCCTTCTCTAAATAGCAAATACAAAATAAGCCTAAAAGTTTAATGTTTCATGCATAAAATGCTTTCTATTTTCCATCTGTTGTGAGGGCCCTCACACAGGTGAACCCAGCAGGCTCTGAGATAAAACCCAGTATCTTGCACGTGCAAGACATGAGCTCTCCCACTTGAGTCAAATCCCCAGGCCCCTAAACTCTTTGTTAAGGACAAAGAAACTATGGTACATATACACAACAGAATGCTTGGTGGTAAGAAAAGATAAAATCATACAATTTATGCTACGTGGCTAGATCTGGAGAGTATCATGTTGAGTGAAGTTAGAGGGAGAGGAACAGACACAGAACAATCTCTCTCATATGTGGGATATAAGGAAACTTCATAAAGGAATAACAAAGCCGGAAGGTAATAAAAACAATTTCTTTAGTAAGAAGTTGCTGCTGTATTGGAGGTGGGAAGGAGGATAAATCTGGGAAGGGAACACACTAGGACAGTGGTGAAGGGAGAAAGCCTTCTATAGGGGCAGCCTGGGGGACAGGAGGGAGACTGGGGACATAGAGGCAGGCCGGAGGACAGGAGGGAAACTGGGGACATTGGTGGATGGAAGTGGACACTGGTGAAAGGACTAGTGTTGGAACATTGTATGCCTGAAGCTTAATAATGAATAATTTTGTAATCATGGTGATAAAAATAAAATTTTAAAAATGAAAATAAGGATTACCTTTAAAAACTGGGGCTATCTTTTAAAATGTACTGGCTCTCAAAGAAAAACTCAACCAAAGCATCATTATCTAGCTTAATGATTCATGTCTTAAGGAAATGAAAACTTTTAAGCACCTTTCTTGACAATTAACTTTTGATGATAGTTATATTTGTAAAGCTTACATTGACTTGTTTTCTTTTTTGTTTTTTTATTGGTTTGTTTGTTTGGGTTTTTTGTTTTGTTTTTTGGAGAGGCTACATCTGCTAGTGCTCAGAGCTTATTCAGGAATTACTCCTGGTGTTGCTCAGGGACTATAGGAAAATGAACCCACATAGGCTGCATGCAAGGCAAATGCCCTATGCGCTGTACTATCACTCTGGCCCCTTAACTTGTTTTCTTTGAAAAAGGAGAATGTTTACCAAGCAGTTTTCAGGAAGGCCTGGCCTCATCAAGTCCCAGTGATTCACAACCAGCTGGACCACAGGGTAAATGAAAGCACCCAAGGATATTATACTACTCAGGCCCTTCAGTGCCAAGGATAATTGGATCGCTCAGTGGTACTGTAGGACCACAGGTTTGCCAGGTCTTGAACCCAGGTCAGGCACAAGATATCCTAAGCCTTAATTGCTGTACTATCTCCAGGTTCCTCCCTAAACTTTGGATTCATACTGTCTGAAGAACATAACTTATGTTATAACTTTGGAAACACTGTTATTTGAGGGATATCGCAAGCTTAACTTTATTTAAGGGCCTAAGTTCTAGATACCATTCAAGTCAAATGCCCATTTTCTGAGAAAAAGGGATTTCTGTTTATTTCATGAGATTCTGTCCCAGCCTCAGTTGAATGAGCCATGTTTAACTCACCCTGTGCGCTGATTTTTCAAAGGAACTTGGAAATACGCTAAAACGACACTAGCCAGCTGACTAGTACAACAGAATATCTAACACATTTGGAACTGCAGGGCAAAGGCGTGCTGAGATTATAAACCCTGTGTTTCCTCATTTTATGAGCCAATGGGCCCACAAGAGTATCTGAATATTTGGTCTAACATTATTCTGACCGTGTTCTATGAGAGTATCTCTGTGAGACATTAGCACTTAAATTGGATGAGACTCGATGTTACTCCAATGCAGGTAGTCCTCCTCTAATCAGCTGATGACTTGACAGAACAACAAAATGAACTGTCATCAAGTAACAGGGACCCTTTCTCGCCTTTCTACTTTTAGCTGAGACTTCAATCTTTTATGAACTTCAACCTGAATCTGAAACATCAGGTATTCTTCAATTTCAAGTCTAGTGGGTTTTGGAATAGAATTACACCATTAGCTCCATGAGTCTCTACTTTGCCAACATCTGGCAATTAAATCATTAGCTCCATGAGTAGAGACTCCTGTTGCTGATTAGGGATTAGTTCTATTAGTCTACTCAGTGACTTCTCAACGCCCTAATCACCAAAGCTATTTCCTTACAATGAAGATTTATCACATATATTATTATATATAAATACAATACGTACGTATTCATTTTATGTGTGTATACACAAATACACATGCTACTGGTTCTATTTCTCCAGAGACCAAAATAGACACTGAAAAACAAATTAAAGCCTCCAAGAAGAATGAAGGGAAATGTAAAGAGAAGCAGAGGTAAAATGTCATAGTGCCTCAGGAGAAAGGGCATAATAAAGTATTGTTCTTATAGTCATTCAAAATATCTGTTGTTCATTCTCTCCTTGGGTGACATAAAACAGTCTTAATCCCTAAGAATAAATTCCCTTCTACATAAGCCACTAAAGTGAGTTGTTTTACCTGTAACTAAGAGAATCCTAAATAAAGTTTTTGGTGAACTAGTAGACCATTCTGGCACAAAGAACAAGGTTCCCTAATCCATCCCCACAAAAAACAGCAGAATTATTAATATACAAATTTCTGTGGTGAGACAAAATGTTGATTCAATTCTCAGTCTTGCCACATATTAGCCATGTGACTGCTACTAAGTTACATCTCTCCAAGCCTGAGTTTTCTTAACATAATAACACATGAAGCTGTTATAATAATTAAAGAGAATCTAAGGTCAAAAAAATCTTCATTAGCCTCTGGGGTATGTTCTAGTCATTGTAGCAGCTGGCCCAAGTGAGCGCTAAAAACATGTATTTTTCTTTTCTAGACCACATTCCTTATCTGCTGACCACCAAAATCACCATTTTAAATAAGAAGAGACACACTTTTAACAGAAATCATCATAAATACAAACATGAACACAGGCTGATCTTTATGTTTATTTGTGTTATTTTGGAGTGCCAATTTTCTTAACAGTGATGTTTCTGCTTCAGCTCTCTATTATTTTCCAAATAAACTAATAAACTGGATAAACGACTACATCACCACTAAAAATAGTAAAATTGTACCCTTGATGGATGAGTATTGAGGAGTTTGCTAAGTGAAATAAGAAGTTAAAGGCAATTATTAGTTTCACTGTGAAAAGTGGCAACCCGAGTTCGATTCCTCTGTCCCTCTCAGAGAGGGGGTAAGAGGATTGGGTAGTGAAGTCATTTTTGGGGTGGGGTTTCCTAAACAATGCTCAGGGAGTGTGGGGTCTTCTCTTGGTGATTCTTGACCAACCAGCCAGACAGCCCAGGCCTAGAGCTCAAAAAATGTGGTGCTGCTCTGGCCCTGTGATCTGAGGCACCACCAGCAGATAGATCTTTTTGATAGTGGAAGTAATGAGAATTATGCATAATAGAGATGTACAACTAAATCCATAAAAGTTCATAATATTTTATACCGATGCTGAATCAATGAAAATTGAAAATAAATAAATTGATGGGGCCAAAAAAATAGTACAGCAAATAAAACACATACAAATTCGATCCTTGGAACCCCACCCAGTACCCTGAGCACCACCAGGTGTAATCCGTAAGCACAAAGCCAGGTGTATCCAAAAAATAAATAAGTTTACTAGCTACATTACCACATACAATAAAAATCATGGCAAATATACTGTGACTTTTGGGAAATCATCTCCAACTACCAATAAGTAAGAATTGTGGGGGAAAAAAATGTTAAAAAATCCCATAAAGGTATTTGGGGTTCAGAAGTAGAAAAGAGATGGATCAAGATAATCGTGTGCTCTTGGTCAAGTTTCTTAATATTTCCAGCCTCTTTTTTCTCACATTTTCAGTGGGAATACTTTACAAGGTTGTGAAGGATTAAATTAGGATATATGAAGCTAGTCAGAAGGTTTTTAAAAAAAATACAGAGTACTAAATAATGGCCCGCACACTTATCTTCAACGCTAGAATAACAAAACAATTAGTGTACATATTATACTAATAATCACTCAGTGTCCCTAAGAAATACTTTGCTATTATAACTTACAGGCTAATCCTATCATATATATTGAAGTGCTTTACCCTACAGAACCTAGGTAAGACTTTTTAATCTAAGTACAATTGAACTTTCCTTTAAGTAAAGTGTGAACATGCATTTCATTTCACCCAGACAATATCAAACATAATTATTAAGAGGACTCCGTATCAATTTCACTCTTATGCAAGTATCACAGGTTGAATATTAAATTATGTGACCACTCCCCAAAGCACGTATTTATTTAGATGGGAAGCAAAGTATAAAACATTTTATTTCAGCTCAATGCATCGTCATTGTGGTTTTCATTTTTCTCTTTAGCTTTTCAAACAATTCATAAAAATTGAGAGCATTTGAGATTTTATATCCACACATCCAGTAGCTTTCATACTATCCAGAGTGGGGAGCTATAAAGAAGGTATAGATTTTTTATAGTTTAGGGCAATCCACTGATTCAAACTGGCTTATAACCAAGGAACAATACTTCACATGCCTCTGACAATTTATTATATAAAATGCAGGTTCATATTCATCGTCTATTTTAGCTCTCAAAAGCACAACACTCTACTTTCTTTTTTCCATCTCATGTGTACCTAAGACTGCAGCCACACAGGGTATGACGACCTGGAAAGATGATGATGTTTCAGCTCACAAGTTCTCAAAGGCCCACCTGCTCCCTCTTGCAAAAGCCCCATTTCTTGCTGCCCTCTTTGACACTTTCTTTCTATCCTGTTTCACAGATATTAAGGCTTGCTTTATAGCCTTCTTGTCCTGTTTTAAACCCTGGCCTCTTACCCATAATGTCTGGTTTTGTTTACCAAGCTCATGAAACCAAAATCAAAAATTCAGTGCCAGAGAGCCATGTTAAAAGCAAATGCTCCACAGCAGGTGAACCATTTGCCTTGCACACAGCGGACCTTGGTTCAATCCCCATAAGGTCTCCTGAGCACAGCCAGGAATCAGTCTTGAGCACAGAGCAAGGACTAATTCCCGATCACCATCAGGAATGAATCTTTTTTTTTTTTTTGCTTTTTTTTGGGTCACACCCGGCGATGCACAGGGGTTACTCCTGGCTCATGCACTCAGGAATTACTCCTGGCTCGGGGGACCATATGGGATGCTGGGAATCGAACCCAGGTTGGCCGCGTGCAAGGCAAATGGCCTACCCGCTGTGACATCGCTCCAGTCCCCCAGGAACAAATCTTGAGCACAGAGCAAGGACTAAATCCTGAACACTACCAAGATTGAATCTTGAGTGCAGAGAAAGAATTAACCCCTGAGCATTGCTGATTGTGACCCTAAAACAGAAGAAGAAGGAGGAGGAGGAAGAGGAGGAGATGGAGGAGGAGGAGGAGGCTACGACAACGACGATGATGATGATGATGATGACAACGAAGATGACAACAAAGATACCGATGCAAGAAAATTCCTTGAAAGGCATCTTAGCTAGGGAGAAAAGGACAAGTTCAAAGAAAAAGGGGGAAAAAGTGAATACGCACCAAAGACACATTTGGAATGGGTTGGAGGTGGGTTAGAGGGAAATCCAAAAATTAATAAAAAAAAAAACTGATACTCTGTCACACACCTATTCAAAGATGTGTGAGCAGGGTAATCATTTATCTAGACCCTACTCATTTGGAAAGGAGAGAAGAAACATATCATCCCAATTCACAGATATGAAAAATGAGGCAGGCAGGTCAAATGACTTATCCAAGGTCATACAAGAGAAATTGAAACTGTAATATGAAACTGGTTAAAACTGGTCTTCTGAGTCCAGAGTCCACATCTTTTTCTCTCTACACCACTGCTTCTTAATATGTACCTCCAAGATCAGCTGCATATTTTGTGAGGATCAAAGCAAAATAAAAATCCTGGGTCCTTTGTTCGAAACACTGGTTTAAAAAAGTTCATGCAGCTAACCTGGATTCAATCCCCAGCACCACATATGGTTCCCTGAGCACCCCCAGGACTGATCCCTGAGTACAGAACCAGAAATAAACCCTAAGCACTACTGGAGGGGAATAAAAAGTAAGAAAAAAGTATACTTTCTTCTAAGGTCTTTCGAAACTTGTGTGGTGTTTCCAGATGTGCTTGTTAACACTGAACACTTTCCACTCAAGTATACTCAAAGGGCAAGCACAGATCCTCAAAAGTACACTGAATCTCACCTGCACTTGACAATCTGAGAATATACATTTGACAATGACACCATCACCTTCATGGCCCAGTCCCCAGCAGATGCAGAGGGCAGCAGTTCAGACTGAGTGAGCGAACCAGTAATCATTCTAGCAGAATGTGGGACCCTGTATGAACTGTGACCTTCCCATACCAGACTCCATAATCCCCTGAAATATCATTTACAACACAATCCAGATATAAAATCAGAGAATGTCAGAATAGTGTGAACAGAGCAGTAAGCCCCAAGCACAGGACACCCCTTTGAGAGTGAAGTTGCTACTTACACAGCCCCGAAGCCAGCCTGTGGGTCTTGTTAAAATTCAAAATGTGACCCAGTATGTGTGTTTTGGTCCTGAGATTGTGTGTGTCTAACCAGCTCCCCAAGGATATAAAAGCTTCTAGTTTTAGAATATCCAAGAGCAGCAAGGCCCTACAAATGTCGTTCTCTTAAGCTGCTTATTATGCCAGGGCCAAATTATAGACTTAATTCCTTCATTATTCAAACAAGGCAGCCATGAAAATAGATATTAAATACAGTCACCATCCATTGTATTCAGAAAATCTAATTGGCTGGAAGTGGTAGATCTATTCATATACAAGATAAGCATCCTCCTGCATGATTTAAACAAAGCTTTCACACTTGTATAAAGTCTGATTGTTCATTTCAGATATTCACACAGAGAGAGTCCACCTCAAAGATCCGCAAGCCCTGCTTAGATAGACAACAAACTCCATGCTCAAAGTTAAGTACAAATTTTCAAAAGGAGCCATCGACCCATTTCCTCCATTCATAAATAGACATGACACAGAAATGGTTGTGCATTTAAAGATAAATTCTTTCAGGAATGGTAGCAACGATAAGCTCTCATGGAAGGGAGGAGGTAATATTTCTCAGACCTCTTGCAGCAAGACCTCTCAGATTGTGGAGACCTATTCTAGGTTAATCCAAGAAACACACACAGAAAACTGAACTTGCCAGCAACTGATTCTCTGTCTCCTTGTTCTAAAATTGGGCCAATGACACTTGTAGTGTTTAACAAGATGCTTTTAATGAAATCATTTAAACTAATCATACAGAAGTCTGAACCATTGGGTCGGAGCGGTAGTACAACGCGTAGGGTGTTTGCCTTGCACGCACCCAGGTTCAATCCCCAGCATCCCATATGAGCCTCTGAGCCCCGCCAGGTGCAATTCCTAAATGCAGAGCCAGAAGTAACCCATGATCATGCTGGGTGTGTCCAGAACAATACAAAATAAAACAAAGAAAAAACAAACATCTGAACCACAAATTACAGCACTATTCCAAAGCTGTTGCTATGTAAATTAGCAAACACTACTTATGACAAGCAGACATTACCTTTTGACTTCACATCCTATAACATTTGAGCTTTATGGGGAGGCATGTTAATGTAAAATATTCTCTTAAAGATAGAATGTTATGAGACTGACAAACCACTTTTATAGCTGAAATAAATCATGAGTGCCATTCAGCAATACTTGGAAATCTATCATCAATTTGATTTACACCCAAGCATCAATAAATCACACATGGTGGAACCTGTGTAGCACGGATGGTAAGCAACAGTAAACATTGTTTCATCTGCCTTGTTGGAGAGTAAAAATGAAAGTGCCAGCTACCAAAACTGGAATAATGCCTTTGGCATCTGAAGAGTTTGGTTCTTTTTAGAACCTTTTATGGAATATTAACTTTATTTGCTCTAATTCTGCAGGAAGCCACATTAAGAATGTAAAGAAATATGAATGACTAAGTAAAAGTTGTGGGGAAAAAGAAAAACAAATATTATATTCCAATATTTTTAAGCTATCTATTACATCATTTCACAAAGGGGTACCCTAATTGATATTTTTGCCAAGTTGTAACATGGCTACATTTATTCTAATATGTAAAATATTAGACATTAATATTTTGAACTAACATATGAACTAACTATGAACTAACATAGTTCACTCCTGAGAGTCAGCACATTTTTCCCCCACTGTGTAATTTTTCTTGGGGATAAACTTAAATGAGTGCTGATATGAAGATATCACATATTTAATCAGTTAAAGTTTTATTATCTGGTGATGGGATAAAATTATGTTAGCTGACCCACGAGGAATCAAGTCCTAATCTAAGATCCAGGTTATAACTAACTGAATTAGTAAAGCACAAACAATAAAAACAAAAAACTAAAATAAAACTGTGCATTATTTAAAGTACATTAATGCTTAGACCTCCCAGGTTACTGCTAAATTATTTTTCTTAAACCAGGTCTTTACAAGAGACACCAGTCTTAATTGACACAGAAGAGTTTTTTAATCCCAATTAGTCTGGTGTTCTTTGTTGATATTATTCTGCTTTTTCAGACCAACAATAATGAATAACCCACAAGCGCTAATGAATAACTAACTCCCTTTGTCTCCAAGGACAGCAGGGCCCAACAAGAAATGTCAGAGGCCCTGAAGTAAAATGAAAATCTTTACAATGAAAATCTTCCCAATTATATAGTCCTATGGGTACTGCCAATGTGGAATTGTCTTAAATATTTAAATAGCTGTGTCAAATGTGCTTAAAGTGAAGATCATAAAATCGATTTCCCAGATGCTTTGAAAAATGCATTTCTACCAGTCTAATTACAATCCGTGACTGCTAAGCAGGAAGTAAAGGAAAATGCTACTATTGCTCTAATATAACTGGGATTTTAAACACCAATTCTAGCAGGGCCTACTGCGTCAAGTCCTGCATACTCAGTGCTTAGAAAAACACCAACATAAAACATTTACCTACTGCATAAAACATTTATATGAACTAAGCAATCATTTTTAAAACTAATTTGTGTCTCAGAAGTGTAAAGCTAAAAAGTAACACTTTTCTCTAGGACAGAACAAATAAACAAGGATACAGGACTGCTGAGACCCAAGGTTCCCACGGGCCAGTGTACAAATGTGGAAGAGCTTGGTCGTTTTGTACTTGAACTAGAACTCATTATCTTGTTCTGATATATTTCCTAACTCTGTACAAGCAATGGATCTAGAAGCAATACGCCCCTGCATCAATAAGAACACACTTTCATCTAATTTTCTAAATATATTTCGCCAATAAAAGAGACCCGAGTTTATTAGAAAAAATAGCTATTTTTAGGTCCAAGGCAGGAAAGTACAAATGAAACGTGATTTCCTTAGGAAAGCTAGAAAGTGTTTAATGGTAGTATGTCAAAAGTCTATTATATCTACCAGAACAATAGTACAGCATTGCATGCAGCCAACCTATGTTCAATCCGAGGCATCACATGTGGTCCCGAGCAAGGCCAGGAGCGATCCCTCAGTGTAGAGTGAGGAAAAAGCCCTGAGTACTGTCAGATGTGGCCCCCCCAACAATAAGAAAAAACAAACAAAAAAATGTATATTCCATCTACTCTAAGGAGTTCCTACTACGTAAATCCAGGAAAATCTAAGCATCAGAGAGAACAGAAAATGATAAAAAAAAATTTTAAATAATGCATGAGTGTATAGTGACTCTCAAAAAAACCAGTTCCTTTTTCCAGAAGATTACAAGCTAATTAACATAGAAGAAATGACAGTATCAGAAAAAAAACACCATTATGCAATCAACAATGTAATAACCAATTTAGGCAAGGATCATCAATAGATGTGATGAAAAAGCTGTCGAACAGCTAAAAGCTCATTTCAGATTATTGCTTTTGAAATGGAAAGGGTCCTTCACAATGCTGAGTTCTGGTGATTCCACTGAGTGAGGCAATTAAAACAAGCAAACACAAACCTGAGGCCAAATGGGCATTCAGTGAGTGCTTCCTTGTATAATGCAATAGATGGTGAACACATCACCTATGCAGGATTCTTGCCAAAAACATTGGACCCGAATTCGATCGCAGAGAAATAATCACACAAACCAGACTGTGAGATAAGATTATTAATCTGAACTCTTTAAACTTTCAAAATATTTTGTCATGGAACATAGCGACTAAAGGAGAGTAACTGAAACATAAAAACCTTAAATGTGATGCATGATCTCAGATTAGACTGTCAATTGTTTTGAAAAAGTTATAAAGGACATATGGGTTATAATAATATACGCAAAAAAATAAAATAATAAAATTAATTTTTATTGCGTACCATAATTAAAGAGATAAGTAGGTATAAATGTCACTGTGGTGTCAAAGTTAAATTCTCTGGTTATGATTACTACATTCTAGTCATAAAGCATGAAAGAGATCTGATTAGGAATTTGAGACCAAAGTGCCACATGTATGTTAAAACTTTCAAGTGGTTCGACTAATTTGAAAAAAAGGAAGGCAGCAAACGCTTAAAAGTAAAACTCCTGGGCAGGAGGACAATACAGCTGGTAGGGCTCTTGCCTTGCATACAGTCAACCCGGGTCCAATCCCTGGCATCTCATAGGATCCCCCAAGTCCTTCCCTGAGTGCAGAGCCAGGAGTACATTTCTAGCACTGTGGGGAGCCAAAACAATCAATTAAGAGTAAAACTCAATACAATAAAACAATGCAAAATAATATTAGGAAAACTTTAAAAATAGATAAATTTAGAATGAAACTCAAGAAAAACATTATGCATGGTTGACTAAGTGGCAGTAGTTGGAGATACTTCCTGTGAAAAAGTTTCAAGTGGGTCAATGTGGGAAAGTTGTCTCTTTTTAATTTTTCCTTTTGTCCATCTTCATTTCCTGAGGCTTCCATCCTTAGCAGCAATCACTTTTCTGGCTACACTTTGTAAGAAAAATAAACTCCTATGTCAAGAATTTGCCAAGTATTTTCAGTTCAGTCTTTGTAATGTTGTTCATAGTTGAGCTAAGCCTAAGGGAACATATTTTGTAACATTTATAAAATAGTTCATTATCTACAAATTAATAGTATTTATGTACTAACAATTTATTAGATGTTTGGAAAAGTAATGCACCTAAGTTAGAAATGAAATTAATTTAATATAATTTTTAAATAACCACAATTACTGATGAGAGAGAGAAGAGAGGAGTGTTTCAATTATGCCTTCTATTATTTCTCAAACTGTAAAATGACATTGGGCTTCACCATCTTTTATCTATTCCCCAATAGATATTCACTTAGAAACCAATGTCTTTCGATGTGATAAATGAGGCCAATGAATCCAAGATTAATAACAAGGAGTGTTCACTATTCCTTAAATATCAAAAGTATTTTTTAAATTATATTGTAATTATAGTCACTTCTGGTCACTATCAAGGTAACACTACCAAACTCGTTACTGGTCAGTATCCCTGAAGTTACTTATTCCTTAAAGGCTTTAGTTTTACTTTAGCAGTTAATCAACAGTAGCACACAACTCAAGGCTTCTGTGAAGAATAACTGAGATCAGGTGTTGAAAAGCACTTAATACACTTCCTGACACATGTTAGGTTGTGATAAAACAAATGCAAGTTATTAATATTATCACTGTTGTTATTACAAGTCAGGATTTCAAGCACACGTATATATAAAAGCAAGCTACAGTTCATTAGTTAAGCAAGAGCTAAAAGGTTTTACTGGGTCTCGGTCCCTGTAAGTGCAAACACATGAGCTTGACATTTAGAAACCTGGTTTACCCACACCATCAACACAGAAAATGACAGTGACAGAAGTATTTTAGATGCAGTCCCCAGAGAATTTTCTCTTGCTCTATCAGTAGCTCTAAGAAACAGAATAACTCAAAAACAAACTTAAGGTGAAAATTAATTGGTCAAAAAGAAAGGAAAATATTACGTGTATTTTCAGTTTTCTTTTTTATTGTATCCATTTATACAAACTTCTCCGTACAAAGGAATATAGAGAAATTAAAACAAACAACTTTTGGTTCCTTGCCTAACATAAAACATTGTTTACCATAACCGGGCGAGTTATGCGTTAACTTTAGGTGAATGGCTGACTACTCCCAAGGCCAGTGACTTTATCTGATAGTGTAAATACTTTTAGTAGCACTGTAGCACTGTCGTCCTGTTGTTCATCGATTTGCTCGAGCAGGCACCAGTAACGTCTCCATTGTGAGACTTGTTGTTACTGTTTTTGGCATATCGAATACGCCACGGGTAGCTTGCCAGGCTCTGCTGTGCGGGTGGGTAGCTTGCTGGGCTCTCCGAGAGGGATGGAGGAATCAAACCCAGGGCGGCCGCATGCAAGGCAAATGCCCTACCCGCTGTGCTATCACTCCAGCCAAATACTTTTAGTATAGAGAATAAATACATTTAATATAAACTAACTGCTAAAAATACATTAAAGTATATATAATGGTTCTGCTTTACATAACAAAGCTAAATCTTACTTGGGATATATACTCTTTTTTTTTTTTTAGGCAAATACACACATCATTTGCGGTAGAGCCTCATTAACTCTTTAACTCAGTATCAGTGTCTAGAATGTGCCAAAGAATCTGTTTCCTTTTCAACACTTCATCTTTAACTAAAAAAACAGGGGCTTGGAGATAGCTCAGAGGTCAGAATACATCTTGCATAAGCAACACTGTGAGTTAGAACCCTCACACTGTATGGTGCCCTGACACTTTTAGGTATAATCCTAAGGCCCTACACACTGCCTAGTGGCCCTGGCCAGCCCTAACATCAAAGGTACCAGCATCACTGCATCATATTGAATTGTCTGGCCTGGTTGACCAAGTACCATCAGAAATGGCCTGGGGGTCGTTTAAGGACTGCCTTGGGAAACCACCCACCAAAAAAATAGTAAAACGAATATATGGAAACTCACTGTGTGTGTGGTAAAACACTACTGAATAGTAAACAGTATATTTCAAATTAGGCTAATCTTTCATAATTCTCCACCAGTACAAAATAGTTTTTTTTCTTTTTTTGTCTTCAAGCTTGTACTAGCAGTTTTTTAAGTAGTAAAAAATACTCCTTAGAGTAAAATAATGTTTGTACAATTTTAATGTATTTATTGGCTACTAAAATTTCTACCTTTCCATCATTATCCTTCCAAACAACACTTTTCTTTTAATGCCCAGCTAGCCCACCGGCAGTTCCAGCCATCCCTCTCCACTATGGTTTGTGGAATCCCAATGAGTTAGGGCAAGATCTTGGCAAACTTACCAGGTTCTTTCTTCCATCATCATGACCCAGCATCTCTCTGCTCCTGATCTAATCATCTCATCTGCCACTCTGTTTCATAGTCTCATAAGGGGTCATGTTTGCCTCAACATCCCCTTCACCCACACACATGGACACAAAACTAACACACCCCCTTAGTGAGTGAGTTAGATCTCATTACAAGATCATCAACTTTACCCTGACATTTTTACATAAGATTTGATGGCAGAAAAGGAACTGGGAGGCGGGAGAGGTGGTTAGTTTTCACTTTTAAAAGATCCCAGAAAGATAATCCTACCTTTCCCAGGATTTGATGGAAAAGGACTTCCAAACTCCTGATGCTTTGGCTTTAAAGTGTGTGTCCCTGACATGCCTCCGGACTGGGTGACCTGGAATCGTGGCTTCCCATTGGTGAGCACTTGTCTCCTGGGGCTCAAGGCAGGTAGATGGATGGGGCTCTCAGCCATGTTGCTCTGAGGAGCCATCCCTCCTCCCAAGGGCATCTTGAGATGGAGACTGTTAGCAAGGCTTCCAATAGCAGAGCTGGGTATGCTGCCACAGGATGAGGGGCCAGGAGTCCCCGAGTGGGCTCTCAAGGGAGGAATGTGGTGGCCACTGACAATCCCAGGTCCCTGTGGGGTTCCTGATGATCGAAGGAGATTCATGCTGCATGACCTTCCATTCATTCTGAAAAAACCTGTGGCCAGGATGGTCAAATATCCAATGGGACTACTGACTCCTTTCAGGCAAAGTCCAATAAGTTATCCATGGTGTGAGTTATTAGCCTGTTTAAAAAAATAAATGCAGGCATTTTTACAAATAAAAATGAAAATAACTTACAGCGAATTTTCAACCTGTGTAGCATTCATATAAGGAGAAAAAAAGTGCTATTAGCAAAACAGCCTATTACGTTGAGCAGGGTTATCAAATACCTGGTTCACTGGCAGGCACTATCCCCTCCAGCACTCGTGGTAGACCTGGACTATGGATCACTGCATTGTTTTGTTTGCCACTGAACCCTTCTCAATACAGTGCTCTTGGCAACACAACCAATTTAGTGGTGCCAGCTTACAGAATGAAACTTACTTTGCTCTCTAGAGGATCTCTTAGTACTAATTCACTTTTGCTACAAGTCTTGGGAAACTCAAACGCATAAGCTGTAAGACTAGTGTTTCAAAGGTTCTAGCAAACAAACAAAAAGCAGACCTGGCATCTAAATGAGATTATGAAAATGTCAAATCATCTTTGATTTTCACTCCAAGGGCAATTTTTCAACAGTCCACAGATTTATAAAAGGTTATATATATATATATATATATATATATATATATATATACACATATACATATATAAACCAAAAAAATCTTGCAACAGACTTCACAAGTTCAAATATTTACAGCCACAGTAGTCTTGGTTCATGCTGATCCTGAGATATCCGGAAAGAATAGAAAAAGGCTGTCAAAATGAAGCAAAATGGAAATAATAGCTTTCCAGAAGGTGACCTGCCATGTATGTTCACCATGTATCACACACAGTAAATCGACTATAGAACCATGAAGCTTCCTACCACCCACTTCCAGTTGTAGAAAATCCAAAGAGATCTATCCTTGTGTACAATTAAGAAAGGCCCTTCTCTACGTTGATCACTAGTTCCCAATAATGTATGCAAATAAGTGATTGTCATAGTCCATGAATGTACGATACAGTCTGTATCTTTTTTTTTTCACTTGTTTTTGAACTACACCCAGGAGTGCTCAGGGCTTATATCTGGATCTGAGTTTGGATCACTCCTAGTCAGTTGGGGGTCCATACTGGGTGCTAGGGGTAGAACCTAGGTCAGCTGTATGCAAGGCAAATGCCCTACCCACTGTAGTATCACTCTAGCCCCAATAATCTATATTCTTTTACATCATGACAGACATGGGAAGAAGCCAGTACAGAACAAACAGGAAAATACAGACTAAGTAAGGGGAAGATATTCTCCTCTGGATGATTCTTACTCTTTGGTATGATTCTCAGTCTTGGACAACTGTTGTCAATTAAACTCCCAGATAGATAACTGCAACAATTTAGGAGAGGATATCAAGGACAAAGTTTGTATGTAAAAAAAAAAAAAATTTTTTAATCACTTTAAAAAAATCAGAAAGACTGCATTTTCATGTGAAGTTTCTGCAGTACCTTTCACAAAACTGATTGTTTCTTAATTTATGACATTTAATACTATGGTACCAATACTACCAATAACAAAAGAAACAGTAGCATTCTGAAATTGCTCCTGTCCTCACTTTCCGAAGTAAATAAGTCTACAATACTTAAGCCTGCATCATCTAAGGGTTTTTGTAGACAATAAAAAATGGCCCCTAATATCAAACAAGTTGCAATATATTTTTTAAGCTAGAAAATCATTTAATGTCTTTTCTACTGTATCTACTCAGGAGAACTGAACAGTACTACCACCAATCACTTGATCTGATTGGCTCTGCGTAGAAAAATGTCATTTTATGTCCCTGTGCTTTGCCAGATGATATTGGCTATCTATAGCGCCCACATTGATTAAATTGTATTTTTTTAGTACTCCAAACTTTGAAGAAAGTGCTTTTTCAGTACCAATCTTTACATACTACCCCCAGGGAAAAATATGAAAAAAAGTGGGGGGGGGGGAAGTGATTTATTGAAAGTGAGAAACCGTCCAACATGACTGAAAGTAGGAGAGTCGCCAAACCATGGTCCAAATGACCAATGTCTAGAAATCTGCACAATATAAGGTAAAACATAAAAAATAAAAATTTTGAAAGAATGAAATCATTTTTGGCAACAAGCACATAAAAAGCAAGAATTGTCAAAATATAGGGAAAAACACCTAAGCAGGTACTTAGCATATGGCTAACACTAGATCATTACAAAGGTGAACTTGAAAAAGGGAAAAAATAATTGAATCACGAAGAATTTAAGTCTCAGACACTTATACCAGCCTATCTTGAATAGGATATTCATTTTATTTTATTACACTGAATTGTTATTTTCAAAATTTTTAAATTGAAAGTAGCATGTAGCACCATCGTCCCATTGTTCATCGATTTGCTTGAGTGGGCACCAGTAACATCTCCAGTGTGAGACTCGTTACCGTTTTTGGCATATCGAATACGCCATGGGTAGCTTGCCAGACTCTTCCATGCGTGCGGGATACTCTTGGTAGCTTGCTGGGCTCTTTAAGAGGGACAAAGTAATCAAACCGGGTTAGCTTTGTGCAAGGTAAATGCCCTACCTGCTGTGCTATTGCTTCAGCCCCCAAATTGAAAGTGAAAAAAAAAAGTATACTTAAGGGTCTAAGCAACTCCTACTTGGGGAGGGCATTTGCCTGGCCCACAGCTGACCCAGGTTAGAACCCCAGCATTCCAAATGGTCTGCCCAGCACCACCAGGGGTAATTTTTTTTTAGCAATGCTGGATGTGACCCCAAAAGAAATATGTATACTTGAATTGTATTATCAAAAAAGCAAGAGACCAAACATACAGTTTATTATTAATCACATTATTAAAGTGATTAATACCATAAGGAAAAACAAAATAGGTTAATGGTCAGAGTTAAGAAAAAACAGCCACAGATAAAAATAAAACAAAATAAACTATGGTGCCCACTCGAGCAAATCGATGAACAACAGGACTACAGTGCTACAGTGCTATGTGAAACATAGTAAGCCACTTTCCCATTAATTTTACTAACATAGTTTTCAGTATTAAATACCAGATTTTAAAAATAAACTCTGTTCACTTGATAATCACTTTTTAAGACATATATATATACATACCTGCACTGAATCAGAAAAAAAAACAATCAACTAAAAGTTAAGATATAGATTTTCTACTTCTTGAAAATCCTTTATAAATTCTCTGAACTTAACAGTTTTTCATCCATGAATGAGAAAAATTATGATATCTATAGTCTCTTGAAATTATAGTCTTCCAGATAATTAAGATCACCAAAAAGGCCATTTAATATAATCCAGGATAAATTTGTATAATTTATACCTATGGCACTTAAGGGGCAGACATGAAAATAAAATGACAGTAATCTCTATCAACTCCATCAATACAAGAGCTGAGAGGATAGTCCTGTGCCAACAAAGTGCTGAAAAATGACACATAATTTTTTAAAAAATGAGTACTAAGGTTAAATTTTCTTACACTGCCAAAAGCAAGTGTTAATAGCTTAGTATCAAAACTTAACTGGTAGGATTCAAATGGAAAAAGCATTTTTCTATTTAAAAACTGCTTCTCCAGCAGTACTTTCTACTGCTTTTATGTGCAACAACTACTCTGTCCCAGATTACCAACAAAGAAATATAAAGAGAGAAAGCAAGGAGCATCTAAAACACAAATTTAGGATAATTTGGATATTAATAGTGAAATACTTATATTTTTGATACTTCATTGATTTAAACAGTGAAATGTTAATTCTGGGTATAAATGAATATTTGACTACTTTTTCAAACTCTCAAACACATTCTAAGGTAGGTCAGAGAGGAAATTACTTTGCTCTTAAGAATACCAAGGCACATAACAACTTAACAATTTTGCCAGTTTTATAAAAAAAAAAAAAAAACAAGACTTTAATCAAAATACAAAAGACTCTACCTTCTACCAAAGATTCCTGGCACTGCTCCTTGCGGATTAAAAGACTAAACAAATAAAATGTAATGCTAACTCATCCATTCAAGAAAATTCCAAAAACAGAAGTTCCATAATATCTATTTACAGCCAAAAGCCCTTTTTATATCATTAATAGACTCATCTAGAGTCATAATTCATCTGATGAGCCAGTTAATTATTAATTTTCATACATCATTTCATTTCCTTAGGCTACATTTAGCCTTTGTTACATTTTCCATTCCTTTTGCTACAAGTGTATTTTACTCTGCATAGAACGACTGGTAATAAGCACAAAATGCTGGTCAGAAAACAAACTGCCCTCCAACCTGGCTTCTTATATTGAGTGACTCTGTGTGTGTGTGTGTGTGTGTGTGTGTGTGTGTGTGTGTCTAAAGCATCAGAAATAGTTTTTATTGATTCTTTTCCTTTTTTCCCTTCGGGTTAATGATTCTGTAATTTCATTAACATTGCCTTTCAACATCACTGCCTTGGTGGTTAATAGACCCAGGCTATTCCCTTGGGCTTCTCTAGTTACAGCTTTTGTAACCAGAAGAATATAGAAATGAAAAGCCTATTGATAGATAATATAAGTTATTCTCATGCAAGCCTGCAATATGAAGCACATTTTGCAATTCAATCAAGGACAGATAGAGCTGAATGTTCTTAGATCCAGGGAGTTCATTTTAATAAGCAGAATGTACCTTGTCCTAACACAGGTGACTGACTCCTCAGAAAAGATTGTATAAACAAAAACCAATCGTGTAAGTCATTTTATTGGCAACAATATAAACACAGTATATTAGATGTCACCAATAAATCAAAATTATTCTTGTCTGCAATTTTAGCAAGAGGAAAGTGCAAACATGTGCCCGGGAAGCTAGAGGATATTGCTGAGGAAATACACAGTATGTGTACAAATATCATTTCACTAAATTGAAAGGGAAGGAACAATATTTTGATAAAATAATCTATAACAAAATAGAGTTGAACATTTCTGTAGTTTTGTAATATTCAATGAAACTGACAGATTCAGACCTTCTAGCATAGAAATTACACAGAAACATGACTGGGAGAAGTCCACACTGCTGAGCTGTGGTGAGCAGACCTGTAGAGGTCACACCTGGTAAATATCATATACAGACCCTATCTTCAATTTTGCACTTCCAGGGTCTCATGTTAGAAGTACCAAAAAAGTACCATATTTATTCTAAGTGCTATCAAACAATATAATTCCCCTAGCAGGATGAAATCAAAGAGTTTTTAGCTCTATGGATACTGAACCCTATTTCTAGTTAGTGTTCAGTATCCATAGAGCTATCTTTGGATAGAAATCTTTGTTTTCAATCTTTTCTTTTTATATTTCAAATTTCTTCTCAAAAATAAAATAATCCTTCATATGTTTTTGGAGTAAAATACCATCACCCTTTTATATCTAAATTATTGAGGGTGATCATCATGGTCAATTACTACGAACAGAGAAAAGAACAGGAAGAGAAAAAAGAAAACTGGGACAGAAAGTAGGCTCTGACAGATGGCTGGAGATGGAGAACAGTAGTGAAAAAATGAAACAATAGGAAAGCCCAAGGAGACTGCTCAAAGGCTTGGAGCGAATGCCATACTTGTGCTAGAACCTCAAGCTCCTAGATTTAGCACATCTGAGTCCAGCCCTCCATCTCCCAGGGGGCCCCAGCAGCAGACTGAGCACTGAACTGTCAGACCACCAGAGCTAGGCTAATGTTCACCAGGATCCCTGGGCCCCCTAAGCTCTACTTAGAAAGCATAGACAGATAGATAGACAGACAGACAGACAGACAGATATTCATTTCAATAAATTATTCTCCAGCTGGTCAATCATAACAACTTTAAATATCAGGAGAGACCAAATAATACTTTGTGTAGGGTGCTTACCTTGCACACAGTGGACTAGGGTTTGACGCCCTGGCACCACGGATGGTCCCTTCAAGCCTCACAAAGAGTGACCGCACTCCTGAGCACAAAGTCAGTCATAAGCCCTTAGCATAGCTGGGTATGGCCCCAAAACAAAAAAAGCAAAAAGAAAACAAAATAGTAGAAGGATATCCGATGTTTCCACACAATGCTTTACTTGATCTTTCTACATAATGTTAGTGATTACAGCTTGCTAGAAGTAATTTAAACAAGATAATATTGCTGGAGAGTAATATTAGAAATTCAGCAACATCTCTTAGAATCCACTTGCCACATTTCAATGTAACTATACAATTCTTATATCCCACAGTTAATTAAATATCACTTCTGTTAGTGTTAATTACCCACAAGTATTTCATTTACTTGCCTCAGTCATTAACCCATCAATGAGTACAGAAAGTTCTAAAAAACTTCAAGCCTACCAAGTATGTCAAGCCTACCAAATATGTCAAATATGTCAAGGGAGAGGACTAAGGATTTCCTTAGTCAACTAAAAGAAATCACACAAAATGAGAATGAAATTGGAATCAAAAACATTTTTTAAGACAAATAGAAAATAAGTTCAGAAAGGTAACCATGTCTTGGCCCTGGCACTGGTTAATATGAGCACCTCTGTGTTTAGTGAAGCACTCTTTCTAAAGCATTATTTCTCAAACTGCTTTGCTGCAATCCATTGGCGGACCATGAAAATAGCTGTTCACTGGTAAAAATATTTTTCAAGAAAATAGAACTGAAATAAATGGAAACTTATCACAATACACTGTATTTTTGATGCTTTAATGTTGTTAAGTATTAGTTACATATATTTCACTTCAGTTATCTGTGGATGTACAAATCGGTTTATACACATATTAATGAAATGTCTTATGATCGGTTATAGGTTTTTAAAAGTTTAAAAGCCACTGAATAAAGTGTACAGACCACTTGCCTTATAGACACCAATAATTGACAGTTACATGCATACACAAAGTTGATTAGCCAAAGTGAAACAAATACCAAACAAATTTAACCATAATGAAGAAAATCCAAAAGCTTGGTGTTGTGGGCTTTATAAAAGTTAGGATTAATACTCACTATACAACTATCACTTCTATTTTTTACTCGATTAATATCAACAGATCAGCTGTGTTGGGCTCTAAACTATCTGTCAATAGAATCAGTATGACTAAAAGTTCAAGATCTTCAGTATGAAGAGGGAAAACGGTCTACCTAGAAATAAAACTCACCCTTTCAATGTTAAAGGTGGAAAAGTTTAAACTAACACTTAACACTTCTATTGAACTGAGTTTTTTCAAAATGCATTCTTAATATGAGTTAACCATCAGATCCAATGAAGAGGAATTTGAAAATGGAAAAGTGAACACATTCTCTATGATGTCACCACTGAATTAATTACCTGAATTGCAAAGAGTGAACACCACATGGCCAAGGTCTGCGGCACAAAGACTTCTTTAGAAATATAAAAGAAAAGCAACTGGATGGTGATTTTTCTTTTCCACTCACTCCCAATCCCCCCTCCAAAAAATAAAAATTCACACAAAGTAACCCTTGAGATAGCAAAATATGCAAATGAAGAGTATTTTTTAATTTAAAATATGTAAACAATTGGCTCATGTGAGTACTTATTTGCAAAGCAAGAGAATCACTATTTTTTCAAAGAATAATAAACATTTGCATATGGAAGATTCTAGAAAGGAAACTGAATTTATCACTCATTAAACCAAATATTGAATCATATAATAAAATGCCTCTAGGGGCCGGAGCGATAGCACAGCGGGTAGGGCGTTTGCCTTGCACGCGGCCGACCCGGGTTCGATCCCCGGCATCCCATATGGTCCTCCAAGCACCGCCAGGGGAAATTCCTGAGTGCAAAGCCAGGAGTAACCCCTGAGCATCGCTGGGTGTGACCCAAAAAGCAAAAAAAAAAAAAAAAAAAAATAAAATGCCTCTAACACATGTGTAACTGTGTTCTTTCTTTCCTTCAATATAGTTATTGCTTAAAAGTGGTCAAGTAACTATTTATAGCTGCTGGTAGACAGAAGTTTTATACAAGTTAACTTGTATTCATTGACATCACTGCAGAAGTATGAATGTCCACAACAATGACTAGGCTCTTAACCAAAATGACAACATATTTATTAAAAAAAAAAAAACACAACCCTACATGAATGACTCAGTCAAGTTACAGACAGACGTGGAATCTATTGGTCATGCTGAAAAGGTTGGGAAAACATTAATCCATTTCTTCACACACAAGAATAACAGGAATTCATTCGTAGCCCTGGCATCTGGTGGTTAGTTTTCTGTGTAGAGTATCCTACAGGCCTAGAAATAAAACTGTATAAAACTGTATAGATTTGGCTCAGAACTTCAAGGATAAATAATATACAGAAAGTCTAATCTCTTCACCAAGAAGCCTGGGATAAGGTCAGATATTACACTACGCTCCAATCTACCCATCTGCAGTTAAGTTGAGTAAGGCTTGCTGCACCTAAAGGAATGTGTAGTTGTTTCTGTTCTTTACCTTGAAGAGATTTCATCAGACAAGAACAGGGGCCCCACTAGGCTTCATCTTGTCTGCTCTGAACTACTTAAAGCTTTCATGATTCCAATGAATCATGATTAGTTTATTATTACAACTCCATGATTACAGACAATCCACCAATTTTTGTTCCCAGAGTGAAGCACTATTACATCCATAGTCTGTTCAACCTAAAAACTGCCTTAGTGTCCAGCTAGGTAATTTTTCTCCTTCTCTCTTTCTTTGCCTTCTTTTTTACCCCAAATATATATACTACTCACTAATTAGTCCATGCCAAATACCCAACTTGAGACTTTCCCCGATCCTCTCTTAATTCCTTTATTTCTGATCTATAGAATCAGGGAATCTCACTTTTGCTCATAGTTCATAGAATTTTAAAATGAGACCTTTTTTGTTTAGTATAATGCCAAGTACATAAAAGGGCCCAAAAATATTAACAGTTTTATGCTCATTACCTCTCCTTTAACATACATAACTTCTGTGGTGGAATCTTCCCAACAGTTTACTCTTTATGGGGGGAGGGGTGTACCAGAACTCACACCCAGTGGTCCAGTGGTACTGAGGTGAGGGCAGGCTAGAGTAACTCACAACTCCTAACTTTTCTTACACTGCATTATAGTTATTTGCTTGTGTTTCATCTCCCTGTCTAATCTTATTAAGTTATAGAGCCCCACTTATTTTTAAATTCCTACCAATCCATGTAAACACAGATTATTTCGCACCATGCCTATCCAATTACATTTTTCATATTTTGCATATCTTTAAGTTTTTCAAGCTATATATTTTAGAGGGAGGTGTCTTCCAAGCAAAATTCAGGCAGCCTGGGTGCCACTCCTGGCAATACTCAGCCTATATGGCCAGAGAGATCAATGCTAGGGCCCATAATAAGGTGTTGCCTGGGCCAATTTCCAGGGCCACACCAGGCATTTCTCAGGAGGCCATGAGGATCGAGGGATCAAACTCAGGGTTTCAAATAACCCATTGCATTCCAGCCTTTCCACTGTTTCCCTGGGTCCATGCTACATTTATGTATTCACTTGTTATATATTTACAGCATTTTTCTGTTCATTTAAATAGAAAAATATGGTAAGTACATAAACTCTATGTTGATAGATGTATAGCCTGTAATTACTGCCTGAACAAATACACTATAAGTAAAACGTGGTCATACAAACACAAATTTCACCCTTTTGTCTTGTGGAATCAGTTTAGAGTTGCATGTTCCCAAATCGGCTCCCTGTCTATTGCTTTCTCTAACTGGAAAAAAGCAGCATAGGGACTCTAGTCCACTCAACTGAGCAGGCACATTATTCTTGCCTTTATCTTGGCATACTTCTGAACAGTGACAAATCCTAGCGACGAGCTGCAAAATGAATGGTTATTTCAGTACTAAAATTGGGGCCCTACTTTTGTTGTTGGGGGTTGCTGGCACTGAGACCTGTCAACGCATTTTGGGTTGTCATGGTGGAAAAGTTCCTCAGCATTCTCCCTGCTCACCCCACACTGGCTTCACACTACACAATTCACTTGTGTCGTAAGTCTCCCTATTCAGACTTTCATTAGGAGAAAAAAATAAGGCTTCTGTTTCATTAGTGTTTTTCATCAATTCTATCATATTAAGTAATACGATGAACTATTTCTGCAAGACAAACTGTTCCTATCATCATCTTTAAAGAGATTCAATATTTTGACCTATTAAAAGGGCTTTTGTTTTGGGGTTTTGGTAGATTTTTTTCTTTCTCTTTTATTTTGGTTAGGTTTTAATTTTTGGGTTACACCCAGCAGTGCTTGGGGGACCAGGCAATGCAGGGGTTCAAACCCAGGCTTCCTGCAAAGCACGCACTCAGCCCATTGAACTGTGTATCCCTTTGACCTATTAAAGACTGTTACATCATTAGAAGTCAGACCTCCGAGATCATATTAAATTATCCCATTTACATACGTAATTTTAGAAGGAAAAAATAATGTTAGAAATCAAGGTTACACTGGGGGAAACACGATAACAGGAAAAGACTATGAGAGATATTTGGAGAAAGGGGATATTTACCATGTTTTATTGCTTGATTCAGATTCCAGTTCCTAAGTTGTGATCAGCTTGTGAAAATTTAGCAAACTTAGGCTATATACAACTTTTTGTATTAATATTTTACTTTTGTATGAAAAAATTAAAAGTTTGTGTACTTTTGTGTGGAGTTTGATTGACATAAATGAGAAACTAGAAAAAGGTGACTGTTGGGCATCTTTTAATCAAACTACTTATCAATGTCATTTTAAACGGTTTGTGATAGGTCTGTCCTCCCAGAATGCATCAGGCAGCATTTTTATTGGAAAAAACTCCTAGTGCTATTTCTTTTCTTATTCTACCTTCAGTCCTGATCTGTGTGTATGAGCTAACCAACTATAGTGAAAAGGTGCAATAGAGTTAAGTCCTGTGTTACTACATTCTTTATATCACCAAAGTAATTACAGAAAATGAATTCACCAAAGAAGAGAATGTACAGGAATTTCACTTCCTGGATAATCTCTTTCAAGAAGTACTCATATATTCTGAAAGAATTACAAACTAATATTCCAACTCCAAAGGTAAATACCACAATGTGAAAGGAAGAGCAGTGGAAAGAATGTCCTCAGATTTAATTTAGTGGCAGAAACAAACACAAAGAAGAAAAAAGACTGAGAACACTGAGTTCTCTTCAGGAATGTTGAAAAGACCACTTTCTGCCATATAATGAAGGAAGGCAGGTCTGGTACAAAACATAATTTGCTATTATCTATCTCCTTGCCCGGTCAATTTGAGCCAGAGAGGAGTTTTACCCAATAGATGAACCCTAGGATTCAAAATTTTTTAAGATGCTGTTCCTATTTGGAATAATAGTCTCTTCCTCCCAAGCAAACTAACTGATCCAGATATTCGAGAGAGAGAAAAAAAATGGCCACTCAAACCTAAAGTGAATTCAGGAGAATGGGTGTTATAGAAGCAGTTAAATTTAACAATCACATTCAAGGATCCCTAGTCTTCTAAGCAACTTTGTCTTCAAAGAAAAGAATTCAACTACAGTACCAGGAAGGAAAAGTGTTTTGAAAGAGGAAAGAAATGAGAGGGAGAGAGAAAGGAAGGGAGGAATGGGGGGAGGGAGAGAGGGAGAAGTGGGGGGAAGGAAGGAAGGAAGGAAGGAAGGAAGGAAGGAAGGAAGGAAGGAAGGAAGGAAGGAAGGAAGGAAGGAAGGAAGGAGGGAGGGAGGGAGGGAGGGAGGGAGGGAGGGAGGGAGGGAGGGAGGGAGGGAAGGAAGGAAGGAAGGAAGGAAGGAAGGAAGGAAGGAAGGAAGGAAGGAAGGAAGGAAGGAAGGAAGGAAGGAAGGAGGAACTAACCATTGAAATCATTACACTTGGAGTCAATTCTTAAGCTTCAGTGTGTTTCCAATGCAAAACACACACACACACACAGACATAACACATACTACAAACTCACAAGTAGTTTTATTTCTCTCTTAAATGACTTCAAACTCCAGCAACATTTGCTATAGCGGCTCCTTTCCCGCCAACCTCGTCAGGTTGCACCTGCTTCACACATCACCACTGGAAGCAAACTTGAAGGAGATGAGGAATGGGCAGATTTAAACCAACACGAATCAATTTTATACTAAAAAATGTTTCCCAGCTTAGAGTTAAAAGGGAGGGCCAGTGGGGACCCCTAGGGAGGAGGAGGGGGACAACTGGTATTTGGCGCTCAGCCAAGGCAGAAATCGTGACTCATCAAAACTTTCAGAAAGGACATGTTGAACAAGACATTGAACTTGTCTTGAGTTCACCTTCGGGCCAAGAAATGCTCTGAACTGGGAACTGGGAAAAGAGCGTTTGGCCAACACCTGGGACAAACGGCTGTGGCGGCCGTGGGCAAAACCCCTAGAAATATCTAGCTCTCAGTTTCCGTATCTGGAGGAGATCAGCTCAAGTTTTAATAGTCTGTACTTGAATTTTCCAGTTCCGATAACCTAAAGAGAATCAGGCCACTGGGGGGAGCTGCGGAACTTCCCTCACAAACACCAAGGACCCCAAATGTGGGGGCTTGCGGGGTGTGGGTGGGGTGGTAGCAGGTGATACCCTGGAAGTAGCTGGGGAGCAGATGCAATGCCCTCCTCTCCGTTCCAGGGGAGCTCAGTGACCGGCGTCCTGCCGACGCTGCGCCGGTGACTCCGGAAGTACCCCCCAACTAGCCCTCTGCGGGGGGCGGGGGTGAAGATGATCCAGGGATGGGGCCGAGCTCGGCTGCAGAGGAAGCGAGTAGAGGGGCGGGGGCCTCTCTAGTCCTCGAGAAGATTTGCAGAGGTCCTGAGGGCCCCCGGGCCAAAGGAAAGAGGCCAGCCCTGATCTGCTGCGGACCTCAGCAGCCCGGCCCACTGGGGGCCCGGGGCCGGCGCCCCCCGTCCCCAGAGCCGAGCGAGAAGGGGCGGAGATCCGAGTCGCGGGGCCCCGCGGGTGGCGCGCTCCCGCGACCCCGCCTCTCCCGAGCCGCCTCTGCCCCTAACCCACGGCCCGGTTCGCTCCGAGGCGAGCGCCGCTAAACAAAACAAACTCGGGTCGGCTTCCTGTTGTGCAACCCGGTCCTGAGTAAGTCTGGGCCCCAAGGACGGCGCTGCCGGCCCGCGGCTAGGAAGCCCGGGCGACGGGGACCAGCGTGCCGCGGGCCCGAGCCCGGATGCGGGGGGGAGCGCGGCTTTGGAGAACGCAGGACCCCGCGGTGCGGGCCCGGAACCCCCGCCCGCCAAGGCCCCAGCCCTCTGCAATGCTTTCCAGCTTCGTCCCCAGCGCCGCTTCCCCGCACCCCCCCCCCCAATCCCCGCTCCGGCTCCCCACCCCCAACAACAATTCGCATACGCGACCCGAGGCGCCGGTATGAACCTTTTCCAAAGTTTCTCCTCCAGGTACCTAACTGAATCATCCACGGGATGACAAACCCATCGGGGCCAAGATTTCCAGACACTTGGTGACTTCCTCAACCCGAGATGACTTGTCAGCTGCAATGAGTAACTTGGAAGTGTCGCTCGGGGCAAGGTGTGTGTCTCCGACGCCACCGGCTGCTCACTCACGCTTTCCATAGAGTGGCCGGGCCGCGACTTCAAAATACATACACACTGTGTCATTTATAGGGACTGGAGCCGGGCGCGGGACAAAGTCCCCGAAACAGAGACATTTTCTAAACAGTGCTGGCATTTTGTGGAGCCCCGTAAAAATATCACCTCTGGGAGACCCACCCCAGTGGGTCGACAGCGCGTCTGACTATGCGCGTTGGGCGGCGTGGGAGGTTCTAGACCCCGCGGGTCACCGGACCTGTCCCAGCCCAAAGCTAACGTCCTCTCCCGCACCCCGAGAAGCTCCCAAAGCCACGGGGAAAATCGGCTTCAGAGAGACACGCGCGTGGAAAGTCGCTCGGAGGAAGCTCCACCAACACGTGGGCACTGGGAAAGGCAGAACTCCAGCCCCCCGGGTGCGTGAGCGGCGCCGCGCCTCACCCCATCTCTCCCCCAAAGTTTCCCGCTACAGCGGGGACTCAGGACGTACACAACCGTGCCCAGGTTTACCCGCACCCCTCCCCCCTGTAAACTGCCCTGAAGAGGTCGCCCTCTGACCCCGGTCGTTTAAAATAAATAAATAAATAATGAACCCAAACAAAAACTATTCCTAATTAGACAAACTTTAAAGCCTTGTTGGTTTCTTTTCCATCTTCCGAATGTGGCGCTCTGAAAAACAACTCCCTAGAACTCAGCGCGATTCCGAATTGGGGGGGGGGGGGGGAGGACTCCTATCAGAAAGAGATCCCTTAGCGTTGGGGAGGGGGGGGTGCGCATATCCTCAAACCCGCGCGAACGCCACCGGCTCGGCGTAGAAAACGTTCCACGATTGGACTCTGAGTTTGTGTTTCAGAGCGTTTTAACCGCCCCGCACTCCCAAACGCTGGTTTCTCTTCCCCCGTCTCAAGCCTGGGAGCAAAGTTCCTATGGCATCTACTTACCAGGTAACCGGGATTTCCACAACAAAGCCCAGCCTGCGGGTCCCTTCCCCCGGCCGGCCAGCGCCAGTGACAGCGGGCGGCCAGCGCTGGCGAGGAGTCACTCGGGGCTCTTCGGCGCGCGCCGCGGGCTCTGCCTCCTTCGGAAACGCAAACTCCCATCCAAGCCGGGGCGCGGAGCGCGGAGACCCGGCCCGAGCGGTGGCGGCGTGCGCGCGCGGGTGCTAGGGCAGCGGCTGCAGGGAGAGGAGGCGGCAGGAGGGTGGCTGGACCCTCGGCATCCACTCTTTCTCCCCTCCCCCCAGCCCTCGACACACACTTGCCAGTACTGTTTGCAAAAAGTTAAGTTTCGACTTTGTGCCGCGCCTGTCTAGCTCATCCCTGCCTGGGGCCGGGCCGGAGGATGCGTCTGGGGGCCGACCCCCCGGGATGCTGGCTAATTGCTGCCGGCGAGTCGGGGGAGCGCTGGAGCGAGCCGGGTCGGCTGCCGGCAGCGAGGAGGGGGGGGAGGAGGGTGGGAGAGGGGCGGGGAGGGGCGGCGGTGGCGGCTCGGGGCGCTGGTGCCCGTGCGCGCCGCGCTCTGGGCTGCCCGGGAGGCGCAGTGTGGACGCGACTGCGGGGACAGGGGAAGGGGAAAGGAGGGAGGGCAGAAGGGAGGCGGCCCTGGCGCTGAGCGGGGATGTGTGAGCGGCCGCGAGGGCCGGCCTGCAGCCAGCTGCTTCCTGAGTGCGAGCGCCGGAGGGGGAGGGTCGGGAGGTGGGGGCGGGCTCGCTGGCCACCCGACTGGCCAATTCGAAGGCCGAGCCGGTGTCTCCCTCCGAGAGTTCACACACGCTCGCGTTCCCGTGCGCCAGGGAGTAGAGCAACTCCGCAGCAGGGTAACGGCCAGGAAGGACACTTCGCTTTCCTCTTGGGCCTTATTTGTTGAACTAGACTTTTTCCTTTTGAACAGGGAGGGAAGAGGGGAGGGAGGGGACTGCAACGGGGTTTCACTGGATCAGATGACGAACCATAAACAACTAGAGAGGGAGAGGGAAATTGGGGAAAAGGTGTTTTTAGTATTAAAGGTTCAGATACACAAACTTGGAAAACGGGTCGGTGCCGCACTGAGAAGGCCTTTGGCATCTTTTAAAATTTAAGACAGAAGTTGATAGTATTAACAAGGATGTCAAATCCTAAACACAGGTTGTTGGGACTAGAATATATTCCCTATGCATGTTACTTCCATATTGGAAGTTTCTTCTGCAGAACTCTGCATCTTCCTTCTACAAAACTTCTGCATCTTCTTCACCGTCTCCATGTAATCCCAGCCCTTCTGCCAGGCATGGATCAGGACCCTCCAGTAGTTCTCCCCAGAAGGCCACTTATTAGTGGTTCTCCACATACGTTGCCACAGATAGAAGAACTTCCACTTGGGGTTGCAATGTGTAAAGCATACAATATGATCCTAATAACCTTTCCGAGTGAAAGCTTTGTTCACCCTCATGAGTGAAATGAATAAGGATATTCAAAAAGGAATGTCACCAGTCCTGATGGGTGTTGGAATACTGTATGACTGAAATCCAATCATGAACAGCTTTGTAAGGGTCTATCTCAGAGCGATTGAATAAAAAAGTTAAAAAAAAAAAGTCACCAATCTTTAAATTCTAGAGCTCTCACCCAAATACAAATTTGCGTTTAAGTTTGGAGGTACTATGGTCAAGATAGAAGTTCTCAAGTACCAAAACCAAACCAAAAAAAATTCAGAAAGAATAATATTAGGTTGATCTGCATCCATGACACTGATGTCACAAAAACAAAAAAAAAACCTGTTTTCAACTTACTTCTCATGTCTTGTTATATGACTGCCTTTCAGGACTCTCTTTAGAAAAGACACCTCCCCTTTAATAAAGATACAAACTCATCAGAATATTAATCACCAGAATATCTGTCAGCAGAAGGAGGAGGGAAATAAAATAATTAAGACTAAGGATATGTCATTCTGTCAGTTTCCAGCTATCCCCCTCTATTCTTCATCACCTTTTAAATACAAGTATCCAAACCCAAGATGGCAATAGATGGGTTCAATCACACACACAAAAGAAAACACTCATAAAAATGAAGCATGCACAACATCACAAAAACAAAGAAACCAAGTAGTAGAAGTTGCCATGATTATTCCATTGTGGCTAGTTATTGCAACATGCCTGACATTCACATAAAATCTTTCTCGTTAATTCCAGCCTCAGGATCAGATCAAGATGGGAAAACTCTGACCATTCAGTGTATCACAGGAAATCATCTTCATCCAGACCCTTGTGCTGTACTCATTGCTCCCCAGGAATAAGCCAAATCTGTACAGGCACTGCAAAAAAACTTTCCAAAACCCCTTAAATATTGTTTTAAATACTAAAGTTTTGATGCATGAAATAATATCCTGGAGGCCTGCAGATGCTTTCAAAACTTCCCATTTGATGGCAACAACTTGGCTGGAAGAGGAAAAGTATAGTCCTACACCCTACTTTAATCAATGGCTCATAGAAATAAAACTCTGGGAAAGTTCTGAGTCATCAATCTGGAGATCCCCAAGATTCTCTTCATTCTATAAGTGCCCAAGAGTTCAAGGAAAGGGATTGGTTTTGGGTGGTTTTTTTTTTTTTTTTGGTAGTATTTTCACAAGCCTCTTGTGAAAGAGACATTTACCACAAGATAGGTACAGTGCTTTGGATGACTTTTTTCCCTTCCAGTCAGGAATGTAGATCTGCAATGTCCTTACATTCCATGGGACATAGTAAAGTTGCAATACTCCCCTAAACAAACCTGGTGACTCAGAATAAGCTCTGCACCTCTTCAGGACTGAATTGGTCAGCTGGAGTGGAGTATAAAGAAGGCAAAGGAAATCACGTGACTCAGCAATGACACTCTCCTTCTCTGCCCCCCCACCATAAGCTCTTCATCTTCTTACAAATCATGTCCTGGCAGCACTTCAGCCAGGTTGGGGCAAGGGTGGGAGGAGGGGTATTGGACTGTAACCCAGTTGGTATTTTCCCTCTCTGGAGTCTTTAGCTGTGTGAATCTCAACTTCTGACTCAGGATAGTTGACTCAACAGACAAGGCCTGGCTACAAGCTCAAATCCAACTCTCAGTCATCTGAGAAATATTTAGTGAGTACCTACTCTATTCCACAGCTGGAAGTAAAGAACGTAATAGACATTGATTTACACAAGAAGATGCTATATAAAGCATTTTGTCCAGTGTCTACTCTATAGCAAACTCTCCAGAAATAGTATTTCTTTGCATATATTATTTCATCTACTTATCAAGGAAATCACACAAGATTGGCATTGGTGATATCTTATTTAGAAGTCAGAAAGCTGAAACAGTTTGAGAGTAAGAGATAGAGCTAGATTTTCCCATCTAGAAACCCCAAGGTCCTTCAACATTGCTAACCCACAAAATAACAACTGCAGGTGCTTTGAATATGTTCAAAGTAGATGTTTTGTGATAATTGTTGAATACAAAGTGAGAAAAAGATAAGAAAAACTGACTGCAACACAGACTTCAACTGTTTAAACTCAGCTTCAAAAAATAGGTAGAAAACTAATAAGAAAAAAATGAGACAATTCCAAAATCAGAAAGGACATAAAATGCATAGATTCTATGAATCTACTCACTCAAGCCTGAGTACAATATAAGAACATTCACAATTTCAGCTATAACAGTGGACTCCCCAAAGAAACACCCCACTGCAACCCTTCAAGAGAATTATTATTTGTGTCAGCACGAGTGATCTCATATAGTAAATCATTCTTTAACTTACAAGGAACTATGATTGGAAGCCTACTCCTGTAAAGTGTCCATAGAAACAACTTTTAACACTAAAATTGAGATAAATTGATCTCACTGATCCAGTAATAGTATGCCTAACTTCTCTCTCGCCTCCCCCCTCACACACATACATGCGCACACACACACACACACACACACACACACACACACACACACACACACACACACACAGAGGACCTGGCAACAGACCAGTAAATAGAAATGCAGTGGAAAAACTCAGCATTTGCCAACTTAAAGAGGGAAACTGAATGTGTAAGATGGAAAATTTCCATTTTACCATCCTAAGTGAATAGTGAGTAGTACAATGGAATTTTATCAGTATTTGATACCCTAATAGAACTTTTAAGTGGCTTTCTACTTATTTTTCCACAGTTTAGTAAGCGTGGACTCTCTTGTTTACACATTAGTGGTATAATTTTCAAAAATCATTATTTGCAGCCTCTGTATTCATAATATCATACTTCTCTAAGGTCAACATGTAAATCAAAGTCTCAAATGTATTAGTTTGTAAAGTATGCCAACTAATAAAAGTTGAATAGTTTATTCCATACAAAGTCTCTCTTCATTTAAAGAAATTTTTGATTAACAATTTTTTTTATTTTGTACAAAACCAGATGCAGGTATTGATCAACAAAGGTTTTGGGATATTTGTAAATAGGTTGATGACATATTACTAGGTATTAAGAATCTACAAAAATGAAATAAATTCACATGTAAACACAACATTACACAGAAATTAATTTTCCTACCCTTTTACTACTTAACCATACTGACCACGTATACAAGGTGCTGTAAAATTAATCAATTTAATTACAATTCCATGTCATCCACATACTTTGTTTTCTGTTTGCTTTTTATTTTTGGTTTTGAGGCCACACCCAGTAGTGCTCAGGGCCCCCTCCTGACTCTGTGAATAGAATTTAATTTACATTTCTCCCTAAGTATTTCATAGTCTAGCAATAAGGCCAAGTACTAGAGATTGTTGATGATAAGCGAATGAATTAACGAGAAAGCAAAGAATGATTTTCCTATTTCAAAGATGTGACTAGCACTAAAAATGAATGTGTGTTTATCTCTCTGAACGTTAAATGATTTAATTTTTAAGTCCAAATACTTTCTAATTTCTTTCTATACCTATAGGCTTTCTTCTATACACTGAACACTAAAATATTACTTCTCACTTCTTGGAATTCACAGACTTTATACAATGTCTAGTATTAGGATGATGAACTTCTCCCTCTCCACCTCTCCTACCTTCTACTCCACCATCATCTTCACACCTACAGCAAACCAGGTCATTGGCATCACACCTGAAATTCTACTGAAAGAAAAAATCACACACTAAACTAAAAGGAAAAAAGAAGGAAGAGGGTGAGGATGTCACTCATTGATAAAGTGCATAGCTCTGTGTGTGAGGCCTGGGTGAAGCCCTCACACCATACAATGCAAAGAGAGGGAGGAAAGGCAAACTATGTAATGAGATGTACGGAAGTTATTTTTTAAAAAATGAGAGGGAAATAAGAAGGCTGGACTGTTTAAGCACTAAGACACTAATAGGATAATTTATTTTAATAAATAAGTCTTCACTAGAATTAAACTCACAGTAATTTAGTGGTTCTTTGAATTCCTGAATTCACCTCAATCTCTAAATACACTTATATGGGGGCTTTAATACGTTTAACATTTTCCAACAAATCCTAATGGATACAAAAGCACTCAGAGGTTTTTCCTCGTGGACAAACACTTCAATCTGCTCTTTAAAACAATACAAAAAGAACAGGGGCTCCATGGAGCTGGGAGGGGTTATGGGAGCTAGCTTGGGGTCATTCCCATTCCAGGTGTTTAGTTATCTCCTTGCTTCCCTTCATTTTTAAGTCTGGAAAATAAAGCAGGGAAGAAAGACTATTGCATAAATGACTGCTTGCCCCCAGAGTACATCCATCCTGGGTGAATACCTTTTTCTGACTGATACACTGTTTTTCCTACATTATTTGGTTATCTATGTTATCTCAAATTCTACATCTTCGAGATGAGGGAAGATGTAGCTTCAGTTCCATTTTACACAGGAGAAAACAGAGACTGGAAGAGGTGCAATGTCTTCCCAAGGTGACTCAGTTCATGGGAGAATGGTGGAGCTTCAAACAATAACAGCATTACTCAGTTACTCTTCACTTTATTCCTCATTATTCTACTACTCTTTTAGGGCAGAAAGTCCTGTTTTTATAGGATAATTATTTGTTTATTCACTCAACGTGGTATGTTAGAAGGACAGTGGACTCTAAAATCAAAAAACCTTGAAATCCTAGCTCTGACACTTACAAAGAGATCAGGAACTGATACCTGAGCCACTGAAGACCTCAGTTCTGCTCTCTAAGTTAGTGAATATGAATTTCAATACTGACTGGTGGACATGTGTTTCTAGAGGATCCCTCTATTGTTAAGGGACATAGTCCAGGAGTTTCAGGGAGAAATCACCCCAGCTACAAGTTCAAGAATGGGTATGATGACTCCAAGAGAGACCTTACTACTGCAGACAAAGTGAATGGCTCATAAGAACAAGCCAAGCTAATCACTGCATGGTATGCCCCTGGGTGCAGGGATTGGTTCAATGAGGAACATTGGTTCAATGGTCCAATTTGGACCAATAAAATGTGAAGAGAAAGTTCTGGTCACAGACATTGGTTCAGTGAAGAGAGGTAAAAGTAAAAGAGAATGAAGACAGTTCTTTCTTTATTTTTTTTTTTAATTAAATCACCGTGAGAACAGTTACAATGCTTTCAGGCTTAAGTCTCAGTCATACAATGATTAAACACCCATCCCTTCACCAGTGCACATGTCCCATCACCAAGAACCCCAGGATGCCCCCCATCCCACCCCCACCCTGCCTGTGTGGCAGATGATTTTCACTATACTCTCTCTTCACTTTTATTACATTCAATTTTCGACAGAAAGCCCACTATTATTATTTGGAATTTCCCCCCAACAATCAGACCTGCCAAAAAGGCAGTTTTTTGTAAGTAATTTCTCCTCCTTATCCCTAGGGAGGCACTGCAATAGTAGCCTTTATTTTTGTGTTGTGAAGAGATAGAAGTGAAGCTGTCTTCTGCTAACTCTGAAGAGAAGGCTGACACATAGCTGTGAACAGAGTAGTGAAGGTTACAGAGATGAACAACATAATCTTGATGGCTTTTCAGTAGACTGCTGAACCTTTTTCACTTATGAGAGACAAAAGATCCTTTCATTTATTGTAAACAATGAGCAAAAATATAGAGAAGTACTTAAGGTATTCAAGGCACCATGGAGATTTAAAGATAAGCAAGACAAACTTAAAAGGGGCTCACTATTTAATAAACATGTGATATCCTTTAGCATGAATATTTTTTTAAAACTCGGTAGCTTGTCTGGCTCTCCAAGAGGGACGGAGGAATCAAACCCAGGTCAGCCACTTGCAAGGCAAACGCCCTACTGGCTGTGCTATTGCTCCAGCCCCTCAGGGAACTGAGACCCTGAAAAAGCAGAACCCTCGGCCACAAGCCCGCTCAGGTGGGTCTGGCATGTGGACAGCCCAGCCCCACCACATGGCAGAGCCTAGCAAGCAACCATTCGATATGCCAAAAACAGTAACAAGTCTCACAATGGAGACGTTACTGGTGCCCACTTGAGCAAATCGATGAGCAACGGGATGACAGTGATTTTTTAAAACTAACTAATGGGTTTGGGGTATAGCTCAAGTTGTCTTTTATGTTTGAATTTCAGGATTAGATTCCTGGCATCACACTTGATGCTCCAGTTACTGCTACATGACAGGTATCCAGTTCCATGTGTGACCCCTATAACAATAGTGACAAAATCTTTCTTTCAAAAAACTTAAACTATAGTCCATGTCCTTTTCAAGATCCTTCTACATTTTGTCAGTATAATACTAAAGAGAGAACATTTTTTCCCTAGAAAATGGGTGCTGCCTTTTGAAGCCATCTGTTAAGGGGTCAGTAGAGTAACTTATCCTTTTGGTTATGATAAGCTTGAAAATCCAGGCTATTTCTATATTTCTAAGTAACAGGTTAACAAAACACACCACCTAAAAGAATATATATGGGTTAATAAATCTAAATTGAAATTGAGCTTTATCTCATTCCCATATAAAATAGAGCCAACATTTTCTTGAATTGGTATTTAGAAATAAAAATTATTTGTATACAGAGCTAGAGAGATAGTGCAGTGGGCAGGATGCTTGCCTTGCATTCAACTATCATGGATTTGATCCCTGAAGCCCCATATGGTCCCTCAAGCACCACCATAAGAGATTCCTAAGCACACAGCCAAGAGTAAGCCCTGAGCACTATCAGGTTTGGCAAAATATCACACACACACACACACACACACTTTGTATAAAATCTCCTTCCCAGGCATTTTTGAGCCCCACTCATTTTTGTTGTTGTTGTTGTTGTTATAAAAATTCTACCTCAGAAAGTTTCAGTCCAGCCTAGAATACTTCCTTCCACCCTCATGAATTTCTGTCTTCTGTTTTGTAACCAAATGGCAGTTAAAATTCAGCTATAGATAGTACTTAGGACTGTTGGCATAAGCAACAGGGGCAGAGAGTCCTTAGATTCTAGATTGGATTTAGGGCCCAGCAGTCAGACCATTTAAACTCCATGTTGGTGATTTTATCTCAACAGGTTGCATAGGTCAGAAATTTGTACTTCCTGTCTCTGCTGGATTTAATCTTTTAGCAAGAAGTGGACATTAAGGAGAAAGTGAGGGCAGAAAGCTATAACCAAAAACTTAAGACAAAGATTAATTATGGCAAAAATAATAGTTCACATTTATCATGTGCCAAAGAATGAGCAAAGTACTTGAAATTCTGAATCTCATTTAATCCTCTCACAAAGATCAGTCTAATAAGTGGTAGTGGTGGGACTCCGGTCCAGCCCCCAACAGCTTCAGGGCACACACATGTTCACATTTCTTACACTGTACTAGACTCAAGATTATGTTTTTTATGATAAAATATGGTAAATATTGTTATATAAAAATTTTAGAACATATACAGTATAAATGGTACCTGCAGTATTTTTTTATTTGACAAAAGCAAGTGACAATAAGTATTATAGTGCCTTAGTTCTTCAAAATCTGCATAAATATTCTGAAAGTCATTGCTTCAGCTCTTCTGTTTACATGTAATGACCTTTACTCTCCAATTCTAAGAAACCTTCTGCTATAGGGAGATTAAAAAACTTGCCCCAAAGTCCAGATCCTAATTTCTAGAAACTATAAGTTAACTTATGTGGAAAAAAATTAAGCTATAGCTTAAATTAACATTGTTAATAATATGACCTTTAAATAGAGAAAGTATCCTGGGTTGTCTAAATGGGTTCAAAAGCTAAAGGAGAGGAATATGTAGGTGGTGTGCATGCTTGCATGTTTGAAGCCTTGGGCTTCACCGCTGGCACACATACACAAAAAAAGTATTTAAAAGTGGAAGAGAGTTGCAAATGGAGACTGAGTAAGAAGAGTGACAACCATGGAAGCAGAACCAAAGAGAAGCTGTGTACAACTTTGTAAAAATGGTCCCTGAGCCAAGAAATATGGGTAACGTCTAGAAACTGGAAGACAATGAAAACCAATGCTTTCCTAGAACGTCCAGGAAATAGAGTCTATTCAAAAACTCCGGAGCTCCTTCAGGAGTGAGATAGACCAAGTCCTGCCTGGCCAAAGCCCTGGCAACCTAACTTCTACCCAAAGAGCTGTTGCCATGCCAACAGCCCAACTCTATGGCCTATTAAGCTCTACAGTGAAGCCAAACAGCCCCAAAATTCCAAATACCGCAATCTTCAGACTGAGAACTTTGGGGGTCTTCTCAGAATGGGAACAAACAGCCTCTCCACACCTCCAGCCCCTGAACTTGAGTTAGGTCAACAACCACACCCATGTCGCACAACCACTGCCATGTAAACTCAATGCCCAGTCAAATATTCTGGAGTTTCTGGAGCAAGCAGCCATGACACCTCCAAATTCTACAGACTGACATCTCAGTAAGAACACACCAAATTATGGAAATGTAACATAGAAGGCAGTTAAGCTCAATAAACAAAATAATTAACAAGGAAGGCTCAACTGGCAACAAACAGCTTACTATATTCTCAGACAAGAATTTAATGACTCCATGATCAGATATAATAATTTTCACAAATTTTCTTTTACTAAAGTATTATTTCCTCCACTACCCAGCCACCACCATGCTCCAGGCCGCTTTCCAGACACTCAGGCCAAACCTTACGCATGAGCGAAGCCCCATAGAACCAGGAAAAGCAGAACTTTGCGACCTTGGACTCCAGGCTCAATAAGACCTGGAACCAAGATCCTCTGTCTGCATCCTCCAATGTCCAGTGCCCCAGGGATCAAACCCAGATGCTCCACCCTATGGGCGCCAGATAAATACCTCACCAGGCGACCTCCACTACCTCCACTACTCAGCTACTGCCATACTCCAGGCCGCTTTCCGGACCGTGTGGCTGCAACACACCACAAAACACTTAATACCCATTTTCCATAATTTCTGCACCACGTTTGATGGGGTTCAAATACGGTGTGAACCATGGGAACACCTGTAAGGACAATTGGAGGCCGCCCTAAAAGCCACCATCCCTCTCGGAGAGCCCAGCAAGCTACCGAGAGTACCCCGCCCGCACAGCAGAGCCTGGCAAGCTACCCATGGTGTATTCAATATGCCAAAAACAGTAAAAGCAATGGAACTCATTTGCCTGACACCGAAAGAGTCCCCAATACGGCAGTGCTAAGAAGAATGACCAAGGAGAGACTGATAAAATCTCAGGGATGAACTAGACTGCCAAAACGAAGAAGGAATAAAATGACTCTCTGTACTGTCAACACACGTATGCTGGCATCGGAAGAATCCTTCGAGTACTTGATGGTGCAAGTGCAGAAGATCAAGTACAACATCGTTGGTCTGACCAAAATGAGAAGGCATCGATAACATCACGCCATTTTCGACACTGGAGAAGAACTGTTCCTCAGAACATGCGACAACAGAGGCATTGGTGGCATCGGTGTCCTTGTCAACACAAACTTGGCCATGAACATTGATTCATTCAAATGCCTAGCAACCCAAATTGGACAATTACGCTTGAATAGATGTGGCTCACTGTCGGCAGTTTCTATCTTTGACCTCTACACACTAACCTCTAACTATGATGAAGAATAAATTGAGAAGTTCTACATGAAGCTGGAGAAGTTTGATAAAGAAGAGCACACCTACAAGATCATAGTTGGTGATTTTAATGCCAAGATAGGACCTAGAAGGACACCCGAAGAATTCCACATTGGGTCCCATGGCCTAGAATGGAACAAACAGCGTGAGAGACTGTCTGAGTTCATCATGTCAACCAAGACCATCCATGGTAACTGTGGTTCCAGAAGGCCAATTTTAAACGTTGGACACAGGGTGCTCCTGGTGGACAGTCCCACAATGAAATTGACCGCATCAATCAAAGGTTTTGCCTGACTGATGTCGCTATTGTCCCAAAATTCCAAACGGGATCAGACCACCATCTCCTTCATGCAAAATTCTACTTCACAGAGCGGGGAGAAAGGTCTGCAAAGTTTAAGTTTAAGAAGAGGACTCCGAGAATGACCACCAACTGGGAACTCTTTGGCACTATTGCAGCAGCATGGAAAGATGCCGTCATTGACAACATCGATGAGGAATACAATTGACTGGTTCAGCACCTCCATGACTGCCCAAAGAATGCCGAGAGTGGGAAAGCCACAAACAGACACCTGTCTTTGGAAACTCTCAGGCTCATTCGCCAACGTTGTTTGGCACGTGCCTCAGGCAATCACAAGCTAACATCTGAGCTTGCAAAGCTGTGCAGAGAAGCGATAAAGGAAGACCTCAAAGAGAGAAGAGCAGCAGTGTTGGCTGATGCAGCAGGAGCTGGGAAAAGTATTTGCAACACTCGTCTGTCCTTTGCCAACTACAAGACTGAAATGACTGCCCTCCGATGTCCTGATGGATCAATCACATGATCCAGAAAGGCAATGGAGAAGATTATTCACGACTTCTACTTGATTCTCTTCAGCAGCCACGTCCACTTGCCCACATACCAAATTCCGAAGGATGGATATGTTGTTCCCAACGTCCTCCCTAAAGAAGCACACAGCACCTGGTCCAGACAAAGTCAGACCCAAGCACCTGAAGAATCTGCCGCCAGTACCCGTCGATACACTGGCTCGGCTCTTCACACACTACCTGTCCATATGCAAAGTTCCGTTCAAGTGGAAAACCAGCAGGACCGTTCTGTTGTACAAGAAGGGAGACATCCACGACATCAGCAACTATTGCCCAATCTGCCTTTTGTCTGTTATCTAAAAATTGTTCACTTGAGTCATCCTGAATAGAATAGGCAGAACACTAGACAAAGAACAACCAGGTGACCAAGCTGGGTTCCGAAAAGGATTCAGCATGATTGAGCATATCCACAGAGTGACCAAGATCATGGAAGTTTCGTGAGAGTTCAATATGCCGCTCTGTCTAATGTTCATTGATTTAAAGAAGGCCTTTGATTTTGTTGAGACTGAAGCGGTCATCAAAGCCCTAGCCAAACAGGGTGTTCAAACTCAAGATCCTCCACAAGCTGTATTACGGATTCACCACCAGGATCTCAACATTCTACAAGGAAATGATCATTGATGTATAGAGAGGGGTGCGGCAAGGTGATACCATTTCACCAAAACTCTTCAGTGCCACCCTTGAGAACATCATGTGACAACTGGAATGGGAAGGAATGGGAGTGAAGATAGACGGTCGGCAATTACACCACCTCCACTTCACTGATGACATCGTTCTCATAACACCAAACATTAGCCAAGCAGCACATATGCTGGCCGACTTTGACCTCGAGTGTGGAAAGGTTGGACTGCTGCTGAATCTCACCAAAACAATGTTCATGAAAAATGAACTAGTCCCTAATGTTCTAGTTGCTCTCAACGAAACAAACATCTCCAAATGCAGCAGCTATGTGTAACTGGGTTGAGAACTCAACATGAGGAATGACTTGGTGCCAGAACTGTGCAGGAGAAAGAGAGCAGCGTGGAACACCTTCAACAGCATTGAAGAAGTGATTAAGAGGATGAAGAACCTCCGGCTCCATACAAATCTTTTCAACTCCACTGTTCTTCCTGCACTAACATACACCTCAGAGACCTGGGTTCTATGAAAATAGAGTGAGAATGCTATTCAGGTAGCCCAAAGAGGAATTGAAAGAGCTATGCTTGGAGTATCACGTTTCACTCAAGTGAGAGAAGGAATCCAGAGTTCTGACCTCTGTCGATGGTCAAGAATAAGGGACGCTGACAGAGAAGCGGCAGGCATTCTGGTGAGCAACGCGGCCCGGACAATGCTCCGGACCCGAGTCGGGACCAGCAACACCGGGGGGCTGGAAGGAGGAGGTGCCGCCAGCACACCTTCTCCAGATGGAACCCTGGCGACACTGAGCAGCAACTAACACGGCTCCAGGATTCGGGACTGGGACACATCCAAGCCTTTTCTAAAACCTGAAAACATACAATCTTTGAATGGAAAACTAATTATCAAATGCCTCCTTATTAGGGTTATCTTGTTTGGGGATATAACTCCCACAACAATAGTGAGTTTTGTGTTGAAATATGGAACGTAATCAAGGTGAAGAGAAAATAAAGTGAAATTCATCAGTTATATAGTTGGGGTGGGGGGCGGGGGGTATACCGGGGATTTTGGTGGTGGAATATGGGCACTGGTGAAGGGATGGTGTTTGAATACGGTATAACTGAGACATAAACCTGAGAACTCTGTAACTTTCCACATGGTGATAAAATTAAAAAAAAAAATTTAAAAAATTAAAAAAAAAGAAAGAAAGAAGGGACGCTGTCTCGTTTGCCAAGGCGTCAAAAATCATTTAGGCCGGACACATAATGCGATTTAGAGATGACTGCTGGACTAGAGCTGTTACCGATTGGATTCCATGGGACGTCAAAAGACTGCGTGGCCTCCCACCTACAAGATGGTCAGACTTCTTTGTCAAAACCCTGAATAAATGGTTTGATCCTCTTTGTGTTCCTGGAGTGAGCTGAGGCCATCGGGCTACACTAGCATTTGACAGGGACGAATGGAGACGTTACTGGCACCCACTTAGCAAATCGAAGATCAACAGGATCACAAGTGATAAGTGACAAAGTATCATTTAATAATTCCATTAGTCATTAGTTGTAAAAGCACTCTAAAATGCATTATCTTGTGCTTGCTAAGGAGGCAGTCTTTGGGGTTTGCTGGGGAAATGGTAACAATGATGGAGAGAAGTCATACTGGTGATGGGATTGGTGTTGGAATATTGGTTTCTTGTAACAAATCATCATGAACAACTTTGTAAACCATGGTGTTAACTAAATTGGGGTTTGGGGGCAACAAATAAGTGGAAGTGGAAAAGATTTTTTTTACAAAAGAAATTAAGTTCTAAGTTCTCTCTGCTGGTCCCCAGTGATAGTATACGTATATATGTATGGCTGCATACTATGCAATAGATCTTATCAGTGTTTACATTATGTATACTATTGGGAATTAGGTGTGTACGTACCAAGTCTTTCCTTGAGGTTTTCAAGGGCGCTTTAAATCGGTATCACTGTATCATTCTATCACTGTCATCCTGTTGCTCATCAATTTGCTTGAGCAAGCACCAGTAATATCTCCATTGTGAGACTTATTGTTACTGTTTTTGGCATATTGAATATGCCACGGGTAGCTAGACAGGCTCTGCTGTGTGGGCGAGATACTCTCAGTAGCTTGTGTGCTCTCCAAGAGGGGCAGAGGAATAGAACCCGGGTCGGCCACATGCAAGGCAAACGCCCTACTGGCTATGCTATCACTCCAGCCCACCTTAAATGGGTACTCTGAGTTACCATAGACCTCAACTCTACCACCGCTCACTTTCTGCTGGAGGAATAGTCATGTTAGGTGAGATGAGCTAAAAAAAAAAATCAGAAAGAAGGAAATAAGAAAAGATGAAAATGAGGTGGAGAGGGTGGTGGTAAGAAACAAGAGGATAAAGGGCTTGGAGGAAGAGATAGGAGCAAAGAGATGAAAGGGACAAGAAGGACAGAAAGGAGGAAGGGAAGGAAGGAAGCGGTCTGGAGACAGATTCAGAAGTCCTGTGATGAAAGAGAGCAGGAAGAGCAGAAGAAAGAAGAGGGGTGATGTTCTTTCTCAGAAAAGCCCCCTCCCACAGGTCTCCTGCCACATCATGCTCTGTTCCCCCTCTTGCTTCTTGCTGGCCTACTCTCAAGAACGACAGCCGCATCCCACAATGGTCCTCTCATGCTGGCTGCCCTTTAGAATACCTGCAGAAGCTCTTCACACAACAACCCCAAGATTCTGATTTATTTAGCCTGGAAATAGGCATCTGGACTTTATTGAGCTACCAGTGGACTTAATAGGCACCTGGGTGGGGGTAGGATGGAGGAAAGACACCGTCACAATTCTTTAGATCCTCTTGAATGAGTCCTATCTTCAAATTCAGAGTCCTTGGCTGTCCTACAGTTGTTACTTACCTTCTATTTTGAGAAGGCCCAAGATGACTTAAGGAACCAGACCCTAGAGCCAAATGGCTGTGATTCAGTTATAACTCCACTAAGATCTGCTGAGGTGCCCTAAAAGACTCACCTGACCTCTCCGTGCCAGTCTCTCCATTAGCACAACAGAAACAGTATTAGATTTTTTTCTTGTTTTCTTTCTTTTTTTCTGGATCATACTCAGTGGTGTTCAAGGCTTACTCCTGGCTCTGGGCTCAGGAATAAGTCCTTTCAGGGTTTGGGGGGCTATTTGGTGTGCATGGGATTAAACCCAGGTTGGCCACATACAAGGCAAGTGTTCTACCAACTGTACTAATAGTAATAGCTTTGATGACCAGCTGAATTATATGTAAAACATTAGTACCTGCCACACCAAACAGAAGAAATCAACATTTATTGGATAAAGTCAGCCTGCATCATCTCCTAAATTATTCTATTTTGTCATGCTGTTTAACCTGTTGCTAATATGTGCCCTCCCCTATGGACAACCCCTCCCCCCAAACCACATTAACAATTAGGCTCTCAGGCTCCAAAGTGACTCCAAAGTCACTGCCTGCTATATAAAAGACATTCAGTAAAGTCCGTTGTGAACAAAGAAACCAGGAAATAAAAGACACCATTTGCTAAAATGAAGAATTGGCTATGAGTTATTATTTTAAAGCTGTAATTTAAGTGAAATTTACTCCTGGAATAGCTATCTGATGAGCAAGATCCAAAGAAAAAGAGCAGAGAACATGAAGAGCAAAAGTAAAATGAAATGTGTCTCATATGGAAGAGCACTGAAAAGGTATTGAACCCAGAGACCATCTAATTCTCTAATCAAAGTTCCTAAGGATCAGAAAATAGAAAGAAGGGTGGTGATGATGGAGGGAAAAAAAACCCAGGTGAAAACTTGAAAGGTTGAGGAAAGAAAATGTTGCAATTTTACAACTGTGCCTAAGACTGGCTCAGTCTTGATTTCTATTTGGATGGCTGATTTGTATGCACACTCATATACATTTTAACTCTGAAAGTAGACATTCCATATGTGTTTTATTTACTCTCATTTCTTTTTTATCTTAACCAGTTAGCCAGTTTTTCTTGTTGTTGTTGTTCACATTACATCAGGAAACCCTCATCACAACAAGCCATTCAGCTTGGGGAAGGGGGAATAACTCCAAAAAAAGACATTTGAGACAAGATGTAAAACTTTGTATTAGGGTACAAAAACATTTACAAGGCACAAATTTGGCGGCCAAAAGATTTCTCTCAAAGGTATGAAAAAATGTCTGTGCTCTATTTTCAAAGAAACCAAATAAGACATGGTCCCTGAATCACTGTCTGAATGCAAACAGCATTTGGCTTTGATCTGAGTTGTTGAAAACTATGACCAATTTATCCCGTGGATGCCAAACCATCAGAGAATGTTTTTAAGTCTGGATTTCCATATCGGGATTCAGCTATACACTTTTTTCTTCATTTCACGTTCCACAGGACCAAACTAAAATAATACTCCCAACAATGGCTCTGGTCGAGATGATGATTTCACACGGAACTCTGGGCAAGAGGTAGAAAAGTCCTTTCTCTGTTAACATCTTCCAGGGACCCAGGGAAAAGTATAAACAGAATTGAACTGCAAATGGGATTATTTACAGTAAACCTTATCATCTAATATCTGATGACAGCTTCATAAGCACAGTCGATTTCTAAGAAACAGGTGTTAAGGGGAAATCTCAGAAACTAATTTTCTGACAGCATGTGCCCCAGTGATCTGTTTTGGATGGCGTCTGTTAGTGCTTTTTCCCCTGCCCTCCACCTATTTGAAGCAGGGCTTTTTGTGATTTTCTGAATTTTATATGCAAGAATTAAATCCCAAATATGTTCAGATGGGGGGGTGGGTGAGGATTGCATCTAGCCTCAGAGGAAAGCGCACCAGCCATCTTGCAAGCATGTGGGACATACCAAGAACCTCCTGTAATGAGGCAATAACCCAGGATTACCCGCCTTGAGGTCTCAGTAGACTTGTTTCTTGGAACGCTGTGAGGACTTGATCCACACATGAAGTCTCAGAAGCACTTTCCATTATGTCATAAAGTAAATTGGGGTAGTGATGTTGATGTTTTTATACAATTTTTTATGTTTTAGAATGCCCAAATATCCTGAAGGTAGATCCTTGACTAGGAGCATAGACTGGAGCTTAATGATTTGAACACATTCTGCATTTTGAATGCATCTTTGGATTCCTATTCAGGCAAGATTTAGAGATTGCAGAGGGCAACAGGCAGTTTCTAAGGGTGGAGATTTCATACAAGTACTAAGTCTGGAAGCTCAAAGTGTCTTTATAGCAGCTGTGAATTCCAAAGGGTTTGTAAATAAAATTATTTACCTTTTAGAAGGGATGGTTGTTGAAGCATTTTGTGACTGAAACCGTATCACAAGAACATTGTAATTGTATCTCACGATGATTCAATTAAAAAATTAATTAAAACAATTTTAAGTATTTAACTTTGTGCTAGAGCAATAGCACAAGCGGGTAGGGCATTTGCCTTGTACGCGGCCAACCCAGGTTTGATTCCTCCACCCCTTTCAGAGAGCCCTGCAAGCTACCGAGAATATCTCATCCGCACAGCAGAGCCTGGCAAGCTACCCGTGGTGTATTCTATATGCCAAAAACAGTAACAAATCTCACAATGGAGATGCTACTGGTGCCTGCTCAAGCAAATCGATGAAGAATGGGACAACAGTGCTACAGTGCTACCTTTTAGAATGACATGCCATCTATTTTTTAAATAGTTTTTGCTTAATTGAAACATGGTGAGGTACACTTACAAAACTTTGATGTTTGAGGTTCAGTCATGCAATGATTGAATACCCGTCCCTCCACCAGTGCACATTTTCCACCACCAATGTCCCCAGTATCCCTCCCCCACCCCCACCCCACCTCTCCTCCTCCTCTGCCTCTGTGGCAGACAATTGTCCTCTTACTCTGTCTCTCTCTACTTATAGTTATTATGGTTTGCAATAAAATTGACCTGTCATCTATTTTAAGCACTAAAAACTAATTCTAAGTAGGTTTTAATGCTTAAGTAGGGGTCTTGAAGCTATATTCGACTCCCAAATGTGAGTTACAGTACAAAAAACTTTCCCTTCTCTGTTCCAGACTTCTTCTTTAGGGTCTCTGCCCACTATCCCATTCCTGTGTATTAGAGTCACTCCATACCTAACCATCATATCTGCATCATCCACTTCTACTCCTGCCCTCTCTGTCCTTCCCAGCACCAAACCTCCTGATTTCAGGCCTCTGAATCTGGCTTTACAAACTACCCCACTGCTCTTTTGAGTCATTTCTTCTGCTTTTATTCATATTCAAAGATCAATTTTGATTTAAAAAAAATCTATTAGCAATAGTTATATGACAAGGAAGGGGCCGGAGCGATAGCACAGTGGGTAGGGCGTTTGCCTTGCACGCGGCCGACCCGGGTTCGATCCCCGGCATCCCATATGGTCCCCCAAGCACTGCCAGGAATAATTCCTGAGTGCAAAGCCAGGAGTAACCCCTGAGCATCGCTGGGTGTGACCCAAAAAGCAAAAAAAAAAAAAAAAAAGTTATATGACAAGGGAGTAAAAAGGTGGTTAGATCATAGAAATTTAGTTCTACATTGTCAATTTTTATAATTTAAAGATCAGAAAAAGATCACTTGAAAAAAATTTTTCTTTTGGATCACACTGGCAATGTACAGGGCAATGTACAGGGGTTACTCCTGGCTTTGCACTCAGGAACTACTCCTGGCAGTGCTCAGGGAACCATATGGGGTGCTGTGAATAGAATACGGGTCGGCCACGTGCAAGGCAAATGCCCTACCTGTACTATTGCTCCAGCCTCACTTGAAAGTTTTTTACTCCAGCTCTTCCTCCAAATCTTTTCTGTTCCTTCTCATATGATTCTTTCTTTCTCCTGCCACCTGAATGTGCTGATTCCATGGTACCAATAGCTTCTCTGTCACCTAGGATTAGGATTCACTTTCATCCTAGCATGGCACAGTGCTGTTTAAAGAGGCCTTGGAGCTGGGCAGAATTGGATTTTCAATCTTGGCTCTGCTAGCTCTGTCTGATCCTATCTTTACTCTTCAATTTACTCATCAACAGGAATAGCCAACATTTCCTGACCTCAGGACAGCATTTCACATATACTAACTTGTTTAAGCCTCACTACAATCCAGTGAGGTGAGCTACATTGTCCCATTTTATGTGTGCATTCAAGGAGGCACAGAACATCTACATTTCTTGCCCAGGACAGGCGCAACTAGTCAGTGGCTCCTCTCCTCCCCTTATTCTAGTTGTATGATTTCAGGGTCTGCCTATAGAGCACTATGCTATGTTGCCTCTTTTAAGAAGGAAAACTAAAATAATCTCTGTAACATGAAAGACACATGCCTGTATAACAGTAATCTTGATTAGAGACCATTGGGGAATGGGATAAATGACTGGTTTGCAATTGTCATTATATTCTTCTAAATCTTCTAAAGAGCATAGTAATGAGCGTCAGTCCTACAAGTTTAATAACTCTGATCAAGAGTGTCTGCCTCAGTGATAGTACAGAGGGTAGGACACTTCCCTTTCGCGGGCTGACAGGGGTTCAAGGCCCACCAGGAGTCATCCCTGAGCGTCTGGAGAAAACCTTGAGCACAGCCAAGTGTGGCCACAAAAAGTGAAAACAAAACAAAATAAAAGATTGTTTGCCCGCATATGATGTATTGTATGCTAATGCTTTCTTCCATTCAGGAGGTTGTCTCTTTATTAGAGCTTGAGTTCCTTTTTATGGTGCAGAAACTTTGATGCACAGTTTGATTTGATACGGCCTCATTTGTTTATTTTTGTTTTTATTGCCTTTGCCACCAAGATCATCTCATTGAAGATTTCTCTGTGGTAATTTCTTGGAGAGTTCTGCCGATGTTTTTTTCAATGTATTTTATTGATTTTGGTTGAAAGGGAGGGGTGTTGGGGTCCTTGGGAGAGGGAAATGGATACACTGGTGATAGGTATGGTGTTGGAATTGTGTCCATGAGAAACTACTAATAACAGCACTGTAAACCACAGAACTTCAATCAATTAAAAAAAAAATTAAGTGTCCGATGCGGGGGCCCGGCGTTTCTCTCTCTTTTTTTTTTCTCTCTCTCTCTCTCCTTCAACTTCTGAGCACAGCACGGCCTCCACCCCACTTCTCTGAGCACAAAATGGAGAGACGCACCCAAATGCGGGGCGCGGCTGGCGGGAGATTGAGGGCGGGAAGTACCGGTCTCCGCCCACATCGGACACTTAAAGAGAGTGCAGCCACGTGGGCTTCCCCACTTCGCCGCGCCCGCAGCCCCAGTATGACTGAGGAGGACAAGGGAGCTTTCCCACTTCCGCCAGTGCGGGGGGCCCGATATTTCTCTAGGTTTTCCCATCTTATGAGCTCCATAAAAGGGTAAAAGATTGTAGTGATAGAATTTCAGGCAGAATTTTCCCTGGTCTTTATACAGAAACCCAAAACCGCGCGGCCGGTTTTGGGTTCCTGTATAATGTCATCTTAGTATCAGCAATATGTAATGGTTCCTTCTTAATGGGTCGGACTTTTGTGGGAGATCCTAACAAGAATAGTAAGTCTTTTGTTGAAATATTGAAGGCAATCAAAGTGGTAGCCATCTCTCTAGACTGAACTAAGCTATATCCCCACGCCGGCTGAGAAGAAATACCCTATCTGGGGAAGAAACGCGGCGTGGTGTCAAACATAGTGTGATGTCCATTAAGCAAACAGACCTGGTGGCGTGGGAATGGGATATAAGGGGAAAAGTTATGTACATGGAACAGCGGGACGCTGGTGGAATCTCGAGCCGGAGCCGATACCAGCGCAAGATTTTTGGTTCCAGAAACTGCTTGCAGACACTCTACTAGACTATCAACTAAGCCAGAGCCCCACGCCGGCTGATGACGGGAAATAACCATCCTCTTCGGTTTTTTTTCCCTTTGTCAGACAGCGTGGTGATTACTAAACAGGCGTGAACTCGGTGGCGCGGGGCAAGGGGGAAAAAGAAAAGTTATGTAACAAACAGCGGGACTTAATATCTCTATATTCTTAGCAATGGAGAACTATCAATTGCCTCCTTGGCAATAGGACTGTCTTTTTCTTTTTGGGGGGAAACCCCAGCATCGGTAGTGAGTTGTGTGTTGAAACATGGAATGTAATCGAGATAAGCGTAAATGAAGTGAAACTTATCACGTACAAGGGTGGGGACTGGGGAGGTGGGAGGGGGCGGCAGATATACTGGGGGGGTTGGTGATGGAAGATGGACACTGGTGAAGGGAAGGGTGTTTGAGTATTATATAACTGACATAATCCTGAGAACTATGTAACCCTCCACTTGGTGATTCAATAAAAAAATTTAAAAAAAAATTACATGTCTACTACTGAGTCCTTAAGAGTGATGTTTTGAAGAGAGCAGGAGAGAATTGTCCTTCTTTGTAGGTCATTATCACTGTCTCACTTTGCCATTTGCTTGATATACCATCTCCTCTACCTGATCTCACCCTCATCGTCCAGCTCTCCTCATGCTTCTGCCAACTGTGCCTTATGTTCCTTCTCCCCTTCACCAATCTTATCAAGTCACAAATCTAACCTTTACTTATCTCAGCCAGGACATTTCTCCAACCTTCTTACTGGTCTTCCTGTTTCCAGTGTCTCCTGAAACAAAATAGACTTACACATTTCTGTCATATGCTAGAGACCCTGGTCTGGACTATTTACCAGGACCCCCAAACTCTCTTTGAGCTTTTCATTTGTCAGGGATGCCCTTTCTGAACCAATGTCCAAGCTAAGATCAAGTTTTAATACCAGCTCCTCCTACACCTTTCCAGGAAGTTCTAATTGCATGCAAACCCTTTCTCCTTTGCAGTGTGTGTGTGTGTGTGTGTGTGTGTGTGTGTGTGTGTGTGTGTGTGGTGAGAGCACTGGTGTACATGGTCTTTTCTATCTCCACCTGGTTTTGTAAGTTTTTACACAGGTTTATAATCAATGTTGTTTTAAAAAATGTGAACTAAGAAATGGAAAAAACAAAGCTTAGAAGTTTAATTGGCACAATTTGCAAATCAGTTACTAAATAATCAGTATTATATAATAGTTAATGTAATAAAGCCAATTGCCTGAGTTCACATCATCTTTTTTATCATTTATTAATTGTTACCCCATACAAGCATCTTAGCTACTGTGTACCACAATTTTCTCATCAGAGGGAATAAGAGTACTAATTAATAGAATGGTCATGAGATTAAGTGAATTAATACTTATCAAATGTTTAGAAAGACACTTAACCACTTTGGAAAGCTCTCAGACATTAATGATTATTGTTGTTATTGTAAATAGCAAAATCTGAATATGAATCAAGGACCTTTGCTTCATGGCCTGGTGCTCTTGATACTAGACTCTTCTGGGATTTTGTAGTTTCTCACCACATACTGCTTTGTTGGTTTCTTTAGTGTCTGTTCTTGATTTAATAACCTGACTCCATCCGAAAAAGAATATATGTGCATACAAATGCACATACAAAGCATGTTCATGTCAATAGGGGGATAATTATTGTTGTAGAAGGCTAGAACTCTGATAAAACTAAAGTTTCTTTTTTTTTGGTTTTTGGGTCACACCCGGCGATGCACAGGGGTTACTCCTGGCTCTTCACTCAGGAATTACCCCTGGCGGTGCTCAGGGGACCATATGGGATGCTGGGATTAGAACCCGGGTTGGCCGCGTGCAAGGCAAACGCCCTACCCACTGTGCTATCGCTCCAGCCCCTAAAACTAAAGTTTTAAGCAAAAAACAATTAAGAGGTCAAGAAGATAGTTGAGAGAACTTGAATAAATGTTTCACATTCTCAAGGTCTTTAGCTCACTGCATGGCACTCTGTATTCCCCTCTGCCTCTACCACTAGAGACATCCGTAGGGCCCCAGGACCACTGAGTAGTCACACCGCCATCCCCATCCCTAGCACTAAATCATCAGGCCTGTACTATCAGGCCAAGTATCACTGAGAGAGATCGTGGGGCCCCAAGTCACAGCTAGAGAGACCCATCAACTGCTGTGGAGAAAAGGCTCTTATAGCTAAGAAAGAGGTAAAACACAGGATCTTTATTTAATAGTTTTTTTTAAAATCCAAGACAGTTTCACTAGTAACAAATAAAATGCAACCACTAGAGATTTAATATATCACAGAAATAAAAGAACTGATTCTGAAATCAGGAAATTCTGGATTTACAACCCAGTTATCTCACTCATTAGCTTTGGAATATTGGGTACATTCCTTAATCTCCATCCCTGTTGAGTCTATGCAATTTTTCTTCATTTGGGAGGAATATCCATAAACTGCTCTATAGAATGCATTTAACATTAGTACCTGTCTTTAGGCTAAGCAGCATTTCCTGTCTCACATTTCAATTTATGTAAAAGCCTTCTGACGGTTCATCTCAATGGAGAATTAAGTTTAATGTGAGTTTGTTTGTCAGTCTCCAGAGAGCTGGAATTCCCCGCTTCTTCTTTAATTCCTCAGAATTAAGTGCTTCTGAGGTTGAAGGTGGGAAGTCCCCAAGAGCCAAATTACCAAGACACAGCTTGTGAGGTCCTTCATTGGATGTTGTAGGTATATTTCCTTTTCCTCCATCAACGTCCTTCTACCTTCTCTATTTGCCTTGTATGTGGACTTAATGGAGGAAGTGTGGTTTCATTAAGATGCCAGCCCCAGAGAAGAAACAAAAGAATCTAATTTTGGATCTCAATTGATTTAGAAATTGACCTTTCTCATACCTAAAACCATGTGATCAAGAGTCATTTCCTGGTGAAGGGAACAAATCCCATTCATCCATTTTGTCACCCTCTAATATCCTTCTCACCAGGGCACTGAGAGGACAAGTGACATAAAATCAACTATTAAAAAAGCCTTCATAAAATTAAGATGGGTTTAAAAAAATAATATGAAAAAGCTGTGGAACCTTGTGGGAGACTAAAACATGAAGTAATGCTGTGATATATGCCAACATTGAATTAGAAAGCAAGCTTCAGTAATTGTATTCAACCAAATGTCTATCATTTTCCGCATGAAGATTGATGTATTTTTCCAGGTAGAACTCCTTTCCTGAGAAATATTACTATAGAATATATAGATTTAGAACACCTCACCTTCTGACTATATCTTCATGAAACACAGTGGGTGCTGTGAGAATTTTCCTGGTTCTCTGACATGAGTCATAGGATACCTGCTCTGAGCTAAACCAAACTGGAAGTTGATGACCTGAAACACTATGACTAAATTGGTCAGTAGGTGGCACCCTTTGCCCAGTGTTGACCATGACCCCAGCACATAAGTGCTGCCCAAGTTCTTCCGGGTCTGATCTTCCAAAATGAAAGGACATTTTTTGACCAGAAGTCTCTATTATATCTGAGTGTGAGGTTGTTATGAAGTACTATGCTACCTTAATGTCTTTAAAGGAACCCGAATAGGTATAACCCATGATACACACACACACACACACACACACACACACACACAAACACACACACACGGGAAGAGAGAGAGAGAGAGAGAGAGAGAGAGAGAGAGAGAGAGAGAGAGAGCGCTAAATATCCAAATCACAGAGTCAACAACACCAAAAACAAGAGATCCAAACTTGAACAACCAAACTTAAAAATGTGACTGTCAGGGCTGGAATGATATGGAATAATAGTAAAGTGAGTAGGGCACTTGCCTTGATGTGCAGCTGTCATAGGTTCAATCCTTGGCATTCCATATGGTCCTCCAAACTCAACAGGAGAGATTTCTGGGCTCAGAGACACAGGGTAACTCCTGAGCATAGCAGGGCATGACCCCAAAAACAGACTTAAAAAAAAAAGTGACTTTCAAGATGGCTGAGGGTCATGGGTGAGGGATGCATAAGAGGAAACCTGGTGGAGGGAAGATGACACTGGTGGTAGGATTAGTGCTGGAACATAGTATGTCTGAAACTCAACTGTGAATAACTTTGAAAACAGTGGTGCTTTAATAAAAATTTTAAAAATATGTATTGTCTGGTACCATGATCAGAATGAAAACTTTAAAAGATGTTGATAAAACTATTCCTTTTTATGAAGTATATACTACACCTCTACGTTTTTCCCAATGTTACTGTCATTTCATCACTACCAGAAAAATATTTATACACCTTTCTAAATTTGAAAGAATGTTCATGAAAAATGAACTAGTCCCTAACATTCCATTTGCTCTCAACAGAACAAACATCTCTGAATGCAGCAGCTATGTGTACCTGCATCGAGAACTCAACATGAGGAACGACTTGGCGCCAGAACTGCGCAGGAGGAAGAGAGCAGTGTGGAACGCTTTCAAGAGTGTCAAAGAAGTTGTTAAGAGGATGAAGGACCTCCAGCTCCAGGCACATCTTTTTGACTCCACCATTCTTCCTGTACTAACATATGCCTCAGAGACCTGGGCCCTATGAAAACAGGATGAGAACACTATTAGGGTATCCCAAAGAGAAATTGAAAGAGCTATACTTGGAGTATCACATTTCACTCAAGTGAGAGAAGGAATCCGGAGTTCTGACCTCTGTCGATGATCAAGAATCAGGGATGCTGTCTCGTTTGCCAAGGCATCAAAAATCAGATGGGCTGGACACGAAATGCGATTCAGAGACGACTGCTGGACTAGAGCTGTTACCGACTGGATTCCATGGGAAGTCAAAAGACCTCGTGGCTGCCCCCCTACAAGATAGTCAGACTTTGTCAAAATGCTGATGAACAGTTTAAGGCTCTTTGTATTTCTGGAGCGAGCAGATACCATTGGGCTACACTAGCACTTGACAGGGACGAATGGAGACATTACTGGCGCCTGCCCCAGCAAATCGAAGATCCATAGGATGACAAGTGATACAAGTGAAGTGATCTAAATTTGAAAGAGAAGATAGTTATGCTACCTTACTATGCCCAGCACCAATCTAGCAATATCCTTCACCACAGAACACTGGTATTCACCCTTTCAATTCACTTTTTTCTCTCACTCTGGTCAGCTCAGTTCTATAATCAGAATCTAAGGGTGGGAGAAAAGCACAGCACAAGGCCCTTGCCTTGCTCAAGGCTGACCTGAGCACCACAATCCATGACACCACATATTGTCCTCCAAGCTCTGTCAGTAGTGCAGTAGTAATCCCTGAGCACAGAGCCAGGAGAAATCTTATACATTATGAGGTGTGGTCCAAGAAACACCAGAAAGGTATAAAGTGCTAACCTAAAGATTCTGATTCAATTAGAGATATAGGTTCCACCAACATCTCCTGAGTGAGTCTAAGTTCAATCACATTTGGAGGCACTGCTTTAAGGGCATTTGCAATTCAGTGTGTGTATAGGAAACATACATCTTTTAAAAACAACAATCTAAGGAAGATACAAAATTCCTACAAAACAATAATTGGCAAATAAAGTCCATCACTTGTATCACTTGTCATTCTGTTGATCCTTTTTTTTTGCTAGAGTGGGCACCAGTAATGTCTCCATTTGTCCCTGTCCCATGTTAGTGTAGCTCAATGATATCTGCTCACTTCAGGAACAGGAAGAGCCTCAAACCGTTCATTCAGAGTTTTGATAAAGAAGTCTGACTTCTTCAATAAAGTCCATAAATGCATAAAAAAAAGATGTAGGTTGTTATGCAGGATTATTCATGCTTTTATGATACCTGTTTTATCAGATATTATAAATTATTTTTAAATTATCTTTTAAAAAAAATCAGCCAGCATTACTTGAGCCCTATTATGTGAAGCATTCCTAAATTGCTGGGTTTATCTATTGTTCACTTTGCCTGCAACCTAAAGAATTCAAACCATTAAGAGTAAATGAAACAATACATGTCAGGAAGTATTTTGTACACTGTAAACTGCCAACCAGATGGAAGTGATTATCAACAACCCCCTTTCAGCCTCACTCAGAGCAATGAAATAGTTTTTCATATGATTGATGATAAGTAATATTAATGTGATACTTTTACATGGTGAAATCTGTTCAAATGTATTCGAGAAACCTGAACATGTTTATTATGTGAAATAATTATCAAAAAAATAAAAAAACCCAAACTATAGGAACTAGATGTGACAGATAGCAATGGTAGAGTGATCCTGACAGATCAAAATGTTATGTACTTTGACATTGTAATGACCCAGCTGATGAAAATTTGGAAGCCACGAACTCTGCTTCAAAGGTGAGACCAAAGGAGGGAGTGATTTATCAATACAAAGCAACCACTTTTCTACAAGGCTCTGATAAGAAGAATTCAAGAAAAACAAGAGACAACCCCACTACCTAATCCAGCCAACAAGTGATCCTCACAATACACCTCTGAAATATGAAATATGACATAAATTTATATATTGAATTGAGTCATCTAAGGTCCTTCCTGGAATTCATACCCACAGTTTTTCTTCAGTGAGGACTTTCAGGAAAGTTCTCAGGGAAGTTGACTCTTCAGGACCTGCTGGGAATCCTTCTTTTTTTTTTTTTTTTTTTTGCTTTTTGGGTCACACCTGGCGATTCACAGGGGTTACTCCTGGCTCTGCACCCTGGCAATGCTCAGGGGACCATATGGGATGCCTGGAATCGAACCCGGGTCGGCCGCGTGCAAGGCAAATGCCCTACCCGCTGTGCTATTGCTCCAGCCCCTGGGAATCCTTCTTTTTTAGTACTTGTCTCTCCGCCTTTGCTCTTCTGTCAATTGAATTGTATTGCAAACCAAACAAGATCACAAATGATTTTGGAATATAGATTTATAAAGAGAAAATAAGGGGGCTGCAGAGATTGCACCTATCTAGGTGCTGTCTAAGGCAGCTACCTTGCATGTGGTCCACCCCAGTTCAATCTCCTGCACCACGTATGGTCCCTGAGAAAAGAGAAAGAGTAAGCCCTGAATACCACCACCCTTCCCCCACCCTGCAAAAACCAGAAATGAACAAAAAAGAGGTAATAAGTTTCTGAGAGTGGAGAAAAGTGGACAAAGCCCCTTTTTCCCAAATGATCAAAGTGTACATCTGACATCACTTGTTTCCCGGTCTGATGTGCTATGGACAATACAAAGATAGTATTCTGCCAGAAGTTTATAACCTGAGTCTAATCAAAAGGAAACATACAAGCAAGCTCAAAATGAGAAGCTTTCTACAAACTCAGTGGCCTATAGTCTTCTGAATTTTCACTCTCCTTATATTTCCACTGTGTTATTTCGTTTCTCTTATATTTATATATTGGAGTAATATAACATTTCTCTTGTTTTTTAACTAATTTTTTTCTCATATCATTCTATATGTAGTCTTTGGAACTTGCTGTTTTCACACAGTATGTTAACAATATTCATCCATATAGTTGTTAGTAGTAGATTTGTTCATTTTTATTGCTGGATAATATTCTATTATGTGAACTTCTTCTGCCTGTAATGCCCTTTGTATTCTTTTTTTGTTATGTATGTTTTGGGGCAACTTAATTTATTTCTTTTTCCTTTCCCTTCTTTCATTTTTTTGAGGGGGAGGGGATTGTTTGTTTTTTGGACCACACCTGTCTGTGTTCAGGGTTCACTCCTGGCCCTGTGCTCAGGCATCACTCCTGGAAGGGCTTATGGGGACTAAAGTGGTGCTGGGGGCCAAAACAGGTCAGCCACATGCAAAGCAAGCTCCTTATCTGCTGTCCTATCTCTCGGCACCTTTATGTTTCCTTTATTTATTTTTAGCCACAAGAAATGTTTCCTTTATTTATTTTTAGCCACAAGAATTTACAGTTTTAAGATACTGTTAATAGCAGGCATTCTCTCAAATATTATCTCCATCCTTGTCTCAGGATTCCCCCTCCACCTTGTCTCACTATCCCTATCCTACTTTCTCCATCTCACTGCTCTGCTAAGCTCAATTCTGTAGACCAAATCTTAGATAGTGGTACCTTGGGTAATTTGTTATTCCTGTACTATGAAATTTTTATATTACACATCTCAGAGAGATCATTCCATAACTGTCTCCCTCCTTCGGGTTGACTTCACTCAGCACAAAACCCTCCAGTACTATGCAGGTAGCAGCAAATTGCATGATTTGTCTTTTCTTATAGCCAAGTAGGTTTCTACTGTGTATCTATACCATATTTTCTTTATCTAATCATCCACTTCTGGTGGGAACATTGATTGGTTCGGCCTTTCTAAATTGATTCCCAAATAGTGAAGTTAGCTGGAAACTAAAAATTTGGGCCGTTACCTTTGGAGCCTCTGACCCATTGTACTATCTCTCTGTTCTCAAAGGTATGAAGGTATGCATTTTAAAGCAGGAAAATAATCTTAGAGTAATGGGATGTTCAAACCTCTAGTGCTAACTTTAAGGGAAAGAGAAAGAGCTTAATGGGCTCGAGTGCTGGCTGTACGTGCAGAAGGCCTGGGTTTGATCCCTGGCATTACATGGTCCCCTGAGCACTGCTAGGAGTCAATTCTGAGCACTGAGCCAATGTAGCCCCCAAGCACCACGAGGTGTGGTCCCAAAACCAAAACCAAAAATTGTATGCTTACATTGTAATGTAGAATTCCTGCCTATAAAATCGTATTTAATTATATGCAATTGGTTTGAATTGTAAATTGAAACCTGTCTACTTGAAAGTGGAAGTTAGCACCAATTTTTTCTAAAAAACAAAATGGACACTCTTCAAAATACTAATAACTGAGCTTCCATCTGACCCAGAAATTCCACATCTAAGCATCTACCCCAAGGGCCCAAAAACTCTACAAAGAAAGTACATTTGCACTCCTATATTCATTGGAATACTATCCATAACAGAAAAAATCTGGAAACAACTTAAATGTCCAAGAATAGATGACTGGATAAGATATGGAAACCATGGCCCTTTGTTTTTTTAGCCGAGTTAACTCTTAACCTTCAAATCTTAGCTCACAAGTCACTTCCCTGGGAAATGGTTCATGACCTTCATAACCAGATCATCTTAGATCTCCTTATAGAAACATCAAAGCAACCTGAATCAACTTGCATAGTTCTTTTCAATGACAGTTGCAATCTTATATAGCATTATTGATTTGGATCTGACCAACTCCCACTAGGTTGTAAGGTTTTTGTTGTTGCTGTTGTTGTCATTTTGTTGGTTTTATTTATTTATTTACTGAATCACTGTGAGATACAGTTACAAAGCTTTCATGATTGTGTTTCAGTCATACAGTGATTGAACACCCATCCCTCTACCAGTGCACATTTCCACCACCAATGTTTCCCATATCTCTCCCGCCACCCCCACTCTACCCCAGCCCTCACCTTTATGGCAAGCACTTTCTTCTTACTCTGTCTCTCTACTTTTGGGCATTATGGTTTGCAATACAGTTACTGAGAAGCCATCATGTTTGGTCTTTTGTCTACTTTCAGCACACATCTTCCATCCTGAGTGATCCCTCCAACCATCATCGACTTAGTGGCCCCTTCTCTATCCCAACTGCCTTTCCCCCCAGCATATATGGCAAGATTCCAACAGTGAAGCAATCCTCCTGATATTGTCTTTACTATCCTTGGGTGTTAGTCTCATGCTGTTATTTTATATTCCTCAAATGAGTGCAGTCATTTTGTCTGTCTCTCTCTTCTGATTCATTTCTCTTAGCATGACACTCTTAATGTCCATCCACTTACAAGCAAATTTCTTGACTTCATCTTTTCTAACAGTTGCGTAGGTATTTCACTGTATAGATGTACCATAATTTCTTTTGGGTTGTAAGTTCTTAAAGGGCAGACACTATGACTATTATTTGCTTGCTATACAAACCCAGTTCCTAAGACCTCATAAGAACTTAATAAAAGCTGTTTTTTAAAAATTTATTTTATTCTTTAATTAGTGAATCACCATGAGGATACAGATACAGATTCACACATGTTAGTACTTGTTTTTCCCTCATACAATGTTCACAAACACATCCCTCCACCAGTGCCCATTCTCCATCACCAATAAACCCAGTATCCTCCCCCACACCATCCCGTCTCCCCCCCACCCCACCCTACCTCTGCGGCAGGGTACTCCCTTTTGATCTCTCTCTCTCCAATTAGGTGTTGTGTTTTGCAATAGGGGTATTGAGTGGCCATTGTGTTCAGTCTCTAGTCTACTTTCAGCACACATCTCCCTTCCGGGGCGGGATCTCCAACCACATTTTACTTGGTGTTCCCTTCTCTATCTGAACTGCCTTTTCCCCCAGCATGTGAGACCAGCTTCCAAGCCATGGAGCCAAACTAATGGTACTTATTTCTACTATTCTTGGATATTAGTATCCTATTCTGTTATTTTATATTCCACAAATGAGTGCAATCTTTCTATGTCTGTCTCTCTCTTTCTGACTCATTTCACTTAGCGTGATACTTTCCATGTTGATCCACTTATATGCAAAGTTCATGACTTCATGTTTTCTAATGGCTGGATAGTATTCCATTGTATAGATGTACCAGAGTTTCTTTCTTTTTTTTTTTTTTAAATTTATTTATTTTTAATTAGAGAATCACCGTGAGGGTACAGTTACAGATTTATACACTTTTGTGCTTATACTTCCCTCATACAAAGTTTGGAACCCATCCCTTCACCAGTGCCCGTTCTCCACCACCCGTAAACCCAGTGTCCCTCCCACCCTCCCCAATCACATCTCCCCCCCACCCCACCCTGCCACTGTGGCAAGGCATTCCCTTCTGTTTTCTCTCTCTAATTAGCTGTTGTGGTTTGCAATAAAGGTGTTGAGTGGCCGCTGTGCTCAGTCTCTAGCCCTCATTCAGCCCGCAACTCCCTTTCCCCACATGGCCTTCGACTACAATGTAGTTGGTGATCGCTTCTCTGAGTTGACCTTTCCCCGGAACGTGAGGCCAGCCTCGAAGCCATGGAGTCAACCTCCTGGTACTTATTTCTACAGTTCTTGGGTGTTAGTCTCCCACTCTGTTATTCTATATACCATAGATGAGTGCAATCTTTCTATGTCTGTCTCTCTCCTTCTGACTCATTTCACTCAGCATGAAACTTTTCATGCCCATCCACTTAACTACAAAATTCTTGACCTCCTTTTTTCTAACAGCTGCATAGTATTCCATTGTATAGATGTACCAAAGTTTCCTCAACCAGTCATCTGTTCTGGGGTATTCGGGTTTTTTCCAGATTCTGGCTATTGTAAACAGTGCTGCGATGAACATACATGTGCAGATGCCATTTCGATTGTACTTTTTTGCCTCTCTGGGATATATTCCCAGCAGTGGTATTGCTGGGTCAAATGGGAATTCAATATCTAATTTTTTGAGAGTCGTCCATATTGTTTTCCAGAAGGGCTGAACCAGTCGGCATTCCCACCAGCAGTGAAGAAGGGTCCCTTTCTCCCCACATCCTCTCCAACAGCGGTTGCTTTTGTTCTTTTGGATGTGTGCTAGTCTCTGTGGTGTGAGGTGGTATCTCAAAGTTGTTTTGATCTGCATCTCTCTGATGATTAGTGATGCAGAGCACTTTTTCATGTGCCTTTTGGCCATTCGTATTTCTTCCTTGGTAAAGTTTCTGTTCATTTCTTCGCCCCATTTTTTGATGGGGTTGGATGTTTTCTTCTTGTAGAGTTCAACCAGTGCTTTATATACCATTGATATCAACCCCTTATCTGATGGGTATTGTGTAAATATCCTTTCCCATTCTGTGGATAGTCTTTGTATTCTGGTCACTGTATCTCTTGCGGTGCAGAAGCTTTTAAGTTTAATGTAGTCCCATTTGTTGATCTCTGTTTTTACTAGATTGCTTAGTTCCGTGTCACGTTTGAAGATACCTTTATCTTCAATATCGTGGAGGGTTTCGCCGACCTTGTCTTCAATGTACCTTATGGTTTGTGGTCTAATGTTGAGGTCTTTAATCCATTTTGATCTGACTTTTGTGCATGGTGTCAGGTCAAGGTCTAAACCCATTTTTTTGCATGTGGTTGTCCAGTTGTGCCAGCACCATTTGTTAAAGAGGCTTTCCTTGCTCCATTTCACATCTCTTGCTCCCTTATCAAAGATTAGATGGTCATACATTTGGGGTTGTGTGTAGGGATATTCCACCCTGTTCCATTGGTCTACGGCTCTGCCTTTGTTCCAGTACCATGCTGTTTTAATTGTTACTGCTTTGTAGTAAAGTTTGAGGTTGGGGATGGTGATGCCTCCCATCATCTTTTTCCCAAGAATTGTTTTAGCTATCCTTGGACGTTTGTTATTCCATATGAATTTTAGGATTGCTTGATCCATTTCTTTGAAGAATGTCATGGGTATACTTATAGGGATTGCATTGAATCTGTATAATGCTTTAGGGAGTATTGCCATTTTGACAACATTGATTCTCCCTATCCACGAGCAGGGTATATGTTTCCATTTCCTCATGTCCTCTTTGATTTCATGGAGTAGCGTTATGTAGTTTTCTTTGTAAAGGTCTTTTACTTCCTTGGTTAAGCTGATTCCGAGGTACCTGATTTTCTGGGGCACGATTGTGAATGGGATTGCTTTTTTCATGTCCCTTTCCTCTGCCTCATTGTTTGCATATATGAAGGCCATGGATTTTTGGGTATTGATTTTGTAGCCTGCAACTTTACTGTATAAGTCTATTGTTTCTAAGAGTTTCTTAGTAGAGGTTTTAGGCTTCTCTAGATATAGTATCATGTCGTCTGCAAATAGTGAGAGTTTGATTTCTTCCCTTCCTATCTGGATGCCCTTAATCTCTTTTTCTTGTCTAATAGCTATCGCAAGTACTTCCAGTACTATATTGAAGAGCAGTGGTGAGAGTGGGCATCCTTGTCTTGTGCCTGATCTCAGAGGAAAGGCCCTTAGTTTTTCCCCGTTGAGGATAATGCTTGCCGTAGGCTTGTGATAGATGGCTTCGACTATCTTGAGGAAAGTTCCTCCAAACCCCATTTTGGCGAGGGTTTTCATCATGAAAGGATGTTGGATCTTGTCAAATGCTTTCTCTGCATCTATTGATATGATCATATGGTTTTTATCTTTACTTTTGTTGATATGCTGGATTATATTGATTGATTTCCGAATGTTAAACCATCCTTGCATCCCTGGGATGAATCCCACTTGTGTACCAGAGTTTCTTTAACCAGTCATCTATTCTCGGGCACTCGGGTTTTTTCCAGATTCTGGCTATTGTAAACAGTGTTGCGACGAACATATAAGTGCAGATGTCATTTCGACTATACTTTTTTGCTTCTCCGGGGTATATTCCCAGCAGTGGTATTGCTGGGTCAAATGGGAGCTTAATTTCTAATTTTCTGAGAAGCGTCCATATTGTTTTCCAGAAGGGCTGAACCAGTCAGCATTCCACCACCAGTGTAGAAGGGTCCCTTTCTCCCCACATCCTCTCCAACAGCGGTTGCTTTTGTTCTTTTGAATGTGTGCCATTCTCTGTGGTGTGAGGTGGTATCTCATAGTTGTTTTGATCTGCATCTCCCTGATGATTAGTGATGTAGATTTTTCATGTGCCTTTTGGCCATTGGTATCTCTTCCTTGGAAAAGTTTCTGTTCATTTCTTTGCCCCATTTTCGATGGGGTTGGATGTTTTCTTCTTGTAGAGTTCAACCAATGCCTTATATACCCTTTAAAAGCTGTTTCTTGAATGAATAATGAAAATAAATCCAACTATGAGTCTCTTAATAATTAAGTTAGCAATGGATCCATATACACTGTTACTCCTACACTATGACTTCTATGTTTGTGCAATTACACACTGTAAAGTTAAATTGATGAATAATGATGAAATCACCTAACAACCCATTTCTTAGAAAATATTCCCTTCATTAAGCTATGCAAGCTATCTTTCTAAACAGTACATCAATCTGAACATATTCATAGTTGATAACTATAAAAGTAGTCTCATAAAGATTCCACTTTTTTAAATTAATTAATTATTTATTTATTTAAAATCTACACATGGTGATACTCAGGGCTACTTCTGGGATATGCGTAGAGGACACTTATGGTGCAACTTTATGTGTGTGGCGGAGTGGGGGGGACCATCTGGGGATTCAACTGGAGTCAGTTACATACAAGGCAAGTGCCTTAACCTCTTTACAGTATCTCTAGCCCTATTATTTTTAGAGATTCTTTTTATTGAATCACTGTGAGATAGACCCTTACAAAGATCATCATCATGATTAGGGCCGGAGCGATAGCACAGCGGGTAGGGCGTTTGCCTTGCACGCGGCCGACCCGGGTTCGATCCCCGGCATCCCATATGGTCCCCCAAGCACTGCCAGGAGTAATTCCTGAGTGCAGAACCAGGAGTAACCCCTGAGCATCGCTGGGTGTGACCCAAAAAGCAAAAAAAAAAAACAAAAAAAACCCAAAAAAAACCCAGATCATCATGATTAGTTTTCAGTCATACAGTGTCCCAACACCTATTCCTTCACCAGTGTATGTTTCCCAGCACCAGTGTACCCAGTTTCCCTCCCATCACCCCTACCCCCCAATCCCACCTCCCTGCCTGTCTGTATGGTAGGCACTTTCCTTTCTTCTTCTTCTTCCTCCTCCTCCTCCCCCTTTCCCTCCTCCTCTTTCTTTCTTTCTTTCTTTCTTTCTTTCTTTCTTTCTTTCTTTCTTTCTTTCTTTCTTTCTTTCTTTCTTTCTTTCTTTCTTTCTTTCTTTCTTTCTTTCTTTCTTTCTTTCTTTCTTTCTTTCTTTCTTTCTTTCTTTCCTTCCTTCCTTCCTTCCTTCTTTCTTTCTTTCTTTCTTTCTTTCTTTCTTTCTTTCTTTCTTTCTTTCTTTCTTTCTTTCTTTCTTTCTTTCTTTCTTCTCCTTTTTTTCCTCTTTCTTTCTCTTCTACCCTTTTGGGTATTGTGGTTTGCAATATACATACTGAAAGCTTATCATGTATATCCCTTTATCTACTTTAAACACCCAGTTCTTGTCCAGTGTGATCATTTCCAACTATTATTATTATATTGGTTCCTTCTCTATCTTAACTACCTCCACCCCCCCTCCCCACATTTGTGGTAAATTCCAACCATTGAACAGTCCTCTTAGCCCCTGTTTTCCCTAGTCTTGGATATTAGTCTTCTACTATATATTTTTATATACCACAAATGAATGCAGTCATTCTCTATCTGCCCCTCTCCATCTGACTCGTTTCAGAGTATCAGCATCATACTCTGCTTGTCCATCAATTTATAGGCAAATTTCGTGACTTCATTTTTCCTAATAGTTGTATAGTATTCTATTTTATATATGTATCATAGTTACTTCATCCAATCATATGTTCTCAGGTACTCAGGTTGTTTCCAGATTCTGGCTATTGTGAATAGTGCTGCAATAAACATAGCAGTGAAGATGGTGTTTCTGCTGTGTGTTTTGGGACCCACAGGGCATATCCAGCCCTGTTTTTAATTGAAGTATTATTATCTTATAAGTCTCATTACGAATTTCACTTAAAATTAACATGTTTATATGCATTAGTTTCACCACTGAAAGTACAATTTTATCTTCAGTACCACTGACTCTTTTTATCTGATTTACACACCATTCTTTCTCCTTTTTTTCTGGTAACTATTCTTACAATCTACCAGTTTATTGGGCTTCATATGGTAATATGTTTTCTCAATAAGCCACATACTGGTGATACCATGCAAGTCAAAATAAGACAAATGATTTCACTCATATACCTTTTAATACTATTATCCAACTTTTAGACAGGCTAAAAACTGTTGACATGAGATCTGACTCTGGTCTTTTCCTCACAGCTCACATTTGATTATTTGGTCACATCTGTTCATTATACTTTGAAAATAGTGCTGACCCCAGTATACTATCCCAACTCAAGTTGATGCATAATGCTTTAGAATTTTCAATTCCCTAAGTATGTTCAATTATTTTCCTTTGCTTATGTTGTTTCCTCCTAGCAAAGAGTCCTTTTTTCATTTCTAAGTACTTCAGTCCTACCCAGTGAGCATTTCAAATGTCATAACTTACCTACCAAATACTTCCCCTAGTTGAGATGAAATTATTTCTTCCATTTCTAGACCATTATCACACACTACCTCCTATAATATATTTGTGCACAGTCAAATTTTTTTCTTTTATATTGGAACAAACATGGGTCTTGTTTTCATACCTTGGTCCAAATTCTTTTTATTTATATGTACTATGGTACTTCCTAAAATTTTATACATATACATAATTGTGTCTAATTCTTAGAGATGTTGAGGTCGGGGAAATAGTATAGGGGATAAGGTGCTTGCCTTGTACTTGGCCAAACAGTTGGGTGTGGCCCCAATTCTCTCTGCAGAAACAAATTAGAAATATTGCTCACATGAAAACAGATCAATACTTGGATAATGCTGGAAGGACATCGCCTTTCCTCTTATTCCATATGTTTCTGGAATAAAAATTTGGCTTCACCATCTCTTTCTAACTTTCCCTGTGGGAAGGAGAAAAATGATTTTACAATTAGTGATTTGGGGGAGAATAAAATGACCATCCTAACTTAACATCTTTAACTTAATATGGTTTTAGTTTTGAATATCTTTCATAATATTTTTCCTCCCTTCCCTGCTCCTCTTTTTCTTTGTCTCTCTTTCCACCCCACCTGTCAGCCATACCTACTTATCAGCTAGACTGAAACATTATATTCTACTCTCCATATGGTAAGCTTACTGAGACAGGCTCTGCCAGGGGCTTAGGGGTGAGGGCCACGACTAGTGAGCAACCTCTCTAACTTGGATCTGGGGTTAAAAACCCTTTTCAGTTCTTCAGGGACAAGACAAGGATGCCCACTCTCTCCTCTTCTGTTCAATATAGTACTGGAAGTACTTGCAATAGCGATTAGGCAAGAAAAAGATATTAAGGGCATTCAGGTAGGAAAGGAAGAAATCAAGCTCTCACTATTCTCTGATGATATGATATTATACTTAGAAAACCCTAAAACCTCTACCAAGAAACTCCTAGAAACAATAGACTCATATAGTAAATTTGCAGGCTATAAAATCAATACCTAAAAGTCCATGGCTTTCTTATATGCAAATAGTGAGAGAGAAGAAAGCGACATGATAAAAGCTATCCCGTTCACAATTGTACCTCAAAAAATCAAATACCTCGGAATCAGCTTAACTAAGGAGGTAAAGGCCTTGTATAATGAAAACTACAAAACGCTACTTCAGGAAATAAAAGAAGACATGAGGAAATGAAAAAATATCCCCTGCTCATGGATTGGAAGAATTAATATTGTCAAAATGGCAATTCTCCCCAAAGCATTGTACAAATTCAATGCGATCCCTATAGGGATACTCTTGTCATTCTTCAAAGATATGGAGCAAGCGATCCTGAAATTCATATGGAACAATAAGCCACCTCGAATAGCTAAAGCAATTCTTGGGAAAAAGAAAATGGGAAGAATCAACCTCCCCAACTTCCAACTCTACTGCAAAGCAGTAGTCATTAAAACAGCGTGGTACTGGAACAAAGGCAGAGCGGCAGACCAATGGAACAGGATTGAATACTCTGACACATCCCCCCAAATATATGACCATCTAATCTTTGATAAGGGAGCAAAAAAGGCGAAGTGGAGCAAGGAAAGCATGTTTAACAAATTGTGCTGGCAAAACTGGACGGCTACATGCAAAAAAATGGGCTTAGACCTCCACCTATCACCATGTACAAAAGTCAGATCAAAATGGATTAAGGACCTCAATATCAGACCAGAATCCCTAAGGTATGTTGAAGACAAGGTTGGCAAAACCCTCCACGACATTGAAGCCAAAGGTATCTTCAAAGCTGACACGCCACTGGCCAAGCAAGTGAAAACAGAGATAAATAAATGGGACTATCTCAAACTAAGAAGCTTCTGCACCTCAAGAGAAACAGTGACCAAAGTACAAAGACAATCTACAGAATGGGAAAGGATATTTATGCAGTACCCATCCGATAAAGGGTTGATAACAAGGATATACAATGCACTGGTTGAACTCCACAAGAAGAAAACTGCCAACCCGATCAAAAAATGGGGTGATGAAATGAACAGAAACTTTCCTAAAGAAGAAATCTGAACAGCTCAGAGGCACATGAGAAAATGTTCCACATCACTAATCATCAGGGAAATGCAGATCAAAACAACCATGAGATATCATCTCACACCCCAGAGAATGGCCCACATCCCAAAAAACAAAAACAACCGGTGTTGGCATGGATGCGGGGAGAAAGGGACTCTTCTTCACTGCTGGTGGGAATGCCGACTGGTTCAGCCCTTTTGGAAAACAATATGGACGATTCTCAAAAAGTTAGAAATTGAGCTTCCATTTGACCCAGCAACACCACTCCTGGGAATATATCCCGGAGAGGCAAAACGGTATAGTAGAGATGGCATATGTATTTCTATGTTCATTGCAGCACTGTTTACAATAGCCAGAATCTGGAAAAAAACAGAGTGCCCCAAAACAGATGACTGGTTAAAGAAACTCTGGTACATCTACACAATGGAATACTATGTAGCCGTCAGAAAACATGAAGTGATGAAATTTGCATATAAATGGATCAACATGGAAAGTATCATGTTGAGTCAAATGAGTCAGAAAGAAAGAGACAGACATAGAAAGATTGCACTCATATGTGGAATATAATGTAACTGAGAAGTACAAGTTGGCAACGATGCAACTTCTGGCAGATATCTCTCTGGACTTAGTTACTAAAATACTAAAATACAGAAACCCAAAACCGAGAGGCCGCTAAGTGTGGTCACTCGACCTCATACCTCTTCATCCTCAGCAATGGAAAACAAATTATCTAATGCTTCCTTTTCAGCAGGTCTGACTTTAGAGGAGAGACTCTCCAAACAATAATAGTGAGTTTTGTTGAAATATTGTATGCAATCAAAGTGAAAGTAAAGTGAAATTTATTAGTTACACAGGCGGGGGGGGCTAAGGGTGGGGGGGCTAGGGGCCTGGGGGCGTTAGAAGTGTGGGGGTGCGGGGTGGAGCTATACTGGGATTCTTGGTGGTGGAATATGTGCACTGGTGAAGGGATGGGTATTCGAGCATTGTATAACTGAGATTTAAACCTGAAAACTTTGTAACTCTCCACATGGTGACTCAATAAAAAAAATTAAATAAATAAATAAATAAAAAACCTTTTCAGTTCTTGAACCAGTTTTCCCATCACTTTATCAGTGATAAATTTCATACTTTGATCTTCATCTTTCAGTTTTTCCTGTCTCATGGGTGGGAGAAATTATACCTCAGGTGGGAAATAAAAGAAATTTATTAGTGTCCTAAAAAGCTACAACCATATAGTAATAGGATGCTGTGTTTAAATGAACAAACCAGAACTTCCATACCCAAATAAGGTACACCTTTACATCCATCCATCAGGAAAGTGATGCATATACTCCATTATATGACAGTAAGTTACTATGATTGAAAATCTTTTTGAGTGTAGTGTTAGAGCCTATAGTCATTTTCATTGACATCAAAACTCATCTTACAAAAGTATATTTCAGTATTGGAAGTGAAAAATGTTATTTGTATCAAAGGCTAGTGAGAAACAGGCATTTTGAATACACACAGGGGAGATAAATTAAAAAATGATTTAAAAAATAATGAGATGGGTGTCTCCTAATCTGAAAAGCTCCTAAAAATGCTTGGACAACAGTGACATTTTCAAAGTCACATATGACACACAAATCCCACTATAAAATATAAATATAAATATAAAATATAACAGTCACATAACCTGGGTATGTCTATTTAGGTCACTTTATAATGATGATGATAACATTGGATGTTAGCTTTTTCTAAAGTCAAAGGATACAGAGACATGGGTCATGCCACTTATTTTCTGTGTCATCTTAGATAAATTCTATAACTTGTTTCAACCTCAGTAAAATCAAGTTAATAGTCACACCATCCACAGATACCCCTCAGGTGTAGTTTGGAAACCAGAAGAGATAAAACAGCTGAAAAATCTCTCTATCAATGTTGAGGGCAATACAAATCAGTTGATTTATGATAGTCATTATTATAATTAATACTTATATGTATGTGTGTGAGTACATCTATATATCTATAGATAGATAAAGATCTAGTCCCTTGAGATATTTCTATGGCTATATATTTATATATACATCATAATCATATTTATATATAATTTTCATGGTTCACCACCTCATCATGGGGGGGTGGCAACGGTGTCAACCAGTGAAGAGCGAACCAACAGATGCTGCCCAGAGGCACAGGAAGGTGCATGTTTGTCAGCATGCAGATCATTACAACATGCCAGTCAATCAAAAGCTTGCATTCAGTAGACTGGGAGCACCTGTAAGGATTAGAGGCCGCCCTAAAAGCCTTCATCCTTCTCAGTAGCTCGGAGATCTGCAAGCTACTGAGGGTATCCTGCTCGCATGACAGAACCTGGCAAGCTACCCATGTCATATTCAATATGCCAAAAACAGTAACACTATTAAGGGCCTCATTCTCCTAACCCTGAAAGAGCCTCCAGTATGGCAGTATTGGAAAAGACAAGTAAGAAGAGGCTGATAAAATCTCAGGGCCAAACTGCTAAAACAAAGAAGGACTAAAATGACTGTCTGTACTTTCAACTCACATACGCAGGCATTGGAAGCACCCATCAATGCCTGGCCATCCACGTACAAGATGGTCAGACTTCTTCGTCAAGACCCTAAACAAACAACTTGATGCACTCTGTGTTCCTGGAGTGAGCAAACACCATTTGGGCTGCACTGGCACTCGACAGGGACAAATGGGGACATTACTGGCGCCTGCTCAAGCAAACCGATGAGCAACTGGATGACAAGTGATACAAGTGATTTCATGCAGAAGGTCCAAGTAGGGCCATGTTTGATTCCCAAGCACCATTGGGAGTAAACCTTGAGCTTTAAGTTATAAGAGTAGCCATTATGCATCAGTAAATGTGACCCAATTTTTAAAAATGTAAATGTATTTTTTAAATGTAAATGCATTTAATGCCACTTAATTTAATTTTTAAAGGTTCAGTTGATACAGCTTACATCTAATATATGCAAACCTCTGCAGCCTTAATATTGCTCACTCACCTGAATACTGTGCTTTGAGACCCTGAGGGTTCCTGATAGATCCAGTTTGAGTGGCTCTAGATCCCCACAATACCTCTGGGGATTACCCTTATAAGAATAAATAATTTATGGGGCTGGAGTAATAGTATAGTGGGGAGGGTGCTTGTCTCACACTCAGCCAACTTAGGTTTGATACACAGAGGGTTCACAAGTCCTGCCAAAACTGATCCTTGAATGCCAAGCTGGGAGTAACTATGAGCACAACCAGGTGTGACCCAAAAGCTGAAGGGGTAATCCATTTTTCCCCACTCATCACTTGTGATCAATGTCATGCTCATGCAGCCCAGGATAAACATCTTCTGGTCTTGTGGAACTCTGGTTGGAGGGTCTTAGATGCTGCTATTCTAAGGCTTCAGTGCTAGTAACCACTTGCAGGAGATGGACTCAAGACTGGAGACCAACTCTTGCCTTGTGGCTTGAAAGGGCTGGAGAAACAGAACAAATATCTCCGAAACTCCCCAGGAAAACATCAGGGGAGTCCAGATTTTACAATGACCTCTAAAGAATGAATGGAGCAGTTGAATAGAGACAGTCAGGAAACCTATTTTATCTACTAATTTGCAGCCAGTGTAGGTGTTTCTGCCTCAGAAAGACAGGAAACCACTGGCAGCCACAAGCCAGAAATCCCCACCTCCCATTTTGCCTACCATTTTCCTCTCATGATGGACAGAGAAAGAGGACTCTGCCCTAGAGAAGGACCCACTCTCAGAAGAACCCCCATGAATAGGAGATCCTTGAGAAACTAAACCCTGAGCCATGACTTCTGAAACAATCACAGTCATGTATGTTAAGAAGTTTAGAGGGGACCTGTCCTGAGGCCCACCTGGTATCTGCTGAACAACTTGGACAATATTTCTAGCTGTGGGTCTTTTTTTCTGTATGTAAATGAGTAGTCTAAAAATGCTCTCTATCTCACAGTTGCATTGTAAGGATATAATGTTAAGACACAGCACACTTAGATCAGTATCTGAAAAGTATCTGACATTCACTATTATTATTGTTAAAACAGGAGTCTGATACTTACTGCAAAGCTGGCAGGCTGACAACTGCAGCTCTTTGCCTGTTTTTTATAATCCCCAGCAACCACAGCTTACACAGTGAGTGCCAAGGGGACATGGGCAAGATCCCAACAGCATTTGTTATAAAAGGCTTACAATGATGAATAAGATGATCCCAAATCTTGCCATATTGCCTGTTTATAGTTCCAGAGTTATAACACTTAAATGCATGGACTTGGGACAAAGGATTCAATTCAGTGGTAGGATTCAGAGTGTAGGATATCATTGGGTTTATCCTTTCAGCCTTGCCGCAGAGAACTTAGTTTACCTTAAAGCAATGTCCTTTCTGTATGGACACAGGAAGACAGTTATATGCTTTGTAACTTGGGAGTTGATTGACTCCAGTAATATTTACTCCTGGGCATCTGCTTTCTCGACTCATTTGCCCTTAGTTCCTAGCACCCTAAAATCAGTGTCCTGACGATGGACAGAATGGTCCCAAGGCAAGCTGTGAGCTACCCTGGCATCGAAATGGGCCAGGTCAAAGTGCCACAATACTCAACTATAAGTTGAGAACATGCTGTCATGATGCAAAAGGAACGATGAGACTAGGACTGTACTGGGGTTAAGAAGACTAACCTGACCTGAGGACTATGGTCTGGAATATATAGTGAGATGTCTTCAGGAAGAACCAAACTTTAAGTTTGATACATCTCTTACTGTGCTCATACAGAATGACATTGATATAAATATCAGAAGTAGATTTACTACAACTAATTAAGTGGATTACTAGCTGAGGAAAGAAGAAAGCAACACACCCTGGATGGGATCCTGCCCTTAAGCGGATCTCCTAGTAGTCTGCATTAATCTCCTTAGATGAAATTTTATCCTTGAGTTATCTCCTGGAGGAGTGATCTTACCCTTCTTTGTTGATTTGTTAATGTTCAATTCATCTTTGTATCACCACCCTACATGATCGTAAACTAAGACTGTAAGAGCAGAGGAGGTCAGAGTCAGAAGCGAGAGCAGGTCAGAGTCAGAAGTAAGGGTCAGAGTCAGAAGTGAGAGTGAGTGGGACTCCAGAGAGAAAGAAACAGAAGGGCTCCTCCAGAGAGAGGAGCAGAAGAGATGGGTAGAGAAATCAGAAGAGACCAGAGGAGAGACTACAGAGACAGAGTCAGAGATAGAGAGACAGACAGAAGAGGGCACAGTGGCACACACAGAAGCAGAGCACAAAGGAGGAGCCATCCGATCTGGTCCATACATAGCAGATCGAGAGCACCAAATGCGAGTGGCAAGAGAGAGAGAGAGAGAGAGAGAGAGAGAGAGAGAGAGAGAGAGAGGGAGAGGGAGAGAGAAAGCGAGAGAGAGGGAGAGAGAGAGAGAGAAAGAGAGCTGCCCCAAGAACCCATGAATACGCATCACCCTTCCATGTGCACTCGCATGTTTATATTTTTACGGTAGAGTGCTTGCCTTGCACATGTGAGGCCCTGGGTTTAATTCCTGATGCTACAGTCAAATCAAATAAAAATTAAATAAAAGGTCTAATCTTTTTCATTCACAGAGGTAGAGATAAATAGATAGAGAAAGGGAGAGAAAGAGAGACATCTCCTACTAGTAACATTCTGAATACGTCAGTCCTGTGTGAAAAAAACACACGGGGCTCTTCAGTACTGGTTTGTGAAATTCTCTGTACTTGTTCCCTCAGTTGCCACTGAGGCTCTTAGTCATTCCATTTTCAGCTTGCTTACAATAATCAATATTTCAATTGTGAAATTCAATATTCAATATTTCAATATCCAATTTTACAAAGCTCTCAGCTTAAAAGAAACAACCTCTGGAGCATGGAAAAAGTACAGGAAGATGAGGCATAGAAGGGCATATGCAAGGGGTTTGATCCTGGCACCACATGGCCTCCGAAGCATCACAGATGTAGCCCTACAGACTTCCAGGTATCCTCAGGTGTGATCCTGGTGAAGTAACTCTGGTTTCTCCCTTGAATCAGGACTCGACTCACAGACATTCTCAGTCCTTAGCATTGAATTCCCAATCTGGTTGGTCAAGAACCCTGGGAATAGCTGTGGGGAACCTCTGAGCACCATTTGGAAGACCTCCCCCAAAGCTATCGCTGAATACCCAGAGGAAGCACTTTAAAAATTAAAATACCTCTCAATTTGTCTTAGATATAGGTGGTGCCTAGATTCTATGATAGAACCACCATAGCCCTTTCCCCTAACTTCACTGGAGAAGTCAAAGGTTTATAAATAATGCTTATCATCAGGATGCTCCAGATATCAGCCAAGACTTAATAATCAAACACTCTTGATTCATGGTCCTGTAACAAAGCAAGACTGCCCTTCCCTCAAGAATCAGAGCAGCCAGGAGGAGTTGAGTCAATGCCTGCAGACAACCTGGTGCCAACCCAGCCTGATCTATGTGTTATGTGAGCTGAAGGGTCATGACTGCTGTTCTTCCCAAATTTATATGGCTAGGCCCTTTTCTCACTGGAATAGGCATGCAACCTCCCAATGGTTTTGTAGAAATCATTCCCACCAACCCTGGGGTATACTCATGTCCTAGGCCTACCTTAAAAATTACCACGGCTGTGGCCAGACAGTACAGCAGTCATGGTGCTGGTCTTGCATACAACTAACTTGGGTCTTCTCCCCAAAACCCTATGTGGTCCCTGAGCCTCATAGGAGTGAAACTGGACCACAGAGCCAGGAGTAAGCACTGCACATTGCCAGGTCTGGTCCCCTCAATCCCCCAAAATAATAATTCTACAGGGGCTGGGGAGTTAGCAAAACATAGTGAAGCCCTGCCAATTCAATCCTGGAACCAAAAGCTAATCTCTTACTCCCTCGTCACCACCCTGGTAATCTCTAGCTTTTCTAGGCTTGAGCAATACTTCATCAACTGGGTACAAGAACTGGACTATTAGGCCTATTCTGTGGGGCTAAGTATCACCAGGAGTAGCCCACAGGTCACCACAAAATAAAATTACCACAGATTGGGTGGCTAAAACAGCAAGTATTTTAGTTTTTATAAACAACTAAAAGAATAATATAATTCCTGAGATCAGAAGTTTGGATTGATGGTGTCAATTGGCTTTGCTTCCTTGAAATTCTCTAGGGAAGGTTCCTTCCTTCTCTCTTTCAGTTTTTGGAGACTTCAGGCATTCCTTGGCTTATGTGAGTTTAGAGCTGTGTGGATAGATAGCATAGCTCTAATCTCTGCCTCCATCTTCACAAGGCTTTCTGTCTGTCTTATCTGTTGTCCTGTGCTTTTCTTATATGAAAACCTGTCATTAGATTTAGGGGTCATCGAAATCTACTATGATGAACTCATTTTACTGAACTCTTGCAAAGACTCTATTTCCAATCAATTCATATTCTTAGGTTCCAGGTAGATGTAAACTGGGAAGGAGGAGGTGCAAAGGAGAACTACTCAACCGCTACACCATCCAATAACATGACTGAAATTTCTTCACTCCTCCTTTGCAATAGCTTTGGATCCACAGTTCTTTGAAATGCCAGGAAGAATTCTTTACATATGAAGAAATAATAGAAGTACAGAAAAAAATTCCCTGAGGTTGACATAGGTGTTCATTCACCTACCTAATACTGAATCTTATACGTGGCAATATCAGTATTGCCAGGACACAGGCAGTATACTTTTTGTTATTTATAGTCTTCTTTATTGTGACTATCAGGAGACTCATTTCAGTGTGTTTTTTAACTTACCTGTTAGTCCTTACAAGAATGATACCTACTCAGTGACAACCATTTTCTCTAATCTATCTCCTGTACTCCTTTGAACAATTTACAAGGTCAGCTATTATTATTTTCATTTTATACATTTAAAAAGTGTCTTTTAAAACTGACTTTGAAGTATGAATGTTTTCTATACATTGAAAATGACAGAACAATTACCTTTCAACATTTTTTTCTGGGTCAATTTCCCAAATTCTATCCACTGAACAATAGGTCCCTATTCTATGGGAAAAAATATGATATCACAGTCAAGTAGGTTTGAGAAATATTGCATAATAAGGACAGTTACACTGTGCATTTAAAGATAAAACTCTCTGATAAGACCTTCAGAAGAAACTTATTTTGTTTATTTTAACCCAGTGTTTCCCATACAAACTTTACTGTGAGTGTCTGTTTTTCAAGTAATGCTACTGCTTTCCTCAGAATTTCAAGAATGGCCTCTAGAATAAATTGTGAAGCAAGATGATGAAAAAAACTTCCTGTTTCATGTTTTGATTTCCCATTACAATGTTACACCTGATTGTCAATAATTTCTCAAGAAGAAATTATGGTATGATGAAGCTCCCAATAATGCTTTACCAAAAAAGATAGGATTTCAGGAAACATTAGGAAAAACAATTTGCATTGGAAGTGTCTTAGCTTTCATCAAATGCTACCTGGAATGATGCCACAAGTTCTGTGCTGATGATCTTTTCAAAGAGGGAAGCACTAGATTTCCTGTGGGGGGGGAGGGGAGGTGGAATAAGTACTTAGAAATACAAGAAACCTCTTCATGAAGCAAACAACAAACAATTCTCAAAATTAAGCAAATTAAACTTTGACTATCAAGGCAGTTACAACAAATATAACTTGTCAGTGTGATTTTATACAAATTCAGTCAAATTTGGGAACTGAAAATTGATCTTTCACAGGTAAAAATAGTGGAGTCAAGAGAACAAGATACGGTCATTTGTATAGTATGAGTCTCTGCAAGGAGCTTTCTGTATTCACTATTCTGTCCCTTTAAATTAAAAAAAAAAAGCATTGAACCAGTTCAAAACAAACAACTGTAAAACTGGCAGCTCCGGGTATAGAGATGGCAGAAAAGCTGGGGTTGTCAAGGAGCCCGTGGCTGGAGAGCCTGGAAAGCTGGTGAGTGCCCTCTGCCCCCTCCACCCTTCCGGAAATGACTGCAGTGCAAATGCATGCACATTAAGCAGTAGGGCTACTGGAGGGGAGGGTGGACTTTTGGAGCACTGTTTACAATGCCACGGACCTTGCTCCAGTGTTGCCATGGGGAAGTTATTGTCCTCCTGGAAACAGGTTACCTAGGTGAACACCAAACAGAGCAATGGGCCTGGTGCAGTCCTTGTCCCCACACTGCCTTGCCAGCCCTCTCTTTTTATATTCTCACTCCTTCTTTTACACTCACCTGAGACTTTGGGTGAGGGAGCACTCATTCTTGCTCACAGACTCTACAGCATGTGGTCTGCGTGGGGGGAGAAGGGGGTCCATGGTTTCCCACTCTAACATTAGAGGTGTGGCTAATCATGCACAGTTACTCCTACTCCCTTCAATCCACAACTAAGTGAGAATGACTGTCAGGTGGAAAATCCCTTTCTATTTTACTGAGTACTTTAGTGCCATAATTGAAATTAATGAAAAATACAAGAAAATACCTCTAGTGATGATCAAAATCTACACCACAAAGTGACAGGAAGCATAAGTCAATTAACCTGTGGGTTTGATCAATTAACTATTAAATTTTTCCATTAAAACAAATTCTTGATTGCTCATAGGCTTGTCAGATTTAACCAGTTAAAAAAAAAATCTTCTCTGTGGCAGGAGAGATAGTACAGTGTGTAGGGCTCTTGTCTTGCACACAGTTCACCTGGATTTGATACCTAGCATCCCATATGATGCCCTGAACACTATTAAGAATAATTCCTGGGTGCAGTGTCAGGAGTAACCTTTGGGCACTGCCGGGTGTGGCAAAAAAAAAAAAAAAAGGTTTTCAGCAAAGTTGTTTTTTGGTTTGTTTGTTTGGCCATACTGGCAGTGCTCAGGGTTTACTTCTGGCTCTGTGCTCAGGAATTACTCCTGGCAGTGCCTGGGGGACTATATGCGATGCTGGTGATCGAATCTGGGAAGGCCGAGTGCAAGGCAAATGCTCTACCTGCTGTGCTAATGCTTTGAACCCTCAGAAAAGTGTTTTAGCTCAAATTACAGTTTGAAAGGACACTTCAACTCCATGGCTTTCCTGTGCAGACAAACACTGCAGCACGGAAAGCAAGGTGTCAGAACACAATTATTTGGGGGTCCATTCACTATTGCACTAGTCCTAAGAACAATATTGACTCATCAGACAGACCTTCAAAGACTCAGACTAGTCAGGGGGCACTTTCAATGTGTGTAGGGGTTAGTTTCAACCTAAAACATCAGCAGCCATTTAGACCTGCCCTGGTGCCATCTAAGTTTTAGAGTCCACTGGATATACACAGGGCCTCATTTCCTTCTCTGATGAACAATTAGTTTCCTCTCAACATGGACACAGATATAAGGGGACAAGGACTGTGGGTATCAATGATCTTTCAATTATCCTATCTTTAGTATTCATATCTAGTTCTAAAAACTTTAAGTGTCTTAATATAGTTCTAAGATATCAGGAAAAGGATGAATGAGCCCGCTCGAGAAATCGATGATTAACGGGATTTCGTGATCGTGATAGTACTGTGATTATTTATTATTTAAAGGATCCCTCAAGCAATTATCCTGGGGGCTATTTCTGGTAATATTTAGACTTTAAGCCCTATGGTTCCATTTAAGGACCCAATAATGCAGTAATATTCAGTTCCAGTGGTGCTGGGGGCCACCAATGCGACCCTGAAAGTGTTTGAAGATCTCCAGGACTATACCCAGGTATGTGGAGTCTGGATAGAACTTGAGCCATTGATATGTAAAACAAAAACTCCTGAGAGGTTGGAGAAATGGTACAGCTGATAGGGTGCTTGCCTTGCAGGAGGCCAACAAGGGTTCAATCCTCAGCACCCCACACCTCAGATAATCTCCCTAACCCTACCAAGAGTGATTTCTGAGCGCAGAGTCTGGAGTAAGCTCTGAGCACAACCAGATGTGGCCCATATAACAAAACAAAAGACAAAAGACATCCATCCCAACCCAGTTATCTTCGTAATCACTACGAACACTTCCAAAATCTTGTTAAATTAGAGAAAATGCTCGACAACAAGGTAATGTAGAAGAAAGAGCAGTGTAGTAAGTCAGTAGGCAACAGACTTAGATCTGGAGGAAGTCAGTTTATCATCTAGTTTCCCTATTTGTTATTCACAGGCCACATAGATGATGTTAAAGTGGTGTCACAGTACTAGTAGGAAGCACTATTTCTCCCACTAATGGGTGAACTAAAGAAAACAAAAGTAGTTTTCAAGGCTATCAGACTAATCAGGGATTAGAGAGAGTGTGTAAATTGGGTTTAAGTGGGCTTTTCTTTTTTAGATTTTAAATGTTTTTTTTTGGGGGGGGGGTCATACCCAGTGATACTCAGGGGTTACTCCTGGCTCTGCACTCAGAAATTACTCCTGGGGCTGCATGGGGAACCATATGGGATGCCGGGGATTGGACTCGGGTTGGCTGCATACAAGACAAATATGCCCCACCCTCTGTACTATTGCTCTGGACCCAAAAGGGGCTAATTTATGGTGAAGAATGGAATAGAGGTTGTATATGAATGCTGATTATCTTAATGATGCACACCTAAAATTTGTGTCATTTTTAAAAACACACCTAATAACAATCTTTGTCTAAATCTTGTTCACTACCAAATCTTCTCCCTTGCCTAATATTAGGTGAATTATTAAATTTTAACAGCATTTGATCTATGTCTTGAAAAGAGGTCATGGGAATTTTTATAAGGACTGCACTAAACTTGTATATTGATTTGGGAAATATTATTTTGACAATATTAATTCCCTTCTAATTCATGAACAGGGTTATGGTTCCATTCATTAATTTTAATTCATTACTGTACTCTTTTATTTCTTGCTTCCTTTTATGGGGTATGGTGCCACCAGCAGGTCAACCTGTACCTGTGAAACGAGTGCATCAGCAGCCTGATGGTGTCTTCAGACTTCCAGATACCCCAAAATTGCTACTGTGCCTTTGGCCAGACCCCAACAACTTGGGGCCAAGTTTACCAAGAAATTAAACAGCCAAAAATTAGGTATGTGGGAGACACACCCACAAACCATCTCTGGCTCAGCTATATAAGCTCACCTCTAGGAGAGCCTGGTAAGCTATCGAGGATATCCCACCCATACGGTAGAGCCTGGCAAGCTACCTGTGACGTATTTGATATGCCAAAAACAGTAGCAACATGCCAAAAACAGTAACAACAATGTGCTCTTCAGGTTCCTGGAGCATTGGGCTACACTAGCATACAACTGGGATGAATGGAGACGTTACTGGTGCCCACTTGAGCAATCAATGAGCAGGGATGACAGTGATGATGATAGTGATCATTTCCTTCATATGAATCTTTCATCTCTTTTGTTAAGCTGATTCTCAGGTACTTGATTTTCTGATGCACAATTGTGAATGGGATTATTTTTTAATTTTCTCTTTTCTATTTAATTATTTGGGTAGCCATGGTTTTCTGTGCATTGATTTTGTAACCTGCTATTTTAAAGTGCAGTTCTATTATTTTTAGAAGTCTTTTTTCAGAGACTTTAGGATTTTCTAGGTAGAGTATCATTTCACTTGCATACGGTATACCTTTCTTGCCTACTTATTACTGAGTATAGCTGGGTGTGGCCCCAAAACAACACAAAATAAATACAGGATTCACTTGGGCTTCAGACACCCAGCGGGTGATCTGCTTTACCCTCCAGTTAAGTACTCCGGGATTACTCTTGGTTTGGCGCCCAAGAATCACTTCTGGCGAGCTCAGCATATGTGGTGATGGGAATCCAACCTGGTTTGGCCACATACAAGACAAGCTCTGGCTCCTGCTCTTCCTCTTGCCTGCCCTGCCCAGTCTCCTCAGTCCCAGCTGCAGCCTCTTCTGCCCCTCATGCCCACACCCCACCCACCCCCGTCCTGCCTCCCATAACTGCACGCTCTCATCTTTGCACTCTTTTCTTCCAAGGCTTTTTCCTGCATGTTTCCTTGGGCAGCCCTGTCACCTCTTCCTTATGCAGGTGCTGCTCAGGACTTGACCCATCTTCGATACTCTTTCATCTTCATCTGAATGGAACAATCCAGCCTACCCCCAACACTCCTTGGTATGGAGGCTAATGAGGACACACAGAAAGCAAGCAGCAGTGTGCTTGGTGTGAAAATACTTCCCTCCTCCCTCAGTCCCTTCACCACCATGCTCTGGCCAGGGTTCGGATCATCACCAGCTCCAGGTCAGGGTGGAAACGCAAGCAGAGCATTTGGTCAAGATTTCGGGAAGATGTTTTAGGAAAGTATTCAGTGTTTAGCACTGGAGTGATAGCACAGTGGGTAGGGTGTTTGCCTTGCATACAGCCGACCCAGTTCGGTTCCTCCATCTCTCTTGGAGAGCCCAGCAAGCTACCAAGAGTATCCCACCTGCACAGCAGAGCCTGGCAAGCTACCCGTGGCATATTGATTACGCCAAAAACAGTAACAACAAGTCTCACAGTCGAGATGTTACTGGTGCCCACTCGAGCAAATCGATGAACAACGGGATGACAGACAGTGCTACAGTGCTGCTAAGGGAAGGATTTCCAATACCATATCGAATGCTGCTGTTGAGAGTGGAAAACCTTGTCTTGGGCCTGATCTTGGAGATAAGACTTTCAATTTTTATCATTGAGTACGTGGACTTGTGGCAGATGACTTTAGTGATGTTGAGGAAAGTTCCTTCAACCTCCATTTCATTGAGTTTTTATCATGAATGGATATTGGATCTTGTCAAATGCTTCTCTCCATCTATTGATATGATCATATGATTTTTACTTATCCTTGTATTGATATGGTATATCATATTGATTGACTTGCATATAGCAAATAATCCTTGCATCCCAGGAATGAATCATACTTAGTCATAATGTATGATCTTTCTGATTGGATTCAGTTTGTTCAGATTTTGTTGAGGATCTTTGCGTCTATGTTCATCAGAGATACAGGTATATAGTTTTCCCTTTGTATGACATTTCTGTCTGCTTTTGTTATCACAGTAATGTTTGCCTAATAGAAACTGGGAATATTCTTATTTATTCAACTTTATGAAAAAGCTTGGAAAGGACTGGGAGCATGTTTTTTTAAAGGTTTGAAATAACTCACCAAATAAACTTATCTGGACCTTTTATTTTATTTTGAGATATACTTTTTATTACTTTCTTGGATAGTAATTGATCTGTTCAGGTGATCTGTTTCTTCTTTATTCAAACTTGGAAGCTTATCCAGAAATTCTTTTTAGTTCTTGAGTTTCATGGCATAAAGATTTTAAAATTAATCCCTGATGATCCTTTTACTTTGTGTGGTATCTGTTGTGATATCTCCCCTTTCATTTCTGATTCTATTTTTTAGGTTTTTTTCTCTTTCTTTCAAGGGCAAAAGGATTCCTGCATGACTACAAGGACTTTTCTGTCCTGTATGGCATGGGAAAAGGGGGTAGAATTGTGAGAATCTCTTGTCACATCAGTTTGTCACAGCCAAAGGACAACTACACATGGTTCAGGTGGAAGATGGACTCAGGGGAGTGGGTGTGGGGGATTTTGGACCCACCGAGGAAAAGTGCAGCACAGGAACAGAGCTCTGGACATGTTCATTGGTTGTAACTCACAAGGGTCCCACAGGGTCCAGGTGGAAGATAGCCCAGGGAGCCCATGACATTTTTCAAATACATAGATGAAATGGTGTTGAATTTTATATGGAGCAATAAGCCCCCTCAAGCAGATTTTGAGGAACTATAGTCTTAGTGTCACTTGCTTGTGTCAAATAAAAAAATATATATATATAATTTATTCAGTAAATTTCATCATTAAATTTGAATATAATTATGTTTATGATCATTCTAATCTAAACAGGTTTGGGGGCTAGTGTGGTGCGAGAGCTATGACATGTGCTCCTAGTGTGGCCTGGGGCCATCGGGGGCTGGACTGGAGTCCCCACCTGTCACCCTTATTAGACTGATCTCTATAAGACTGTTAAATGAGATCCTAAATGTCAAACACTTTGCTCCTTCCTTGGCACATCATAAATGTGAATTGCTGTTTTTGCCATAATTAAGCTTTGTCTTAAGCTTGTGGAAAAACTTGCTGCTCTTACTTTCTCCTTAATGTCTACTTCTCACTAAAGCAGGGTGGATAGAAGCAGAGACAGGAAGAACGTTTCTGACCTATGCAACCTGTTGAGATAAAATCACTAGTATCAAGTTGAAATGGTCTGACTGCTGGGCCCTAAAATCCAATCTAGAATCTAAGGACTCTCTGCTCCTGTTTCTTACGCCAACACCCCCAAATGCTCTCTAGAGCTGAGTTTTAAATGTCATTTGGTTACAAAACAGAAGACAGAAAAGCATGGGAGTAGGAGAAGGTGAGGTCAAGGAATGTATCATTTAAGGTACTTTAGAAAATACAGTTTCTTAGGACCCTCTTTCAGACCCTAAGGTAATTATTTTGGGGTTATGTGCCTGAAGCTTTGGATTTTTCAAAGCTTCTGAAGTGATTCCATTTTGAAGTGAAGGTTGAGATTCTGTAGTAGCACATGGGATACAAAGCCCCTGAAATGACCTGGCTGTAGGTATTGCAGACATACCCTTGAAACTATTGAAAATTGTGTTCTTAAGACTACTATTGGTGTCACACACACACACACACACACACACAATATTAATCAACTGCTGGTTTTAAAAACAATTGAAACTCTTACTCCAAAGCTTCCTAAATACTTTTGGGAGGATAAACACAACATTTCAATCAGGTTTCAGTCAATTGGCTTATATGTTTGTTCTCAGAGAACAATTCTCTCTTGAAAGGAATGAGTCAGATAAGCCTATCCTAAATGACTAGAGTTTTCTTCTCCACAGAAGAAAGTGAATTGATCTGTCGTTTTATCACTTCATAGTTAAAGTCAGCAAGGGGTGCCAGTTATTTTTGTGTTCACGCAAAGACATTTCGCTCTACTTTTTAATCTGCTCCTGTTTGAGTTAAATGAGAGTTTTGTCTTTATTTTTAAAGAATGGCATTAATAGAGTTATTCAGACTTCCGATCTCAGACATATAAACAGCCTTGTTTTTCAAAAGGCTGGTGCCGCCTAGAGGCCAAATATATGCAGCATTTCATCCAGAAAGAAATCAACCTGTTGTTCCATCCACCTGTGACTTGCTTCAGTAGAACAATGAGAATCAGTTAAAGCAAACTGAATTTTTCACACAGCAGTTTCCTAAGCAATGGCAGGAGCACCGGTGAGATGTTTCAAAACCAGACACCAATGCTATGACAGGACAAGGGAATCTTGGAACAAACAAAGCTTCTCTCTGGTATCAAGAGACACGTTTTGCCACAGCAACAATAACAAAAAGCCTGGCTTTAAAACCAACCACTGGGAGGAAGAGTTTGCACATTGAAATTTTCAACAACTACATTGAATGTACTAACATTAGAATCACATTTGTAGCTTTTCAAACACAAGTTCCCACCTGTCCAGAGATCTTGATTCAGTTGGTTCTGAGTGTAGTCTTGAACCTATTGTCTTCATTGGTCCCAAGATATTTTAATATTTTAATATGTATTCAGGGATGAAAACCATTGGTTTGTATTTAAATATTATTATTGGAAGCCAATATGCATATTGGTTTAACTTGATAAATAAATAAATATATACATACGTACTGGCAGAGGAACCCAGGTGTGTATAATCCCATCAACGGCCAACATCCAGAGAGACTTAAAAGCAAGCTCTCAGAAGAGAGTGATGCAGAGAGTCTCTTGCCCGCATGCCTGGCTGTCTTCCCCAGGGCTCCTCAGAGGGGATGGGCTCCAGCTTCCCTCCCCACCCCAAGCAGAGCTCCCAAAGACCACCAGAACCTAGCTACAGCTATGCTGGAGGTCCCTCTCCACACGTTTGGACAGGCCTCATGCATGAAGGTACTGGCAGAGAAACCCAGATGTGTGTAATCCCATCAACGGCCAACATCCAGAGAGACTTAAAAGCAAGCTCTCAGAAGTGCACAAAGCGGCCGCCGCGTGATATCTTTAGCCTACTTCTCCCTCTGGGAAAAACTGGCAATCTTCTGCGAGTTTCCTGCCCACATGGGACAGCTTTGCAAGCCTCCTATGGTGTATTCATATGCAAAATCCAATAACAAGCTGGATCTCATTCCCCTGACCTGAAGAGCCCCCAGTGCAACATCATTAGGAGGGCTGAGTCGAGATAGACTTCTAAGATCTCAGGGAAGGGATGAAATGAGATGTTACTGAGCCTGCCCAAGAAATCGGTGATTAACGGAATATCGTGATCGTGATATGTATGTATATACATAAATGTTTGGGGGGCCTCACCCAGCAGTGCTCAGGAGTTAATTCTGGTTCTGCACTCAAAAATTGCTTCTGGAAGTACCCAGAGGACCATGTGGGGTGTCAAGGATAAAACCCAGATCAGCTGCATGCAAGACAACTTCCCTACCAACTGTACTATTGCTCTATCCCCTATTAAACTATATGTGTACCCACTACCTACCTCAAGCTACTAAACCAGACTAACACCAGGACATGTGTTTTTAACAAGTTTCACAATATTGTTAGAATAGCAGGATTTGAAAACCACTGGTATAAATTAACTTTTTCCTTTTGAACCATGGACAGAAACTAATTGAACAAGTAACTGCCGATCTCAATGTTTCTGTTAATAATAGCAAGTATTTAATGAGCATTTAATATACTTCTGCTGTTTTAAGCATTATTAGTGATCACTATAGCAGCATAACAACCTGGCAGGAATGAATTTGAGAAAGAGAAAGAGAACCAGGATAATAGATTATCCAAAACCTGACATGAAGTTATTATTCTACCACACTGGTTTCTTCTTAAAGAAGCTGTGCCCAAGGTGGTTCTAGATGACCCATTCCTTCAAATACTATTGTCTTGGGTTCTACCAGAATGTTTCTTAATAGCCCTTGACTGCTCACTGATGAATACACAACTTTAAACATTATACAAAGTCTTGGGGGCAAAAGTCTGTCTTGTCTTTCACCTTCACTCTTAAATACACACAATTTCTAGACCTGCAGTGCCTCAGGTCTGAATTGAATAATGGTACAATCTTCAACATACAGAAGACTGTCTGGTGAGAGGACACAGTTCTTCCGGGTGTTATGATATCTAAGACAGCTCACTTTTTGGATGGTAGAGTAGACTCGTCAAAGAAGATATGAGTCATGATATAGAGATCAGAGAGAAATGAAGATTTAACACCAGGTGTTGATGAGAGGTTTTGATTTTTCTCCTTTTGTTCATAAGATCTTCATGGTTTGATCCAGCAAAAGGTTAGTATTCCCTCAGAAGGTCTGGATATATTTCTTTTTTCTCCAGATTTCTTCATACTTTTTATTACATGGCCAATTTATATCACCACAAAAAATAGGAATAATATGTATTTTTTATCCCCAAGTAATGCAAAATACCTATAACCAAGTATAATCCTGTGATGCAAAACTCAAATAAGAAAGAATTACCTACCTTTTGTTAATTTCTAATGATTCGTAACTTCTCAATTTGGGTCAGCTGACTTGTCAATAGATATAAGAAGTATGGGGATTACCAGTTAAATATAATTCAATTAATTCTGGTATAGAGCATTTATTTTTAAATTTGTCTTTCCACATCTTTGGAAGAAATTTTTTGCCTTTCTAAATGTATCTGCACTCTATTTTTTCTTTTCCAAGATGGTTCCTGGGACTATGCTTGTGGTGGCCAGAGGGTGGGTGGGAGAGGGATGAGGGTACATGTGACATGAGATAGCCATGTGATTGCTGCCACCTTGGGAGTCTGGGCTGATCCTATCCCTTGAGGGGGATGTACTGATTATGTTTGGTATTTGGGCAACATTCAGTGGTATTTACGGTTTACTGATGACCCAATATTTAGAGATTACTGTTGATAGTTCTTGGAGGTCATATGTGGTGCCAGGGGTAGAAGTAGTATAAACTGCATGAAAGGAAAATGCCTTAACCACTGTACCATCTCTCTGGCCTCTGGATACCTATACCAGGTGACCACTAAGAGATATGATCCTAACAATTCTTTTGGAAATTGCACAAACATTGATGATTAGATTATTTTTTCTTAAGGTATCCTCTTCCTACAAGTCTTAGCTCTAACACAGTTGCTGTTTTAATCTCTTCAAGTACATTTGTGTTGCTTTTGTGGGGGGATATATTTTTCTATTTGGGTTCTGTGGTCCTAGAGATATGTGCTACACTGATAAATTAGGACTGTTTTCTGTCTAACCATCTTTACTTTTATTCACTGAAATTCAGCCCTGTACTCTGGCAACACTAAAGCTTAAGTTTTCTAGATTAGAGGCCAAAGAGATAGTACACTTGCCTTACATCTGGTCACCTGGGTTCAATCTCAGGTATCCCATATAATCCCTTGAGAACCACCAGAGATGATTCCTGAGTGCAGAGCCAGGAGGAACCCCTGAGTGTTGCTAAGTGTGGCCCAAAAACAAAACATTGAAAAAGTTTCCCATACTTCACCAAAGGAAGTAAGAAATATTGTTGCACTGGGTGTCAAATTCATTATTTCCTGCAAACATCTCAAGCCATTTCTACCTCTGGCTGATACATACACAGCTCAATGTGGCTGCAGAAAAATTCATCATCATCATCATCCATCATCATCATCATCATCATCATCATCATCATCATCATCATCATCATCATCATCATCATCATCATCATCATCCCGTTGAACGTCGAATTTCTCGAGCGGTCTTGGTAATGTCTCCATTTGTCCAAGTCCTGAGACTTTAGAAGCCTCTCTCTACTCAAAAAATTCGAGTTATGTAAAAATGCGAGCAGAAAAATTCAATTATGTAAACATTTTTGTTTTAATTAAAGATAATTGTTCTCACTAGGCCTTTAAACTGCCCTGGATCATTTACTCTTCCATTCTTCTCTTAAACACCTGTTTCATACCTTCTCTTCACCCTAGTAGTTCCTCACTCATGCTTACTTTCAGCAGATGAAAAGGTTATCTAATTCATTGAGAATGTGGACAATTACTTATACTACCGCCTCTACTCAGTGTTTGTAATTGTACATATATACTATACCTCCCCTCCCATTACTAAAGACAAATAGTTTGTTTTCCTGACTAAAGACAATTCCTTTTCTCACTTGGGCATTATATCTCATTCACATCAATCCTCCATTCTCTACTAAAACCATCTTTTTCCCTACTGATTCAATCCCACTGCACTTAAATGTTCTGTCATTCCTTTTCTTTCATTGAACATAGGAAAAATATTCTTTTAACTCCATGTACCACCTATTTATTTTTCCCTTTCACAAAAGAATTGATGAGGTTTGGCTGTGGTGGTCATTTTATTTCCTCACTCCTCATTTCTTCACCCCACTCCATGCCATGATTCTTCTGAAACCACGTTTTTCAAGGTAACTAATGATCTTCATAGTGCATAAACTAGTGGGCCATTCTCAGTATTCATCAGAAACATCTGACAAAGCTGATTTAGTTTATCCTTGTACTATACGCGGACTCTTGGAAATTATGGTTTGCTTCTGACTTTGTTATCAACTCTTCTATGAATCCCCCACTGATGCCTACATTTGAGATGACCCAGGAATTAAGCCTCTTTTCTTCCCCTTTTCTTTTTCATACTCCCTCCTGTTACCACAGGAGTCTCTGAGCATTAAAAATTATTAGTATTAATCTCAGCTTAAACCTCTCCCATAAAGCCAAGTTTTAGTATATTCAGTGCCTGCCTCTTAGATACCCAGTCGTTCAAGAACTTAGTAAATACCTCACTTTTGCTGTTACAAAAAGGAAAGAAAAAGGGAAGTTTTAATACATATAACTGACCAGTCCATGGTTTCACATGGATAACCAATAGACATCTAAAACCTGACATGTCTGAAATTTAATTATGATTTTTCCTTTAAAAATATTCTATTTACAGGAAAACTGATCCACGTAATTGAGTAACTGGAGTGGAGGTGGGGGTTTTGGATGGAGGGAACTGGGTTTCTTGGAGAAAACTCATGGGAATACTGGTGATAGGTGTGGTGTTGGAATTATGTGCATAAGAAATCATTATTTACAGTACTGTAAACCATAGAATCTCAATCAATAAAATATAAATAAAAATAAATAAAATTTCCAGGTATATCTTCCTCAATGTTGTAAGTGTCAACTATATTCTTTCAGCTTTTTTTGTCAAAATTCCTTGTCTGCTCTGAGATAGCCAAAGTATATCCATCAACAAAATTTGTTAGTTCTATGTTCTATGTATGTCCAGAACTCACACTGTCTTACTATTTTACTGCAGGAGTACTGTTTAAGTTTTATTTGAATTTCTTACTAGGACTATGGCATTGGTAATCTAAGTGATTTTCTGATCCCCTTTATCTCCCTTTATTCTATTCTCAAGACCATGGCCAGTGTGAACCCTCTAAACTAAAATCTAATTGGAGTAGTCCTCTATTCAAAAGATTGAAGAAATTTCCAACACAGTGTAAATATCTCAACTACTTCCACAATTCTACATAATCTATACTCCTCACTTCCTGTCACTGGATGCCCCTCCATTACCTCACATGACTTTTTTTTTTCTGATATTCTTTTTTTTTTTTTATAATTTATTTATTTTTAATTAGAGAATCACCGTGAGGGTACAGTTACAGATTTATACACTTCTGTGCTCACACTTCCCTCATACAAAGTTTGGGAACCCATCCCTTCACCAGTGCCCATTCTCCACCACCCGTAAACCCAGTGTCCCTCCCACCCTCCCCAATCCCATCTCCCCCCCACCCCACCCTGCCACTGTGGCAAGGCATTCCCTTCTGCTTTCTCTCTCTAATTAGCTGTTGTGGTTTGCAACAAAGGTGTTGAGTGGCCGCTGTGCTCAGTCTCTAGCCCTCATTCAGCCCGCAACTCCCTTCCCCCACATGGCCTTCGACTGCAATGTAGTTGGTGATCGCTTCTCTGAGTTGACCTTTCCCCGGAACGTGAGGCCAGCCTCGAAGCCATGGAGTCAACCTCCTGGTACTTATTTCTACAGTTCTTGGGTGTTAGTCTCCCACTCTGTTATTCTATATACCATAGATGAGTGCAATCTTTCTATGTCTGTCTCTCTCTTTCTGACTCATTTCACTCAGCATGAAACTTTTCATGCCCATCCACTTAACTACAAAATTCTTGACCTCCTTTTTTCTAACAGCTGCATAGTATTCCATTGTATAGATGTACCAAAGTTTCCTCAACCAGTCATCCATTCTGGGGCATTCGGGTTTTTTCCAGATTCTGGCTATTGTAAACAGTGCTGCGATGAACATACATGTGCAGATGTTGTTTCGATTGTACTTTTTTGATTCTCTGGGATATATTCCCAGCAGTGGTATTGCTGGGTCAAATGGGAATTCAATATCTAATTTTTTGAGAGTCGTCCAAATTATTTTCCAGAAGGGCTGAACCAGTCGGCATTCCCACCAGCAGTGAAGAAGGGTCCCTTTCTCCCCACATCCTCTCCAACAGCGGTTGCTTTTGTTCTTTTGGATGTGTGCTAGTCTCTGTGGTGTGAGGTGGTATCTCATGGTTGTTTTGATCTGCATCTCTCTGATGATTAGTGATGTAGAGCACTTTTTCATGTGCCTTTTGGCCATTCGTATTTCTTCCTTGGTAAAGTTTCTGTTCATTTCTTTGCCCCATTTTTTGATGGGGTTGGATGTTTTCTTCTTGTAGAGCTCAACCAGTGCTTTATATACCATTGATATCAACCCCTTATCTGATGGGTATTGTGTAAATATCCTTTCCCATTCTGTGGATAGTCTTTGTATTCTGGTCACTGTATCTCTTGCGGTGCAGAAGCTTTTTAGTTTAATGTAGTCCCATTTGTTGATCTCTGTTTTTACTAGATTGCTTAGTTCCGTGTCACCTTTGAAGATACCCTTATCTTCAATATCGTGGAGGGTTTCGCCGACCTTGTCTTCAATGTACCTTATGGTTTGTGGTCTAATGTTGAGGTCTTTAATCCATTTTGATCTGACTTTTGTGCATGGTGTCAGGTCAAGGTCTAAACCCATTTTTTTGCATGTGGTTGTCCAGTTTTGCCAGCACCATTTGTTAAAGAGGCTTTCCTTGCTCCACTTCACTTCTCTTGCTCCCTTATCAAAGATTAGATGGTCATACATTTGGGGTTGTGTGTAGGGATATTCCACCCTGTTCCATTGGTCTACGGCTCTGCCTTTGTTCCAGTACCATGCTGTTTTAATTGTTACTGCTTTGTAGTAAAGTTTGAGGTTGGGGATGGTGATGCCTCCCATCATCTTTTTCCCAAGAATTGTTTTAGCTATCCTTGGACGTTTGTTATTCCATATGAATTTTAGGATTGCTTGATCCATTTCTTTGGAGAATGTCATGGGTATATTTATAGGGATCGCATTGAATCTGTATAATGCTTTAGGGAGTATTGCCATTTTGACAACATTGATTCTCCCTATCCACGAGCAGGGTATATGTTTCCATTTCCTCATGTCCTCTTTGATTTCATGGAGTAGCGTTATGTAGTTTTCTTTGTAAAGGTCTTTTACTTCCTTGGTTAAGCTGATTCCGAGGTACCTGATTTTCTGGGGCACGATTGTGAATGGGATTGCTTTTTTCATGTCCCTTTCCTCTGCCTCATTGTTTGCATATATGAAGGCCATGGATTTTTGGGTATTGATTTTGTAGCCTGCAACTTTACTGTATAAGTCTATTGTTTCTAAGAGTTTCTTAGTAGAGGTTTTAGGCTTCTCTAGATATAGTATCATGTCGTCTGCAAATAGTGAGAGTTTGATTTCTTCCCTTCCTATCTGGATGCCCTTAATCTCTTTTTCTTGTCTAATAGCTATCGCAAGTACTTCCAGTACTATATTGAAGAGGAGTGGTGAGAGTGGGCATCCTTGTCTTGTGCCTGATCTCAGAGGAAAGGCCCTTAGTTTTTCCCCGTTGAGGATAATGCTTGCCGTAGGCTTGTGATAGATGGCTTCGACTATCTTGAGGAAAGTTCCTCCAAACCCCATTTTGGCGAGGGTTTTCATCATGAAAGGATGTTGGATCTTGTCAAATGCTTTCTCTGCATCTATTGATATGATCATATGGTTTTTATCTTTCCTTTTGTTGATATGCTGGATTATGTTGATTGATTTCCGAATGTTAAACCATCCTTGCATCCCTGGGATGAATCCCACTTGGTCGTGGTGTATGATCTTTTTGATGAGTTGTTGGATCCTATTTGCTAGTATTTTGTTGAGGATCTTCGCATCGGTGTTCATCAGGGAAATTGGTCTGTAATTTTCTTTCTTAGTGGTGTCTTTGTTTGCTTTTGGTATTAGGGAGATATGTGCTTCATAGAAACTGTTTGGGAGAGTTCCTGTTTTTTCAATTTCCTGGAAAAGTTTGAGGAAAACAGGCAATAGGTCTTCTTTAAATGTTTGGAAGAATTCGCCAGTGAAACCATCTGGGCCTGGGCTTTTGTTTTTGGGGAGGTTTTTGATTACCGTTTCAATTTCCTTAACATTGATGGGTCTATTCAGGTATTCCAGGTCTTCTTTCTTCAGTGTTGGGAGATTGTAGGAATCAAGGAATCCATCCATTTCTTTTAGGTTCTCCTTTTTTGTGGCGTAAAGACTTTCAAAGTAGTCTCTAATGATCTTTTGAATCTCACTGGTTTCTGTTATGATGTCCCCCTTTTCATTTCTGATTCGATTTATTAGAGTTTTCTCTCTTTCTTTCTTTGTGAGACTTGCTAGCGGTTTATCAATCTTATTTATTTTCTCAAAGAACCAACTCTTTGTTTCATTGATCTTTCGGATTGTTTTTTTGGTTTCGATGTCATTAATTTCTGCTCTAATTTTTATTATTTCTTTCCTTCGGTCTGGTTTGGGGTCCTTTTTCTGGTCCTTTTCTAGGGTCTTGAGTCGTGAAGTCAAGCTATCTATGTGGGTCCTTTCTTCCTTCCTGAGGAATGCTTGGAGAGCTATAAATTTTCCCCTTAACACGGCTTTAGCTGCGTCCCATAGGTTTTGGTAGCTCGTGTCTTCATTCTCATTTGTTTCTAAGTATCTTTTGATTTCTTCCTTGATTTCCTTCTTGACCCACTCATTGTTCAACATGGAATTGTTTAATTTCCAGGTGTTTGATTTAATTTTCCGTATTTGTGGGTGGTTAGCTTCTATCTTCAGCGCATCGTGGTCTGAAAAGATGGTTGATACAATTTCTATTTTTCCGATTCGATTGAGGTATGTTCTGGGGCCCAGTACATGGTCTATTTTTGAAAATGTTCCATGTGCACTGGAAAAGAATGTGTATTCTTTCTTTTTGGGGTGTAAGGCCCTGTATAGGTCTATTAGGCCTCTCTCTTCAATTTCTTCATTCAGGGTCAGTGTTTCCTTGTTGAGTTTTGTTCTTGTGGATCTATCTAGAGGTGATAAGGCCGTATTGAAGTCTCCGACTACAATTGTGCTGTTAGTGATGTCCTCTTTGAAGTCTGTTAGGAGTCGTTTTAAATATTTAGCCGGTCGTTCGTTAGGAGCATATACGTTTAAGAGTGTGATTTCTTCCTGTTGTACATATCCCTTGATAAACAGAAAATGACCTTCGCTGTCCCTTTTGATCTTTTTCATCCTGAAATCTATGTTGTCGGATACCAGGATGGCCACTCCAGCTTTTTTAAGGGGGTTGTTTGCTTGGAGGATTGTTTTCCATCCTTTGACTTTGAGTCTATGTTTACTCTGTTTGTTCAGGTGTGTTTCTTGCAGGCAACAGAATGTTGGGTTTAATTTCCGGATCCATTTAGCTACTCTGTGTCTCTTGATAGGTGCATTTAGGCCATTGACATTGAGAGAGATTATTGTGATGTGGTTTTGTGTCATCTTTCTGTGGGATTTGTTGTTCTTATGGGGCTCCTCCTTGCCTTACAGTAGCCCCTTTAGACCTTCTTTCAAGATTGGTTTTGAGTCTATGAAGGACCTGAGCTGTTGTTTATCCGAGAAGTAGTGTATGGTTCCTTCGAGTTTGAGTGAGAGTTTAGCCGGATAAAGTATTCTTGGTGAGGCATTCATTTCGTTGAGTTTTTTCACTATGTCCCACCATTGTCTTCGGGCTCGGAGGGTTTCTTCTGACAGATCGGCCGTAAATCTGAGGGGTGCTCCTTTGTATGTGATTTCCCTCTTTGACCTTGCTACTTGTAGAATTGTGTCTCTATCTACAGCATCCGCCATTCTGACTATGATATGCCTTGGAGTCTTTTTATTTGGGTCTCTTTTTGCTGGCACTCTTCGGACTTCTTGTATCTGGACGCCTGCCTTCTCCAGCTCTGGGAATTTCTTAGCGATGATGTCTTTGACTATGTTTTTTTCATTGGGGTTACTTCCCTGTGGTTCTGGTACTCCAATGATTCTTATGTTGTTCCTCTTGAAGTCATCCCCCAGGGCTCTGATTCGCTCTATAGCCATTTTGAGGTCTTTGGCCATGATTTGTTGCTGTCTGTAAGCTTTCTGCAGCTCATCCTCAAGCTCGCTGATTCTGTCTTCGGCTGTAGTCATTCTGCTGTTGAGGGCATCTAGTGAGATTTTTATTTCATCTACCGATTGCTTTATTTGTGAGACTTCGGTTCGAAGGTTTGAAATTTCTGCTCTCATTTCTGCTCTCATTTCTTCCTGTATTTTCTTGGTAGACCGTTCCAGCGCTTGATTCATCTCCTCCCTTAATTTATTGGATGTCTGTTCCATATTTGCTTGGAGTAGGTCGACTCTCCTCCATATTTCCTCTCTGAATTGTTTATCTGAGAGGTCGTAGATGTTGGGAGACTGTTTTGAGGTTTCTAGTATCTTTTGTTCTCCCTCTCTTGGTGGAGGGGATTTTCGCTGTTTCTTCATATTGTCACGGAAGTGCAGAGTTGGCACCTTGTAGTTCTTTATTCCTCTTCCTTTTTGTGGGAAGAAGGGGCTCCGATTGTGCTAAACTTCCCTTATTCACTGATAGCTTTTATAGTGTCAGCCTAAGCTAATGGCTATTTTGCATAAATGTTTGAGATCGCAAAAGTGGGTTTTGAAAGGAATACACAGTACGGATTGAGCTGAGGTAGCAAAGAATAACTGCGGCCGCGTTAGCGGCTGCCGCTCCGGAAACAAGCCACGCCCACTTTTTAGGCCACGCCCCCTGAGATGAGGACACGCCCCTAAGCAGCAGAGTGGGGATTGGTCAGGATCCGACGGCGGCGGCGGACAGGTGCCAGGCAGGGGCTTCAGGAGAAGCCCCGAGCCGCGGCGGGCAGGGGGCGGGGAGGGGACTTCTCCGCGCTGAGGCAGGCTCTCCAAGGGATTGCCTGTTTACCTGCAGGATGGAGATTGGTCAGGATCCGACGGCGGCGGCGGACAGGTGCCAGGCAGGGGCTTCAGGAGAAGCCCCGAGCCGCGGCGGGCAGGGGGCCTTTTCTGATATTCTTGAAACACTTTTTTGGTGGGGTGGGAGGTTGGGCTATACCACACTTTGCTCAGGGCTAACTACTGGCTCTGTGCTCACAGACCATGTCTGGTGGTGCTCTTTGAACCATATTAGGTGCTGGTTATTCAACTAGGTCATGCCTTAATCTCTATACTATCTCTCTGGCCCTTTTCTTTACATACCTTTAGCTAGATTCTTTGTCTACTTGAGGCATTTGTTCAGCTGTTTTCTTCTCAGTTCAGCCCTCTGTAATGACCCTAGTTAAAATCATCAAGTCCAACTAAATCTCACTTCTCTATGCTATCCAATTCCTTACTTTGTTTTTTCCAAAGTGTTCTGAAAATCAATTAACATGTATTATTACATACTTGGTTTTTGGCTGTCTTTCCAAATAGAATGCAAGCTTGTGACATTTTTACTAGAATATTAGGTCATTAATAATGTATCTTATTGTTTCTAATAACTGCACTCCAACTTGGGATGTCCTGGAGTGTAGGAACCAGAATTCATGCACCTTACAACATGCCTTTGCCTCACATATCCTTCCTTCTTTATTTCACATGTGGCAGATGAAATATAGGTGTAAGCATCTATTTCCCCCAGAACTTTCCTAAAGAAGGAAGTTAACAGATTGCATAAATTTTTTAAAAAATTTAAATTCAGAGTTACATGTAGTTCTAAAAGAAGATGGTACTACCAAAGACAAAACACAATTGAAAGTATTTGCCTCTGGGAGGTGAGAAGTTTGGGAGGAAAAGGAAGAAGGCGAGGAATTATGTTGTTGGGTTTTGTTTTGATATTTATTTTGTACATTGAAGTACAACTTGACTGCAAACATTAAGAACCAAAAAAAAAAAACAGTAGTAGCAGAAGCTTTTACTATATTTCTTTTCAAATCAGTGAGATCTAGAAGCCAAAAATAAATATAGACACAAAAGAACTATATATTACAATCAACTCATTTTAATTGCTAAAGAACTTGAAATCCATCGAAGGAATGACATATTGCAAAAAATAGAACATGTACTTGGTGCAGAGAAAACCTCAAGAAAAACATTGAAATGTAGAGATTTTACATACTTCCTCTCTAATTAGAATGCAATCAGATTAGAAATAAATGATACATAAAGGGAGCTTTAGAAATTTAAAAATCCCTTTTCTCCTTTGACTCAGCCTAACTTTCAAGAGTACTTTTCCCCTGGGGACACGATACATAAAAGCTTTATTTGTATTTTGTTTTTTTAAAATTTTTTATTGAGTCACCATGTGGAAAGTTACAAAGTTTTCAGGTTTAAATCTCAGTTATACAATGCTCGAATACCCATCCCTTCACCAGTGCACATATTCCACCACCAAGAATCCCAGTATAGCTCCACCCCGCACCCCCACACCCCTAACCCCCCCAGGCCCCTAGCCCTCCCACCCTTAGGCACCCCCCCCCGCCTGTGTAACTAATAAATTTCACTTTACTTTCACTTTGATTGCATACAATATTTCAACAAAACTCACTATTATTGTTTGGAGAGTCTCTCCCCTAAAGTCAGACCTGCTGAAAAGGAAGCATTAGATAATTTGTTTTCCATTGCTGAGGATGAAGAGGTATGAGGTCGAGTGACCACACTTAGCGGCCTCTCGGTTTTGGGTTTCTGTATTTTAGTATTTTAGTAACTAAGTCCAGAGAGATATCTGCCAGAAGTTGCATCGTTGCCAACTTGTACTTCTCAGTTACATTATATTCCACATATGAGTGCAATCTTTCTATGTCTGTCTCTTTCTTTCTGACTCATTTCACTCAACATGATACTTTCCATGTTGATCTATTTATATGCAAATTTCATGACTTCATGTTTTCTGACAGCTACATAGTATTCCATTGTGTAGATGTACCAGAGTTTCTTTAACCAGTCATCTGTTTTGGGGCACTCTGTTTTTTTCCAGATTCTGGCTATTGTAAACAGTGCTGCAATGAACATAGAAATACATATGCCATCTCTACTATACCGTTTTGCCTCTCCGGGATATATTCCCAGGAGTGGTGTTGCTGGGTCAAATGGAAGCTCAATTTCTAACTTTTTGAGAATCATCCATATTGTTTTCCAAAAGGGCTGAACCAGTCGGCATTCCCACCAGCAGTGAAGAAGAGTCCCTTTCTCCCCACATCCATGCCAACACAGGTTGTTTTTGTTTTTTGGGATGTGGGCCATTCTCTGGGGTGTGAGATGATATCTCATGGTTGTTTTGATCTGCATTTCCCTGATGAATTGTGCCTCAAAAAATCAAATACCTCAGAATCAGCTTAACTAAGGAGGTAAAGGACTTGTATAATGAAAACTACAAAACGCTACTTTAGGAAATAAAAGAAGACATGAGGAAATGGAAAAATATCCCCTGCTCATGGATTGGAAGAATTAATATTGTCAAAATGGCAATTCTCCCCAAAGCATTGTACAAATTCAATGTGATCCCTATAGGGATACCCTTGTCATTCTTCAAAGTAATGGAGCAAGCGCTCCTGAAATTCATATGGAACAATAAGCCCCCACGAATAGCTAAAGCAATTCTTGGGAAAAAGAAAATGGGAGGAATCAACCTCCCCAACTTCCAACTCTACTACAAAGCAGTAGTCATTAAAACAGCTTGGTACTTGAACAAAGGCAGAGCAGCAGAGCAATGGAACAGGATTGAATACTCTGACACATTCCCCCAAATATATGACCATCTAATCTTTGATAAGGGACTAAAAAAGGTGAAGTGGAGCAAGGAAAGCATGTTTAACAAATTGTGCTGGCAAAACTGGACAGCTACATGCAAAAAAATGGGCTTAGACCTCCACCTATCACCATGTACAAAAGTCAGATCAAAATGGATTAAGGACCTCAATATCAGACCAGAATCCCTAAGGTATGTTGAAGACAAGGTCGGCAAAACCCTCCACGACATTGAAGCCAAAGGTATCTTCAAAGCTGACACACCACTGGCCAAGCAAGTGAAAACAGAGACAAATAAATAGGACTATCTCAAACTAAGAAGCTTCTGCACCTCAAGAGAAACAGTGACCAAAATACAAAGACAATCTACAGAATGGGAAAGGATATTTATGCAGTACCCATCCGATAAAGGGTTGATAACAAGGATATACAATGCACTGGTTGAACTCCACAAGAAGAAAACTGCCAACCCGATCAAAAAATGGGCTGATGAAATGAACAGAAACTTTCCTAAAGAAGAAATCCGAATGGCTCAGAGGCACATCATAATAGCTTTGACAGTCAAAGCTAAGAGATGACTTTGTGTTGTAGTAAGTGACTCTGAATGCTCTGCCCGCCCCCAAGCATTGAGAGCCATTGATTAAAAGAATGGGGAACCATATGGCATCTTGATTTAAAAAGAATAAAAATAATTTAAATAATTTCTAAAATATCATATTCATTATTCATATGCATAACCATTAACTTATGTCCAGAGTCACAAGACATTAGTAAAATGATAAAAAAAAAGATCAGAATCACCAAAGTTATATTTATATGTCTATTTTTTTGGCAGATTCTCTGAAAATACAATAGCAGTAAAACAACAAGGTTTATTATAAAAGAGGTTTTTAAGCCACACCTGGAAAAAAAAGACCACTTTGCACACTAGAAAAAAACGCCTAGTCCTATCACCATCACTGAATAACAATGGTTCAGGGTAGAACTCAGGTATCTACATTTTTCAATATACTTTTAGATGGATTTTTAAATGTGCTTAAGTTTGACAATTACTTCCTTATACACTCCACTAACAATGATCATCTATAAATAGTCCATAGATAACTGAAATTTTTAAAAAAATGGACCCAATATACTAGTTATGTGTACACTTGTCTATTTAATTTATTCAAATAGAAGTCTTATAAGTAATTATATGAAAAGGCTTAAACACAACTTTTATTAGATTGTCTTTTAAAATTTACACTGTGACTCAATAGCCAGGCAAGTAAAAGAACTATGGAGTTTCAGCTTGACATGGGGAAATCTAGCTCTCATCTTCATTATCCATGTTATGTGAAGCATTTTCTAGCACCATGCCTCAAATGTTCAATATACCCACCATCTAATTTTCCCCCATTTGCTCATTGTCAAAGAGGATCCCTCTTAAGAATGCCTTTCTAAGTCAGATATTTCACAAAGTAACAGGAAATGTTTGCAATTTTAAATTAGTATCTCAATTTATAGGAATATACTGTAAAATGTCCCAGACAAATGTGTAGATATTTAGAGAAATATGTTGGTTGTAGCATAGTTTGTAGCAACAAAGAAATAGAATTAGCCTAAAAAATCTATGTCAGGGGATAGAGAGATAGTACAGAAGGTACCTATATGTTCATTGCAGCACTGTTCACAATAGCCAAAATCTGGAAACAACCCTAGCGCCTGAGAACAGACGATTGGTTAAAGAAACTTTGGTACATCTACACAATGGAATACTATGCAGCTGTTAGGAGAGATGAAGTCATAAAATTTGCTTATAAGTGGATAGACATAGAAAGTAGCATGCTATATGAAGTGACTCAGAAAGAGAGGGACAGGGGCTGGAGTGATAGCACAGCGGGTAGGGCGTTTGCCTTGCACGCAGCCGACCCGGGTTCTAATCCCAGCATCCCATATGGTCCCCTGAGCACCGCCAGGGGTAATTCCTGAGTGAAGAGCCAGGAATAACCCCTGTGCATTGTTGGGTGTGATCCAAAAACCAAAAAAAAAAAAAGAGAGAGAGAGGGACAGATATAGAAGGACTGCACTCATTTGTGGAGTATAAAATAACGTAACACAAGACCAAAACCCAAGGACAGTAGATAGAAGGGTTAGGAAGATTGCTCCATAGTTGGAAGCCTGATTCACTAGTGGGTGGGGAGAGGACATCTGGAATAGAGAAGAATTCACTAAGAAAATGATGGTTGGAGGAATTGGTTGGGATGGGAGATGTGTGCCGAAAGTAGATAAAAGACCAAACATGATAAATTCTCAGTATCTGTATTGCAAACCATAATGCTCAAAAATAGAGAGAGAATATGGGGAATATTGTCTGCCATGGAGGCAGTGGGAGGGTGGGAAAGGTGGGGGTATACTGGGGATATTGGTGGTACGGAATGTGCACTGGTGGAGGGATGGGTGTTTGATCATTGTGTGATTATAATTCAGACATGAAAGCTTGTAACTATATCTCACGGTGAATCAACAAAATTAAAAAAGAAGGCAATGGCAGTAAAACTCCTAGGAAGCAATCATATCTGATATCCCTGAAGTTGCAAAAGCCAACTGAAGCTTCACCTGGCTCAATTGAGACAAGTAACAGACCCAGAGAAGGCCAGACCCCTACAAAGTTGACAGACCTAAGCAGAGACAAGAACTACAATCAAAGACTAGGAGACTCACCAGAAACTTCAAAGCTGTCCCTTTGTGATGATATCTGATCAAACCCCCCCACCCCCACCTCATCATCTTTGAGGAAGATGATGAAGACTCTCTCCCTTGAGTGCATGTCTACGCCTGAAATTCTTTTCTTCGAGGCAAGACAAGAACCCTGAAAACCTGGGTAAGGCCTGGGACTGGCCTCACCTTTCCACTAAGAGCAAATCCTCACTTCAACTTGAGTCAGTGGCTCCCCAAGAAATCGGGTGTTAGGCATCAACTCCCATGCCTAGAAGACCAAGTGGGCTTCAGGTGTGGCCTGATGGCCACCTGGTGGGGCTGGAAGGGCTCAGACCTGTGCTGAGCAGGGGCTCATCGCAGACTTTACCAGTCCTAGTCTTCCCAGCAGGACCCAGACCCGGGTGGCAGAGGCGGATGGGGAGAAAGTGACCTTCTCCTCCCCACTTCACATAAGTCACCAGTGGAGCCCACCAACATCAATTTGAAAACAAATCCTTATACTCTGATAGCAAGACTGAGGTTACCAAAGAGAGAAGGGTAAATGGAATGCAAGCATGGAGAGGGCCTAAGGAGCTCCGATGAAGGGATACTGGCACTTTGATGATAGGTGTGAGTATGGCAATATTGTACTACTAGAACATATAAATGCTTAAAATATTTTTAAAATTGCCTTAATAAAATTAAATATAAGATAAATAGAACAACTCATTGAAGTTTCGCAAGAGTTCAAGATGCCGCTCTGTCTAACGTTCATCAACAGAAAGAAGGCCTTAGATTCTGTTGAGACTGAGGCAGTCATCAAAGCCCTAGCCAAACAGGGCATCCAAACTCAGTATATCAAAATCCTCCGCGAGCTGTATTGTGGATTCACCACCAGGTTCTCACCATTCTACAAGGAAGTGATCATGGATGTAAAGAGAGGGGTGCGGCAAGGTGATACCATTTCACCGAAACTCTTCAGTGCCACCCTTGAGAACATCATGCGACGACTGGAATGGGAAGGAATGGGAGTGAAGATAGACAGTCGGCAATTACACCACCTCCGCTTTGCTGATGACATCATTCTCATAACGCCAAACATTAGCCAAGCGGCACAAATGCTGGCCGACTTTGACCGTGAGTGTGGAAAGTTTGGATTGCAGCTGAATCTCAACAAGACAATGTTCATAAAAAATGAACTTGTCCCTGAAGCTCCATTTGCTCTCAATGGAACGAACATCTCCGAATGCAGCAGCGATGTGTATCTGGGTCGAAAAATCAACATGAGGAATGACTTGGTGCCAGAACTGCGCAGGAGGAAGAGAGCAGTGTGGAATGCATTCAAGAGCATCAAAGAGGTGGTTAAGAGAATAAAGAACCTCCGACTCCGGGCACATCTTTTCGATTCCACTGTTCTTCCTGCACTAACATATGCCTCAGAGACTTGGGCCCTACACAAGCAGGATGAGAACACTATTAGGGTATCCCAAAGAGAAATCGAAAGAGCTATACTTGGAGTATCATGGTTCACTCAAGTGAGAGAAGGAATCCGGAGTTCTGACCTCCATCGATGGTCAAAAAACAGGGATGCTGTCTCGTTTGCCAAGGCATCAAAAATCAGATGGGCCGGTCATGTAATGTGATTCAGATATGACCGTTGGATTAGAGCTGTTACAGACTGGATTCCACGGGACGTCAGAAGACCTCGTGGCCGCCCTCCAACTAGATGGTCAGATTTCTTCGTCAAATCTCTGAATGAACAATTTGAGTCTCTTTCTGTTCCTGGAGCGAGCAGGTATCATTGGGCTACACTACCTCGAGACAGGGACAAATGGAGATGTTACTGGCACCCGCTCGAGCAAATCGAAGATCAACGGGACTACAAGTGATACAAGTGAAGTGATAAGATAAATAAAATAATTCCATTTTAAACAAAATAGAAGTACATTTTCCTCTGACATGAAACTACAGATTAGGGTGACCATCAAAGTTTAATTTAGCATCTTCATATAGGAACAGGGAATAAAATTTCCTATCTTGCTGGTTCACATATCCTCAGAAGCAGTTTCTGTATCTCAAGCCCTTCTCATAATCCGAGATGCCTGCTGGATCTTCAGCCATTACTTCTCTTTTTATAGGGTTGGAAGGTGATAAAAGTAACATGCTCTCATCAGAGATAGGCCCCATTCAAGGGTGTCTTTTAAGTTAGTGGTGTATGCTTCACATATATTACACTGGGTATAACTTAGTCAATGGTCACATCTATTGCAAGGGAGGCTGGGAAATTAATCTTAACTGGGCAAATAATAGTTCCTAAAAAATGAGCATTCTATTATTAAATAGCACAGCAAGTAGGGCGTTTGCCTTGCATGCAGCCAACCCGGATTCAATTCCTCCGACCCTGTTGGAGAGCCCAGCAAGCTACCGAGAGTATCTCGCCCCCACAGCAAAGCCTGGCAAGCTACTCATGGCGTATCTGATATGCCAAAAACAGTAACAAAAAGTCTCACAATGGAGACGTTACTGGTGCCCACTCGAGCAAATCTATTATTAAAGAATGAGAATTAATCTTGGATGCTTAGCTATTAGTCCTTGCCCAAGTGATTCATAAAATGATGTTGTATAAACAAATATGATGAATATTATAAAGTCCCTTAAAACCAACATTTCAAAAAAAGAAAAAGAATAAGCAGTAAAGGAAGATCAAATACACAGAAGTTCATTGTGTTCTCAATTTTTTCTTTCAAAAACACAAGTTTGTACAGACAAGACACATCATAAAATGTAAAATCAAAATACCAAAAATTGACTCTGGGGAGTAAAATAATATATGAAGCTTTATTTTGTTTATTATAATTTTCTTTTCTTTGGGGGAACACACCTGAAAGTGCTCAGGGCTTATTCTTGGTTCTGTGCTCAAGGATCACTCCTGTTGTTCAGAAGACATTGAATCCAGTTAGCCATGAGAGGGCTGTACTATTGCTCTGGCCTTATTACTTCATTCTTAGTCCATGATTTCCTGAGAATTTGGATGGTGAGGTCCAGTTCCCAAGTTATGTAGATCAAGTGGACTTCAAGCACAGTATGTTTACTTGAGCTTGTGATATGCTAGTGTCCGTGAAGCAGATATCCTCCCACGCATTAATTTGGGGTGACCAAAGTGAGTTGAGCCTAAAGCAGATAGTACCCATCTTTTGAGGTCTTACACTTCTTCCAAATTATGTACATCACTTGGCAAGGTACTAGGTGTCAAGTGACCTGCAACATAATTTATGAATACTACTTTTGGGAAGCCACTTCTCCCAAGTGTAACACAGCTGGCAGAAAATAATCCACACAGGTAAATCATGAGCATAAATACAATCCTAGGACTTCCAGAAAAGATGTCAGACAAAGCATGACTTTAAACGCCAACAAACGCTTCATGAAATTGAGAGGAAAATTATTTTTTAAAAAATTAAGATAAATGTTTAGCTGCCAAACATGAAGAAGAAACCTAAATCCATTGTGTTAAAAGGAAAAAAAGACCATGGAAACCCTTAGGGTTATCCTAAGTTGATCACCAGCCTTAAGTTTTTCTGGATGGCTGTGAGTGGGTCTTCAGGGGGCCTTGCACGGTCCTGTCCTGTCAAGAGCAAGATGATTTGCGTCAGAGGCTAGGGGTGGGCAGCCAGTGCCAGCTGGTTAGAGTATATAGAAGAGTAATTAAGAGCAGTGAGGCAAACTTGACCTTATCCAAACTAGAGTCAGGTCACTAGTCACATACACACTAGCTTCAGATATCTGCAGCATGTACTAGCTCAGTAACCAAAGGAGGAGTTTCATTGCTTTAGAGGTCAGGGAAGCAGCTGGGAAAATTTAAATCAAAAGACTATGAACACTAAGCCTAAATGACTTTTCAGTTACTGTGCTGGGCCAGGTTCATTGTCACTTAAAATTTTTAGTCTTCCCTCCAATTTTTATACTTATGGGAACTATTAATGCAAGTCCTATAATTACTAGTGAGTAATTAAACCACTTTCCTCTATTCACCTTATCTAGTATATCATAATGTACTTATAATCATACTGCTCTTTTTTTCAACTTTAAAAAATGTTTTTAAGTCTTCTGCTCTATCACATGCATAACCCAAGCCTTCCTCACATAGTAAAAATCCTTAGAACACTGTTTTATCAAAATCATTTAATACCTGTAAGTTTCTGCTGTTACCTTCTAATGGAGTTAGATGTTTCCTAAATTTTCTATTTTCTCTTATTTATCTTTACTTTTCTCTGTAAAGTTTTTAGGGAAGCCTCTATCCTAAAACTTTTAAATGTGACTGTGGTAGGGTGGGAGATATGGTGGAGGTTATAGCAAATAGCAAACTGGCTAAAAATGCAAACTTTGGTCACAGTGGTCTGGGTTTGATTCACCCCATCACAGGTCCCAGTGAAATGAGTTGACCCACCTACAGCAATTTCTTAGCTATGACCTTCTAGGCATCCACCAAACCAAAAGAACCAAATGATTCCTAATTTGCTCTACAAATTTAGAAAGCAGGGGGGGAGAATAGTAGGAATCCGGGCAATTTTAAATCAAGACTAAAAACTAAGCATAATGATATTGTTTCAGTTATTGCACTGAACAAGGTTTACAGGGTTTTGCTTAAAAACTTGACTTTATTTGGGGGCTGGAGCATAGCATAGCGGGTAGGGTGTTTGCCTTGCATGATTCCCGCATCCCATATGGTCCCCTGAGCACCGCCAGGAGTAATTCCTGAGTTCAGAGCCAGGAGTAACCCCTGAGCATTGCCAGGTGTGACCCAAAAAGCAAAAAAAAAAAAAAACAAAACAAAACAACTTGACTTTATTTTTTTTCCTCATACTTTTACATAAATAGGGACTAATAATGCAAAATATGCAATTAAGTGGAAAATAAACTACAAATTTTCTCTTTGCATTTACAGAAAGGGTATGTAGCTGAGCTGTAGAGTATCCATTTTGCATATCTGAGGCCCTGGGTCCAAACCGCCCTGGGTCCAAACCATGGCACCCAAAAGAAGAAAAAGAAAAGGAGAAGGAGAAAGCTTATGTACGGTCTTGTTATACTCTTTGAAACCTAAATAAAATGTTTCATTTTAAAGGTTTTTAGTCTCATTCAGAGAATTTTACTATTTCCATTTTGTTTCTTTTGTTCGTTTGTTTTGGGTTTTGGGTCACTCCTGGCAGTGCCCCTGATGTTACTCTTGGTTCTGTGCTTGGGAATCACTTATGGTGGGCTCTGGGGATGCATGGAATGGAACCGGTGTGGACCCTCCTGCTGGACTATCACTAAGGCCCCTAATCTCTATTTTGGAGATAAGTATTTGGTAGATGAGATACTGAATTCTCTCTCCAGAATTCACGTTAGGGCTGGAGCAATAGCACAGTGGGTAGGGCATTTGCCTTGCATAAGGCAGACCCGGGTTCGATTCCCAGAATCCCATATGGTCCGCTGAGCACTGCCAGGTGTAATTCCTGAGAGCAGAGCCAGGTGTGACGCAAAAACAAAAACAAAAAAGCAGAATTCACATGTTAAATGGGACACAAGAATCCCACTTCTTGATGGTCTTCTCAAATCATATAATATCTTCCTTTTTCCTGAATCAAACAGAACTGGAATCTTTGTTTCTTACTGCTGCTCTTGCCTTTACACCTCTCCTACCCACATGCCCTGGGGTCAGTAAAGATTAGTTTGTTTTCTTCTTATAGCCTCAGGGATTCTCTATTATGAAAGAATACAACCTCTTGTTCAAACATTATTAAGGATTTCAGATGGCCTTTCTAAGCATGATGATGGTGGTGGGGGTGGGGGTTGTCTATCCATGCTCTTGATATTTCCAACAAATAGCTGAGGAAGACAATTTAGGTTTAGAAAAAAGTAAAGCAGAGCAAAAGTTTATTTGAAAGTTAAAAGTATATTCTGTAAAGCAGAGGTGGTGTGTTTTGGGGTTGGGTGGGAGGGGAGGGCATTCTGGCACGTAGAGTCCCCCAGAAAATGTATTTCAGGGCCTTTCTACTATGGCCTAAAGAGAAGTGTTGAGGGTGAAAGCAGAATGTAGGGTGACTGAGGATTATTCTTTTTTCCCCTTTAACTACTTTCAACACTCAGATCCTGTCTAAAGTGATCATTTCCAACTATTATTGACTGACGATTCTTGATGAGCATTAATTGGGGTCTGCAGGTTGTGGCACAGGATTTCTAGGGGTCATTGGCTGCGAATTTGTGCACAAACTTGTCAGTAGAATTTTCTTTTGAAACTCTTCGGCTCCTCTTTCTTCTGAAAGACTGGAAAGCCCCAGATTGGCATCTGGCAGTTTGTCCATTGTCCTTGTACCCCATCTAACATGCCTACATTAGTCACTTGTTACTTTAAACTCCATCACCACGGCCCTGCCAATACTCAGCTCCTTTAAGTGATGTGTGAGAGTTTTTCATTTTCCCTATTTAATGACCCACTTCTTTCTGATTATGGCTTAAATCTTAGATCTTAATATTGTCACAATTAGAAGAGACAATTTCAAGTTAATTTTCCTGTTGTTGATTAAAACAAAATCTAACTTGATGATAGAAGCTAACAAATGTGTTTGTTTTAATGCTCAATTACTAATTTAATCATGAAAATATAGTTTTTATCAAAGTTGCCCACTTTTACAGACAAGATGTCAGATTTGAGGAAATATAATCATTGTGGTAACTACATATACCTATGACAGATGCTTTTTCATGTCAGATCCTCTGTTTTATAAATTTGCTTAGAAATAGCTCACTTAAAGTATATAAAAATAAGCTATTTATTATACATATAATCTTATGTTAAGTAATAGTACTTTATTAGTTTAGTGTTTGTATTTTAAATTAATTCCCAGCCATTAATTTAAATAAAGTATGCTTAAGTGAAATTTTCTGAGTATGGATATCTTTAAAAACCTTAACTCAGAATGTTAATTATTATTGTTGTTAGTGTATAGTTAACTAATGCTATTGTATGAAATAGTATTTCCCGATCTCTTTTCTAAAATTCCTGAAGTTACATGCAATGTGGGGGTGATAAGATCTTCAAGAGAGGAAAGGAAAACTTCTGAATGTGTTTTTCATTAATATATTATTACAAAGGGAAAAACAAATGTCTAATATAAGAATATGAGATTATGAAAAAGGACAGTTGTATTTTTAAGCAGCTGAGTAGAAACACAAGTAGTAAATAATGTTCATTGAAATAAAAATGAAACAAAAATAAATCAATTAACTAAAAGAGGAAGGAATAATAGCAAACATATAACAGAAATAATGAAATAAACAGAATATGACACTAGAAGAGAAGGAAGAAATAAGCAGTTCAGTATATTTCTAGTCAAAATTCCAGAAGATTCAAATAGATGAATTAGAAAAGGTATTTTATGTGTGTGTCTGTATGTGTGTGTGTCTTCACCCCCCAGTATCATGAATTGAACTTTCTACTGAGCCACAATCCCATGCCCCAAAGAGGCATTAAAAAAAAATCTAAGAAAAGATTTACAACTAAAATAAATAAATAAATAAATACATAAAAAGAAATCACGAACAGCATAAATAAAAAGAACCCTAAACATGAGCACATTGCAGTGAGACTATGGAATATTATGACACTATTTTCTAAAAGTAAAACAAAGAGAAGGTGAATTAGAGCCAAAAGAAACTTATAGATTTAAACTGATTTTAGAAATCCTTCTAAAAAAAAAACAAATGCCCCAAAATATCTAATGCCAACTTTAAATTGTTCAAGGAGAAAACTGATGTAGTCTTCTCTCCAGACAAATGATGGAGTAAAATTACTACACATGCATTTTTTTGTACATCCAAGTTTGAAGAGAATCCACTAGCTCTAACCACAAGAATGACTAAGAGAGGTTTTAGCAAGAAATAGACAGCCTTCTTTTCTTACCAAGGAAGAGATACGAATGGCCAAAAGGCACATGAAAAAGTGCTCTACATCACTAATTGTCAGAGAGATGCAGATCAAAACAACCATGAGATACCACCTCACACCACAGAGACTAACACACATCCAAAAGAACAAAAGCAACCGCTGTTGGAGAGGATGTGGGGAGAAAGGGACCCTTCTACACTGCTGTGGGAATGCCGGCTAGTTCAGCCCTTTTGGAAAACAGTATGGACGATTCTCAAAAAACTAGAGGTTGAGCTCCCATTTGACCCAGCAATACCACTGCTGGGAATATATCCCAGAAAAGCCAAAAAGTATAGTCAAAGTGACATATGCACTTATATGTTCACCGCAGCACTGTTTACAATAGCCAGAATCTGGAAAAAACCCGAGTGCCCTAGAACAGATGACTGGTTGAAGAAACTCTGGTACATCTATACAATGGAATACAATGCAGCTGTTAGAAAAAATGAGGTCATGACGTTTGCATATAAGTGGATCAACATGGAAAGTATCATGCTAAGTGAAATGAGTCAGAAAGAGAGAGACAGACATAGAAAGATTGCACTCATCTGTGGAATATAGAATAATAGACTATAAGACTAACGCCCAAGAATAGTAGAAATAAGTACCAGGAGATTGTTTCCATGGCTTGGAGGCTGGTCTCTCATTCTGGGTAACTCAGGGAAGGGACCACCATGTAAAATGTGGTTGGAGGTCATGTGGGGGAAGGGTGATGCGGGCCGAATACAGACTAGAGACTGAACACAATGGCCACTCAACACCTTTATTGCAAACCACAACACCTAATCAGAGAGAGAGAACAAAAAGGAATTCCCTGCCATAGTGGCAGGGTGGGGTGGGGGGAGACGGGACTGGGGAGGGGGGGAGGGATGTTGGGTTTACTGGTGGTGGAGAATGGGCACTGGTGAAGGGATGGGTTATCGAACTTTGTATGGGGGAAACATGAGCACAAACATGTATGGATCTGTAACTGTACCCTCACGATGACTCTCTAATTAAAAATAAACTAATAAAAAAAATTAAAAAAAAGAAATAGACAGCCTTGTGAATACATGAGTGTTTTGTTATAAGTATCATTGTATCACTGTCATCCCGTTGCTCATCGATTTGCTCGAGCGGGCACCAGTAACGTCTTCATTATGAGACATGTTGTTACTGTTTTTGGCATATCAAATATACCATGGGCGAGATACTCTCGGTAACTTGCCATGCTCCCTGAGAGGGACAGAGGAATCAAACCTGGGTCGGCTGCGTGCAAGGAAAACACGCCCTACCTGCTGTGCTAAAGTTGGACTGGCCTGACTTGTTATAAGTATTCATATAAAATATTAAAGAGTTGAGGAAATAATTCAAAGAGGTAGAATTTATGCCTTGCATGAGTAGGATCCCAAATTTGATACCTGGCACCCTAGCCTCCAGAACCACAGGGCCCAAGTAGCACCATATTGCTGGAACCAAACACTCAGCTGTGTGATCAGCACTTCCAGACAGAGTGTGGCCATGAATGGTCTCTGCTTCTCTGAGCACTGGTGGGGAAATCCCTACCAAAAAAGAGTACCAAGAAATATATATATATATATATGTATATATATATATATATATATAATTAAATCACCGTGAGATGCAGTTACAAAGTTTTTATGATTGAGTTTCAGTCATACAATGATCGAATACCCATCCCTCCACCAGTGCACATTTCCCACCACCAATGTCCCCAGTGTCCCACCCCACCCCATACCAACCCTCCCCCTGTCTCTATGGCAGACAATTTCCCCCTTACTCTCTCTCTACCTTTGGGCATTATGGGCATTACGGTTTGCAATACAGCTGAGTGGTCATCATGTTTGGTCTCAAGGTATTTTTTGACCTGAGAAATAGTACAGGGGATAAGGTGCTTGCTTGCCTTGCACACAGCCAAGCCCAGTTCAGTCACAATACCACTGGGAGCAATTCCTGATGAACACCAGGAATGTGTAGAGATAGGAATAGCCCCAAGCACCAGCCAGTGCCCTAAACACTAATTATTTCATTTAGCCTAAAATTTTAAATAAATCATAAATTTATAACACTGTCTTTATGCCTAAGATAATACAGAACTAGGAATACAAAGGACTTCAATCTCATCTATAAAAAGCTTGAGTGGGAGCATAGCTCAGTAGTAGGTAACTTGACTTGCATGTGTGAAGTTTCAGCACCACAAAGAGAACTCCTGAAAACAGATAATATTTAAAATGAAAAATAAAAAAGCAGGGTCCAGAGTAATAGTACAGTAGATAGGGCACTTGCCTTGCACACAGGCGGCCTGGGTTCCATTCCTGGCATCGTACATGATCCCTCAAGTACCACCAGGACTTATTCCTGAGTGCAGAGCCAGAAGTAAGTCCTGAGCATCACCTGGGCTTACTCCTGTCAAGTGTTCCACTCACACCCCCAAAACAACAAGCAGATATAGTAACATCTTAATGGGTGGTGGGTAGATATAATTTAATATTTTTTCTATTCTCCTATATTTTTTAATTTACAAAACTAAAAACAAAGCAAATATTTTACTTATACCAAAAAATAATATTTGTGGGGTCATTATGATAGTACAGTGAGTAAGGTGCTTGCCTGGAACCTGGCAGGCCCAGGAACAATCTCTAGCACCACATGTGATTGGTCCCCCAATCCCAGCCAGGAAAGTTCCCTGGGTGCAAAGCGAGCAGTAAGTCCTGAACACAGTCAAATATGCCTCAAAACAAAAGAGAAAGAAAGAAAGATAGAAAGAAAAAAAGGAAGGGAGGGAGGGAAGAAGAAAGAAAGAAAGAAAGAAAGAAAGAAAGAAAGAAAGAAAGAAAGAAGGAAAGAAAGAAAGAAAGAAAGAAAGAAAGAAAGAAAGAAAGAAAGAAAGAAAGAAAGAAAGAAAGAAAGAAAGAAAGAAAGAAGTGCAGAAGCTTCTTAGTTTGATGTAGTCCTATTAACAGTGACCAAAATACAGAAAGAGCCCACAAAATGGGAAAGAATAGTTACCCAATACTCATCTGATAAGGGATTAATATCCAGGATATACAAGACACTAGTAGAATTGTACAAGAAAAAAAATCCAATCCAATCAAAACATAGGGAAAAGAAATGAACAGAAGCTTCCTCAAAAAAGAAATACAAATGGCCAAAAGGCACATGAAAAACTGCTCCACATTGCTAGTCATCAGGGAGATGCAAATCTAAAACAATGAGATATCATCTCACACCACAGAGACTGGCACACATCCAAAAGAACAATAGCAACCAGTGCTGGCATGGATGTGGGGGAAAAAGGGACTCTCTTTCACTGTTGGTGGGAATACGGACTGGTCCAGCCGTTTTGGAAAACAATTTGGACAGTCCTTCAAAAACTAGAAATTGAAAGGCTGGTGTGATAGTACAGCACGTGGCCGACCCGGGTTTGATTCCCAGCATCCTATATGGTCCTCCAAGCACCACCAGGAGTGATTCCTGAGTGCAGAGTCAGGAGTAACCCCTGAGCATCGCCAGGTATGACCGAAAAGGCAAACAAAACAAAACAAAACAAAAAACTAGAAATTGAGCCTGCAATAACACTTCTGGGAATATATCCTGAGGATGCAAAAAAGCACAGTAGAAATGACATCTGTACCTATAGGTTCATTGTAGCACTATTCACAACAGCCAAAATCTGTAAACAACCCAAGTGCCCTAAAACAGATGACTGGTTAAAGAAACTTTGGTACATCTACACAATGGAATACTATGCAACTGTTAGGAGAGATGAAGTAATGAAATTTGCTTATAAATGGATAGATATTGAGAGTATCATGCTAAGTGAAATGAGTCAGAAAGAGAGGGGACAGACATAGAAGGACTGCACTCATTTGTGGAGTATAGAATAACATCACATGAGGCTGAGACCCAAGAACAGTAGATAGTTACAAGGGCCAGGAGGATTGTCCCATAGCTGGAAGACTGCTTCATGAGCAGAGGGAAGAAGGCAGATGGAATAGAGAAGGGATAGCTAAGAAAATGATGGCTGGAGGAATCAGTCAGGATGGGAGATATGTGCCGAAAATAGATAATGAACCAAACATGATGAACTTTCAGTGTCTGTTGCAAGCCATAATGCCCAAAAGTAGAGAGAGAGCATGGGGAATAATGTCTGCCATGGTGGCAGGGGGAGGGTGGGAAAGAGGGTTGTACCAGCGATATTGGTGGTGGGAAATGTGCACTGGTGGAGCGATGGATGTTTGATCATTTTGTGATTGTAACCCAAGCATGAAAGCTTGTAACTATCTCATGGTGATTTAACAAAAAGAAAGAAAGAAAGAAAGAAAGAAAGAAAGAAAGAAAGAAAGAAAGAAAGAAAGAAAGAAAGAAAGAAAGAAAGAAAGAAAGAAAGAAAGAAAGAAAGAAAGGAAGGAAGGAAGGAAGGAAGGAAGGAAGGAAGGAAGGAAGGAAGGAAGGAAGGAAGGAAGGGAGAAAGAAAGAAAGAAAAGAAAGAAAGAAAGAAAGAAAGAAAGAAAGAAAGAAAGAAAGAAAGAAAGAAAGAAAGAAAGAAAGAAAGAAAGAAAGAAAGAGAGAGAGAGAGAGAGGGAGGGAGGGAGGGAGGAAGGAAGGAAGGAAGGAAGGAAGGAAGGAAGGAAGGAAAGAAAGAAAAGAAAGAAAGAAAGAAAGAAAGAGAGAGAGAGAGAGAGAGAGAAAGAAAGAAAGAAAGAAAGAAAGAAAGAAAGAAAGAAAGAAAGAAAGAAAGAAAGAAAGAAAGAAAGAAAGAAAGAAAGAAAAGGAAGAAGAGAGGAAGTGAGGGGACAGAAAAGAGAAAATAATGTTTGTGTTTGAGTTTATTATAAAAATAATTGAACTCCTAAATATAAAATCCATCCTTTAATATTTCTTTATGATTAATAATTTACATTATAGCACTGCACTGTCGTCCCATTGTTCATTGATTTGCTCGAGCAGGCACCAGTAACATCTCCATTGTGAGACTTATTGTTACTGCTTTTGGCATATCGGATATGCCACAATTTAGCTTGCCAGGCTCTGCTGTGCAGGCGGGATACTCTTGGTAGCTTGCCGGGCACTACAAGAGGGGTGGAGGAATCAAACATAGGTCGGCCTCATGCAAGGCAAACACCCTACCTGCTATGCTATTGCTCCAGTCCATCATATGGTAATTCAGTAAAAATAAATAAATAAAACTTTTCCTTTAGTTGATCAGAACTAGGGAATTTTTCATTAACAAAAAGAATGAATCACATAATTTGAATTACTTAGGAAAATGGACATAAAAAATGAAAGTTTTTTTTTTGTGCAAAATATCGTGGTCCCTTTAACTAGGAACACTATATGGTTCCAAAAGGACTCTCTGATTATCTGGTTATTGATAAGTCTTAGAATCTTTCTGGAGGGTGGAAGATTTGTCTCAGTAAAGGAGAAGTCTGGCTTGCATGAGCCCCTGGGTGATCTCCAGTACTGCAAAGAAGAAAGTTTCTCAGACTCTTAAGATAATCCAATTTTATCTCTAAGCTAAAAGTCTGGAGCACAAAGAAGTCATTTTTATAGAAAATGAATGCAGTTTTCCTTTTTAAAAAGGCATTTAGGATTCTGAATGTGAAGGGGAAAAATAAGACTAATAGTGACTCTATTTATGTTATGTTAGACATCTAAGAAGTTTTATTTAACTCCTAGAGGGTTAATCGAAGTTTTTGCTTAAAAAATAAGCAAGATCATTCTTTAAAGCATCCTCAATTTTTACAAAGTACTGTGCTCATGAACTTTAGACTCACAACTGGAATGGAAAAGATTTTTGGCCATTATAGAATCAGCTTGTTCTTTTTCACTCCAGTCCTCCTAAAAAAAAAAAAAAAGACAGCCATTGTATTTAACCTTATAAACATCAGGCAAGCTCGGCCATTACCCAGTAGTGTCCTACTCTTGGTGGGAACTGGTGTTTTGAAGGTCATACAGGGACATAACTCAATCACAGGGACCTGAATTTAGCCATTGACTAATAAAATTACACTAGTCTGTTTGTGTAAGATTGCTTGATCACTGATGGCCAAAGGAAAATAGTTCATAACTCACCCTGGGTCCTTTTCATACTTTGGGGAGAAAAATCAAGAACATTTCAAGATCCCCAGAATTAGAGAGTTTAAAATGGTAGCCAAGAAGGACATCTCAAGATAGACATTAAGGTAAACTCTGTCTTGGTTTACAAGGGAGATTCCTTCCATTGATCTGTAAGCAGGGAGATTCCTTCCATTGATCACCTATGGGCTTTCATGTGCTTAGACCCTGTTAGAGTGAAGATTAGCACCCTTGATTTGCTCAAGTGGGCACCAGTAATGTCTCCATTGTGAGACTTGTTGTTACTGTTTTTGGCATATTAGATACGCCACTGTTCATATGTTTTTGGCACACGCATACTGTTTTTGGCATATAGAATACGGGTAGTTTGCCATATTCTGCTGTGCAGGAGAGATACTCTTGGTAGCTTGCTGGGCTCTCTGAGAGGGACAGAAGAATTGAACCCAGGTCAGTTGTGTGCAAGGCAAACGCCCTACATGCTATGCTATAGTCCCAGTCTGGAGTAAATATTAGAGTGAAGACTGTCACTCTAGAAGAGGCCTGAAGCACTAGAGATGATATTGCCCTTTTTCCTTGTACCATAGACTCTGGAAACATTTTGATAGTGTTAAAGAATGATTTGGTCACAGATAAATATTTTGTGCATGTTGGACTATAAGAAAGTCTCATAAACTTTTTAAAGAAAAATATTCTGGAAGCCACAAGATAATATGGCAGTTAGAGTTTCACTCCCACCACCCCTGAACATTGCCAGGTGCAATATGCACCCTGGTGTGAGCCTAGAACCCTCAAGTACTGCCAGCATGGCCCAGGTAATCCCCTGCACAGCAGGTCCTGAGCAGTATTGCATCTTCAGGCCTTGCATTAAATCATTGGGGAGGTTGGCTGAGAACCACTGGTAGGTTGCCAGGCCTCCTGAGCTTAGAGGCCCCCACCCAAATAAAAAAAGAAAAAGTAAATAGTTCATGTTGCATAAATGCTGTTTTCTACACATCAGGCAAAACTGGCAACAACTTCATGATGAGATGAGTCCTCATACTCCTTCAGACTTTGGTCCAGAGTAGTTAAGCCAGAAGGTTAAGCTACTCTTTTGGTTAAGTCAGGAGGTCAGTTAGCTCTCTGAAAAGTAATGTCAGCCTCGAAGGATGTCAACCACTTCCCAAGTATCAGTTTCTCTTTTAATTCCCTGAGTGCATAAACACAATCTGACCTGACTTCTCAGTTTCTCCCAGATGCTGAGATGTCTCCTATTTTTTACATCTCTGTACATTAAAGGATGAAATTGTTGAAAAAAGGACAACTAGAATCTGTTCCCCACTAATCAGGTAAAGCCAGAAACTGGCTAAGTCTTCCACAGTCAAGCTACTCCTCAAAGCTTCTACTCTCTTATTATCCATGAAAGTATGGCCTAGAGTTTCTGCTTTTGTGAAGTCTTGGGCCATACTTTAAAAAGTAAGAAAGGGACTGGAGTGATAGCCCAGTGGGTAGGGCATTTGCCTTGCACGTGGTCAATCCGGGTTCGATTCTGAGCATCCATATGGTCCCCTGAGCATTGCCAGGACTAATTCCTGAGCGCAGAGCCAGGAGTAACCCCTGTGCATCTCCAGGTGTGACGCAAAAAGAAAAAAAGTAAAATAAAATAAAGAGTAAGAAAGAAGGGGAGTTTACTACCATTAAAATCTAGTCTACCTAGCTTCAACATTTTCAAAATTCAGGGCCAAGATCTGTCCTTAAAAGAACTAGGGAATTTCCAGAACTGCCTCTCAGTACTAAGCAAAGGGCAGGTTGGGGTGTCTGTATGTTGCTAAAAGAGCTGAGGACATTAGGAATCCTCAACTAAGAGAGTCTCTCCACAGATTCAAAGTTAAGAAGCAAAGGAACAAGAGTCTTAATTTGGAATAAGTTACAGTCTGGGATATTCCTGAGGCCGACCAGAACCCTGTCCTGAATCACATAGGAGAATAATTCTCTGTTGTTTCTCCTAGGGCCTGCTTATCCACTACTCTGAAGTATGTTCTGAATTATGTGTACTGTACTTAATTTGGTGCCTGTAGCAGTGTTGAGTTGCTTTTTTCCCTCAGTCTTTTCTGTACCACTTCAAGAAAACTTAACAGTCAAGAGAATATATATATATCTTCATTTTACATGCATTTATCATTATATATATGTATAATATATATTTTATAAAACACAATGTATAAATATTGCACATATTTATATATAATATAGTTTATATTATTTTATATTGTATACAAATACTATATATAAATAGAAAATGCTAAATTTGCAAGTTTAATAGTAACCAGCAGAGGTAATTGAATAAAATTAGATGTCCCAACTGATATGTCAAAGTATACCAGACATAGAAGCCCTAGCTAGAATTACTTTCTTAGAGAGAGTGTGAGTGAGTGAATGAGCGAGTGAGTGAAGATTCTTTTCCCTTTTCTTGCAACTGATACGTAGTATTCCATGACCTCAAATCTTACTTTTTATAAATGACATTGCCTCTAGTAATTGTTTGTCTTGAGAATTCATCTATTTCATTTTATGAGGCCAAAATCCTACTGTAAGAGATTATCCCAGACACAACTAAGTATTGTCACACTCACACAAAGCACTGTACTGATCACAGGACTTCTTGCTCTGAGCCTGGGTTTGGAGAACAGCCTCATTGGCAGCACTGAGGAATATATCACTTATCCAGAACTCCCTGGTCGGATGGCACTTTCCCTCCCGGAAAATATTCTGCCTCAAATTCTACCTTCAAAGAGTTATTCCTTTGAGTGAAGGTACTACTGTCTTGAAGAGTTCCCTGAAGCAGGGTAGCACTGTGGAAAATATGTTGGCTTTGGAGTTGGGCAGATTTGGGTCGTAATTCAAACATTACAGCTTACCAGCTCTGTGATTGTGAGCCAGCAATTTAACTTCCTTAGGCCTCAGATTGGCTTTACGTAAAACACAACAAACAGAATTATGGAGACCCTGATGGCAGGGTTCATTTAGGCAAATTAGATAAATTATTAAGCCATGTTCATTATTGTATAAGTACCAAGAACTATAAGCACTTCTGGGAACACAGTTCGCATTACCCTGACCTGAAATGAACTACATAAGCTCACTTCATAATAGTATATAATTCACTACAGGGTCCAGAAGCACAGCATCCTCCTGCCATTGCTGCAGTGAATGGGGGGTCTAATTGGTTGAAAATCTCTGGAGGTTGGGGGGTAGGGGTCTGGTTCTTTTACCATCTGAGCACTTAATAAGAACCAAGCCAAGTTGAAGAGCTAGTGCAGGAGTTATGGGCCATGTGCAGCATGCACACAAGTTCGGTTTATTCCCTAGAATCACATGGTCCTACTATCATTTGGTGTATCTGGGATGAGCACCTCTGGGATGGCCCCAGGTAATCCTTAGTAGCACAGTCCTGAGCAGCACTGGACCTTCAGGCTTGCACACTGAACGACCAGACTTGTTGGTAGAAAACTACCAGGAGTGGCTTTCTTAGTTTATGTTGGACCAAAGTCAAAGTCTCTTCTAGCTCAGCACTATAATATAATAAAAAAAAAAAAACCTTTGTCTTTTATTTAGCTTCTCTTAAAAAAAAAAAGAAGAATCACCTTGAGATGCACAGTTGCAAAGTTGTTCATAATTGAGTTTCAGTCATCCAATGTTTTAACACCTGGCCCTTCACCAGCGAATATTTCCCACCACCAATGTCCCCAATTCCCTCCAGCCTCCCCTTCCCAGCCTGCCTCTCTGGCAGACACTTTTCTTATGTCTCTCTATCTCTCTCTGTCTCTCTATCACTATCTCTCTGTCTCTTCTCTCTCTCTTTCTATGTCTCTCTGTCTCTCTGTGTGTCTCTCTCCCCCCCCTTCCCCTGTGGTTTGCAATACCAGTACTGAAAGGTTATCATGCATATCTCTTTTCCTCCTTTCAACACTTGGTGTTTGTCCAGGGTGATAATTTCCAACTATCATTGTCATAGTGGCCCTTTCTATATCCTAACTACTCTCCCTCTGCACACACTTGTGGCAAGCTTTCAACCATGGCCGAATCCTCCTGGCCCTTGCTTCCACTGTGCTTGGGTATTAGTTTCATACTATTTTTTAAAAATATTCCACAAATGAGCACAATCACTCTATGTCTGTCTCTCTCTGTCCATCCATTGATACTAGCTCCTCTTCTCTGACTACTGGGCTCAGAGAGACTGACACCCTATGTTGGGGGAGTGGTCAGCAACTTAATGGCATACAAAGAGATCCAGCATCATTCTAGTGCACCATTAACTTTCCAGAAACACTTAAAAGAGAATGATTGGGTTTCTACAGGAATTCAGAAATGAAACTTGACTGAATGGTGGGATGAAGAGAATCTGACCCCAGAGAAGTTGTATCTGCCACCAGAGATAACAACTTTCACATGAAGAGGAGAGAGAATGTTTCCTGGACAAAGGAGATGACTGACAGATCATAAACGGGCGGAAATTGAAGGCTCTGCCAAGTTTTATGATAAAATGCTATTTCTCACGGTAAGGTCAAGCTGTCTCTAGTGAAGCTACCGATTTTATAATACAAAGGGAACTTGGCAAATTCAACATAGTGCATCAGGCTTTACAAAGAGTATATGATCAAAGACCACTTATTCCATTTATCAAAGAAATTGAATGACTCTTACAGGAATAAAAGAGAGGATGAATTTGAAATTTTCTGATGAACTATCAGTTGAAAAACATCAGTAAGAACATAAAGGCTTAATCCCCAAGTCCTTTGGTTATAAATTGCCTAGTGATGTTTTTCAAATTTAAATATGCAATATAAAAATATGTAAAATAAATTTAAATTGGGCTGGCATGGGAGATTATTATGCCAGGAGCAAGGATTGACATCATAGCAATATACTGATGAATGTTTTAAGAAAGGTGGAATATATACATTAATACTAAATTGTATATTGTTTCCAAAGACTGAAAACAAAATTTAACATGTTAGTGAGTTAACTTATTTAAACAAGATGGAAATAAAAGTCATAAAATTCATATTTTAGCCTTAAGTTGCATTTTGCCTCAAATACATCAAGTAGTATTTATTTCCCATTTAAAATCTTTGGGGAGGAGTAGAGAGATAGTACAGCAGGTAGGGCACTTGCCTTGCACATGGCTGACCTGGGTTCAATCACTGACACTACATATTGTTCCTGAGAACCAAACCCTGAACACAACTATGTATGACCCAACCCCCTCCTTACATAATTAGTAAAGTCTTTGGGAAATACCTCTATAATGATTAGTTTTAAACTAAGGTATTACCTGCCCTATGTAATTTGCTATATAAACTAAGACTGTGGGGCAGAGAGGGAGACAGAAGAAGAAAACAGGAGAGATAGAAAAAGATCCAGAGAGAGATCCAGAACTGGGAGAGAAGCAGAGAGAGAAAGAACAAAATAAACTGATCGAGCAACCAAAAACAAACAAACAACAACAACAAAAAAAACTAAGGTATCACTTCTAACAGGGCTTGGGGGAATTATGGGGTGCCAGGGATTGAACCTGAGTCATCTGAATGCAAGGAAAGCACCCTACCTCCTATACTATTTCTCCAGCCCCACTTCATGCTTTAACTTAAAAAGAATAATATTGAAGTTTACCCACTAATTTAATGACAATCACATATCAAAACAATGTTATAAATATCTGTGTTAAATGTTCATTGTCCAGTGGAATCTCCTGGTTTGTTGGTGTGGCTTTTCCTTGCATTGTATTTGATTCTGCTGTTATGAGTCATGAAATACTATATACTTCATTACAAAACAATTTACTCTGCATATGCTATGTGCTGGCACTCTTTCAGGTACTAAAAGAGTGAACAAGAGAGAAAAAAACTTTGACTACGTAGTTCTTATTCAATTTCATTTAGAAATTTTTTAGTTTGAACAGTACGTTTCTGTGGTCCTTGTATATCCCACTCAGCAAAGCAGTTAGTTTAAAAATACTTATGGAAGGTATGCACACAGATGTGTATACATGATGTGTGTGTTTGTGTATGCAAATGTACACAGATGTGGCTAGGTTACCAGTGGATTGGCATTCACCTAGATAACTGTATACAGGGAGGTCTTTATTCAGAGAAGATGAAGATGAGTGTGTGAAAGATCCCAGTAGCCGTAAAATCTTGGTAATTACAAGAGTCACCCTAAGTCAGGGTGAGTAGGACTATCTCTACTGCTGACTCTGCCACAAAATTCTCTATGCTGGCAATCATTCAGAATATAATCGGAAATGAGTTTGCTAAGAAGCAGAGTTGGGAGAGGAAGGGAATCATGAATCATTTGTGAAGAGATGCTGACACTCGTTCTGGTTTTGGAGTTGCAAGGAGATGGAGGAGGTGGGGTGGGAGGAGGAGGAGGAAGAAAGATGGTTGTATTTGAAATACTGTCTGGGCAACATGAGTAATGCCAATAGGTACCCCTCTTCAAGGACCCAAGGAGAGCACATAGACACCCCAACCTAGCATCAGAGCTCTCAGCTGAGCAAGCCCGCAGATCCAGGGGGCGGGCCTGCCCGTGTCTGCCTTGCTGCCCACCCAGCTCCACCCTCAGTGGCGGACCTCCCCGCACCCCACCTGGCACCAGATACACACCCACACATGGGGGACAATTCTCTTTGGGAGCAAAGAATCAGAAACTACAGGAGGGGACTGCACCTAGCAGTGCCCTAGCCCCCTTCCCAGCTCTAAGAGTGGGCCATGAGCCCTCCAAGGAGGCCTTGGCAGGAGGCCATAGGTGGCACCATACAGAAGGACACAGCCACTGGGGGCTCCCAGGTGATTCAACAGCAGTGGGGTGAAACCACTTACAGCCAGGGTAGCCTGGGTTTGGAGGGGCACAGACCAGAAAGAGGAGGAGGAGGAGGACGGGGGGGGGGGGGCCGGGGGGAAGGAAGGGGAGGAGGAGGGGGAGGAGAAAAAAGGGGTGGAGTGGAGAAAAAAGGAGTGGAAAGGGGCAGGAGAAGATGGTTGAGTCGCTAAATCCCAGGCTGGCTATGGTTTGGGAGATGGTTGGGTCCTATCCTTAAAATTTGTCTCTAGAGACCAGACGTGGTTCAAAGGGTTGAAATCAAGGTTGGCATCCATGGGCTGCTGAGTTTGATCTCCAGCACCTCATGAACCTCCAAGCACTGCCAGGTATAGCTTTCATGGCCTTTAACCTGCACAGCACTGAACAGGAGCAGTGAACCCCCAGGCCGGCAATACTAGCTCTAGCACCTTCCGGAGTACCACATTCTCCCAGTGCCACTTGGTGTGGCTTATATTAAAACAAAACAAAACAAAACTTGATTCTTATTCCATCCTTAGCATCTCCAACTGGCAAAACCACAGAATGAGCTCGCATCATTCGCCAGAGGAAGGTTACACATACCTCACTCTGGTGTATCATTCTTGTTACTATTCTCTGTGTATTGAAAGTATCTCCTTCCATTGAAATAGGTTGCTTAAGTTGTTCTAGCCTGTCACAGACCCCACATATACAGACATTCTCACAGTTACAGAAGCCCATAGGTGCACGTGTTTGAAATTCCCCATGCACCTGTTTCTTCAAAACCTCTCATGAGCTCCTTTACTCCAGTGAATGGGATTGGCACATGGCTTGACTTATAGATTCAATTTAACAGCCTTTGATACTACTAGTTTCAAGGAGTCAAAAATACTGCTTGTCCTTCATGGTAAAAGGCAGGACATATTTCTGATTTTTATTTTTATTGTAATGAGACTGAGCTCTACAATCTTCCTGGAATGATTCTTTTGTGACTTTATGAAGATTTCCACCCAGCAATGGAAGAATTTGAACTTTTGATTGGCTGCAGGAGCAATAAACCCAGTAAATGTTTTATTTAACACTTTGTAGATAGAACTTTGAGAGTACATACTACCCACAAGATACCAAGACCCAGAAAGATTTTAATTTAATTTTAGAACTAAAATTTATTTTAAAAGATGGAGTCTGTTTTCACTCTTAGGAGTACAATAAGCAGACATTGATTTTTGCTTAAGTTAACATCAAGAATTATTGAACTGAGAGGAGCAGGCTGCCCTGCTTTCCCCTTCAATCAATAGCTACCTTGAAAAATAATTAATCTTGATGTGAAGTAAAAGCAGATACCAATATGTGTGTTCTAACTTTGTTCAGTACTGAGACAAGAATGGATTTATACTTAAAATATATATATAAATTTGTACACGTGTATATATGGCATTTCAATGAATTACCATAATTTACAAATAATACAAAATATAGAGACACCTATAAAATTCCTTATCCCTGAAAAAAATTCTTATTTCCTTTGCCCATCCTTACTCTTGACTTACACAAATGGTTCTATTTGCCCCCAAGGAGGCATCATGCTGAAAATACTAGAAGTATTCCCCAAGTGTCTAAACCACCCAGACTTTTAGATAGTTTTATGACATAGGGTTCTGTGTTTGAACATACCTTACATGAGAAAAAGGAGTAACAACAAAAGTAAAATAACCTTTGGTTGTTTTAAGAAAAAAAATGCTCCTCTTCAAAGAAATTGTCATTTTGACATGCATCTTGCACCAGGAAAATACAAGCTTGGACAGATATAGTGGATGACATAATGCCAATGCTAATATTAGTAATTTTGAATTGCAATAATTTAAATGATAACTATGAACATGTATTATGCTTTAGCCATTTATTGTGCCAGCTTTGGCCCTTTACAAAGATTACCTCATTTATTATTTGCCTTTATCTTACAAGGTTGATGCTATTGGCCCTAGTTTATAAATTAAGAAAATAAATGAAAGCTAAGTGATATTAAGAATTTTTTGCTCATAGCCACACAGTTATTAAATGTCAGAATTGGGATTTGAAAAAATATATATTTGATTCCAAAGCCTATGTTCTTAATATTATAATATATTGCGTTTGTGTGGAATGGAAGCGCCAGATGCCTTAAAGGGCACTGTAATAGGAGATACTGACTCATCCTTACACATCTCTTAGTCAGGAGCTTGGGGAAAGAAGGTACTGGGCCAGAGGATCTGAAAGACAGTTAAGGAATAAGGATATATGGGAACCCTCTAGAGGTTTTTATTTTCCCACTAGCCAAACTCAATTGCCTCAACCTAATTAGCATGTTATCCCAATTCCTTTATCTTAGTCTTGACCTTTTTTTCTTAAAAGAGGCCTACTTTGCAAACCAATCAAGAGTTATACAGAAACACATCTGCTGTTAACTGAGGTGGAGCATCCCTTAGGGCTAAGACACACATTTCTAAGAGTGTTGCTGCTTGCAGTGCTGGCTGCCTGGCTTCTCTGCAAAAAACAAACAAAAAAAGGATGCTTTATCCAAAATTGATGCTAAGATGGATGCAAGGTAATAATAATGCCTGGCCCTCAGAGAAGTCCCTACTTTGACAATGTTAAGGATTGGTAAAAACCACCCTTGCGAACACACTGCAATTTAATCCTGCCTAATCCTGCTCCTGCTTCACTCAGGCAGGAGTAAAGGTGTTTGTAAAGGTGTTTGCTTTCCTGAGGAACATAACCTAAACTACTTCTTCTCTTCAATAATTGATTTGATGTGGGTATTTTTCTTTTCTATAGTATACATCAGCAAGATTTCAAAAACAAGATTTAGATTTACAGTTCTGGGCTGTGTAAATGTGTGCCCATTGTGTCCCTTCCACCTTGCCCCATGTAATATACCCAAGGAATTGATCTTGGATGAAAGCTCAAGCTTCCAGATACCCAAATTCATTACTACCTTTGCAACTCCTTAAACAATGCTGACTCTAACTGTGCAAACACGTAATGGGGAAACTTGACACAAAAAGTCACTGAAGGCTCCTAACCACATATCCTGGCCTTGTTATAATACATAATTTATAAGTAATAGATTTCATCTTAAAATTCTAAACTTGATTGCACATCAGTATAATGCCATAAGCCTACTTTAAGAATTCCTCCTTAAGAGTGAAGAGAAAGGTCTTTGAATCCTTTAAGTTTTTATTTTTATTTTGCAAGTTTGAAATATTATTGCTCTTTTTCCTGAAAAAAAATAAGCGAAAAAAAATGTTTAATAAGTTTAATATATAAACAATCTAATTAAAATTCTGATGATCAGTTGGTATTCTCATTCTAGTTTGTAAAGCAGAAATAAGCAAGAGATAAGTGATTGGTGATGGAATAGACATCTACTTAGACAATACTGAATCACTAAAAAGTGCTCACCAATTTCACCCTAAAAAACAGGTGTTTGGAGAAGCAACTGCTAAGACAGAAATATAAGATGGGTCATTGTGTATCAAATCAAACTAATTTCCTTTCCCTGAAATTAACGGGCAGGGGAAATATTTTTAATTTGTTTTTAACCATAGATTTTTTTCCCCTTTACATCTTTCTTTCCTTCCGCCTTCCTTTTATCTTCCCTTCATTCTTTTAAAAGAGTATTCTCTCATCTAGAGAGGAAAGGAAATTAATTTTTCTGCTGACTGGCTTGTGCAGAACTGGAAATTATAAAAGAAATTGCTGTATCATTGATGTAGTAAGAAAACAGGAAGACAATTTTCATCCCAAAATGAGTCCTCTCAGCTGAAGCTCCCTTTGTAGTTGATGACCACACGCTTTCCATCTCGGCATGGGGCCAGTTTTATTAAAATCCTAGAGCAACAGCTTATTTTCTAATCAACATGCAGAAAAAGACTTTATATGATAAATTTCTCTTAAAGTTGTTCATGGTCATGTGTTTGCCACCTTCAAGGACTCACTGGGAAAAGGATCATACCTCATAAGGGCAATGTCTGAATGTCATTCTTATGATCAAAAGCATTTGTTGGGCCCTCAGGTAATGTTCAAAGAAAGAGGTGAATAGACATGAAAACACAGGAACACTGGGTGTCCAGCTCTTAGTATATCAATTCATTAACTGAAAAACAAATGTTTTTAATCTTTGTAAGACTGATAGAGTTAAACTGATTGAGTTAAAAAAAAACTTTTTGGGAGAATGATGTAAAAACAATTTTAAAAATTGTCTAATTTTGAGGATACTGATTAGTAAAAGTTATTATTTAAGGATCTTAAGAAAGGAAGGAGAAAAGTCAAAAGTGGAAATGAAAAAATGTTATTGCTACAATGAGAAGATGAAGATAGAAAAAAAAGTTAAGGCGAAAACATAAAAGAAGAGAAAGGCATTCATTGGTCCATTATTTACTTGAAATCAGAGATCAGGTCCATTAATCATAAGAGACAAATTTGATCTAGAAACCACAAGGAATCAAAGTAATCAATATGCTAAAGATGGTTTGAAACCACTTGACTGTTTTAACACCAATGATCTTTAAAGCACTGTCTGTAGCACTGTAGCACTGTCACCCCTTCATGGATTTGCTCAAGCGGGCACCAGTAATGTCTCCATTTTGAGACTTGTTACTGTTTTTGGCATATCAAATAGGCCACAGGTAGCTTGCCAGGCTCTGCCATGCGGGCAGGATACTCTTGGTAGCTTGCTGGGCTCTCCGAGACGGGTGGAGGAATCAAACACGGGTCGGCCATGTGCAAGGCAAACACCCTACCTGTTATGCTATCGCTCCAGTCCCTTTAAGGCATAAATGGCAAAAATTAACTTACTCTTAAAAACAAAGTAATCTATCATTGTTCAGTATAAACAATACTGAACAATGGAAAACTCTTGGCATTGGAATACAGAACCAATTACCAAAGAGCAGAGGGAGGGGGTAGAAAAGGGGATAGAAATCAGATTTAAAGAGATATAGGAACAGTGACAGAGTCATGGGTAATTTAGCGGTGTAGTAATTTGTATATTTGTGTATAATAATATACATGTATACTTGTATACAATTATATAACTTGTATATTTGTACTTTGTATGTTTACATATCAATGCCATTACACTATTTTAACTACCTAAAAAAATGACAAATAAATCTATATAAAAGAAAAATGTGATTTAACTTCTGTAAGAATATTTAGGTTGTTTAGAAGTCAAACAAATTTTAGAGAAAGAATTCTACACACTACACTGGAAATAGATTTATCCAGGAGCTGTTTCCAAGTCTCTAGCTATTGGTAATGAAACATATTTTAGTGATCATCTGCTTCTGTATTATTGAATCCAGAACTTAATTTTCCACCTCTATTACATCCTCAACAAATGGTTTTATGTTCTAATTTCTTATTTGTATCTTTGCTCTACCCAGACTAAATTTATTTAATTTTTCTGCTCTGAAAATACATACACATGCAAACACATAACTGTCACTGATGACCCCTTTGTAGCAGCTAAGACAATAGGGGCTAACTAACCACTAAGGTGATTACACTTAGTTAAAACTTCTTGTGGCAATTCTCCATGTTAGGTTCCAGCTGTGTTCCTAGTCATGAGAAAGCAGAGGAAAACTCCCAGTCCAGTATTACAGATGTTTCTGTAGTTCTCAATAGTTTGCCTACATTCCCCTTTGGTAACTATGATTTACCAGGAGTCTGGAGATAATCCTTACTGAGAACTTGTATATCAAACACTAAAATTACACAAAGTTAACACAAAATATATAGTCAGGTCATAAAAATTTTCTTTACAGGTTTAGTTAAACTGTGGTTGAAACCCAATGCTCCCATTCTAAGAGAAGACAATTATTTTTATTTATTCTTAAGACACCTTGAGTCTACTGAAAAACTAGCTAAATAAGACATTCAATTCCTCTCTGAATCTCTGTAGATCTTTGATTTTCTCTCTGACATTAATACTAAAAAATTAGATAAACTCATTTTTAATATTAGCAAAATTCTTCTTACAAAATATTTTGTGGCTACCTTTAATAAGGGTATATTTCAGGATGTTATATTTGACTATTTAAAAGGGTGAACAGTTCTGTGAATAGGATAATGGATACAATGCTTAAATAAGTTAAAGTATTTTCAGAGAAAAAAAATCATGCTACCAATTAAAACAATATAATGAGAATATAAATGACCTTCATAATATGTAATAAGTGAGTAAAATCAGGTTTCAAAACAATAAACAGAATGTAATTATGTCCATTTCTGTTGAGAGAACTGTCAATAAGTACGTAGAAAAACTCTGAACAGTTCCAAATGATTTTTAAAAATACTGATGCACATTAAGCATGCTAAGAGTTTAGTCAAGCTTAAAATCCATCTGAGTTAAGTAGTGCCAACCAGGAAGTGACTAAGAATGCTTCACTAAAAGACTTAGAAACTACAGAAGCAAAATAAAGAAATTACTGATTGGCTATGAATTTCCAGTTGGCTGTTGGTTGTCCTTAGGTTTTTGTAACCTTGAGGAATTTTTGCCACAGAAGAACTAGTGACACATCAGTCCAATGACTTCCTAGTTTAATTCATTCAACAGTTACAAAATGTTCAGTTTAACAGCAGTTATTCTGTAAAAAAAAATCTTGCCTATCTTTTTTCACTTTTATTTTAAGAGACTTTCATTTTGGAATGAAAAGAATAGGAATTTTCTTAACTTAGCACTTTTGTTGTCGTAGCACTGTTGTCCCATTGTTTATCTATCTGCTCTAGTGGGCACCAGTAATATCTCCATTGTGAGACTTGTTGTTACTGTGTTTGGCATATCGAATATGCCACGGGTAGCTTGCCAGCCTCTGCTGTGTGGGCAGGATACTCTCGGTAGTTTGCCGGGCTCTCTGAGAGGGATGAAGGAATCGAACTCAGGTCAGCTGCATGTAAGGCAAATGCCCTACTCACTGCTATCGCTCCAGTCCTTTCTTAACTTATGGCGGGGAAACCCCATATCCTTTAAGATTTCTTTATAAAAGTATAATTTCCCTCTGGTTAACTCTGGGTCTTCACACGTCTTTCCTGAGATACTACCATCAAACAGTAGTTTCCACAGACCTGCTAAGTGTTGGGTGTTAGAAGGGGGAGGCAACTAAAATAGAGATGGCTTAAGCAAAAGCAAAAAAATCACACGCAAGTGAGCAAGACAAAATTACACATAATGAAAATCTGTGTCACTTCTCATGACACTGACTTACTTACCTGGATGAACAAAAACCAAGTCTCCAAACACAGCATTAAATCTAGGTGCCTGCTCCAAGTTCTAAGAAATTCCGCTGCAAAATCACTGGGATTCCATAATGTATTTCTTTTCAAATAATATAAAGGAAAGAATCATGTTGTACTTCTTTTCTTTATTCTTTTGCTGTCTTTGTATACCTAAAATGCTACCACTAAGTAGTATTCCTTTAGGCTATTGATAATTCTCCTTTGAAATACAACACTCACCCATTTCCCAAGGCTCCAGGAGGTGGAGCTACTATTTTGTTCAGACATTCTTAGAGTAGATCCTGCTAATATCTTAGAGTAAATAAATTTAATCAAGTTTCTTCCTTTTAAATACAGATTCTAAAGTTTAAGCATAGATGAGAGAAATAACAGGGCCAAAAAGAACCTTGGAAATGCTCTGATCTTGGGTATGGGATAATCAGTATAAAGAGAGAAATGGGCCCAACATGAAAGGATAGGGCATAGAAAGAATTTTGGTAACAATGGTTAAAGACAAACTCCACTGTTTCCCAAGTCTTTAGCCTATCTTCATGACCACATTTAAACCAATCAAAGAAAAGCAGCCTACCTGAATCATATAATTGGATTTTCCTTTGATCCTCTACTCAGTATGAATCATTGGTTGCAAATAATTTAAAATTGAAAAAAGGAATTCTGAATGTCTGAGTTGGCTGCCTGAACCTGAATATTCTCAAATGAATCCAGTAAAAAAAGTTTGAAAAAGGGGATGAAATGCAAACCTTTGGTATACACCAAGCCAAATCATTGATTTGACTATATTTTTCTGCCTGAGATAGCTTAATAGTCATGAAGACACAGCTTCTCTGTTTCTTTCCTGTACTTGGAAAAAAGAACGTTCCATTCCATGCAATTCATGAATTTTAAAAACCATGAACCTTCCTTCACTTTCTGGATGAACACAAATGTTTTCCTGTAAGAGAGCTGTTTTGAGCATAAATGCTCAAGTGATTGCGATGGTGACAGGGAGAACTCTTTTCAATCTAAGTCTTTGTTCTGAGCTGGCTAGAGGCTCTAGCACTAAGATTGCCAATAGAGTCTGGACATATGGTTGGGCACAGAGAGCAAGGACTGAATTTATCAACCACCAACTGCCATAACGGCCTTGTCCTTGGAAAATGGCCAACTGTTGAGCCAATTTCCAGTTCCACCAAGACATCTTTACAGAATGGGCCAAAAAAAAAAAAAAAAAGTTAGCCTGTGGAAGACCACTAGCACCCTCTAGTGGTGATGCACCGGGACCAAGTCTTTTGCCACTTGGGGTGAGAATGACATCATAGAAGAACTAGATCAAAAGGGGAAGACAGTTCCTGAAACAGTCACATTTGAATAGTGGCCTCTATTTACACTTTTCCAGAGAGCTATAGACCTCTAATTTCAATGACAAGATTCACATCATTCAAACTCATAAAGCACTCCAGTGATTCTCCATTGCCCTTAAAATTAATTTCCAAAATTATTTACCTGATTGATTATATATCACATGACAGTTTCTCCAGCTACAATTACCATTCTCCCTTTCACTTTACCTTACATTTCCTTAATTCCTTCCTTTCAGTATTTCACACTTGATTGCTGCCACTGTTTGGAGAAATTGTGGCTTCTATTACTACCCTTTACCCTGTCATTCTCTACTTTCAACCCATCTTACCTTAAACACCATTTCCTGGGGAAAGCTTTCCTGATCTCTCATTCAGCCTGAATTGAGCCTCCTAAACTTCCTTATCTATGCATTTACCTGACCTGTAATATGTCTATCTTTAATATGTCTATCTTCCCCTGTAAAATTGTTCTTTATGAGACATGCAGGATGCTTATGATCCACGTCCTTGTTGTCTACACCCAACACAAGGACTGCAGATATGTTTTGAAATAGCTTGTTAAGTCTAGATTTGAAAAAGAAAAAGTGAGATTGATTGTGTGCCTGTATAGGCAAACAGACTGAGCACACATACATATGCTATTTCATTTAATCTTCGCTTATTATGACAAACAGGATTGTTATTATCTTCATTTTACAGAGAGGAGAAAGGTGAAGCTCAGAGGATTAGGTTGCATGGCCAAACTTATAAGAAAGAACATGTCAAATTCAGAATTCAAGTGTAACTCAAATATAACTCCAAAGTTCATAGATTTTCTACCTCATGATGCTTTCCCTTACATAGTTCAAGTCAACTACTCTTATTTCTTACTTATGTCAATAAAAGCACCACATGGCACAACTGCTCTCAAAATAAAACTCTAGTTTTGAGTGTTGTTTCTTTTCAATGATGCTTTGGTGTTGCATTATATATGTGTATATATATATATATATTAAAATTTAGTTCTTTGGGGACACACCCTGTGGTACTTAAGGGATATTCCTTGCTCATTTCCTTGGGGGTTCCTCCTGGCCAGGCTCTAGAGACCCCAAAGTACAGAGAATTGAACGCAGGCCTCCTGAATGGAAAGCATGAGCTCGGGTCTAATAAACTCTCTCTTCCATCCAGAGATTCCATTAAATGGAGTCTTTTTAATGATCCAGTATAGACAAAAATAATTGAATCATCCTGAAAAGCCATTAGTGAATTTTCCAGCTAGAAGACAACAGAACATCACAGATCAGAGAATAGAAAGAGCATTAGGTTAAGATTACACAGTACCCCAATAGTAAGGGAAGCAGGCTTCCAAGACTATTTTATTATCTTGACTAAGCTATATATGCTTGGAAACTTATTTCATTATTGTTAGAAGAAGATGGAAGAATGGGCTGAAAGGGATAGTTAAGGACTCAAGTTCCATTTTCCTAATTCAAATCGGAGTTGATCTCTACAAACTGTTTCTTTATACTTGAAATAAGGCAGTGAATTTTGTTTTGTTTAAAAAAATCTTTTCAGCGTTCTTCATTTAGAAAAATCAAAATGTTATTTAGGTTAATGGAAGGTTTAATTAAATGTTGCAAATATTACCGCTCCCCCCCAATGGTGTTCTCCTATCAGAAAACTCAACTTCTCTATTTCTTTTTTTACATTAATTTATTTTTAATTTGTGAATCACCATGAGGGTACAGTTACAGATTTATACATTTTTGTGCTCATGTTTCTCCCATACAAAGTTTGAGAACCCATCCCTTCACCAGTGCCCATTCTCCACCACCGGTAAACCCAACATCCCTCCTACCCTCCCCAATCCCATCTCTCCCCACCCCACCCTGCCACTGTGGCAGGGCATTTTCTTTTGTTCTCTCTCTCTAATTAGGTGTTGTGGTTTGCAATAGAGGTGTTGAGTGGCCACTGTGTTCAGTCTCTAGTCTACATTCAGCCCACATCACCCTTCCCCCGCATGGTGATGCCTTGGTGATCCCTTCTCTGAGTTGCCCTCTCCCCAGAATGTGAGGCCAGCTTCCAAGCCATGGAGTCAACCTCCTGGTACTTATTTCTACTATTCTTCTATTCTTGGCTGTTAGTCTCCTACTCTGTTATTTTATATTCCACATATGAGTGCAATCTTTCTATGTCTGTCTTTCTCTTTCTGACTCATTTCACTTAGTATGATACTTCCATGCTGATCCACTCATACGCAAAATTCATGACCTCCTTTTTTCTAACAGCTGCATAGTATTCCATTGTATAGATATACCAAAGTTTCTTCAACCAGTCATCTGTTATAGGGCACTTGGGTTTTTTCCAGATTCTGGCTATTGTAAACAGTGCTGCAATGAACATACAAGTGCAGATGTCATTTTGACTATACTTTTTAGCTTCTCTGGGATATATTCCCAGCAGTGGTATTGCTGGGTCAAATGGGAGCTCAATATCTAACTTTTTGAGAATCGTCCATATTGTTTTCCAAAAGGGCTGAACCAGTTGGCATTCCCACCAGCAGTGTAGAAGGGTCCCTTTCTCCCCACATCCTCTCCAACAGCGGTTGCTTTTGTTCTTTTGGATGTGTGCCATTCTCTGTGGTGTGAGGTGGTATCTCATGGTTGTTTTGATCTGCATCTCCCTGATGATTAGTGATGTAGAGCACTTTTTCATGTGCCTTTTGGCCATTCGTATCTCTTCCTTGGTAAAGTTTCTGTTCATTTCTTCACCCCATTTTCTAATGGGGTTGGATGTTTTCTTCTTGTAGAGTTCAACCAGTGCTTTATATACCCTTGATATCAACCCCTTATCTGATGGGTATTGTGTAAATATCCTTCCCCATTCTGTAGATAGTCTTTGTATTCTGGTCACTGCATCTTTTGTGGTGCAGAAGCTTTTTAGTTTAATGTAGTCCCATCTGTTGATCTCTGTTTCTACTAGATTGCTTAGTTCCGTGTCATCTTTGAAGATACCTTTATCTTCAATATCGTGGAGGGTTTTGCCGACCTTGTCTTCAATGAACCTTATGGTTTGTGGTCTGATTCAACTTCTCTATTTCTAAATGTAAAGAACAAGCCAGAACTCTAATCAGGTTCCAAATGATGTCTTGCTTGTTATTCATCTCTCTGGAACTTGGCTTTACCTTGGAATTTTTACCTACTGTTAAAATATTCTCTATACTCTTATCAAGCCTTGAAGTCTTCCTATTTCAGTCATTCCAGTTAGGCTGTTACCTATCCTTAAAGATATTCTAAAAAATATTCTCAGGATGTTTAACAATCCCAGAGAGGGAAACATCTTTGCAGCCAAATTTCTCAACAAGTGCTATGCAGCACCCAGTTTTTGATTTGACTTTAAGTGAAAAAAATTTTATCTTCCTGGGCTTCCCATCTAAAAACTGAGGATAGTACCTATGTTAGCATTATTGAAAGAATCTACTACAGAATGTTTGGAAATCACTACTTAAAGATCAAATTGAGTCTGGGTACATTGTGTCTGGGCTTCAAGACATTGAACAAGTTCTATACTAAGCTCAAATTTGTTTTGAGAGAAGTGGAAAACACTGAGAGCCAGAAACCCTTCGTGTCCTAAGGATTCTGATGCATCTCAGCTGTTAAGGCTCTGGGTAAGTAGTTAAGGCTTAATGTCTTATCTGAACATGAAGGTTTATGGTATGATAATGGCATGATAATCAAAAGTGCTTCTTAAAAACTGGAAGAGTTTGCATAGATACTCAATGACCAAAGCCGAATGAAAAGAAAAACAATGAAACCATAAACTAGATACAAAGAGAATTTTTATAATAAGTTGACATTTATAAACCTAGCTAAGGGTTTGCCAGTTTTTTATAGGGACCATGCCCAGCAATCAGAAAGAAGAACTGATGGGGTTACCTGGGCTACGCCCAGCCAGTATTGTGCCAGAAGTGTTCAGTACTGGACTTTGAACTCATTGATCTTTTGTATTGATTTGCTTGCTAATTTATTTTTACTTTCACCCTGATTTTTATTATTTTCCTCCTATTAACTTTGGCTCTGATTGCCTTTCTTTTTTTCTTCTTTTCTTTTCTAGGCTTTCTCTGGCAGTGTTTAACACTGTGTTTAGGGCCCTACTGGCAATTCTCAGCCTAAAATGCAAGGACCTGAGAATGCCAAGCTACTATGGAGCTGGGGATAACCAGGCCATTTTGGAGGTGCTGGAGGCCTCTAGATCTGCTCCTGATGATACTTGAGGGGAATCATGTGATACCAGGAACTGAACTGGTTCAGCACATGCTAGGCATATGCCCTAACTGCTATACTATCTTTGAGTCTAATTTTCTTAATCTTAGAATTCCTTTAGTTATAAGATTATATTAAAATTTTGGTTTTTGATGAAGACCTACATTGTTACTAATTTCCCTTCTACTGTCACTTTTGTTGTTTCCCAAAGGTTTCAATTATTTGTGTTTTTATTTTGTCTTTAGGTATTAGTATAACTTTTGTTTGATTTCCCCATTGCTTAACTGTTATTAAGAAATATGACATTTAAAACATGCATATGTGATTTTTTCCAGGCTTTTTTTGGGGGCGGGGGGAATTTCTCATTTAATGCCTTATGATCAGGAAACTACTTGGTACAATTTCAATCTTCTTAAGTTTATTGACAATTGTTTTGTGCCCCAACATATGGTCTATTCTTGAAAATGTTCCATATGCATTTGAGAAAAATGTAAATTCAGCTGTTTTGGGGTGAAATATTCTATAAATGTTTAAGCCCATCTGGTTTAGTTTGTCATTTAGAACTATTGTTTCCTTATTTGTTCTCTGTTTCATCATTCCATAGTTTTAAGTGGGGTATTAAATTCCCTTACTATTAAAGAACTGTTAGCAATTGATCTTTAATTCTGATAATCATTTAATGTCTTTTGGTGCTGCATAAGTTATTGTTTATATATTAATACTATAATATCTTCCTATATCATAAACCCTTAATCATGATACAATGTCCATCTCTACCTCTACCTTTTTTTTTAAAGCTTAAAATCTATACTAAGTAGGACTGGATCTGCTTTTTTAGGTTACCATTTGCTTAACAAATTGACTTCTAAACTTTTTCCTTGAGACTGTGTTTGGCTTAGGAGATAAGATGAGTTTCTTGTAAGCAAAGATTAATTTTCAGTTTTTTGTTTTTCCTCATTTTTTTATATTTTGTGCTTTGATAGTTTCCTTTATGTTATGTTTTTACTCTTTTTCCAGTTTCTTCCATTATAGTCTATAGCATTCTGTTTCAAGATTATCCTGGAATTTAAATATAAATTTTAATACCTGTCATCTGTTGGGTGGATTGATTATATTTGGTCTTTCTAATTTCCTGATATAAGTCAATTCCATGATGAACTGTTAGTGCTGTTTTGTTGTATTCTAATAACTCATGATTCATTCTTCTTTTGTTTCCAGTTCTGCCTAAATTTCTCTTTGATTTTATCACTGAATGAGTGAATTGATTTATTTTCCTTGTATTTAGATTCCATTAATTGATTTGCTTAGTTGTGTGCAATGGGTTTTTAAGCATACAGTCTTCCCACCTCCATGTCCTCATCCCTCCACTGATTACTCCAGGTTACCTTCTATCCCCTCCATGACTCCTCCACTGTTATATTTTTAACTGTTGTAGTTTGGGTTTCATACTTAGTGTACTGTTGGGTCTAATGGTTTGAATATATACAGATACTTTGCCTTTACACTACTGAGGAGTCCAAGGCCCCTGATCCTTGCTCCTGTGTCAGACCTCTTCTTGCTTATTCCATTCATTCTCTCTTTCCTTGGCATTTTTGTTCTATAATTTAGAGGCAATATCTCCCCCACCTTTTCTACCTACTATTCCCTACATATATTATGCTACATATTACAGCTTAATGAGACTATCTTGCTGAATGACTAGAATAAGTTTGTCCTTCTGACTTACTGTTGGGGAACAGTTATCCCCAGCATACCCAGACATGTTGCATGCTGGGCAGGGCAGGAGCCTGGCTGTGGGGCAAGGGAGAACGACTACGTGGAGAAACACCCCCAGGAGCAGTTGATCACAGTTCACTTTATTGCCAAATACACACATTTTATAGAGGTCTTGGCTTAAAGGAGGTCCAATCACATAGAATTTAGCTCTATTGGCCTATTGCCTTTTCTTCCCTGTTCTGGCCCTGGTCCAATCCCTTTCAGGGCTATATGTTGGGGTTAGAATCACTTGCTTAAGGCGTACATGATGTTTTCTGCCTTTCAGGCATACATGACTAGGGGGTCGAGTGTCTCAAGGTTGGACACATGATGCAGGCGCCCTGTTTTGCTAACTCTGCCCAGTTACTCCCTCTTGGGAGGTTTCACTTCAGGGTGGCTTTGCAAGGTCGGGTTTTTCTGTTCTAGTTCCTCTCGCCTGCTCCACAGCTTACTCCACCTAATATGAGATTCTCTATCTATATTCCAAATTGCATGATTTCCTCATTCCTTTAGCTGAGTAACATTTCATTGTGTATGTTTACCAGGGGTTCATGATTTTCTCATGTCTGTGGAAAGCTGGGCTGCCTCCATTAGCTGGCTATTGTACTAAGCACTGAAATAACTCTGTGTGCAGAGATCTTTTTAAATGAGTGATTTTGCTTCTTGTGGGTAGATACCAAGCGGCAGGATCAGCAGGTAAAATGGTACCTCTATTCTTAGTTTTCTGAGCAGTCTCCACAATGTTTCCCATAAGGACTGAACTAGACATCATTCCCACCCGCAGTACATTCACATCCCCTTTAGCAGAGGTTGTTACTATCCTTTCTGATACATAACATTCTCACATGAGATGGTATTTCACTGTCTTCTTAATTTTCATTTTCCTGATAAAAAGTGATGATTAACAGTTTTTCATATGCCTACTGGCCATCAATCTGTCTTCTGAGAAGTGTCTGTTCATTTTCTTTCCACATTTTTATTATGATTATTAACTTTATTGATGCTAGTCTTTGTTTACTCTACAAAAATTTGAAGATTTTAACTAACTCTAGTGGGCCATGTTTTTACTCTCTTTCTCTCACATTGTAATGTCTTATTTACACTGACTAGGATTATCTTTTATTTCACACAAATTTCTTTCATACATCTTGGAAGGACAGGTTAGTTATAACGAGACACTTTACACTTGCGTTCTTTCCTTCCTTCAGTTATGAGTGTTAATATGGAAGGGTGGCATATTCTCAGATAAAATTTATTTTATTTCAACACTTAAAAAAATTAAAGTACTGTGACTTACAATATTGTCAATAATGTGGTTTCATGCACCAGCATTTCAACACCACCTTCTCCACGGGGAATTTGCTTTCCTCTACCATTGTCTTAGGACCCCCTCCCTACCACCACCCACCCACTATCTATAGTATGCTCAGTTCTGTAAACCACTTCTCAGGTTTTGTTGTCCTGGACCATTTGTTATTCCCATGCTACATTTCTTTCTATATATGGTGTTATTCCTTTTTGTGCTGCACAGTTTTTGCTAAAAAGTCTATGGTAATCTTGCAATAGCTCCCTTGTATATGATTTATACTTCCCCAAATGTTTGTAATGGTGATATCCAGTGTTTGTACAATGGAATATACACAGTTCTAAGAAAAAATAAAATCATGTAATTTTCAGCAACACAGATGGAAACTAGAGGATATCATGCTGAGTGAAGTAAGTCAGAAAGAAAAGGATAGATACAGAATGATCTCTCTCATGTGTGGAGATACACAGCAGAATAGCAACAAAAGACCAAAGGCAACACAATGAGAACTAACACACACAGTTGAGTAGTCAGGGTGGGGGAGGAAGTATAAAGGGAAGGGCATTGGGATGTGTAGGAGAGGGAGGGAGAATACTGGTGATAGGTGTGGTGATGGTATGGTTTTGGAATTATGTACATGGGAAACCATCCTTAACAGTATTGTGAATTATAGAATCAATCAGTAAAAAATTAAAATTATAATTTTTTCTTATATTTTACTTTTAATATCTTAATTATAAAATATTTTTAGTGTATCTATTTATGATTTTGTGGGGGGAGTTGCTTTGTTTTTTAACTCTTTGAGATGCTTGTATTTGGTTGCTAAATTTCTTCTCCAATTAAGTAAGTCTGGGTATTACTTTTCCGATAGGGCATGCGATTTTACAGAAAGGGTCTAGCCCCCTCTCTCTCTCTCTCTCTCTCTCTCTCTCTCTCTCTCTCTCTCTCTCTCTCTCTCTCTCTCTTTCTCTCTCTCTCTCTCTCTCTGTCTGTCTCTTTCTCTCAACCTTCTGAGACCATACAATGCAGATGTTGCTCCTCTTAGTGGTATCCCTAAGACTCTTCTACTGTTTTCATGTTTTCAATTCTTTACATTGTAAAATTTTTACTTTAAACTGTTTTTCAGGCAAGTTGCCTAGATCTGTTACATCTTACCCCACCCTGTTCCCCACCCTCCACCATTTGTGGTATGTTCCTGTCTCTATTTTCTTTGAAATTATATATTAATTTCTATGAGTTCAGCCTAACTGCTCTCTTTTCTTAACTTGATGCGTTTGCTTTATATTAAAATTACATGTTATAGGGTATAATCCTGGGTTGTTTACCAAGAATATGTGATGTTTGTTGCCTTGTATACAAACATCTCTGCTCCTGCCTGGATGAGTGGAGCCCAAGTGCTGGTATGGAAGGTTGGGGGGGGGGAGAGCTTGGGGGAGGGCGGGGAGAGAAGACAGCAGCAATTGGAACAGTTACTGGAGAGACAGCCATGGATTCAAGCCTCTTGGGGACTGCTGTGACTAAGCTGAGGGAGAGGTCCACAAATTTCTCAACAGCGTCAGGTTATCATTAACCTCCTCAGCTGTGGTCTGACTCTAACTTGTAGGGTCTTCAGCCTAAATCTTTCATGGATCCAGGCATGTGGAAGCTGTAGGTTTGACCTGTGATCAAGTCCTATGCCCAGGGGCTATCACCGACCAAGAAGGTGTTTTTCAAGGCCTGTAGTTGCCATCCTACAGATTCTCTTCTCCTCCCGAGGTTGGAGTCCTGGGAGGGAGATGCTATTATGATGAGGGAAATGTGACAGGACTTTGTTCCCAATAACTTCTAAGAACAGAGTTTGTTCTCATAAGAATGAACTTCTGTTTGCAAAACTAGAAGCTTTAAGCTCTCAGTCGAGCTAGTAAGACTGGGGTGAGAGAAATAATTCAGCAGGGAATGGGCTTGCCTTGCTTCCAGCCCAGGTCAGAAATGATCCCTATGCATAGTCAGGATTAATAAGCCCTGAGCACAACTGGGTAGTATGGCCGAACCCTACCCTCCACAAATAACTTATCTAAGCAACAGTCCTGGACAGTGATAGAATAGGTGGTTCTGTGACATAGAAACCACTAGAAGAGTCTATAAGACCACACAGGGGGCTGGAGCGATAGCACAGGGGGTAGGGCATTTGCCTTGTATGTGGCCAACCAGGTTCGATTACCATCATCCCATATGGTCCCCTGAGCACCGCCAGGGGTGATTCCTGAGTGCAGAGCCAGGAGCAACCCCTGTGCATTGCTAGGTGTGACCCCCCCCCAAAAAAAAAGGCCATACATAACAACTCATTCAGTCAGTAGTCAGTCATCTCTACTAACTTCACCTTCCTCCAAAGGCTCAAACTCAAGCTACTACCTATCCCTGAGAGCAGTAGGCCCATATTGTCCCTAACTACCTTAGATAAACACCGTGCCAGCAGTCACAAGAACTGCAGGATATTCCACACTTCATTTCTGAGTCAATTCCTTTCCTGGTCTGTCCACAGCCCTACCTTACTCTTACCATAGACCACCTGATTCTTTACTCCTATCTGTCTCTTTAATTCTCTCCCTCAACTTGTGTGCATCCTGTGATGCTCCCCACCCCAGGAATGAAATCCTGCTCACAAATCTAACCCGGTGAGAGCAGGTCTAATAATTTTTTCCTATCTGGTCTTGTCATTGGGATATCGCATGAATCACAGAAAAGTTTCCTTTCTTGCAAATCTCTCTTAGGGACCAATTAGGTAGTTGACTATTGCTACTGCCTTCCAACTGACACTTTTTCTTGTATGTCCCACCACCCACTACTACATTGTGGCCAAAGACATCTTTATAAAACATGAAAGGTACACACATCCCTCTAAGTGTCTTTCAATGATTCCCTAATCCCTGCAGAATGAAGTTAAGATCTACTGCCTACATTCTTGATTAGACTTTTTGATCCCTTGAGGTAAATGCCCAGAAATAGAATTGCAGGTTCATATTGCAGGAAGTTCAATTCTAAGATTTTAGAGAATTGTCCATACAATTTTAAAAAATACTTGGACCAGTTGAAAAGAACCTTTACCCTGACTGGCAGTGGGCATGGGTTCTTTTCCCCCTACAACTATTTCAGCACTGTTTTTGCTCTTTCTGATGTGTGCTGGACTCTGGTGTAAGACAATATCTCATTGTTGTTTTGATTGTACTTCCCAGATGATAAGTGACAAATATTTTCATATAACTGATATATAGATACACATACACATGCATATGTGTGTATCTTCTTGGATAAAGTTTCTGTTTATCTCTTCTCTTCATTTTTAGGGGGTTTATTTATTTATTTATTTTTGGTTAATATTTACAAGTGCCCAGAATCCACTTCTGCAAATCTACCCCAATAGACTGAAATCTCTAATCATAACATTTACTGTCCTATATTTCTTGCAACACAATAGTCAAAACCTGCAAGCAGCCCAAGTAGCCAAGAACAGATAACTGGATAAAGAAACTATGGTGTATATTTTATGAATATAAAAAATACAATGAAATATGAAAGACAAAATCATGCAACTTTCTGCTCCATGGATGGAACTGTAGGATATCATGCTGAGTGAAGTCAGCCAAAAGAAGAAAGACAGAAATAATGACCTCTTTCATATGTAGGATATAAATAAGCGGAAAAGACTAAGAACAAAAGGCTAAGCACAACAGAATCTGAGAACTGGTCTAGAGAAATAAGTTTACCCTGTCAGCGAGATGTGGGTGTGGCAAGTAGTGTTGAGGCAGAGGGAGAATGAGGGAGACCCTGAGACAATGGTGGAGGGAAACGGGTGTTAGAATGTTGATTTCATGAATCACTATCATTGACAGTATTGTAAACTTGGAAAGCACAGTGCAAAATAGAGAAACAGATTAAGTAAATACCCCCAGACTATCTGACCATTGCTCTAAGCATGCTAGCTACATTTCAGTCTTCCTGTATCTTGCACAGTAAATGTAGATGGAAGCCTTTGTTTTTGGGTCAAATCCAGCGATGCTCAGCGGTTATTTCTGGCTCTATAGTTATGAGTTACTCCTGGTGGTGCTCAGGGAAACATATGGGGCCAGGGATCAAACCTGGGTTGGCCGACCGCAAAGTAATCATCCTACCTGCTGTACTAGGGTTCCAACCCCGATTTGTGCTTTGTAAAAACTATACCAAAAATCTGAGTATTTTATTTCCCTCTAGTTTAGCTTCATGAGTAAATCTGGTCCAAGTCCTGCTCCTTTTCTTCTGTAGGATTCCTAGTATTTTAAAATTTGGCTGTTAAACTCCCATTCACCCTGTTCATCCTATGCTATGATTGGTGCCTCAATTATCCTGAAGCAGGAGGTATTAGTCTAGAAAGAGTTCATGATGCACTATGCTTCATTGGTATAGGTTGCAACCTAGTACTCTGGTAAACCCTGGGATAAATTTAGTGTTTTGCTCTTGCCATCTTGAATTTTTATTTATTTTTTAAAATTGTTATTTGTTTTATTTTCTTTTTCTAGAATTTATTTTTTATTTTTAAAATTTATTTATTTTTTAACTAGTGAATCACCGTGAGGGTACAGTTACAGATTTACACATTTTTGTGCTTGTGTTTCCCTCGTACAATGTTCAAGCACCCATCCCTCCACCAGTGTCCCTTCTCTACCACCAATGAACCCAGTGTCCCTCCCATCCCCCAATCCCAACCCCCCCTCCCCGCCCCACCTTGCCTCTGTGGCAGGACATTCCCTTTTGTTCTCTCTCTCCTTTTGGGTGTTGTGGTTTAAATAGGGGTATTGAGTGGCCATCGTGTTCAATCTATAGTCTACTTTCAGCATGCATCTCCCTTCCCGAGCGGGTCCTCTAACCACATTTTACTCGGTATTCCCTTCTCTATCTGAACTGCCGTTTCCCCCAGCATGTGAGGCCGGCTTCCAAGCCATGGAACCAATCTCCTGGTACTTATTTCTACTATTCTTGGGTGTTAGTCTCCTACTCTGTTATTTTATATTCCACAGATCAGTGCAATCTTTCTATATCTGTCTCCTCTCTTTCTGACTCATTTCACTTAGCATGATACTTTCCATATTGATCCACTTATATGCAAAGTTCATGACTTCATCTTTTCTAACAGCTGCATAGTATTCCATTGTATAGATGTACCAAAGTTTCTTTAACCAGTCATCTGTTCTCGGGCACTCGGGTTTTTTCCAGATTCTGGCTATTGTAAACAGTGTTGCGACAAACATATAAGTGCAGATGTCCTTTCGACTATACTTTTTTACTTCTCTGGGATATATTCCCAGAAGTGGTATTGCTGGGTCAAATGGGAGCTCGATTTCTAATTTTCTGAGAATCGTCCATATTGCTTTCCAAAAGGGCTGAACCAGTTGGCATTCCCACCAACAGTGTAGAAGGGTCCCTTTCTCCCCACATCCTCTCCAACAGCGGTTGCTTTTGTTCTTTTGGATGTGTGCCATTCTCTGTGGTGTGAGGTGGTATCTCATAGTTGTTTTGATCTGCATCTCCCTGATGATTAGTGATGAAGAACATTTCTTCATGTGCCTCGTGCCATCTTGCATTTTTAAATAAATGTATCTTTGAACTTCTGTCATATAAATGAAATCCATATAGCAACAGAGAGAAGCACAAGTAGATTAGATGCACATCACAGAGGCATGTTTGCCTCTGTCACTTGCTACACCATTCATATACATCATGTATGGTAACCTATGAGTAGATTTTTATTCATGATGAATAAACTGACAGCTCCAAGGGGCTAATCTTTCCTTTTGAACCAGGATTTACTTTGGATACAGAGAAAAGACAATGTCATTCTGAGAAATAGGAGCCACTAATGAACATAATATTCTTTCTTATTTGCATTACTTCCCCGAATCAGTCAGCCACTTATCTTGATAAGCTTAACAAGAAAGGAAAAGACATGGTAGAGAGAGGATTAGGTCCTTTTTTATTAAGTTCTTCCTTACCTCATACATCAGGTAGACAGTGTTTATAAAATGTGTACTTATAAAAAATGAAATTTAAAATTCACTTATTTTTGTACAATGCTTCTGTGATTTTGGTAAGAGTGAAATACATAAGCATGTATCATCTATGAAATACAAACTTTATAATCAGATTAATTCCATATGAGTTAAAAGCTCTTATATTTGAATTTAAAGCTTATATTGCATGGCATATTAAAATTAATGCCAATAATTAAAAATAATTAAAAATTTGAATATTTATTATTTAGAATGACTTTAAATAGAATGTTTAAGCACCAGAACAGGGCCAGAGTGATACAGCTTGCTTATGGTCAATTCCAGATTATACCACAGCTCTGAATATGATCCCTTAGCCATGACCAGGAATGAGCTCTAGGCACAAAGCTAGGAGTGACTCCTAAGCACAGCTGATGTGGCCCCAGACAAAACAAAATTAAAACAATAACAATAAAATACCAAGATGAATAAAAAGAGTGGCTATGGAAGAAAGGAAAAACTCTTTATCTCATTTACTTATATTTAGTTTTGGCCCACACCAGGTGAAGCTCAGGACTTACTACTAGCTATGTGCTCAGGGATCACTCCTGGCTGGACTTTGGTGATTCTATAAGGTGCCCAGGATAGAACTCGTGTTAGCCAGTGCAAGGCAAACGCCCTACCCGCTGTGCTATCACTCCAGCCCATCCCTTTTTTTTTTTATGAAAAAAAAAATCGGTATCTTTCCCTTTGCAGTGTCTTACTCAAGGGATACAGCATGATAGGAATGAACTAATATTACCACACCTGTGGCAAAAGAAGTCTCAGAACAATAGAAATAAGAACTACAGAATTTATTACTCCAGGCACTGACTGAATAGGGAGTAAGAGTATGTTCTTGAGGATGTGCCTACTATTTCTAATTGAGAAAGAAATGAATAGACCACCAGAGTTTCCAGCTAGTTTGTCATCAACTACAAGAACTAGAGGACACATCTTTTCGTGGTACCTTAAAGAATTAAATTTCAATAAAGACACTTCTAAAAACTAGTAAAAAGTCATTCCTGGACAAGACTACCCATGCATAGAAACTCTCCAATAAGTAATCAGACAATATTTGCGCGTATTACTAGATTTTTGGAAATTGCTTTTAGGAACCAAACCAGTTTAATCTAATTTGATATATTGATAATCAAAAGAAAAATGTCTTGTTACAAGTGCAGTATTTGCTTAAAGGGTTCAAAACCAGATAAAATATATAATTTTCATGAAGAACATTAAAAATATTGTCAAAATTGCATTATAGTATGAAAGCTACCTAACCCTGAAAGAAATCTTGCAGAAATGTTTTTACTTCACACCAGCTTGTTCTCTTCCCCACAGATATAGCAGATTTGATACCAAGTAAAAGTAAGATCTACAGTCCTTCCCCAAATTTTAATGGACAGTGAATTCTCATATTGAGAGATGATGGTTACCATTCCTAACCATCTCAGTGCCTCATGCAGTGATAAACGCTAGTAGTCTGACATAAATGTTTACAGTAGGTAACAAGAAATGTACCAAGAACAGAAGCAGTAAGTTTATTAAGCATCACATCTCAAAATTAGGCATTGACTCCAGGAAGAAAAATAGTTTATGTATTCCCTAAATTTAAAGTTTATAAAAACGTGAAGTTTTTGCATTTTGAAATGCTACTTGTATCACTTGTCATCTTCGATTTGCTTGAGTGGGTGCCAGTAATGTTTCCATATGTCCCTGTCAAGTGCGAGTGTAGCCCAATGATATCTGCTTGCTACAGGAACAGGAAGAGCCTCAAATAGTTCATTCAGGGTTGTGACGAAGAAGTCTGACCATCTCATTGGTGGGTGGCCATGTGTTCTTTTGATGTTCCGTGGAATCCAGTAACAGCTCTATTCCAGCGGTTGTCTCTAAATCACATTACATGTCCGACCCATCTGATTTTTGACGCCTTGGCAAATGAGACAGCGTCCCTGATTCTTGATTGTCAACGGAAGTTGAAACTCCAGATTCCTTCTCTCACTTGAGTGAAACATGATACTCCTAGCATGGCTCTTTCAATTCCTCTTTGGGATACCTGAATAGCGTTCTCATCTTGTTTGCTTAGAGCCCAGGTAGAGTCCAAAAGATGTGTCAGGAGCCAGAGGTTCTTTGTCCTCTTAACCACTTCTTTGATGCTCTTGAAGGCGTTCCATGCTGCTCTTTTCCTCTTGTGCAGTTCTGGCGCCAAGTTGTTCCTCATGTTGAGTTCTCGACCCAGGTACACATAGCTGCTGCATTCGGAGATGTTCGTTCCTTTGAGAGCAAATGGAGCATCAGAGACTAGTTTGTTTTTCATGAGCATCATCTTGTTGAGATTCAGCTGCAATCCAACCTTTCCACACTCACAGTCAAAGTCAGCCAGCGTTTGTGCCACTTGGCTAATGTTTGGCGTTATGAGAACGATGTCATTAGTGAAGGGGAGGTGATGTAGTTGCCGACTGTCTATCTTCACTCCCATTCCTTCCCATTCCAGTCATCGCATGATGTTCTCAAGGGTGGCACTGAAGAGTTTTGGTGAAATGGTATCACCCTGCCGAACCCCTCTCTTTACGTCAATGGTCACTTCATACTGACGAAGTGAAATGCTATTTATTTATACAAAACAAGTCTTTCTTGGCATAATGGTGGGACCTGGAAAGTGCAAAATGCCATTCGTGGGCCTCATTGATTACTCCACTGCATTAAACTGATCAGCAATTAACTCTGTCTGGATTAGCAATTTCCATACCTTATCTGCATTTCAGAGTCACCTAGTAAAGACTAAAGGTAGGAAGCTTCAGTCCTATTGAAACAGAATCTGGAAATAGAGGTAGGGTTGTGTGTGTGTGTGTTTTGTGGGGGTAGGGATGTTTAAAAATTCTTTCCCACATGGTTCTTAATAAATTTGATCCCAAAACCAGAATTTTGGAGTCACTGTTATAGAACAGTGAACTATTATATCATAATATATTTGTGAGACCCAACTCATTTTACACTAAGAATTAGATAGGATTTTGCTTTCTAATTTTTTGGGAGAGGGGCACACCTTATGATGCTCAGGGGTTACTCATAGTTCTGTGCTCCTGGACCACTCCTGGTGGTGCTTGGGAAACCAGATGGGATGCTGGTGGTTAAACCCAGGCTGCATTGCAAGGCAGTGCCCTACTCACAGGCCCCTGTGAATTAGAATTATATAAATGTAATGTAAAATCCTTGGCCAAATTTTCTTTCTGTAACTTATACAAGATTTCTTGACAACTCTGTATAAAGTTGCAATTTGTACCATATGTGTGCACCTTTTTGTGCAGATATTCTTCAGATTTCACAGAGAATGGAACAAGTAGTGGAGATGCATTTAGGTAATATCAAAAACTATGGATATTCTTTATTTTTTCCAAAGACCCAGATAAGTAAACTCCATCAAGGAACAAACACCACCCCCCCTTCAAAGCACAACATCACTAGCTCTTAACACAATTTCCCAAGACCCAAGAATCTAAGTCTCTGAATGTCAATGACTGTGGTGCATAGAGTTGGAACAAGTGGAAGAGTTTTACAGTATGGTGGTGGTAGTAGTGTCACTCCTGCTGGTAGACTTGGTCTTGCTGGAGGAGAACAAAGACCAGGAGCATTATAATTTCTAACACTGGTGAACTTCCAGCGGAGATAAAAAGCTACGCTGGCTAGAAGCAGTTCAAATGAGTGCCCTACCCGCTCCAGGAAACTAAATAAGTTGAAGATTCATATATTCATATATCTCTTATATCACAGTAAAGAGGCATAATTAGGATCATAAGCTTTTTGCATAGATAAGGATCTGGTTTGGTCATGGATGAAAAAAGGTTTTGTGGAACTCTGACTCCTAGTCTCTTTCCATACCCCTATGAGAACAAGGAAATCAATTCTAGTTTTCAGTCTCCTCATTGCCTTCCCCTTCCCCACCATGACCAAAGAAGCAAAGGACAATTACAACACTAGAATGACAGTCACCTCTAGGCTTTTATGGAAAACAAGATAGAGTTTTCTTAACAATATATATGTGACAGAAAGGACCATCCTGAGTCCTGAGATAACATTCACGTTAATTTTTATGTATGCAGAGAACTCCAGGTCAAGACAATTTGTAGATGTTGTTTATCACTATCTCCCAAAAGTTATTTTCTTTTTTTTGCCATGGTGGAGAAGCCTATGTTCTCTCTTAGACCATCCCACCTCTCTCTCTCTCTCTCTGTTCCCTCTGTCTCTCTTTCTCTCTCCCTCACACTTCTCTAAATAAATTTCTTTGAATAAAACTATTTTGCCTCACTAAAAATGTATATATGTACGTATATATGCATGTATACACGCATATATCATGTTATCCAGAAATATCACTCCCTGATTTTTCTCAAATATTATGGAAACACTAATTCAAAGGATATGTGGCAACCCCTATGTTCACAGCAGCATTACTCATAATAGCCAAAACATGGAATTAACCTAAATACGCATCAACAGAAGGCTGGAAAAAGAATTTGTGACACATATACTAAATGAGCATATACATATACTCAACTAATAAAAAAAACCAAAAATGCGGCTGAGGCAATAGCACAGTAGAGTGTTTGCCTTGCATGTGGCCGACCAGGATTTGATTCCCAGCATCCCATATGGTCCCCTGAGCACCACCAGGAGTAATTTCTGAGTGCAGAGCCAGGAGTAACCCCTGTGCATAGACAGGTGTGACTCAAAAATTAAAAAAAAAACACAAAAATGCCCTTTTTCAACAACATGAAAGGAACTTAATTGATCATACTAAGTGAAATAAATGAGGAACAAAAACATTTACTAGATGGTTATACTCATATTATTCTTATGAACCCTGTAAATAAAGCAAATGAATGGCAGAAAACAAAACATTCCAACGACAACAAAACTACTCCATACCCTGTAAAATTGAGGATGATTATGTGTGTGCACAGGAGGTGGGGGGCTGAAAGAATGAATATAGAGGTCCTTTTGAGAGTGGGATGATATTACAACTTGGATAGTGGATATGGTGAGTCTTTATATATATATTTACATATAAATATATATTATATATATTAATGAATCACCATGAGATACATTACAGACTTACAAACTTTCGTGACTACATTTCAGTCATACAACGATTGAGTACCCATCCCTCCACCAGTGCCCATTCTCCACCACCAATGTTCCCAGTATCCCTCCCGCCACCCCCACCGCATCCCCCACTGCCTCAGTACAAGCACATTCCCTTTTACTCTCTCTCTCCTTTTAGGTGTTATGGTTTGCAATACAGGTAGCAAGTGGCTATCCTATTTGGTCTATAGTCTACTTTCATCACGCATCTCCCATCCCAAGCAAGCCCTCCAAGTATCATTCACTTAGTGGTCCCTTCTCTATCCCAGCTGCCTTTTCTCCAAGGATGCGATGTCAGCTTCCAAGCTGTGTAGCAATCCTCCTGACCCTTATTCTATTATCCTTAGGTATTAGTCTCCCATTTTGTTAGTTTCTATTCCACAAATGAGTGCAGTCTTCTTTCTGTTCCTCTCTGACTCATTTCACTTAGCCTGATACTCTCCATGTTGATCCACCTATATGCAAATTTTATGATTTCGTCTTTTCTAACAGTTGCATAGTATTCCACTGTGTATATGTACCAAAGTTTCTTTAGCCAGTCATCTGTTCTTGGGCATTTGGTTGTTTTTTTTTCCCAGATTCTGGCTCTTGTAAATAGTGCTGCAATAAATATACAAGTGCAGATGTCATTTCTACTGTAGTTTTTTGCGCCCTCGGGATATATTCCCAGAAGTGATATTGCTGGGTCAAATGGGAGCTCAATTTCTAATTTTTTGAGAAATGTCCATATTGTTTTCCAAAGAGGCTGAACCAGTCAGCATTCTCACCAGCAGTGAAGGAGAGTCCCCTTCTCCCCACATCAGTGGCAGCAATGGTTGTTTTTGTTCTTTTGGATGTGTGTCAGTCTCTGTGGTATGAGATGATATCTCATTGTTGTTTTGATATGCATCTCCCTGATGATTATTAATGAAGAGCATTTTTTTCAAGTACTTTTTGGCCACTTGGATTTCTTCTCTGAGAAAGTTTCTGTTCATTTCATCTATGGTGAGTCTTATAGAGATGTAAACCTGTATTCTTGAAATTCTATATAAGGGTACATCAAATTAAAAAATTAATCTATGTCTAATTGTACACCTCTGTTGTTTACTTTGGTTAATGGTGTAGCAGAGAAGGATCAGCGTGTTGAAACTGCTTTAGCAATAATACCTTGTAGTTAAAATGCCATGACTGCTAAACACTTCTCTTCAAAGAAAAATTGCAGTGTAAGGGAAAAGTATTTCTTTTTTTGAAGCCTTCTCTGTTCTGTCCTCTATTTTGCTTACTACTCCAAAGCATAGAAGATATAAAAGGGCCCATAGTCAACTTTAACTAACTTAAAACTTCTACCTCACAGATATTTTAGAAGAACAAATAATGGGGCTAGTAGAGACAGGAATTCCAAATAATTATTCACCAGTCCCAAAAACAATTCACACAGGTCCAGCCTGAGGCCCTTCAGACAGATAGGCCTGCTTAGGCCAAGTTCACACAGGAGGCCCATCTCCTGCATACCATTTGGGGAACTACGCCCTTGCCCTTCTGTGGGATTCTGATGAGGCTGCCAGCCCAGATAGCTCATGACTCTGTCAATGAGGAGAGGAATGAGACCTCTGTTGGCAACAGAGATTTTCCATCTCCTGGATGAGTAATCACATACACAAAGCCAACTTATTATAGAAAATGCAGATAATACTGAAAGGTCTAAAATAATTAGCTACACTTTTCAGTGAGAAAAAGTTACTAATCTACTGTGTCCTCTCTCTTTCTCTCTCTCTCTCTCTTTCTTTCTCTCACACACACATACTAAGTCATTAAATTTAGCATTTTGAAATTCATTTTTACAGGTAACAATGTGAGCATTTCGAGGCAATTGAATATTTTTCTGCAACTTATTTATTTATGACTTTATTGGTTGCTCCTCTCCATTTCCTCTTCTTGAACATTTTCATTGTTCTTGACTTTTCACATTTTAAACAACTTTCTCTGAATATTATTTTTTAATGCAAACCCGTCTACTTCTGATATGAGACACTGTTCTCAGTCACTTACCATTTTGCAAAACTGCATTTCAAAACCTTTCTGGGAAGCTGATCTGCACCATCAGCCCTCTCTGAAAGAGAAGGAATGTTCCCAGATTTGAAGGAAAGGAGAGTTTCTGTTAACTCAAGGCATTTCCTTTTATAGAAGAGGAGATCTTAATGTTCTTATAGAACAAACAGAACCATGTCTTCTTTTCAGGCTAATACCATGGGTGTAGAGAAAGAGTATAGATCAAGTTACCATAAATATAAATTCTTTTAAACATTTAATGAAGTATCAGAACAACTTGAATCTATTTTAGAATATAAGGGCAAGAGTTCTCCTATATTTATGCTACAGTTAACCTAAGATTTATCTCCTTTTCTACTGAGTTCTCTGAACTCTTGCATCTGACCCATGCTCTCTCTAGGCTGTGCAAGGGTACCATCTTGTGGCTGACACAAAAGATAATCAAAAGATACATGGTTTTCTAGTATATGATGGTATGAGAAATAACAATTAAATATGACTTAAATCCCTCACTAAGGAAATATTTGTTTCTACAAAAATAGGATGTTAATTTTTAAAAAATATGTGCTCAAAGCAAATATTCAACCAATTTTCTATTCCCTACTGATTGCTTTCTAACATGAGTAGGAAAGTTTTAGAATTGTCTAAGCAGTGTTTTTCAACCTTTTTAAGCCAACATACTGTCACTTGTCTTGCATACTGGTCCATAACCAAGGTGAAAGAACAGTGGTTTTCAACCTTTCAACATCTGCAGACAAGTATTAGTCCATCGACTGGTGGTTGTAAAACGGTCATCTGACACATTAATACTCAAAGGGGCTAGAGCCATCATATAATAGGGCACTTGCCTTGCATACAGCTGACCTGCATTTGAACCCCAGCATCCAATATGTTTCCCCAAACCAGCCAGGAATGATCCTTGAACACAGAGCCTGGAGTAAACCCTGAGCATTGCAGGATGTGGTCCTAAAATAAAAACAAATCTTTAAAAAAAAAGTATTAGTACTTGAGAGAAGAAACATATCTGTGTATGTTTTGAGTATTTGTTGTGACAGTAAGTTATTCCCATGAAACTTTGTAGTAGTGTAAGGATCATTATCCTAGGTATGAGTCTTGGGACACTTGGCTTCACGTTCTCTGATTCTTCATGCAGAAAAGGCAAAGTCCTGAGTTGTATACTTCCAGAGCTGCTGGGTTACGTAAGGAGAAGGTACTCAAATATTCCATAATGCAGACAGAATACTTAGTTTTAATGTTGCTGTTCTGAATAGTTGGGCAGTAAATAAGATTTTTTTGGTGTCTGAGCTCGATCTGAATTTTTCAAAAAGATAGTTGAGGGGCTGGAGTGATAGCACAGCGGGTAGGGCGTTTGCCTTGCACGCGGCCGACTCAGGTTCAAATCCCAGCATCCCATATGGTCCCCTGAGCATGGCCAGGGGTAATTCCTGAGTGCAGAGCCAGGAGTAACCCCTGTGCATCGCCAGGTGTGACCCAAAAAGCAAAAAAAAAAATAGTTGAGCCTTAAATATTTTCAGACATGATCCTAAAGGAGGAAATAATGTCCATTAAAGAGAGACAAAGGATCCTTCTCAGTGGATATGTTAGTGAGAAAAGAGTCAACGGGGAAAATTTAGACAGAAAAATTAATTCAGCTATTTAGATGTCAAATATCCAAGACAATAAAGAGTATCTAAGTCACACTTTCTGAAGCTAAAGGTAATTTTTCTAGATAAAGCATTTATTTAAGAAAAGAAATTATTGCAATGCTCAGTTAGCAACATAGTACCTGGGTTGGAGAGAGATTTCACTAAGAAGCAATACAGGAGGCTCCTTAATTCACTCCTACGAGGAACAACAACCAACCAGAGGAGAGAGTCTGCTGGTTCAAAGTAAAACTGAAGCACTTTTTTGTACCTCAAAGACCAACACAGACTCTGCCAGAGGGTACACAGAGGTCCATGATTCCTCAGCCAGAGGAAGGTACCAAAAAGCACCCAAAGGTTGTGGTCTAGGACAGAGGAGCGGAGGGCAGGACTCACATGTATGTACATGTTCTTTTTCTTAAAACATTTAAAAATTTTATTGAATCACTGTGAGATAGTTACAAGCTTTCATGTTTGGGTTACAGTCTCACAATGATCAAACACCCATCCTTCCACCAGTGCACATTCCCCACCACCAATATCCCGGGTATACCCCCCCTTTCCCACCCTCCCCCTGCCTCTATGGCAGACAATATTCCCCATATTCTCTCTCTACTTTTGGGAATTACAGGTACATGTTCTTAATCCAAGTGAAATCCATAAGGAAGATCTGGAGTTCTCCACAGTGTCTTAAAGCTTTGTAAGGAGGACAATATGGAAGAGCTTCTAGAATAGCATTTCTCAACTAGGATCTATAAGTCCTACTGTGCACTACAAGGATATTCTGGCAGGTCCATGGGAGGAGACACAGTTCAAGATTAGGGGGTGGGTGTCAATGGATAGAACAGGGGAGCCACAGAAATAAAATCAGAAGGGGATAGTCAGAGAAAGGTTGAGAAATAATGCTCTGGAATAAACATTCCCATCCCCCTCAGAAGTAATGTTTACCTTGTAAAGTACACTGACAATAGATTATTAAGTCATAGATGTGAAAAATCAGAGAAAGATATTTATGGTACCACAAACATGAACAAGCATCCTCAGCCTCATGTCTGCTCTCCACATGCATCCCCAGCCTCTGGTTCCCCATGGCTGGACTTCTTCAAACCCTCTCCCACTCTACTGACAAAATAACTACAAAGATAGACCTAAATACCTATGGAAAATAAAAAAATAACAACAAGTAAAAATAAAAACAAAGTCAGTCACAGCACCAATTACTAGAAAAGTAAAACAAGAAAAATTTAATGTAGCAAAATAAGCAGACTGAGAACAAACACAGAGTAATGTGAGACCTCAAGGGAATACGATAATACAGCAACAGGAGGAGAGAACAACTAACTAGAAACCAGCCTCAAACGCACAGAAAACTACATTTCCCTATCAGAAGCTTAATTCAAAATTGCTATAATAAAGAAACTCAAAAAGGTCACTCAGAAAAGCAAGTAAGCAAGTATACAAGAGAACTAATAAAAGCTAACTGAAGAGATGCCACAAAACTCAGGGGGAAAATGTAACATAAAACCTAAAACTAGAGAAGAAAATTATAGATACCTAGGATGTGAAGGACTCAATAAAGGAAATCAAGAGCACTAAAGAAAGCTATTTAAACAGAGTAGATTGAACTTTCAAAGAATGAATGAATACTTGATACCCTTCTCAAACTCTTTCATAAAATTAAAAAGAAAAGTTTCAGACACATTCTATGAAGTTAATAATACTTGATTCTAAAACTAGACAAAAATAACACAGAAAAGGACTATAGACGATAGACCTTTCCTATAAAAGGTAAAGAGATAAAAAAAATTCCTCATAAAAATATTAGCAAACCAAATTTAACTATGCAGTAAGAGAATCACATATTGATATCAAGTGGGGTTTAGTTTAAGGATACACAGAATGCTCCACATATGCAAATAAACATGATAACCATCACAACAAAAGAATGACCAAAAACTATTCAAGCACCTCAAAAAATGCAGAAAATCATCTGGCTAAATTAAATGTCTTAGGATCATAGAGAGAATACAGCTGGTTAGGTGGTTGCCTTGAACATAGCAGAAATTGATTTGACTTGATCCTCAGCATCACATATAGTACCTGAGTGCTGAGCACTGCCAGGAGTAATTCCTGAGTGCAAAGCCAGAGGCAACCCCTGAGCATTGCTGGGTGAAGCCCCAAAATGAACAAAAAATATTAACTGTCATTTTAGAGAAACACCTCAACATAAATAAGACCCTGATGACAAACCCATAGCCACCATCATAGTGACAGGTGAAAAATTATAGCTTTTCCCTCTAAGACCAAAAACAGGGCAAATATATCACTCTCAGCACTCATTAGAGTTTTGATAGTATTAGCAAGAGCATCTATACAAGTAATGGATGGTTGTGGGCACCTTGGCGGTGCTGGGATGTAGTATCTATAATTAGTACCATAGTTAGTACTATAAACTTCAACACTATCATGACCATGTAACCAAAACTACAATTTAAAAAAAAGCAAAAGAAAAGGACCCCATGTTGACATTGGGTGGAATGTTAACTTTACAACCTCTTTGGAAACATTATGGGAACCTCTCAAAAACCTAAGAATTTACCTTCCATATGGCCCAGCAATTCCACTTGTCAGTATTTAACTCAAGGCCCCCAAGATGCTATTTTGAAAAGACATTTGTGCAATTGAATTCATTTCCACACTATTCACAATAACCAAGATCTGAAAATAATACAAGTTCCCAAGAACATGTGAGTAGACAAAGGAACTGTAGTGTATATACACAGTGGAACACTATATAGCTGTAATAAAGGATGAAATCATTCATTTTGTCAGTATGAGGACAGAATCACTTGTTATCATTCTGAGTGAAGTCAGTCAGAGAAGAGGGACAGATATAGAATGATCTTTCTCATATGTAAACAATAAAGAAACATAATAAGGAAATAACAAAGAAACAACAAAACTGGAGAGGTTATCTAACTGATCTGACCCAAAGGATAGGAAAAAGTTTGAATGAGAGGGCATATTGATGGAGAGAAGCAGGAACTTTGATGTTGGCTATAGTATGGAACAATGTATGGATGAAACTACCATTAACAATATTGTAAATCACAATTTCTTGGTAAAACTAGGAAAGATGTAACAAGAAAAGGAACCCAAACTGAAGAAAAAAAAACTATCAAAATTTCACAATTTGCTGACAAAACTCTCAAATTTTAATGAAAATACACAGAGAAAATACCAAAAAATCTAGTAAAAAACTATTAGAAATAAGAAATATAATAAAGTGGCAGGCTACAAAATATGTAAAAGTTTGTTGCATTTTTATTGCCCCCCTTGATGATTCACTACCTCATACTGGTGAGGGAGTGGCAACAGTACCAACTGACGAAGAGTGAACCAACATGCCACCCGCATGGCAGAGCTTGGCAAGTTACCCGCGGTGTATTTGATATGCCAAAAACAGTAGCAAAAATGGGCCTCATTCCCCTGACCCCAGAAGAGCCCCCAGTATGGCAGTGTTGAGAAGAATGAGCAAGGAGAAGCTGCTGAAATATCAGGGCTGAACTAGGCTGCCAAAACTGAGGACCAAAATGACTGTCTATACTTTTAACACATGTATGCTGGCATTGGAAGCATCCATCAAGGACCTGATGGTAAATGCACAGAAGATCAAGTATGATGTCATTGGATTGACCGAGACGAGAAGGCATTGATCACATCACACTGTTTTGACACTGGAGAAGAACTGTTCCTCGGGACATGTGACAGTGGAGGCATCAGTTGTGTCCGTGTCCTCTTCAACACAAACTTAGCCATGAGCATTGGTTCGTTCAAATACTTGACAACCCGAATCAGATGCTAACATTTGAATAGATGTGGCTCATTGTGGGTAGTTTCTATCTTTGTCATTTACACACTAACATCCAACTATGACAAAGAAGAAATTGAGAAGTTCTACATAGGGCTGGAGAAATTCTATAAAGAAGACCACATATTCTACAAGGTCATTGTTGGTGATTTTAATGCCAAGATAGGACCAAAAGTTCACCCGAAAAACTCCACATTGGGACCCATGGCCTAGAATGGAATGAACAGGATGAGAGACTGAGTTCATCATGTTGACCAAGACCATCCATGGTAACTTGCAGTTCCAAAGCCCAAAACTAAATGTTGGACATAGGAGTCTCCCAGTGGACAATTCCACAATGAAATTGACCACATCATATTCTTTTGAAGGTTTGGCCTGACCTGTGTCGCTATTGTTCCCAAATTCCAAACGGGATCAGACCGCTGTCTCCTATATGCAAAATTCTACTTCACAGAGAGGGGAGAAAGGACTGCAAAGTTTAAGTTTCAGAAGAAAACTCCCAGAATGACCACCAATTGGGAGCTCTTTGGCACTATTGCGGCAACGTGGGAAGATGCCATCGTTGACTACATCGACAAGGAATACGATTGACTGATTCAGCACCTCCATGACTGTGCAAAGAATGCCGAGAGTGGGAAAGCCACAAAAAGATGCCTATCTCCAGAAACTCTTGAGCTCATTTGCCAATGTGGTTTGGTGCGAGCCTCAGGCAATCACAAGCTAACATCTGAGTGCTCAAAGATGTGCAGAGAAGCGATAAAGGGAGACCTCAAAGAGAGAAGAGCAACAGTGTTGGCGGATGCAGCAAAAGCTGAGAAAAGTATTCACAACGCCCGCCTGTCCTTCGCCCACTATAGGACAAGATGACTGCCCTCCAACATCCTGATGGTTCTATCACATCTTCCAGAAGGGCAAGCGAAAAGGTTATCCATGGCTTCTACTCAGATCTCTTCAATAGCCAAGTCCACTTGCCCACATACCAAATTCCACAAGATGGATGGATATGTCATTCCCAGCGTTCTTCCTTTTGAAATCTGACACACCATTTCATTGGTAAAGACCGCTGTATGAGTAAAATGCAAACACAAAAGTTCATAAGTTTGCAACTATACATCACAGTGTTTCTTTAATAAAAAATAAAAAAAAAGAAGCATGCAGCACCTGGTCCAGACAAGGTCAGACCCAAACACCTGAAGAATCTGCCACCAGTACTCATCAATACACTGGCTCGGCTCTTCACACGATACCTGTCTAAATGCAAGGTTCCTTCCCAATGGAAAACCAGCAGGACCATCTTGCTGTACAAGAAGGGAGACATCCATGACATCGGCAACTATCGCCTGATCTGCCTGTTGTCAGTTGTCTACAAGTTATTCACTCAAGTCATCCTGAATAGGATTGGCAGAACACTACATGAAGGACAACCATGCGAGCACGCCAGGTTCTGGAAAGGATTCAACATGATTGACCATATCCACACGGTGACCAAGCTCATTGAGGTTTTGCAAGAGTTCAAGATGCTGCTCTAACATTCATTGATTTAAAGAAGGCCTTTGATTCTGTTGAGACTGAAGCAGTCATTGAAGCCCTAGACAAACAGGGTGTTCAAACTCAGTACATCAGGATCCTCCTTGAGCTGTATTACAGATTCACCACCAGGATCTCACCATTGTACAAGAAAGTGATCATCAACGTTAAGAGTGGGATTCGGCAGGATGATACTATTTCACCGAAGCTCGTCAGTGCCACCCTCAAGAACATCATGCGACACAGGAGTGAAGATAGATAGTTGGCAACTACACCACATCTACTTTGCTGATGACATTGTTCTAATAACACCAAACATTAACCAAGCTCCACAAATGCTGGCCGACTTCAACCGTGAATGTGGAAAGGTTGGACTGCATCTGAATCTCAAAAAGGCAGCGTTAATGAGAAACAGACTTGTTCCTGACATTCCATTTGTTCTCAACAGAACGAATATCTCCGAATGCAGCAGTTATATGTACATAGGTCGAGAAGTCAACATGACAAACAACCTGGCCCTGAGCTGCGCAGGAGGAAGAGAGCAGCGTGGAACGCCTTCAAGAGCATCAAAGAAGTTGGTAAGAGGACGAAGAAACTCCAGCTCCGGGCATATCTTTTCAACTCTACCATTCTTCCTGCACTAACATATGCCTCAGAGACCTGGGCCCTAAGAAAACAGGACGAGAATGCTATTCATGTCACCCAAAGAGGAATTGAAAGAGCAATGCCTGGAGTATCAGGTTTCACTCAAGTAAGAGAAGGAATCCAGAGTTCCAACCTCCGTTGATGATCAGGGATGCTACAGCACTGTGATTCTCTAATAAAAAATAAAAGTAAAGAATCACGGATGTTGTCTTTTTTGCCAAGGTGTCGAAAATCAGATGGGCCGTATATGTAATGTGATTTGGAGACGACCACTGGACTAGAGTTGTTACCAACTGGATTCCACAGGATGTCAAAAGAGCACATGGCCACCCACCTATGAGATGGTCAGACTTCTTTGTCAAGACCCTGAACAAACTGTTTGAGGCTCTTCATGTTCCAGGAGCGAGCAGATGCCATTGGGGTACACTAGCATGTGACAGGGATGAATGTAGACATTACTGGCGCTCACTCAAGCAAATAGATGAGCAATGGGATGACAAGTGATACAAGTGATTTTATATGCAAATTATCCTATTTATAGTCACATAAAAAGAATTAAATGCCTTGGAATAAATTTAACTTAAGAAGTAAATATGGTTTTTCCTGGAGTCCCCCAAAACAAATGACTGGTTAAAGAAACTTTGGTACATCAACACAATGGAATACTATGCAGCTGTTAGGAAAGACGAAGTCATGAAATTTGCCTATAAGTGAACAACATGGAAAGTATCATGTTGAGTGAAATGAGTCAGGAAGAAAGACACAGACATAGAAAGATCACACTCATATGTGGAATATAAAGTAGCAGAATGGGACACTAACACCCAGGAGTAGTAGAAATAAGAACCAGGAGGACTGTCCCACAGCTTGGAAACTGGCCTCATGTGCTGGGGGGAAATGCAGCAGAGATAAAGAAGGGAACATCTAGTAGAGAATTTTGGGAGGACCCACTCAGGTTGAAAGCTGTGTACCGAAAATAGACTATAGACTGAACATGATGGCCACTCAATACCTCTATTACAAACTACAACACCCAACAGGAGAGAGAACAAAAGGGAATGTCCTACCGCAGAGACAGGGTGGGGTGGTGGGGGTTGGGGTGGGGGTGATGGGAGGGATACAGGAAACATTGGTGGGGGAGAATGGGCACTGGTGGAGGGATGTAAACCAAATGCAAACATAAAAGTTCATAAGTTTGTAACTGTACCTCACAGTGATTCACTAACAAAATTTTTAAAAAAATTTTAAAAAGAAGTAAATATGTTTTTTCTTTACACAGAAAACTCTTAAGACAATGTTGAAAGAAATAGAAGACAGAAATAGAATTATAATCCATACTCATCAATCTTAAAAGCACTCAAAAATCACTAAATGGTTATGTAATCTAAAGCAATAGATTCAACGCAAATCCTATTAAAAAATTCTGACATGTTGTTCATAGAAATAGGACAAAAGTTATAAAATTTATTTGGAACTGCAAGTGACCTAAATTTAAAAAAGCACTCAAGAAAAGAAACAAAAATAGAGTATAAAAATCTTCATTCTACATTACAAATGTAGAATGTACATTTGTACATTACATAATAGTGTACATTACATTACACTTCAATCTACATTACAAAATGATAGTAATTAAAACAGCATGATACAGGAATAAAAACAAGCATACAGATTCATGGAACAGAACTGGGAACCCACTGAGGCTGATTGTCAACGCTTGGAAAGTGGGATAAAGATTCTCTGGGTGAAAGATGGATGATTACAACCACCAAGTTTTCTCCCAAGTCTGTTTTTATAATTTTATGACCTTACAAAACTTTAACATTATTAGAGTTATTTAAAGATGAAACAAATTCTGAATATATCTACAGCATATGAAAAGATGTTCATATTTCAGTAAGAAAGTGCAAATCAAAACAATAAAAAGAGAACACCTCACACCTGTGAGGAAAACTATCATCCAAAAGATAAGACACAAATTTTTGAGAAGGGAACCCTCATACAATGCTGGTAGCACTCTAGCACTGTCATTCCATTGTTCATCGATTTGCTCAAGTGGGCACCAGTAACGTCTCCATTGTGAGACTTGCTGTTACTGTTTTTGGCATATTGAATACGCCACAGGTAGCTTTCCAGGATCTGCTATGCAGGCGAGATACTCTCGGTAACTTGCTGGGCTCTCCAAGAGGAACAGAGGAATCAAACCTGGGTTGGCTGCGTGCAAGACAAACGTCCTACCCGCTGTAGAAATATAAATTGGTGCAACTATAATAGAAAGCAATATGATGATTTCTCAAAAAAAAGAGAGAGAAAGGAAGAAAAGAAAGAGGAAATGAAAAAAAGAAAAAGAGGGAAAAAGAAGAGGGGAGTATGGGAGGGGAGGAGGAGGAGGGAGAGGAATGATGATGTAGTGGGTAAGGTTCTGGGGCTCAGGAATGTGGCTGGCATTCCTCAGGAATGTGGTTGCTCCCTGGGACCCTTGAGTCCCATATTACCTCCTCTATCCCCAGCCCTGCCAGATACAGTCTTTGTGGTCCCTTAGAACTCCATCACTGGGAAAAAGCAAGCAAATTCACCAATAACGTTGTTATTGGTCCCACAAACAAAAATACAAAAATATATTAGAAAGAAAAAAATTTGCAAGCTTGGCAGCTGGGTAACTAACTCTAAGCATTGAAGAAATGCCTTGCCAGACCCAGATTGATCTGTTCCTGCGTTATTTCTGAGCATTGACCCATCTAACCTAGTTGATCAAGTATTGTTAGGAGTGGCAATGCTCAGGCCCCCTGAGCATTGCTTGGGAGGCCAAAAACAAAAGGAGAGAGAGAGAGACAGAGACAGAGACAGAGGGAAGAAACAAATGGGTGGCAAATAGCTTAAACCTTTCAGCCCCAGCTTCATGATCTGTAAAATGAGATAATAATGCTACCTATTTCACAAATTAGTATGAAGATCAAGTTTATAAATATAAATCATATAGAATAATCCTGCTTTACATAAAATGGGATCATATTATTGCTATTAATATTATGGTAGTATCTGAAAGCTATATTTATATAAAAAATAAACATTAATCAGTATTTTTGGTTGACAGAGAAAAGAACAGTCATACTCTTTGACTTTAAGAACTAATATGGTAAACAAATATGCTATTATATATTCATTTCAATAATATTCAAGTAGTAATGATTGAAAATAACAGCAATATTAAAAATACATGCAGAAAGGTAAAAGATTACATGGTATACTATGGATTATGCTATAATCAGTAAAACTTCTAGGATTAAGGCTTAATTTTTAATGTGATAAATGAGGATTTCATAGAATAATTAGGAGGAAAATAATGCTCATAAATATGAAAAGCTGGCAGCTAGAGGGATGGTACAGCAGCGCGTGCAATTGCCTTGCATGCAGTTGATCAAGTTTGATCCCTGGCACACCACATGGTCCTCTGAGTCCCCAAGAAGTTATCTCTGAGTATAGATCCAGGAGTAAATCCTGAGTACCTCAAGATGTGGCAAAAAAAAAAAATGCACACACACACACACACATACACACATACACACACACACACACATATATATATATATACGCGTGCATGTATATATATATGAAAAGTCTTTAAGATTTTAAGTAATATACAAATGCTGATAATTATTACTTGTTAAGGCCTGTTAAAACTTGATTACTTAAATAATTTTAATAAACGTTTACCATGTGCCAGATGCTGCTCACATATCATTTCATGTCATCATTAATCTGAAATGCCAGAGTTAGAAAATGAAAGTATAATATACAATATCAGGTAAGCTTGAATTTCATATAAGCAATGAGTAAATTTATAATATAAGAATATCCTAATGTAATTATTTATTGTTCATATAAAATATTTTATATGGGCTGGGGCAATAGCACAGCGGGTAGGGCATTTGCCTTGCACACGGCCGACCCGGTTTTGATTCCTCCATCCCTCTCAGAGAGCCCGGCAAGCTATTCTTGGCATATTCGATATGCCAAATACAGTAACAATAAGTCTCACAATGGAGACGTTACTGGTGCCCGCTTGAGCAAATTGATGAGCAACGGGGTGACAGTGATACAGTTATACAGTGATAAAATATTTAGGACATACTTATAATAAAAAGTTATTTATTATTTTTCTGAGACATTTTTCTTATCTGAAACATTCAAACACTCTTAACTGAATGCATTGTTCATATAAAATTCAAATTTAATTTGTCATCTTGTACTTCAGCTAGAAATCCCACACAAATCCTCTGAAACAAATACAATAATTTTGTGCATATGGAAGACAAAACCAGAGGAGAGACTGAGATTCAATTTTGATTAGTATAATGGAAGATTACTTACCATCCTATTAGGAAGAAGTGTTAAGAGAATGAATCAAATAGCTAGGTATTATTTTCTTGTTCTCACTACTATTAACATTTAAAATGTTTTAAGTTCTCAGTATACAGTAAGTACAAATTAAAATCACTGTATCACTGTCACTGTCATCCCCTTGTTTGTAGATTTACTCGAGCAGGCACCAGTAATGTCTCTATTCCTCCCAGCCCTGAGATTTTAGCAGCCTCTCCTTACTCATCTTTCCCAACTATTGGAGGCTCGTTCAGGGCCAGGGGAATGAGACCTATCGTTACTGTTTTTGGCATATTGAATACGCCACGGGTAGCTTGCCAGGCTCTGCCCGTGCGGGAGGGATACTCTCAGTTATACATATATATATATGTGTGTGTATATATATTACTCTCTATGATTTATTGCCTACTGTCTGAACTCCATGAAATATGGTGTGGTAATTATGGGTAGGAAGTGTCTTATAATGTGTCTTTGAGGCCACGCAGTCCAGAAAGTGGCATGGAGGATGGCGGTGGTTGGGTAGTGGAGGTTGGCTGCCAGGGCAGGGTCCCTTGGGGCGGGGATGGTTCTCACCCGCCCCCCTTTGGGTCACCCCAAGTAAAAACAGCCTAGTGCGGAGTCACAAATTAAAATATTAAACATAAAACATGTTACATTAGATTTGTAAAACTAAGTCTAAATGACTTTGAAATTATCACTTACTTTGGAAACCAACATTGGTACCTTAATTCTTAGTGCAAATTATGTAGCAATGGGAGAGTAAACAACTAAATGCGTATAAGCTATTTTGAGTTCATGAGATTTCAAAATCCAAGAGCTAAAACTCAAGTTGCTTCATTTTATTCAATGGTGGCAGTTAGCTTGTTTTCTCCTATTTCAGTGGAACTTGAAATTATTATGATTGTTTGCATTACTTTAATGTACACCATCCCTCCCCATTTTAACCAACACTGCAACATCAGTTCACAGTAGCACTGGTGATGAGAGAGAGATTTTTTAAGAATCTTTCCATACTTGGATAAGAGATGTTATTTTACTTTTGTAAAAGGTAGATGCAGAAAGGGCCAATATTTGATAAATGTGATATTGCTTTGTAAAGGGTGGATACATGTATATATGTCTTTTAGTGTATATATCAATTCAATTAAATATGTTGTTATCAATTGAGATGGTAAAGAATGCATCTTAGACAAATGAATTTCAATTTAAGCCCTGCAGTTAACAAACTGTATAACCTTCCTCTAATCCCTTACTCTTTCTGAACGTCATTTCTACCGTCTATAATCTAAGATCACTATCTGTTCTAGGTGAATATTTTGCTCCTGTGATCACACATACACAGAGAGAGAGAGAGAGAGAGAGAGAGAGTGAGAGAGAGAGAGAGAGGAAGAGTTCTCTACCTTTTAAAAAAATTTCCCTGGCCCCTAGCTGACAGTTTCTTTCTGTCGATTCTAACCTCTGGGTATCTTTCTTTCTCCTACTTTGCTTCTCATCTTTCCTTTCTTGTTTTCTTCAACTTTTCCATTCCTTCCAATACCCTTCTAACTAAGATGTGTATTAAATTGCCTCTATTTAAAACATCTAAAATTGTTTTTTTAGGCAGTAGAATGACTGAAAAACCTGGTACAATCAGGAAAAATTGTTATTACACTATATTATTACACCATATATGAAAACGTATATTAAAGATGATTTTGTTTGTTCCAGAAAAATCCAGAATAGATGCTAAATCCATACACTAAAACTAACTCGGAAAATTAGATAATTAATAAGATAATTAATTGATACATTATCAATTATCACAGATAGCATATATGAGGATTGAAACATTTCCCCCATCCTGTAATATCTCTTTGTTTATATAACATTATCACGTTGAGAAGTTTTGATTATTTTACATAGATCTACCAAAATATCTTCTTTATGGAAAGACAAATACTTGGTGATATGGCATGTAGAGGAAATAGGAGACAGACAGTATCAAACAATGATCCACCTTTGGCCTGGTATTACGAAACTCAGACCACCAAGGAGTAGGGGAGGCAGACAGTGGGAATAAATGAAAAGGTGACTAGAAGTAACATAAGGACAGTGGTGGAGAGTCTCAGACACTTTGATGGCGATAAAGGGACAGTCACTGTCACTGTCAGTGTCATCCCGTTGCTCATCAATTTGCTCAAGTGGGCACCAATAATGTCTTCATTGTGAGACTTGTTACTGTTTTTTTGGCATATCAAATATGCCACGGGTAGCTTGCCAGGCTCTACTGTGGGGACAGGATATTCTTGGTAGCTTGCCAGGCTGTCCGAGAGGGATGGGGAAATTGAACCCAATTAAATAATTAAGTTATTTTTTAATCTTTAAAAAAATTCCCTCTAAGATTGATTGTGATGCGGTATTCTTGGAGTATGAGTGTGTGAGGTATGATTTTCATTCGCAGTCTCACAGTCCAGGAATATATTTACTCGTGGGTGAGGCTTGGCCCAAGTGTTTGGATAGCATGGTGGCAGTTGAGTTCTGTAGGTTTTTGTCTGCCAGGGCCGGGTCCCTTGAGGTAGGGAGGGGTTCCTTGAATAAAACAGCCTGGTGCAGGGTCCAAGGACATGGTTATGGCATGTGTCGACTTATGCTTTCTTCCAGGAAAGAAGGAAAATGAGACTCTGGATCGTGGCCAATGGTGCAATTCAGGTGCAGTAATTTTTATATCAAAACCATAAACATTAACACTATAGAACCATGCTACCTACACTACAATAAACATTAAGAACTGACAAACATATTTTCTCCTCAGGAAAGCCTCATTGACCAACCCTACAAAACTTTATCTTACTTAAACAAATTCCTATTTATTTAGTTCTATAATTTATTTTGATTCATACTTGTTATCAATTAAAATATTTTCAGATCACTCCCAAAACCAAAATTGCCAGAATAAAAAATGTATGCTCCTAACTTGGAATCAAAGTCCTGGAGGGGTTTTAGACATGTGATCGAGAAAATAAACATGAATGTCTGCTTTATGTTTCTCATATAAAAGGGATTTTTGTTGTTCGTTTGTTTGGGCCACACCCAGACAAATTTGCTCAAGGATCACGCCTTGTGGTACTAGTTGACTTCATGCAAGGCAAACACCCTACCTGTTGCCTGTTGTGCTATCACTCTGGCCAACCCCTTTCATTTTTCAAAATAGCCTTCCTACACCTAACAGTGGTTAAACAGAAAAAAACACAAATCTGCAGATTTTCTTTTCAAAGAACTGATTGAGTGAAGATTCCCAGGAAGACCAGGTGGTGTCACTACTGCCTAATTAATATTTCTGAGCCAATCAAGCACACCTACAGCAAAATTTGACCTTCCCAGGACTTAAAATTTTATATTTTAATCTACCATTCTATTCATTTTATTTCTTAAGAAATATTTGTTATAAACCTGGTTAAGAAAACAGATAACAAAACCTAAGCAGTGCTAATAACCTAGCTTCTCTGAATTGTGGCATATACTAACGCTGCTTGGTGTTATGTGAGGATATAAAATCTAAAAGGAGCAAAAATAGGCCATTCCTTAGCCCCAGGCCTGAGATTTCACTACATTTGTTTCTAGGCATTAGTATTCTGAAGGGTAAGCTTAGGAAATAAATGCTTAATGAGCTTTCAAGAAAAACTAAACTCCAAAACTGACTGCATTTTTATTCACTTTTTGCAATCCCATTAGTTGTCAATAGCATTAGCAATGTTCTTTGAAAACTAATTTTCCTTTTATGTTTACCACTTGCATGTTATTTACTTAAATTATTCCTGACTCCTGTATGAGCTATTTGTTATTTTACTTCTAAGGGGGTCATAAAACCTCACCTTTGGCAGAAGCCATTTATTTCTAATTATTTCTAATTACTAACAGGTTGAGAACAGCATGCTTTCCAAAAAGCAATTTTCATACCAGCCCAGAGCTGGCTATATTTTCCCACCTTTGAATTCCAATTCAACAGTTGAGTTAAAAATTTATTGTGATAAGGAAATGAACTATAAGGGTCAAAAAAGGGACTTACTAAGATGTTCTCTTGTCTTCTTAGGTAGTAGAATGTTTTGATTTTTATTAGAGCAGCTCCAGAAAGGAATATTTCCCAAGTAATCATTCACTTCATATTTATTTGCCACAAAATTATTGTGTTTGGAAGCTTAAATGTTAATGAACTGGGTGGTATTAAAAGAAAAATGGATTTTGTATAGTAGAAATGGGTCTCTCCTTATCTAGAAAAAGGCTAGCTAGTCCAAAGAAACCCAAAATCTCTAATCACCACCAAATCCCTCTCCTTCAAGATTTATAACCCTACCCAGGGAGTTATTACACCAGATAAGGTGCTTACCTTAAATGTCGCCCACCTAGGTTCATTTCTGACACCAAATTTGGTCTCCTGAACACCAACATTAGTTACCTCCTGAGCACAGAATCTGGAGTAAGCCCTGAACACCGCTGGTTTGACCCAAACACAATCCAAAAAAAATTTAAAAAAATTAGGCTTGATTCCATTTATACAAAATATCCAAAATGCAAATTTCCATAGAGGTAGAACAAAAATTGAGATAGAGATAGGTCAGAGGTTATCTGAGGCTGTGGGAGGGAATAGAAAATGGAAGTTCTTTGAATAGACACAGGTTTACTTTTGGGGTGATTAAAAACTGCTCTAAAATTAACTGTGTTAATGAATGTACAGTTCTATGAAATAATAAAGATCACTGACCTTTACTTACTAAGTGGTTGATAAAAAAGACAAAATATTTCCAAAAAAGACCTTTCCGTAGCTGCTGCTGCATGAGCACGATCCTGGAGGCCAGCTGAACTACTTTGGACACGAGCAGCTCCCAGAAATGCCTCCAGACTGTGAACTGAGCCACTGCCCCATGCGGTGCCAGCGAGGAAGGGTTTCTTTCTCTCAACCCTCCCTTCTTGGGCACAGCTTGGAGATCGCCGCTTTTTGAGCACAAAATGGAAATAACAGCCCAGCTGCGGCGGGACATGCCAGAGATCCCAGGGGGCGGGCGGTACCGGCCCCACCCTCTGCCAATCTTTAAGCACAACGGCTACATGTGTGCGGCCTTTCCACTGCTGCTGCTGCACGAGCACAATCCCAGAGGCCAACTGAACTACTTTGAACACAAGCAGCTCCCAGAAATGCCTCCAGACTGTGAACTGAGCCACTGCCCCATGCAGCGCCAGTGGGGAAGGGTTTCTCTCTCCAGGCTTTTCCATCTTATAAGCACTACAAAAGGGAAGTAAAAGCGTGCAGTGATGCAATTTCTGGCAGAATTTTCCCTGGACTTTATACAGAAATCCAAAACCGACCTAATATCTCTTAATTGTCAGCAATGTTGAAACGGTTCCTTTTTAGCAGGTCTGACTTTGGGGGGAAACTCCAAACAATAATAGTGAGTGTTGAAATATTGAAGGTAATTAAAGTAGCAGACTTTTCTCTAGACTGAACTAAGCCATAGCCCCACGCGGGCCGAGAAGAGGAAATATCCTTTTTTTCTCGGTTCTTTTCCCTTTTCGGGGGAAAAACGCGGTGTGGCGTCCTCCATATTATGAGGTCTATTAAGCAGGCACGAACTTCGTGGCACGGGAAGGAGAAAAAAAATGTACTTGGAACAGCAGGACGCTTGGGCAGTCTCAGGCCGGGGCCGATACCAGCACACGCTATGCCGAGATTCCACCTGGGTGGCCACACTTTTGTGTTGCCACTTTGCTGCTGATCGACCAGAATCCAGAGGCCAACTAGACTACTTTTGGTTCCAGAAACTTCTTACAGCCATGTCTCTAGACTGTGAACTAAGCCATAGCCCCATGCCGGCTGAGGACGGGAAATATCCTTCTTTCTCGTTTTTTTTTTCCCCTTGTTGGGCAGCGTGGCGTCAGCCATAGTATGAGGACTATTAAGCAGGAACAAATTTGGTGGTGCGGGAAGGAGGGGAATAAAAAAGAGTTATGTACTTGGAACAGCTGGACTTCATATCTCTTCATTCTCAGGAATGGAAAACTAATTATCAAATGCTTTCTTGGCAGTAGGGCTGTCTTTTTTGGGGGAGAAACTCCAACAACAATAGTGAGTTTTGTGTTGAAATATGGAATGTAATCAAGGTAAAGAGAAAATGAAGTGAAATTTATCAGTTACGCAGGTGGGGGTGGAGGGACGGGGTGGGGTGGGAGGTATACTGGGGTTTTTGGTGGTGAAATATGGGCACTGGTGAAGGGATGGGTGTTTGAGTATTGTATAACTGAGACAGTAGCCTGAGAACTTTGTAACTTTCCACGTGGTGATTCAATAAAATAAATTAAAAAATATATATATTTCCAAAAAAAAGATATTTATTCCCCTAGTCACTGAACGGTCCCCACTCTCCTAGAAAATAACAAACCTCTACTTGTGTGTATAATAATCCACTGGAAGGTTCTCCTGTCTGTTGATCAGTCATTTTACAGCACATCAGTTAGTGGCATCTGTTCCCCACTAATCCCAAAGAAGCTTCTCTGATAAGAGACTCCTTGAACAGTGCATGCAGGCTTCCTTCCCACTCACTCTTTGGAACTCACAATTGTGGGTGGAGGTTGTCAGATGTCTTTAGGGCACCAATCATGGGGGACTCTTTGAAACAATACTAACGCTGCCAGAATAAAACATAATCAACTTTTAGGCTCTTCATGTAGCCAGACTCACCCTTATAGGAAAAGAAATTTCTAGAGACAAAAACTCAACTTTCAAAAGCTGTCAGTATGAGTTTTGCACTGTTTAATTGGCCCATTATAGTCAAATCCTTATCAATGACACTAGGATTCATTTTTATATGTTCTGCTCCTCTCAGATTCGGTCCTCCCTGATTTTTTTTCTTTTTCCTGTTTCCCTTGCCTTAAAAAAAAGTACCAAAGCAATGACACTCAATTCACTTAGATGTTTTTCTCCTTTCTTCCTTAGGACAAGATATTAGATATTGCCTTAACTCCAGACCTAAATACTCATTTCCTTGCACCCCGCATATCCAAAGTTTAGATAATTTAAAGACTCTCTTTCTGAGTTCATACTGCCAGGTAGTTAATATTTGCCACTAGTGTGGCTGGAATGATAGCGCAGTGGGTAGGCATTTGCCTTGCATGTGGCCGACCCGGGTTTAATTCCTCCTTCTCTCGTGGAGAGCCCGGCAAGCTACCAAGAGTATCCTGCCTGCAAGGCAGAGCCTGGCAAGCTACACATGGCATATTCGATATGCCAGAAACAGTAACAACAAGTCTCACAATAGAGACTTTACTGGTGCCGCTCAAAGCAAATCAATGAACAACGAACTGACTCCTACAGCGCTACAGTGTGTCCTCCAAAACCCACAACCCACTGATAAACTTCCACCCCTTAATCCTCAATCCTCGTGTTAAAAAATGTGTCAGATAATAGTGTTTCTATTCCTTGGCAGAGAAATTGGACCTATGCTTCAATGGAATCACAGCTGCACAAAGTTTGGTCATAACCTTCGGTTTCCTGGGGCATTCCGCTGCTCTGGAGGACTGGAAACCACAGGCAGACACCACAGCCTTAGAAAAACTCACTAAAATTATGAGGGAACAAGATATTTCAAAGTGTGTTTAAACTTTCTAAATATAGGGGGGAAACTGATACAAATAGAAATAGAAAGAGATAATTAAAGATTTCTTTGTATCCTGAAGCATCTTATGCCGCCAATGCATGATACAGATGGTCAGCGCTACAAGGTTGTTCATTGGGAACAAAGTAACGTTCACGTATCACCTGTAGTTTGACCTCAGGACGGTTTCTACCATTTCTTCACTTTCCTACGCTAAGCCTTCTCTCTGAAAATAAAACTCTCAAAGATTTCCCAAACCCCTGAGAGAGAGGTTGCTCCTGGACACTCAGTAACTGCACTTTACAAGCAGCATAGCTGTTAGATTACTTCATGGATTTCAAAGCTGGCCTGGGATTCTAGAAAATTCACTTTTTTTCTGGTGGGCAAGGCTCACATCCCCACCAAGCCCGACCAGAAAGTTCACCATCTTTTAATCTCCTGTAGTGCTTACCATCTGTATCATTCATTGGCAGCATCAGATGCTTCAGGATACAAAGAAATAATTATCTATTTCTATCTGATCTTGGCACTTTCCCTTTCACTAGTGACAAACCACCACTGAAGATGTGACATTTATTCCTTCTTTTGAAACTCTATTATGATTAATCTCTTTCTTTTAATAACACATATCCACAGAAGAATTAAGGGTAAAATGTCAGAAAAAAATATTAAATATTACATTATTACTGCACTTAGAAGAAACTGTGAAATTAGTTGGAGTTTCATGTAAGTCGAGCATAAGCAATCACATAGAATAAACAGCTAAGGGACTGGGAAAGGTAGAGTATATAAATATATAGAAACATACGTCATGAGTTTTAGATGTATTAGACGTAATAAGAGAGAATTATTTGGTTTGCTGTTTTCAAGAGCTTTTGGAACAGCAACAAAGAACTATCAATAAAGAGCTGTTATGATGTCTTGTGGTTGGCATGCTAGTCTTACTCACTGACACCTCCCCACCCCCCAAAAGTCCAGAAGATAGCTATTTGAGCTGTAATCCTACCAAACAGTGCTCAGGAGGTCTGGGGCCAGTTCCACAATCCTTGACCAGTAGGCTGGATGGTTCAAAGCTGTGGCCTCGTGACAAGGTGTTGTTTGGGCCCAGTGGTGCTGGAAGCCACCAGGGCATATCTGGGGAAATCAGGTGAGTCAAGTAGTCTGGGGATCAAATTTGGGGCCTTGAGCACGCAGGCATGTACCCTTGATTCTTGAGTGAAAGACAATTAGCTGATAGTTTCATTCACATGTAGAGTATAATTAATGAAAAGAACTAAAAAAATAGCAAAAACCAAAATGAAACAACTTCTAGACACTGAAACCTATGGTGATTTAAAAGGGAGCTATATCAGTAAAAGGTAGAAGGATCTTTTCATTGATGGAGTAGTGTTAAGTTATTCTTCTGAAATTCTCTAATATTTTTACTTATGATGCATCAATGAGGCCCATTGTTGTTACTCAAATGAGATAAGGAATCTGGAGTTCCAACCTCGATTGATGGTCAAGAATCAGGGATTCTGTCTCGTTTGCCAAGTGGTTGAAAATCAGATGGGCCAGACACGTAATGCGATTCAGAGATGACTGCTGGACTAGAGCTGTTATCGACTGGATTCCACGGGATGTCAAAAGACTGCATGGGGCTGGAGCAATAGCACAGCGGGTAGGGCATTTGCCTTGCACGCGGCGGACTCGGTTCGATTCCCAGCATCCCATATGGTCCCCTGAGCACCGCCAGAAATAATTCCTGAATGCAAAGCCAGGAGTAACCCCTGAGCATTGCTGGGTGTGACCCAAAAAGCCAAAAATAATAATAATAAAAGACTGCATGACCGCCCACCATCGAGATGGTCAAACTTCTTTGTCAAAACCCTGAATGAATCTGCATGCTCTTCCTATTCCTGGAGCGCGCAGATATCACTGGGATATATTGGGCTATACCAGCTTGAGACAGGGACAAATGGAGATGATACTGGGCTATATTGGGCTATACCAGCTTGAGACAGGGACAAATGGAGATGATACTGGCGCCTTCGAGCAAATCGAAGATCAACTGGATTACAAGTGATACATCAATGAAAGGGAGTTAATATTAGGTAATATCAATAGTGCCTTTGATTCTCTTGAGACTGAAGCGGTCATCAAAGCCCTAACCAAACAGTGCATCCAAACTCAGTATGTCAAGATCCTCCGTGAGTTGTTTTACGGATTCATCACCAGGATCTCATCATTCTACAAGTAATCATCAATGTAAAGAGAGGAGTTCGGCAGGGTGATACCATTTCACCAAAACTCTTCAGTGCCATCCTTGAGAACATCATGCGAATGGAATCGCAAGGAATGGGAGTGAAGATAGATGGTCAGCAACTACACCACCTCTGTTTCGATGATGACATCGTTTTAATAACAACAAACATTAGCCACAAATGCTGGCCAACTTTGACCGCGAGTGTGGAAAGGTCGGACTGCAGCTGAATCTCAAAAAGACAATGTTCATGAAAAACGAACTAGTCTCTGATGTTCCATTTGCTCTTAACAGAACGAACATCTCCGAATGCAGCAGCTATGTATACTTGGATCGAGAACTCAACATGAGGAACGACTTGGTGCCAGAACTGTACAGGAGGAAGAGAGCAGTATGGAACACCTTCAAGAGGATCAAAGAAGTTTAGAGTTCCAACCTCCATTGATGGTCAAGAATCAGGGACGCTGATTTTTGCCAAGGTGGTGAAAATCAGATAGGCCAAGTTGTTGAAAATCAGATAGGACATGTAATGTGATTTAGAGATGACCACTGGACTAGAGCTATTACCAACTGGATTCCACGGGATGTCAAAAGAATGCATGGCCACCCATCTACAAGATGGTCAGACTTCTTCGTCAAGACCCTGAACAAATGGTTTGAGGCTCTTTGTGTTCCTGGAGTGAGCAGATACTATTGGGCTACACTAGCATATGACAGGTATGAATGGAGACGTTACTGGCACCCGCTCAAGCAAATTGAAGATCAACAGGGTGACAAGTGATACAAGTGATACAATATCAATAAATTTCAAATGTGTGCTTGATAAGTAGTAAAAATAGCTAAAGTGCTGTTGCATCATGTGCTCTATCTCATGACACTCTTTGAAAGGAAAGAAAGAAAACTGTAGGTAAGAAAACAAATCAGTGATATTTGAAGTTAATTGTGGAGGAAAGATCTGTTGACAGTGATGCTTAGAGCTGTAGGGAGTTAATGACTTTCTATACAGTATTGGTGATGCCAGTGCTCATAACTGTATGTATTTGACCAAATTCACAAAACTATATGTAAAAATGTTGAATTTTACTTATGCAAATTATTCTTGAATAAAATTATAGTACAAATAATGTGCTTCTTTACATTTGTAAAGAAAGTGAAGGATGGAAATAAACAATGGTCAATGAAAGAAAAGCCATAGGTTCTGACAGAAAAAAAAACTGAGTTTACCAAAGGGAATGGATATGGAGTTAGGAGTATGGAATAGCAATAAGGGGGTGGATTGATTGTAGAGCAGGTAGGACACTTGCCTTGCATGCAGCTGACTGGGATTTGATCCCAGGTATCCCATATGACCTCCTGAGCACTGCCAGGAGTAATTCCTGAATGCAGAGCCAGGAGTAACCCCTGAGTATCGCTGGATGTGTCCCCAAAAGGGGGTAAAAACACCAACAAGAAGGGGCCTAACGGTCAACCTTGAGGGCCACTGGTGCTAACAAGAATGGTAGCCCAAATCCTTGTAGTTGGCAAAGGAGGAAGAGAATACCTGCTGGCCTAGAAACTTGTATAGTCTATCCATGTCAAGCAAGTGTTGGCTGCCCCAGGAAATGTAGGACACTGCTTATGATTTGAAGATCTCAAACACTGACATCTCAGTAAATGACCCTATTTCTCTGGCTCAGTTCTGCAAATATGAGATGATCTGTCTCCAGACTGAGAACTAAGCCTCAGCCCCATGCCTGCCCAGGAGGGGAAAGGTATTTCTCTCTCTTGCCTCTTCCTTGCCTGGGGTGAAAGGCGTGGCTACCTCCATATTATGATGACCAAAAATGAGAGTTACAAGCCTGCAATGATCCAATATCTGGAAGAAATCTCCCTGGACTTAGTTGCTGAAGTACAGAAATCCAAAATGCAACCTCATATCTCTTCACAACAGATCTGACTCTAGTGGGTAACTCCTAACAATAATAGTGAGGTTTTTGTTGAAATATTGAATGTAACCAAAGTAAAGAGAAAGTAAAGTGAAATTTGTCAGTTACAGGGGAGGGGAGCGGGGTGGGATGGGAGGTGTGCTGGGTTTTTTTTTTTTGATGGTGGAATATGGGCACTGGTGAAGGGATGGTTGTTTCAGCATTGTATAACTGAGACTTAAACCTGAAAGCATTGTAATTTTCCACATGGTGATTCAATAAAATAAAATTTTTATTAGAGGGGAAAAATAAATAAATTAATTAATAATAAATGCAGTGATAAAGGCTCTCAATATTTATATCATAGCCCAACTAAATTAAAAGACTAATGATTGATATATTTCATCTAGAGATCTTTGATAAATCAGGGACCACAATATAATGTGCAACAAATTAAGGAATAAAACTCCCCACCTTTGAGTATGTGTGTGGAGTTCCAGTCTGCTCTATTCTGGGTTAAAATCTCCATTGCTCAGCTCTCTATTGAGGAATAGTTGACAAATTATATATCCCTTACATACATAATGTAAAAAAGAATCCTTACTATCACTGTAATTTTGTTAAACTTCTCAAATGCAAAGTTGCCATGAAACTTTTTTTACCCTTATTTCACTTGAATACCTTTCTGGGGGGCAAGGATCATATGTGGTAGTGTTCATGGGTTACTCCTGACTCTGCACTCAGGGATTACTCTTTGGGGGCTTGGAAGGACCACATGGGATGCTGGGGATCAAACCTGAGTCGGCTGCATGCAAGGCAAATGCCCTACCTGGTATATTACGGCTCTGGCCTCTTGAATAACTCTGTACCTAGTTTTGACTTAGTCTAAATAGAGTGACCAGCAGGTAGGTGGGGCTGATAGAGTCTCTTATTATTTAAAAGCTGAAATGTATTTTGATTCCTTACTCGTTTACTGATGTGGACACCTATTCTTTTGAACAAACAATAAACTACTTCTTGAAATGTGAAAAAAAGAGGAGAAGGGCCTAAGGACAATGGTAAAGAGATGTATGAGAACTATCCCATGAGAACTGGTGTTATTCTGTTTGATTAAATCCTGCATATGGACCTTTGACAGTAGTTCACACATGATATCTACTCTAGAGTATGTGTTGGGTGAATTAGTGTACATTATTTTATTTGATTTTATGTTATGAAGAAATCTAGGGATTATTTTTAAAATGTTTTCTACTGGGACTGGAGCAATAGCACAGTGGGTAAGCCTTGCATACGGCCAACCCAGGTTCAATTCTCGACATCCCATATAGTCTCCTGAGCACCACCAGGAGTAATTTCTGAGTGCGGAGCCAGGAATGACCCCTGTGCATCGCTGGGTGTGACCCAAAAAGCAAAAATAAAATAAAATAAAATAAAATGTTTTCTACCTAAATCAGTGTTCTCCATTGACTTTCATTTAAATCACTGTCACTGTCACTGTCATCCCATTGCTCATCGGTTTGTTTGAGCAATGGCACCAGTAACATCTCTCATTGAGAGACTTATTGTCACTGTTTTTGGCATATCCAATACGCATGGGTAGCTTGCCAGGCTCTGCCGCACGGGCTCGATACTCTCGGTAGCTTGCCGGGCTCTCCGAGAGGGGTGGAGGAATCGAACTCGGGTCGCCGAGTGAAAGGCGAACGCCCAACAGCTGTGTTATCGCTCCAGCCGTTCATTTAAATACTCTGTAAAATGTTGTAAAACACAAGTATCATATGAATCTTTAATGACTCTTGAATTAAATGTATTCTTCTCTCAGATTTTCTCATAAGATGCTAAAGACTTGGAAATAAAAAATATATATGAATAGCAAAAAATAAAACCAAACAAACCTAGAGAGATTCTGGCACTTGGGTAGTGGGTGTGGCATGGTAACATTGTATGTATAAGGCATAAATAGCAACACAAGTGTGAGCTGTGTTAGTCACAAAAGAGATGGGTGGGGGAGGTGGAGAGGGGAAGCAATAGGAAAACTTTGGAGAACAAACAAGGAAATTGAATGGAAAAGACCCCTAAAGAGATAATACATTTAGGCAACAGATCTCTCTCTCTCTCTCTCCCTCCCTCTCTTTCTGTCTGCCTCCGTCTCTCTCTCTGTTTCTCTGTCTCTCTCTATCTCTGTCTCTTTCTCTCTGTCTCTGTCTCTCTCTCCCTGTCTCTGTCTCTCTGTCTGGCTATCTGTCTGTCTCTTCTATCTGCAATTTAAAGGGATTGTAGATAAACTGAGCAAATAGATTTTTTTTAAAGACAGTGCACTGACCACTGAAGAGTCAAAAATAAAAACACATTTCCACCCTTAAGGAGTTTATGGTCTATTTAAGGGAACAATCCTTTCAACTGACAACCATGAAATAATGTGGCAAGTGGTATTAAAGAGCTAACAAATGCTATTCTTATATTCTGCAAAGAGAATAAATAAATAGAAATAGGTGGTAAGGCAAAAGGTATAAGTAAAGTTAAAAAATACATATGTAAGATTTTTGAGAAGGGGCTATTTTGTCAAAGTAAGTTCTTATTTATATGAAAATATGTTTAAACACTAATGTGTGCATGTTGAAAAACATGCCCATTTTACCATATTCAAAAGATTCTGTAACTTTTTATCCAGAAGCAAATCCAAGTTTATCCAAATACTCTTATATGTATGTATATAAATATCCATTTGCCTCTTTTAGTATATTTATATGGATTTTATTAAAACAATGTTATAACATTATATAGATTTAAAATTTTACTATTTTCAGACAATGCCTCTTGGAAATTAATCCCTATCATTATAAAACTACCATATAACATTTTTATAGTTTATAAGTAAGTTGAATTGGACAAAAAATTAAAACCCTCTTCCACACTGTTTTGCAGGAACTACTTTACAAAAGCAGTGAATATGTTGCAATTGTTTTTAGGGGAAGGAATAATAAAAATCTCAGACAACACCCACCACTGCTTATTCTTGTTTGTCCTTTATCGTCAAAATAGTCAGAAAGGTGTAAAGATTGTTACAAGTTATACACTCTAGGAAGAAATGCACAGATAGTTTATTATCATCCAGAACTCCAAGTCACCTGAAAATTTCAAGGTGCCCCCTCAACCATCCTATTTATTCTGAAACTTACAGATTTATCCTCCTCAGGCACCATCCTGTTTGTCCCAAAACCCATGGCAAATTTGTAAGAAATAAGACGTGAGAAGCTTCAAATGCCTCCTACTATCCTTATAAATGTCCCCTGAAACAAAGAGTCAGGAAAATAGCCCTGAGCATTGCTTTGCCCTCCTTGCTCTCATCCTCCAGTAAAGCCTTTTCCTTCTCACAAAATCTGGTATGATAATGTTTGACTTCTTCAGACCATATGCAGGTACTGTTAAGTACTTTATATTCAGAATAATTCTAGGAAGTGGGAACTGTAGCAACCTGTTTAAAAATATTTTTTCAACAAGTTCTGGGGAATGAATGGAGGAATGGAGATGTTACTGGCGCCCGGGCAAATCGATGAGCAATGGGACAAGTGATACAAGAGATACAAGTCCTGGGGGACCTCTCAAAAGATGGCCAGTGGACTCAGGACCACTCCTGCCAGTTTTTGACCAACCAAATTTTTGGTTCATTGTGAATACCCAGGGATGTTCTGCATTGCTGGGGACCACCTGGACTGCAAGCGCCACCCCTAGCATTGTCCAGAGCCTCTGGGGCTCCATCCAGCCATGTGAGGATGTGGGGTTAACATGCAATGTCAGGAATCAAACTGGGGTCAGCACATGCCAGGCATGTACTTAACCCCTGTACTACGTCTTCTGCCTCAGCATCCTACTCATACTTAAAATGAGAACTTGAGGATGGAGAGGTAAGTTTAACAGGGCTGGAATACACGCTTTGCATTTAGGAGGCTTGGGTTCATTTCCCCCACACTCTTCGCCTTATTATAGTCCCTGAAGCACCTCCAAGACCAAATCACAAACATCACTCAGGGAGCAACCCCTGAGCCCTGAGCACCGCTGTGTGTGACTCAAAAACAACAAAATTTTTGATTAAATAAAAAATTGGAAACATAAGTGAATAAGGAAGAATGCTAGAAAATTATATCAGGAAGTAAAGCCCATGTCTATTTCTACAAGCCATGCTCTTTACCTCATGTTTTAGGGAGGATTCTCTCACTGTGCTACCACAAATGTTTAATGTTTGGCTAAAACAACTCAAGCTTAAGTGAATAAAGAAATGCCATATTGGGAGGAACGATAAATTTCCTCTCAGTTGAAATCTGATAAGACAGTACTCATCTGATATGTCAGGCAGCACTTCAACATTTCATCCAGGAGAATCATTCAGCATCTAATTTGTTATCTTTATACTGTTATTGGACTGGAGCAATAGCACAGCTCGTAGGGCCTTTGCCTTGCATGCAGCTGACCCAGGTTCGATTCCTCCGTCCCTCTCAGAGAGCCCTGCAAGCTACCAAGAGTATCCTGTCCAAACGGCAGAGCCTGGCAAGCTACCTGTGGCACATTCGATATGCCAAAAATAGTAACAATAAATCTCACAATGGAGACGTTACTGGTGCTCGCTCGAGCAAATCGATGAATAACAGGACTTTATTTACAGTGCTACAGTGCTACACTTTTATTATGCAGTTAGATAACAAACTCTGTTCCTAGACACTTTCCCTTTTTTTTGGAATACTATAACAATGAGCAAAACACTTTTTATTCTGAATTTAGAATATCTACTTTTGGTTACAAAGCTTGAGTGCTATAGACATTATTCTCCTGTCATGCAGTAGCCCTTCCACGGGTTCTCACTCTCCTATGCCCAACTCAGTCTTTTAAAGCCTAGAATCCCTGTAATTTATACCTACCTTACCCAGTGAACGTTTTCACTGGTGATAAGACTTCTTCTGACCAAGCTCCAAGCTTTCAGCAAGAATGGGAACAAGCAGAACTACCAACAAGGATAAGCCTTACCCCATAAACATGAGGCCCAAACAGCAACAATTAAAACTTTCAAATGTAACTGTCAGTGAGTTCTGTTGGTGAGAGTCCGGGATAAGCTGTGCTCCTGTGCATGAACCGTGGGCCTGTGAATAAACCAGTACCATCTGCAGATATAAAGCAAAAACACTGTATTAGGAAGTATCTTTATGAAAGTTTGTTCCCTTCCTGAGTCTTCCTGTGTCTCCTTATTTCCTGTCTTCTCTTCCTTTACTCCACTGCTCTCTGTCTTCCACTACTTTTTACCTATATTGCTCCCTTTTCCCCTTTATTGCTCCCTTTATTCCTGCCAAGATCTAGAGCTATGGTTCCAATGATTTCTTGAGTCTATAATATTCTGCAACCTCAGGTTTTAGCTAGATGCCTATGGAGGGTTTCTCTGATGCCCCTTACGTAAGCCCCCTTCTTTGCAGGGTGCACTTTGCTATAGAAATAACATGCTGTGAGGGTATTTTAGCTCCTTATGAGACTGCCTCCAGTTAGCCTTCTGATGTTCCTTAAAGACAACCTTTGTAAGGGAAGTTGTTTCTTCTAAAATTGCCAAATCTAGTCTATAAAAAAAATTTGTTCTTTTAGCTTTATATCTCTGCTCCTTTTAAGCTGCCCTGGTTTTCATGAAAGCTTTCCACATTGACTGAAAAATCACTCTATCTGGTACACTCTAAGACAATGGGAGAATCAAATAGTTTCTTCCTCATTGCTGTTTCTTTTTGATAGACATCCAAATGTGAGAACCAGAGAGTTAGTACATTGAACTAAAGCACTTGCCTCGCATGTGGATGACCTGGGTTTAATTGCCATAACACACATGGTCCTCCAAACACCACCAGGGGTGACTCTAAATACCGAGTCAGGAACAGCTTCTGAGTACAGTTGGGTGTGACCCAATCCACCTCCCCAACCCTGTGTGTTGAGATGCACTAGGATAGGATATTGTTTATTCCACCAGATATATAAACATTTGTTTGAAATTTTAAAAACAATTATATTTTTTCATGTTCATTGAAGAGAAGAAAACCAGAAACAGGCTTTTTATTGTTAAATCTATTTTAAGACCTCTTTTCAAAGACAAATATCCTTTCCCCACCCCCCCCAGCCCCACCTTAGAAACTGTGTACCATTTGCCAGTGCAAATAAAAATACCTGACTTGAGGGAAAAAAATCTATTTTAAGAAGACATCTGGAATAAGAAAACATATCTATTGCCTCTTGGTTATTTAATATTCTTACAAAAGGTGCTGGACCCTAGAAGACTTAAGATCTACTAGTCAATCTACCTCTTCCCTGGTTTTCCCTATATTTCCCTGTAATTTGGGAAAGGGGGTTTGAGGTGAGATATCCTTCAGTATAGAACCTTAGGTCCTAAGGGGATACAGTTACAAGTTGTTGATTTTTTTTTTCTGTCTGAGACTTCAACATACTTTCTTCTGTTAGTAGCTCATTTCCTAAATGCAACAACCCTTGAAAATAGGCAGGAAGAAAACACTGATTACCATGTCCCTTTGGATCCTGATAAATTAACATTTTTATATGTCATTGGAATAAGCACTTCAAAGTAGCATCATTTTCTAAGTCGATACTACTTGTTTATAATGACAAATGGAAACACACAAAAGCAAGCAGAAATATTACTTGCCAGATTGAAATAACTGAAAAACAAAACAAAACAGAAAAACAAACTTCTGGAGCTGGAGCTGTTTTACAACAGATAGGCACTGACCTTGCATGTGGCTTACCCAGGTTTGATCCCAGGTCCCATGTATGCTCTGAGCACCTCCAGAAGTGATCCTTATGCACAGAATCAAGCCATGAGCATTGGTAGGTGTGTCCCTCCACAAAAAAAATGTTAAGAGAACATCTGTTTCTCTTTGTACTCCTAATAAAATCTCTTTCCTGTCATCTGTATAGCTCAGTGGACCCAAGTTTGAATTTTTTACCCTAGTAGCAAAGCAACCAAAACTTAAACAGAGAAGAGTCCTTCTAGGGGAAGGAATAAATAATAGAACTTGGTTTTACCAAACCTTATTCCATCAAAGGCCCTATTCCTGGAAAACTGCTCTTGGCTTTTAGAAAAAATTCTCCTGTATTTTTCATTTATTGTTGACTGAGTTTCTGAATTTTTGTAACTGCCCTTGATTGCTGGCCCTGAGAACAGAAGAGTCTTCCCAGGAAATAAGAGCACCAGTGCACACAGCACTGAACCTTTTGTTATGAGGTCGAGGGCTTTTATATCACGTTTTTAGTAGAAATTGAATTAATTTTAAACCTTTATTATTGTTCAATCCCCTTCATGGACTGAAGAAACAATCTGAGACTATTATGAGCCTTTGGTCTCTCAGAAAAACATGAATTTAAGCTTTGGGATTTGTATATCAAATATGGAAGAATTCTTAATGATCACAGTTCTTGATTAGCAATGACTGTAACTTTCAAGCCTAAATTTGAGGGCTCTGTGTATTGTAGAGTGTGTAGAATGAGGTTTGTACTCATAATTTAGATTTAATTTGCTTGAAAATAATTCATGTTTACTTAAAAATTCAGCTTAATATCTCAAGCCAAAAATTTTCATGGAACAGTAGTGCATTATATTCATTTGATTTTCCTGAAGAATGCCTTATTTTGTACATCTGATTCTCCATTTAGTTTTATAGAGCACAGACTAATTTAAGCCCACATTTCATTCCTTTCACTACTAATGAGAAAAGATTATAACTCATACAGCTTTTCCTGTTTTATAGCAATAGAGAAGAACTGCCAAATATAGTCATGTCTAACTATTATGAATATCCTTAAGCTTAGGGACCATAGCTTCAATAGCGAGCACTATAATTAGCTGCTTAATCAGTTTGGCTTGAGAAAACATACCGTGATCACTACTATTCTTCATTGAATATGCAGTAGATGACTAATTGCTGATTTTAGAAAATTGGAACCACAATTCTCTAGCACGTCTATAACTATAAAATGCTTCCTAATTTTTCATTAAGAGTAAAATGAGCATCTATTGCATGTCTGCAACCTACTAAAGGTTAATGTTGAGTTTATATGCAGACCATGTTCATAAATTTACATAGTGTGCCCCTGAATATAAGCTCTGGTAATCACTGTCACCGTATCACCAACCACATCTTTCCCTAAAAAAGCAGCTTTTTATAAGTAGAATGCAAATGTGTTAATTGACTCATGATTACTTATATGACTTCAAAAACAAGGTGAGTTGCACATGTAGTCTGATTATTAGGTACTGAAATGATGTTTTACTTCTCCCTTTTCACTTATTACTATATTTTGGTATAAACATGTAACTGGTAAAGACTTCTATCTGTTTTTCTTCTCCTGCATCTGTAAAACAGGTTGAAATATGTAGTGGTGTTTGCTCTCTAAGTTCAGCTCTGATATTCTAGCAAACAAAATAATATCAGCATACAACTAATGAGTCACTTTGTTTCTGAGACCTGGGAAATCGACATCCCTACTTTTAAAGAGGACCAATTCCCCTCCAAAAATAGTGCTTCTTAGACAGACTTACTTGGAAGATACCATGTGCAAAACAAAGTAATTTTTGTTGAAACTTATTTAGAAAGATGTAAGGGTAGAGAAAAGAGAAGTATGTGTTCAAGTAGAAATAGGCAAACAAAAAAAAAAGAGACAAGCTACTGAGATACCGTGTTCAAGAGAACATGGACTTGAAGATCAAACTAAGAAGACTTCTTAGGAATTGTTACAATTGTGCACCTTGCTACCTGCCATCTGGCTAGATTCCAGACCAGATGGTTAATTTCCAATATAAATCTACCACACCTTCAGTTGAGTAAAATATCACTATTGTGTTAGCAAGTAAAGACATTTGTGTATAAAGGCAGATGAATTGTTGCCAGTCATTTGTAACAGGAAGATCTAGAGAGATGTTGATTCATTGTGAAACATGTCCTAAGGAACGACTGCAGTATGGTTACTGCAGAAATGTAAAAACATGACATGAAAAGTATCTAGTTTAATTTTTTTTAATTTAAAGAACTGATTTACAAAATTATTGATATTTAAGTTTTACTGATGTCAGATTTATTTCTAGAGATTGCACTATTATTCTCAAAGAAAATGATGCCTCTTTGTAAAGTTCTCAATAATTTAAAACCTTATGGAAAGAAAAGAATTTTAAAATTTGACTGTGTAGAGGGCTGGAGCGATAGCACAGGGGGTAGGGTTTTTGCCTTGCACACAGCCAACCCAGGTTCGAATCTCAGCATCCCATATGGTCCCCTGCACACCTCCAGGAGTAATTCTTGAGTGCAGAACCAGGAGTAACCCCTGTGCATTGCTGGTATAACCCAAAAAGCAACAACAACAACAATAATAATAATAAATATAAAATAAAATTTGACTGTGTAGGAGTCCCTTTTAGACATACTCTGGGGACCATGTGCATGCAAGGCATTGAACAGAATTGACCACGTGCAAGGCAAATGCTTTACTTCCTATACTATCTCTTTGTTCTTAGAAGGAAAAAAATTTTTAAAGAAAAGAACATTTTTTGTGTGTTTCTTTTTCTAATATTTTTTCCTGAATTGCCCTTCTAGTTTTTCATGTTTCTGTTTTTGGGTCACATCCAGTAAGGGCTTAAACCTGGCTCTGTGCTCAGAGATCACTCCTGGTGAAGTTTTGGGAATCATATACATTGTTGGTAATCAAAGCTGGGTCAGCTGCGTGCAAGGCAAGTTATTTGGCCTCTATACTATCTCTGGTCCTGTTGTCTCTCACTTCCTGACTCACTTGACTTAGCATAACCATGACAAGTTTTACCTGTGTTGTCACAAAGGAAGAACTTCATCTTTGTTAACAATTGAGTAATTTTCCTTATTTCTACCAGATATTGAAAATATTTCACTATTGTCAAATATTCCCTGGGTGATGGAACTAGTGATACAGCTTAAGTTTGTTTTTTTTTATTTTTTTTATTTATTTTTTATTTTTTTGTGGGTACTTATAATTTTTCATCACTATTGATTATGTGGGTCTTTGTACTTTTTATACAACAGAAGATTTCCCCTGAGGAGTTAAGCTTTATATGAAAGTTTCTAACATGAAAATTGCATGTAAAATCTCAAGTTAATTTTCTCCCATTATCTGTATGAAAAGGAAATACATTAAAAAGTTTTGGGAATAAGTACTCATCCATATACCCAGGATATATAAGTATCAGTGTGTACTGAAAGAAATTAGGTTGTAACATGATTGAGAATTAGATGATGAATTTAATGAAAATTGGCTATCCACTACATACCTTTACATTATTATTACTTGATTTTTTAAAATTTTTTTATTAGTTTATTTTTAATTAGAGAGTCATCGTGAGGGTACAGTTACAGATCCATACATCTTTGTGCTCATGCTTCCCCCATACAAAGTTCGATAACCCATCCCTTCACCAGTGCCCATTCTCCACCACCCGTAAACCCAACATCCCTCCCCCCCTCCCCATTCCGTCTCCCCCCACCCCACCCTGCCACTATGGCAGGGAATTCCCTTTTGTTCTCTCTCTCTGATTAGGTGTTGTGGTTTGCAATAAAGATGTTGAGTGGCCATTGGGTATCTTCAAAGATGACACGGAACTAAGCAATCTAGTAAAAACAGAGATCAACAAATGGGACTACATTAAACTAAAAAGCTTCTGCACCGCAAAAGATACAGTGACCAGAATACAAAGACTATCTACAGAATGGGGAAGGATATTTACACAATACCCATCAGATAAGGGGTTGATATCAATGGTATATAAAGCACTGGTTGAACTCTACAAGAAGAAAACATCCAACCCCATCAAAAAATGGGGCGAAGAAATGAACAGAAACTTTACCAAGGAAGAGATACGAATGGCCAAAAGGCACATGAAAAAGTGCTCTACATCACTAGTCGTCAGAGAGATGCAGATCAAAACAACCATGAGATACCACCTCACACCACAGAGACTAGCACACATCCAAAAGAACAAAAGCAACTGCTGTTGGAGAGGATGTGGGGAGAAAGGGACCCTTCTACACTGCTGGTGGGAATGCCGGCTAGTTCAGCCCTTTTGGAAAACAGTATGGACGATTCTCAAAAAACTAGAGGTTGAGGGGCTGGAGAGATAGCACAGCGGGTAGGGCGTTTGCCTTGCACGCGGCCGACCCGGGTTCAAATCCCAGCATCCCATATGGTCCCCTGAGCACGGCCGGGGGGTGATTCCTGAGTGCATAGCCAGGAGTAACCCCTGTGCATCGCCAGGTGTGACCCAAAAAGCAAAAAAAAAAAAAAAAAAAAAAAACTAGAGGTTGAGCTCCCATTTGACCCAGCAATACCACTGCTGGGAATATATCCCAGAAAAGCCAAAAAGTATAGTCGAAGTGACATATGCACTTATATGTTCACTGCAGCACTGTTTACAATAGGCAGAATCTGGAAAAAACCCGAGTGCCCTAGAACAGATGACTGGTTGAAGAAACTCTGGTACATCTATACAATGGAATACTATGCAGCTGTTAGAAAATATGAGGTTATGACGTTTGCATATAAGTGGATCAACATGGAAAGTATCATGCTAAGTGAAATGAGTCAGAAAGAGAGAGACAGACATAGAAAGATTGCACTCATCTGTGGAATATAGAATAATAGACTATAAGACTAATGCCCAAGAATAGTAGAAATAAGTACCAGGAGATAGTTTCCATGGCTTGGAAGCTGGTCTCTCATTCTGGGTAACTCAGGGAAGGGACCACCAAGTAAAATGTGGTTGGAGGTCATGTGGGGGAAGGGTGAGGTGGGCGGAATACAGACTAGAGACTGAATACAGCTTAAGTTTTTGAAGGATTCAGGGTGCTTAGGGCTAACTCCTGGCTCTATGCTCAAGTATCATCCAAGTGGCACTCAGGGGCCCATATAACAGTGCTGGGTAAGCTGCATGAAGAATAAGTGCCTTACAGATTGTATTATCTCTGTGGCTCCTAATTTATTTAACAACGTAAAAATTTTATTTTGTTTTATTTTTGATTATTGAAGAAGTAAAGAATAATTTATAATTTTCTACTGGATAATATCTGGAGGCCATATTTACTTTTCTAAACATAGATTTTTCATCATCCTCTGACTTGATTTCACTCACTTTATGTAAGTGAAGTACAACATTGACCTGATTATTTTAATTTATTATTGAAAGACTCCTAGTTGTCTCACATACAAACTTTTAAAGTTGTTTTTATAGAAATATATCAAGAATAGATTCGGATTTTTATTTTGAAGACAATGATTCTTAATTATTTTCCTTCTTTTTTTGCTTCTAATTTGTCATGCTTATTATACTGTAGTCTTCTTTCTATAATTTCCCATGTAATATCACAATGCACACTAAATTTTTCAAAGCTCTTTTATAAATCTATAGATATATTATTTTTATAGCTTGCTTTCTTGAGACTCTGAAATAATTCTTCCAGAATAAAATTTAGGAAAAAAGATTTCTAAAGATTTCTTATCATCTTATTAAAACTATGCCTATTTTTTCTTTGTTTTCAAGTATTTTTTTATATTTTTGCACCTCTTTTCCTTTTATGTTTTAATTGAATCACAGTGAGATACACCTACAAAGTTGTTCATGATTGGGTTTCAGTCATACAATGTTCCAATACCCATCCCTTCACCAGTGTACATTTCCTACAATCAGTGTCCCGCTTCCCTGCCACTCACCCCACCCCCATCTCACCTGTCTCTTCTCTGTCTCTCTCTCTCTCTCTGTCTCTCTCCACTTTTGGGCATCATGGTTTGCAATACATGTACGGAAAGGCTATCATGTATATCTTTTTGCTTGCTTCCAATGTTCAGACATTCAGTTCTTGTCTAGAGTGATCATCTCCAACTACTATTGTCATATTGGTCCTTCAACCCAAACACACTGTGGCAAGCTTCCAATCATGGCCCAGTCCTCCTGAACCCTGTTTCTGAATTATTTTCATACATCCAATATGCAGTTTGGTGGAAGACAGGTAATCTCTTCATAGGAAGATATGTACATCATGAATCACGAAATCCCATTGATCGTTGATTTCTCGAGCGGTCTCAGTAACCTCTCCATTCGTCCTATCCCTGAGATTTTAGAAGCCTCTCTCCACCCAGCCTTCCCAACAATGCCGCATTGGAGGCTCTTTCAGGGTCAGGGGAATGAGATCCAGCTTGTTACTGGCTTTAGCATATGAATACACCATAGGAAGCTTGCAAGGCTGTCCCATGTGGGCAGGAAACCCCAGGGAAGACAGCCAGGCATGCGGGGCAAGACACTCTCTGTCTCGCTCTCTTCTGGGAGCTTGCTTTTAAGTCTCTGGATGTTGGCCGTTGATGGGATTACACACATCTGGGTTCCTCTGCCGGTACCTTCATGCGTGAGGCTTCTCCTAACGTGTGGAGAGGGGCCTTGAGCATGGCTGTGGCTAGGTTCCAGAGGTTTTCAGCAGCCGGGAGCTCTGCTCGGGGCAGGAGGGAAGCTGGATCCCATCCCCCCAGAGGGACCCCAGGGAAGACAGTCAGACATGTGGGCAAGAGACTCTCTGATATATATATATATATATATATATATATATATACATATATATACACATACATACACACATATATACATACATATGTATATATGTAATATGTAAGTAATATATAAGTAATATAAATATATGTGTATATGTTATTCTCTATGATTTGTTGCCTACTGTCTGAACTCCATCAAGTATGGTGTGGTAATTATGGAAAATGGGTAGGAAGTTTTATAATGTGTTGCAGGATCGCTTCGCAGTCACAGACAGGGTCCAAAAAGCAGCCTGGAGTGTGGCTATGGTTGGATAGTGGAGGTAGGCTGCCGGGGCTGGGTCCCTTGGGGAGGGTTCTCACTTGCCTCCTTCTAGGGGGCCCCAGGCGAAAACAGCCTGACGCGTAGTCCAGTGGCATGGTTATGGTGGCCTCATTTTATACTCCTGTCTGGGTGGGGCAGCCGTTGAGATCTGGAGGATGGTTGATGAGGAGATTATTTGGTGCCGGCAGGGTGCTGCAGGGTATCGCTCATGGCTGTGATCCCTGGGTCACCAGAGATTGGAGGATAGCAGGCAGAGGATCTCTGCTTCCAGGTCCCCTTGAGTCCAGAGTCCAGGGTCACAAAGTTTCGCATTGTCTGGGTTCCGTGGGACTTTATTCATGCATGAGGCTTGGCCAGCTGGAGTGTCGGGAAAGCGGCCTGGAGCATGGTGGCAATTGGGTAGAGGAGGTCAGCTGCCAAGGCTGGGTCCCTTAGGGCAGAGTGGGGTTCTCACCTGCCACCCTCTGGGGCACCCCTAGTGAAAACAGCCTGACTCGGAGTCTGGATATAGCTGATAAAATTTGTTTATCTCAGTGGCTTTGCTCTAATTACTGTTAACCTTTTCCCAAGCATCCTGTTTTCTTGACTTCCTTTACACTCTCCCCTTGCTTTTTGCTAACCCTTTATTAAACTTTGCTTTTAATTACTGATTTTTGATAGTAGTAAGGCAATATTACTTCACAATAGGATATGAGATTTGCCTCCTCCTCCTTTCTGCCTGCCTTGCAGCTGCTAGAGAGGAGCCTAGAGGGCCTATGGATAAGGCAGATGCTGCCATGCCTCTTCAAGCACATTTCCCCTGCTAAGGAAAGAAAAGTATGACAGGAAATCCAAAGGATGAAAGACAGTGAGCATATTGTCAAGAAAACAACTAAATAACTATATAGATATTTTCCTTCAATGTACATTACTGTTTCTCAGTTCAACCTCTGTTCTCCTGGTTCCCTCTTCTAAGCAGAGCAATTACACTCTACCCCTCACACCCAGATGTCCTCAGTTTGGTACCTTGACTAAGAGACTTTGATGTTAATGGAAATCCTCCCTTTTGGAGACTGTTTACATTGATAAATTCTTACTTCAATATGTGCTTTTATGAATCACCCTGCCTCCAACCCCAAACTCCAGGAACTATCAGACTATTTTTTTCCAAATGCAGCTTTCTTATCCAAATAAATTCTCATTCTCATGTGACCTGCTAAGAATTTAACAGTTTTTCCATATCATTACAACCATGCGAGCTAGAATAACTTATTTTCTACACCTTTTTTTACTTAAAATATGCTCTCTGACTCGGCTGCTTTGGAACTTTGTTAGAAAGGCCCAATCTCTGACTCCACTGCAGATATACTGAATCAGAGTTTGCTTTCCAACAATAGCCACAGGCTACTAGCATACACAATAAAATGCTCTCTACCACCTGAACTGGAGTTATCTTGGGGTCCTGGGATTGCCTTAGTTTACTGGTGAGAATTGTTCCTTCTTTCTGCATGCTGAATGTAGATTGCAGAGTGGTTCCACTCAAGAGAGGACAAGCCAGTGTATCTCCCTCTACCATGCTCTGAACTCATGTTGTTGCACAAGCTCTTAGATTTCTTAGATTGTTTTCTGTTGCCTTCTCTATATATTTCATTCTTAAGTGAGGGACAGGATATCAGAATGTTTTACAATAGTATTAATCTTTTACAGATAAGTTGATATGTAATTATTTGAAATATACCAGATATGCACTGGAGTTTTCAGGAGGAGAAAGGAGCATCCCGAGTAATGTGGAGACCCTATGACAATTCTCCACCAACTGGGTCAGTGATTCAGTGCAAGGACCTGATGATATGATGCTCCTTGGATCCTGCAGTGTACTGGGTACCTCTGGAACCACACCTGGGGATGCTCTGGGGACCATGTGGTGCCAGGAATTGAAGCCAGCATGCTCCCTAGCCAAGTACCATCTTCCAGCCTCTAAAGTTGCTTTTTTCATATGTGACTTCACAAAACCTCTTACAACAGTCTTGAAAAAAAGTCGTGTTCTCATTATGAGATGAGAAAGGTATGGCTTGTTCAAGTTCTCATAGTTGAACAGAGACAAAATCAAGCATTGATCCTTTCTTCTGTGCCATGCTGCTTTTCTTTTATAACCAAAAGCCAAGTATAGAGACTGGTGCAATAGCACAGTGGGTAGGGAGTTTGCCTTGCACATGGCCAACCCGGGTTCAATTCCCAGCATCCCAAGAGTAATTCCCGAGCACTGCCAGGAGTAATTCCTGAGTGCAAAGTCAGGACTAACCCCTGAGCATCGCTGGGTGTGACCCAAAAAGAAAAAAAAAGCCAAGTGTAATTACTTACCAAGTGCTGTGATCAATCATTATACCATTTATGTATCTGTCACACAGGTGAGCAAGTTATTTTTTTTTATCTAAAGACCATGCATCTTTCTTTGAGCAGCCCACATTTGTAGGTGGTCAATGATAAGTAAATTGCTAATTCAGTGTGTTAAGTGCTACCATGGTTGTAAGTGCTGTGAGCTACCACAGAAGGGGCATCTACCTCAGCATTAGATTAAGGTTCAGTTAATTTGTAAGCATGACCCTCAGGGTGAGACCTGAAAGAAATGAAAGAAAAGACTCAAGAGAAATATTTGAGCAGAGGAAATACAGTGCACAGATAAGAAGTGAGACCACGGGGGCTTGTTCAAGGATGGAAAGAAATATGTTGTGGGCAGAGCAGCCTAGGAGAGGTTAGAATTGAGGTTAATGGATAATAGTATGGGGAAAAAACCCAGAAACAAACAAAATTTCACTTGTGAGAAGTGTTGATGTCACAGAGATGTGCTTCAGAGCCTCAAGGCAGAGATCCATGGATGATTTTAAAAACACAGGAGGGCTCAACCACATTTGTACCTTAGAAAGAACTTTGAAGAACTGGCTCATAAAAAATCATGAAGATTTAGAAATCAGTTGAAATATTTAATATGGCCAAGAAAAATCTATAGCGTGATCTACAATAATATTAGAGAGATTAGAGAAGTAATAAGTAGAGTTATTTAAGAAGAAAATCTTGATAGAGTTTCAACAATGTGATGTGAATGTGACCAAGAGAGGAAAATCAGGTTGACATGCTTCATCTTGGGGGTTTGGCACAGTATGAACATTAGTACCATACATTTAAATATGAAAGGAAAATTTACTTACATTAAAGTACATACCATGCACAGTAGATACAAAGGCCAGGAGGATTGCCCCATAACTAGAAACCTGCTTCATGAGAGGAGGGGAGAAGGCAGATGGAATAGAGAAGGGATCATTAAGAAAATGATGGCTGGAGGAAGCAGTCAAGATGGGAGATGTGTGCCAAAAGTAGATAATGGACCAAACATGATGACCTCTCAGTGTTTGTGTTGCAAGCCAGAATGCCCAAAAGTAGAGAGAGAGTATGGGGAATATTATCTGCCATGGAGGCAGGGGGAGGGTTGGAAAGAAGGGGGGTATGTGGAGGTCTAGTTCTGTTCAGCAGGGAGAACCCTTCGTGGGGCTGAGAAGGGGACGCAGCCGAATGAACAGACGCAGAGCCTGGAGGAGGGAGAAAAGGCATGTATTCTATGGCAGTTACAGTATTTATACCTCCCTGCTGGGAGGAGGTGGTATAGTATGCATGCTGGGACCCCCAATAGAAATGCAGGGTGTGGCATGAGCCTTAGCTAGTGATAAACAAATGCTGATAGGATAAAATCAGTAAGATTAGGAGTGGCAACCTTTGCTAGGTGTGGCATGGGGTTAGCTAGTGATAAACAAATAGTGACAGGATAAGATCAGTAAGGTAAAATGGCTCCCTACAGGTGGAGGGATGGGTGTTTGATCATTGTGCAATTGTAACCCAAACATGAAAGCTTGTAACTATCTCACAGTGATTCAATAAAATTTTTTTTAAAAAAGTGTATGCCATGCACTGGGACTGATGGAGTTTTATGATCTGACACTATGTATGGTACACCAAACATTATAAGGGGTCACTCCTGAGCAAAGGGCCAGTTATAGCTCCTAAGTGTCACTGGGTGCTGCCAACCCTCCCCTCTAAGAAAAGACGCTTTTATAAATTATGTAAAAATTAAACATGAATACTAGGTAATCTACTTAATCTGGCTCATTGTTCCCTTGTCATGTTATAGAAAGTCTCCTTATGGGTCATTAGCAAGTGAACATGCTTGCTTGAATAAGTGGGCTATCATTGGCATGCTCAGTGAGAAATATTTGCACAGCATGATGTCTTTAACAAAGATCATTAGAGAAGAAAACATTGAAGATTCTAGGATTTTCAAGCAAATTATTTTTCTAACTGCAGTCACTTGGTTGAGGAACTATCAAACATAGGTTAAAGTGAAAGCTACACAGATATTTTAAAAGATTCGTGATATTGGTGGTGGAGAATGAGCAATGGTGGAGGGATAGGTACTTGACCATTGTATGACTGAAACATAATCAGAAAGTGTGTAAGTCTGTAATTGTATCTCCCGGTGTTTCATTAATTTTTTTTTAAATAAATAAAATAAAAGTGAAGAAAAAATGTTAAAATAAAAGAAGACTCATGACATTAAAAAATAAAAGATAAGTAATAGATATGTGTGTTTGTCATATATATGTAGATAGATAGATAGATAGATAGATAGATAGATAGATAGATAGATAGATAGATAGATAGATATGTGTTCACAAAAGGGGCCAGCAGCACGGGGCACTCTATCTCTCCTGCCACTCTCATTCAGTAGTCTCACACCACTTCCCCCACCCCAGAGCAGCTGATGGAGATGGGCAGGCGAAGGAAAGAACAAGTGCCAGGCTGGTTGGTATCAGTTGCAGTTTATTCCAATCTCCGTTCCGTTCTGTTCTGCTTCTCTCTCTTGCGACCCCAGATCTTATAGTCTTAAGTTTATATAGCAATCACATAGGGTGGAAACACAAAGGGTAGGTCTGAACATTAACAAATCAACAAAGAGAGGTAAGACCACTCCTCAAGGACAAAATCTCATCTAAGGAAATTACTAGGAGATCTGTTCAACGGTGGGATCCAAACAAGGGTGTGTCACTTTCTCCTTTACTCAGCTAGTAATCCACTTACATAGTTGTAGTAAATCTACTTCTAATATTTCTAGCAATGTCATTCTGTATGAGCACAGTAAGAGATATAACCTTAAAGTTTGGTTCTTCCTGAGGACATCTCACTATACATTCCAGACCACAGGAAGATTAACCTAGGAAGCCAGGTTAATCTTCCTAACCCCAGCAGGGTCCTAATCTCGTCATTACCTTTGGATCATGATAGCATTGTCCATGATCATGCCCTCAACTTATAGTTGAGTATTGTGGTGCTTTGGCCTGGCCCATTTTGATGCCAGGGTAGTTCACAGCTTGCCCTGGGTCCATTCTGTCCCTTGTTGGGACCCAGCTTTTGGGGTGCTAGGAACAAAGGGCAACTGAGTCGAGAAAGCAGATGCCCAGGAGTAAATATTATTCAGAGTCAATCAACTCCCAAGTTACAAGAGCATAATATTAACTGTCTTCCCGTGTTCATACAGAAAGGACATTGCTTTAAGATAAACTATGCAAAAGAGAGAAGAGCAATATTTACCTTATAATACAAGTTCAATGTCTTAGAAGGATCTGATCTTACAAGTTAACAGAATCTGATTAGGGTAAAAGGTGATTAACTTGTTGGGAAGGAGGGTGCAGAGAAGAGTTTACAGATAAGCAAAGGAATGGGAGTGTCTCAGGAGCACTGTGATGGATGTAACCCGATAAACCTAAGTTCCCTGCAGCAAGGCTGAAAGGACAAACCCAATGTTCTCCTATAGATAGATAGATAGATAGATAGATAGATAGATAGATAGATAGATAGATAGATCACATCCCCCAGGAAGAAACCAAGCCTGAAAATGTGCGAATTTTTGTTGTTAACTACTACAAGCTTCTCCACCACAGCTCAAGTGTCTATAAATTATTTTCAGTATTATCTCTGATATTACATGTAAAAACAAATCTTTTTTAAAAATAACTCCATGTATTTTAAATCTGTAAAAGAAGGTCATATAAGTTAAATATTCATACATTTTTTTGAAGTATTAAGAAGTTAGAACAGAGAAGCAGTTGCCTTATCGCTTTAGCACAAAAATAAGAACAGAAAGCAACCTTAATATTTTAGTGGTCAAAGAATAAAATTCAATTATAAAATATTTCAAGTTTGAATAAGCAATTTATGTATATATTTAAATAACTAAGAAATTATATTTATCTCAAAAATGTCATATCTGTATTTTTTATTGAAGTAGCATTTCATTACAGCATAACATAATTTTTGATATGCATCACTGAAAATCAATAAGGGTTTATTCAACCTTAAATTAACTACCAATATTTTCCCCTTTGGCCAAATTTACCCACCTACTGTAAATCTTCTAGTTGGTCTTAGAGTCCAAAAGTTTGTTTTTATTTTTAGTTTATCCATTTTTTTCTATCTATCACATGTAAGTAGAGTATAATTATATTTGTTTAAGTTAGCTATCTGTTATAATTAATTTTTTTGTTTATTACAAGTTCATTTTAATTGACATGCATCCTCCTTCAGCTTGCATCAGAGTGTTATAAAGACAAGTGTTCCACTCACTGTTTCAGTGATCACAGGGTGTTGTCAAGGAGACTGACTTCTACAACTCAGTATCATTTTTAGAGCTACTCTGAGCAAAATTTTCCCCATGTTTAATGCCAGCAAAAATTCTCATGAGTAAATGAGATATAAAAAAAAAAACCAAGCTCCTGGAAGAGAGCGACACAGAGTCTCTTGCACCCGAGCCTGGCTGCCTTCACCGGGGTCCCTCGTAGGGGGTGGGTTGAGTTTCCCTCCCCACCCCGAGCAGAGCCCCGGCACCTGAAGACCTCTGGGACCCAGCTACAGCCATGCTCAAGGCCCCTCTCCACACATTCAGACGAGCCTCACACATGAAAGAACCGGCAGAGGAACCCAGGTATGTGGGACCCAGGGTTGAGATCTCCAAGCCTGCTCAGATCAGGACTGGGCCTCTTCTATCCAGATCCCCCATTTTCCAGTAGCTAGGTGCTCACACCCAGAAACTGCCCCCAGCACTGTGTAATCCCATCAAAGGCCAACATCCAGAGACTATAAAACCAAGCTCCCTGAAGTGCCCATCTGCAGAGTGGCTGCCCGACATCTTATAGCCTAGTTCTCCCTCTCCGAGAACCTGGCAAGCTACTAAGAGTTTCCTGTCTGCATGGGAGAGCCTTGCAAGGTCCCCGTGGCATATTCATATACCAAAACCAGTAACAATGATGGGAACTCATTCCCTGACCCTGAAAGAGCTTCCAATGTGGCACCGTTGGGAAGGATGAGTAAAGAGAGGCTTCTAAAATCTCAAGGCTAGGATGAATGGAGACGTTACTGAGACTGCTCAAGAAAATCGACCATCAATGGGATGATGATGATGATGATGATGATGATGTTGAAATGAGATATAGTTACTTTTAATCCTATAGAGGATATGAGTCCTTGGCTGATAAGCTTTCTCTTACTCTTAGTTTTAAATAAGAAAGTCAGTGCAGATTTTTGTAGTCAAATTGTGGGACATAATGTTCACAAACCCTTGAGGTTTGTCATAGGCTGTGCTTCGCAAGAACTAAAAAAATACCTGCTGTTTATAGTATTTCATAAAATTGTAAGAATAAAACATGTATAAAATGTAATGTAAACAAAACGGCATTCCTCTTGTCTTATCTCTCCATCTCCAGAAAACAAATGTTTGTAATGGTTTTTAAATTTAAATTGCCATTACTATCCTGATGGCTTTATGATAGCTAAAATAAATTGGCCTAATATGAAAGGAACCTAATTTTAAGAAGTGACAGAAAATCTTAAAATGAATATCAAAAGAGAAGTTGTTTAATAACAATATGCTAACAAAATAGCCTGGCCTCTAAACAGGACTCTGGTCTTCGGAGACTTTTAAAGAATCCCTCACTCCTCCTACACCCATACAGACCAGTGGTCCACATGAATGCTTCTTTCAAGCACACATTCAACATGGCACGATGAGAACAGAAAATACATGTAATAATTTGATCTCAAGTCAGTAATACCCTTCTATGACAATTTCATAATGTACAAGTGAATTTGAGAGGTGAACAATGTGGCTTTTGTGTCATGCTGTGGAACCTGGAATCAAGATTTAATGGGAGTCAAGATTTAATGGGAAAACCTAAACAGGCACTGAAGTGCAAACACTGAAGCAGGCAATTCTTTAGATTTCAGAGAAGCTAGGTCACTAATTCTGAACTAAAAAGTCTCCACCAGGCTGGGTGATAGTACAGCAGGTAGGGTACTTGTCTCTCATGCAGCAGACTCAGGTTCAAGCCTTGGCACTCTACATTTCCCCAGGCTCTGTCAGAAATGCAGAGCCAGGAACAAGTTCTGGGCACTGCTGGGTGTGATCCCTCCCCCCCAAAAAAACCCAATTAAATAAATAAATGAAAAGAATCCTCATATAATGAATGCAACCTAAGAGACTAAAAATGTTGTTAACACTATACTCTATGTGCTTGTGTCTCTAGCTTTTCTCCACTAAACTTTGTATATGACTTTACTTGTATTCAATTAGTATTCAATTCAATGTGCTCCCCAGTGGTGTTCAGCAGAGTTGGGGGAACCCTTCCCATTTGTTCTCAGGCAAACTGGCTGGTGGTTCAGATTGGAGACCACTAAAGATAGGGATTCCCATGCCTGTGCTGTGCACTCCAGAGTCACAGCCAGTGGTGCTCAAGGGCTTCTAGATCCAGGGCTGCATGCTTTAATAATACTCAGGGAACCAGACAGTTTACAGGGTTCAAGTGAGGATTAGACACATGCAAGGCATGAGCCTTAACCTCTGTATTATATACTCAGTCCTCCCTCCTACTCATTTATAAATCTTGAGTACATGGCATAAAACTTGGCACTTGTAGATGACAAAATTTATTTGTTATACTTACATTCTAGTAACTACATAAAAAACACAATTAGGTAGAAACCAACTGGATATTCACCAGCCCCTGCCCCTTCTTTTATCACCTTGGTCAATAACTAGTCTATATCTCCAGACTTCACTGTAGGTAAGTGTATCCTTATAGCTTAACCTTACTGCTGTTTTGGACAAAAAAAAAAATAGTGTGTCACTTTTCAGGCTGGTCCATTAAAGCTTTAATAAGATTCCCCCACTATCATTTCCCTTATGTCTCTGGATGTTAGCACCTAGAGAAATCTTTGAAGTCAGTATGAGAAAGCAGTATAGCCCACATCACTTTGAATCCATGAGTGACAATCTTAGATGGTCCCTTTCTGCCAATTAACTCAGAATGAGTGAGTTTGTGTTTCTTGTTTGTTTGTTTTGGGGCCACACCTGGAGAGATAATTTCTGGGGGTTTGTCCAATGCTGATTTGGATGTTTGGGATTCAAACCAGCATCAGCCCTTTGCAAGACAAGGCAAAGGCCTTAACTTCTGTACAATTTCTCAACCCCATAAACTTTTGTTTTCTTAAACTACTTAGGTGTCAGCAACTAGAACTGTCATAATACAGTGCATTAAATATATGGTACTCAATTAGCATTTTTCAAGGAAAGTTATGTCAATGTTAAGTGTGCTATTTAAAATGTCTAGGCTTGAGTTCTGGACTTCTCCCCTACTCGTTCAGAAACTTTGGGAATATACAACACTCTAGTCCCAATTCAGATTTGTTGAGAAAACTACATGAATTCTCACATAGCTATGTCCTAGCATAGTGCTTGGCACATTAAACCATACAGTTAATGTGAGATAAAGGCCTTAGCCCTTCAAGAACATTTTCTGGTGAGAACAGTTTTGCATTTTTAGATTGCATTTTCTCATTTATCCAGAAGGCCTCGAAGACTACTCAAAGACTATACTGGGAGGTAGAAACCCTGAATGCCTTTCAAAATCTTTCTAATCTATGGATTCAATTGAACCAAATTTTGTTGCCTACTCAGATCAGGTCTTCACAGGGCAAATTCCCTGGTAACTTGGAGGTAAGCATACATGGTTGTGTACAAGTTTGACCCTACTGATTTCTAACCAGCCAGCACCATGGAAGCACTTATTTCATGCTATTTGTTTGCAAACTGCTCTCAAACACCACAATCAGCTGGACTTGGCTTTGGCCAATTCTCCCTGTAAACAAATGAAATAAATAACTCAGATTACATTTATGTCTAAATAAAAGACCCACACATTTTCCAATATTTCTCCTTGAAAATCGGGCAAATGGGTTTTAACCATTTTGGTGTCATAAATTCTTTCAAAATTCTGAATGAAAACTTTGGATTATTTCCCTGAGGAGCAGAGGGAAAGAGAAAAAAAACAGAAGCATGTATTCATAAGATATGTTTAATATTTTATTGATTTACCTTTACCTTTGTATTTATTTTTGTTAATTAGCTTTATGTCAAGTAGTAATTAATACTAAAGAAAAGCTAGTCAAATTTTTCTGGAGCGTATAAGATGAAAATAAAATTTCCCATTACTCTCACTTTCCCTCAGCCTAATTTGTCAGAAGTCATGCTGTTAATACTCCTTAACATATATTTCCATTTAAGAATACAACCATATAGGGGCCACAGTGGTAGTACAGTGGGAAGTACAGGATGTTTGTCTTGCATGCAGCCAACCAGAGTTCAATCCCCAGCATCCCATATGGTCCACTGTTCAGTGCTAAGAGTAATTGCTGAATCCAGAGCCAGGAGTAACTCCGGAGCATTTGTGGGTGTGGCCACAAAAAACCAACTAAACAAATAAATGAAAAACACCAAAACCAAAACAAAACTATATGTATAAAGGTCTCATTTTTCTTAGTGGCCCTGGGTCTTAAAAATGACAGCAAACTGAATCCATGCAAAGGGATATTATTAATAGGTAAAAATTACAACTACTGAAAGTATGTTTGGTAAAAATATTAAAAATAAATTGCTGTTGCTAATAAATGTAGAGTTAAACAATAAAACCATTTATCTAGTAAAGTATTTTTTGTTACAAAAATTAGCATAAATATTTGCTTCCATTTTGTCTTGTAAATTGATATAGACAGAATATCTTTTTTTCTTTATTTTATGCTTGGTTAAATTTTTTATTAAAAAATTGTTTTATTGAATCACCATGAGATACAGTTACAAGGCTTTTATACTTGAGTTTCAGTCATACAATGATCAAATACCCATTCCTCCAGGAGTGCACATTTTCTATCACCAATGTCCCCAGTATTCCCCCAATTCTAACCCTCCCTCTGCCTCTATGGCAGACAATTTCCCCCATACTCTCTCTCTACTTTGGAATGTTATGGTTTGCAATATAGATACTTAAAGGCTATCATGTTTGGTCCTTAATCTACTTTCAGCACACATCTCTCATTCCAAACAATCCCTACATCCATCATTGATTTAGTGATCCCTTCTGTATTCTAGCTGTCTTCTGCCCCAGCTCATGAGGCAGACTTCCAACTATGGAGCAATATTCCTGGCCTTTGTGTCTACTGTCCTTGGTGTCAGTCTCATATTATGTTATTTTATATTCCACAAATAAATGCAGTCATTCTATGTATGTCCCTCTCTTTCTGACACATTTTACTTAGCATGATACTCTCCATGATACTCTCCATGACCATCCACTTATAAGCAAATTTCATGACTTTATCTTTCCTAACAGCTGCATAGTATTCCATTGTGTAGATGTATTAAAGTTTCTTTAACTAGTTTCCAGTTCCAGTTCTGGCTATTGTGAACAGTGCTGCAATGAACATAAAGGAGCAGATATCATTTATACTCTGATTTTTTGCACCCTCAGAATTTCCAACACTTAAACCTTTATTCTTTGATGGCTTGAAAGTATTCCTAGAATATATTTAATGAAAATTTTCCCTGGCTCCATTTCTTTTTTTTTTCACTTGAATATCACATAGGTTTATTATTAGGATCAAACGGAACAATGTGTATCACAATAAATTGAAAATTTCAAGGAGACTGTGTCATTTTGACCGTATTATGTGGACATGTAACAGATTGCAGTGTATGGTGCTTCCTTAAACAGAATTCTCTAATGTTCTATGGATGAACAAGCTGTATAGAGAATGTCTTTTTTTGATTTTTGAAATCTTTTCCTTTCATAAATATCTCCATTCTTTCTGTAACTATGATATCAGGAAATATTACAGTATTCTTAGGAATTACCCTCCCTCTCTCCCACTCTCCCTCTTTTCCTTCCCTCCTTCCTTCCCTCATTTCCTCTATCCTTCCCTCCTTCCCTCCCTCTTTCCTTCCTTCTTCCTTCCTTCCTTCCTTCCTTCCTTCCTTCCTTCCTTCCTTCCTTCCTTCCTTCCTTCCTTCCTTCCTTCCTTCCTTCCTTCCTTTACCTGGCCCCATTTCTTCTAGGAAACTTTCATCTTTTTTTCTCATAGTATCAGTTACATACTTCATGTGTCTGAAATGGCATTATTCCAACATTTACATGGTTGGCTGTTTCTTTTATACCCCTGTTATATGTCATCTGAGTTTATCATCTAGTGTTGCCAATATTCTTTGATGTACCTAAGTCTTTTTCACATTCAGCTTTATAATATGTCATGTGGGTTTATCATTGGGAAACTAAAAGCAAATAGCTATCTGCCTGGCTGTCCATTTGTGAACTGCATAACAAGTATATAGTGATCAATCACCAACAGAAAGAAGTCTTAGTGAGTAGTCACTCATCATCATGGTGTACATCTATTGTTTATGTAGTGACGTTAGTGACATTGTAGTGACAAAAGAGGTAACAATGAAGTCTGTACTTTATTCAGTGACCTACAGTTACTATATCGCAGTAAGTGAAAAATGCCATGTTGCTGTAAGACATCTTTTATTTAAGTAACCATATTAACTCAAATTTGGTCATATTAGAACCATTAAAAGTGCCTATGTATGTATCTGTAGATATTTATATACTTTAAAAAATGTATTATACTATGCTTTATATTTTTCTAATTAATGCATTTTGGTGCCCATTTCATATGGTTATACACATCATATTTATGAATCTTTAAATTGTTCTTACTGTTTTTGTAATAGCAACAAATATAATAATGAACATTTCTATAGAAGCAACTTTTAACCTTAGTGTAAGTATGGATACAAGATAAAATTTTACAATTGGAAGTGTTATGTCAGAGGAAAATGCATTTTACTTTTTGGGGTGGAGCTACCAAGCAGTGTTTAGGGATCAGGGGATTTCAGAAATCAAATCCTGTTTGGGAACATACGAGGCATGCTTTGTAAGCTCTGTGTTATTTCCCAGTCTTGAAATATGTATATGTATTTTAGAAATTGGTACAAAGGGTCAGGGAGATTGCATAGAGTGAGGCACAAAGCCCACCCTGATTCAATCCTAAGCACTACAAATGGTTACTTGAGCACTTCCAGGAGTGATCCTTGAGCACAGTCAAAAGTAAGCCCGGACCATAGCCACTGTGGCTCAAAAAGAAAAGAAAAGGATATTGATAAGTATTGTCGTCAAATATATTACACCACATTACAGTCTCATAATGTGAAAATTCCTATTTCACAAACCAGGTGTCATAAAATTTTGTCATCTTTCCAGTATGATAGCACACTGAAGACATTTGCATGTCATTTCAGAGTGAAATTTAGGAGCGTCCCTCTTTCCTTCAAATCAACTTTAAAAAAATGTAGCCGAGGAGTCACCACCCACAAACCGCCTCTCTGGCTCCTGATCGAGTTGCTTAATGGCCATGATCCCAGAGACTCAGAAACAAATCTCGGAACCCAGTAGCTTTTGGCAGAAATCCCTCCAGATTTATTTATTAAAATTTCAGAATTCCAAAAGTGTCTAATGTTGCCTTTTTGACAGATCTAAGTGTTGGGGAAAAATCTCAAATAACAATGGTGGGTCCGGTGTCGAAATATTGAATGTAATCAAAGTAGAGAGTAATGTGGAAATCATCTGCCACACAGGTAGGGGGGTGTGGGATGTGGGGTATACTGGGGTTTTTGGTGGTGGAAAATGTGCACTGGTGAAGAGACAGGTGTTTAATCATTGTATGACCAAGACTTAAACCTGAAAGCTTTGTAACTGCTCTCATGGTGATTCAATGAATAATTCTTTTTAAAAAAGTAGCTGAACAGATGACTGGTTGAAGAAACTCTGGTACATCTATACAATGGAATACTATGCAGCTGTTAGAAAGAATGAGGTCATGACGTTTGCATATAAGTGGATCAGCATGGAAAGTATTATGCTAAGTGAAATGAGTCAGAAAGAGAGGGACAGACATAGAAAGATTGCACTCATCTGTGGAATATAGAATAATAGATATAAGACTAACACCCAAGAATAGTAGAAATAAGTACCAGGAGGTTGTCACCATGGCTTGGAGGCTGGTCTCTCATTCTGGGCAACTCAGAGAAGGGAACAAGAAGTAAAATGTGGTTGGAGGTCATGTGGGGGAAAGGTGATGAGGGCCAAATATAGACTAGAGACTGAACACAATGGCCACTCAAGACCTTTATTGCAAACCACAACACCTAATCAGAGAGAGAGAACAAAAGGGAATACCCTGCCATAGTGGCAGTGTGGGGTGGGGGGAGACGGGACTGGGGCGGGGGGGAGGGATGTTGGTTGGGTTTACTGGTGGTGGAGAATGGGCACTGGTGAAGGGATGGGTGATCAAACTTTGTAAGGGAGAAACATGAGCACAAAAATGTATAAATCTGTAACTGTACCCTCACGTTGACTCACTAATTAAAAATAAACTATTAATAAAAAATAAATAAAATGCTTACCCTGAATTTGCTAATATTTTATAAAACAATACTTTAAAAAAAATAAAGACTTAACAACTCTCTGATGAGATATAATAATTTCCACATAAAAATTGATTATTTATACTTATTTTGGAGCTTTGTCATCTAAGCAATTTTCAGCTCTAGAATTGCATCAATAGTTGTGTGTTTTGTCTACCTTAAAATAAGTGTTTTAAATTTTTTAATAAATTTTAAAATAAAAAAATGTAGCTGATAATGTGGCTTGATTAATGTCTTCAGGATGGTGTGTGAGAAGAATTGATATATTTTACAGAACAATTAGTTTTGTAGAGACTCTCCTACAGTTTTAGAAAGTACCTGACTTGCAAGGATCATACCTACTAAATGACAGTTACACTCTGATCATCATAAACATCCAAAACCTTCTTAAGAGTACAATGCCTAGTTGAAAACATTGTATTCTACACCTCAAATATCCTTACCAAGATTTAACATTTTTAAGCCATCATGAACAAATGAACAAGATACAGTAAGATGTTCTTTCAGCAAGCCACCCTGTTCTTTCAGCAAGCCTAATTATGCTAGAAAATTCTAAAGAAATTTGAAGAATTCCACAAAAATTATTGTAGCAAAGAAATTTCACTTTAACTTGAGATTATTGCTCTCAGGCAGAAGAGAAATATATAGTTGATAAAATCTTGCACAAGTCACACCACAGTCCAGATGAGGTTAAAAAGACATAGGAGTAGTTCCATGAAATCAAAGAGGACATGAGGAAATGGAAACATATACCCTGCTCGTGGATAGGGAGAATCAATGTTGTCAAAATGGCAATACTCCCTAAAGCATTATACAGATTCAATGCGATCCCTATAAATATACCCATGACACTCTTCAAAGAAATGGATCAAGCAATCCTAAAATTCATATGGAATAACAAACGTCCAAGGATAGCTAAAACAATTCTTGGGAAAAAGATGATGGGAGGCATCACCATCCCCAACCTCAAACTTTACTACAAAGCAGTAACAATTAAAACAGCATGGTACTGGAACAAAGGCAGAGCCGTAGACCAATGGAACAGGGTGGAATATCCCTACACACAACCCCAAATGTATGACCATCTAATCTTTGATAAGGGAGCAAGAGATGTGAAGTGGAGCAAGGAAAGCCTCTTTAACAAATGGTGCTGGCACAACTGGACAACCACATGCAAAAAAATGGGTTTAGACCTTGACCTGACACCATGCACAAAAGTCAGATCAAAATGGATTAAAGACCTCAACATTAGACCACAAACCATAAGGTACATTGAAGACAAGGTTGGCGAAACCCTCCACGATATTGAAGATAAAGGTATCTTCAAAGGTGACACGGAACTAAGCAATCTAGTAAAAACAGAGGTCAACAAATGGGACTACATTAAACTAAAAAGCTTCTGCACCGCAAGAGATACAGTGACCAGAATACAAAGACTATCCACAGAATGGGAAAGGATATTTACACAATACCCATCAGATAAGGGGTTGATATCAATGGTATATAAAGCACTGGTTGAACTCTACAAGAAGAAAACATCCAACCCCATCAAAAAATGGGGCGAAGAAATGAACAGAAACTTTACCAAGGAAGAAATACGAATGGCCAAAAGGCACATGAAAAAGTGCTCTGCATCACTAATCATCAGAGAGATGCAGATCAAAACAACCATGAGATACCACCTCACACCACAGAGACTAGCACACATCCAAAAGAGCAAAAGCAACCACTATTGGAGAGGATGTGGGGAGAAAGGGACCCTTCTACACTGCTGGTGGGAATGCCGACTAGTTCAGCCCTTTTGGAAAACAACATGGATGATTCTCAAAAAACTAGAGGTTGAGCTCCCATTTGACCCAGCAATACCACTGCTGGGAATATATCCCAGAGGAGCAAAAAAGTATAGTCGAAATGACATCTGCACTTATATGTTCATCGCAGCACTGTTTACAATAGCCAGAATCTGGAAAAAACCCGAGTGCCCTAGAACAGATGACTGGTTGAAGAAACTTTGGTACATCTGTACAATGGAATTCTATGCAGCTGTTAGAAAAAATGAGGTCATGACATTTGCATATAAGTGGATCAGCCTGGAAAGTATCATGCTAAGCGAAATGAGTCAGAAAGAGAGACACAGACATAAAAAGATTGCACTCATCTGTGGAATATAGAATAATAGACTAGGAGACTAACACCCAAGAATAGTATAAATATATACCAGGAGGTTGACTCCATGGCTTGGAGGCTGATCTCTCATTCTGGGCAACTCAGAGAAGGGAACACCAAGTAAAATGTGGTTGGAGGTCATGCGGGAGAAGTATTTTGGTACATCTATACAATGGAATACTATGCAGCTGTTAGAAAAAAGGAAGTCAAGAATTTTGTAGTTAAGTGGATGGGCATGAAAAGTTTCATGCTGAGTGAAATGAGTCAGAAAGAGAGAGACAGACATAGAAAGATTGCACTCATCTATGGTATATAGAATAACAGAGTGGGAGACTAACACCCAAGAACTGTAGAAATAAGTACCAGGAGGTTGACTCCATGGCTTCGAGGCTGGCCTCACGTTCCGGGGAAAGGTCAACTCAGAGAAGCGATCACCAACTACATTGTAGTCGAAGGCCATGTGGGGGAAGGGAGTTGCGGGCTGAATGAGGGCTAGAGACTGAGCACAGCGGCCACTCAACACCTTTATTGCAAACCACAACAGCTAATTAGAGAGAGAGAACAGAAGGGAATGCCTTGCCACAGTGGCAGGGTGGGGTGGGGGGGAGATGGGATGGGGGAGGGTGGGAGGGACACTGGGTTTACGGGTGGTGGAGAATGGGCACTGGTGAAGGGATGGGTTCCCGAACTTTGTATGAGGGAAGTATAAGCACAAAAGTGTATAAATCTGTAACTGTACCCTCACGGTGATTCTCTAATTAAAAATAAATAAATTTAAAAGAAAAAAGACATAGGAGTAGCACTAGGCAGTAAACATCCTGAACTAATAATTAAAAATTATTTAAAAATGGGAAGAAATTAAAAACAAAAGTATAGGAGCCATCATGATAGTGCAGTGGGTAAGGCAGTTGCCTTGCATGCAGCTGATCCAGGTTTGGTCCCCAGCATCCTGTATGGTCTCCTGAGTCCAACTAGGAGTTTTCACTGAGCACAGATCCAGGAGTAAGTCTTAAGCATTGCTGCGTGTGACCCCAAAACTGAAAAATTAAATAAAATTAAAAGAGAAGTATAAAATAAGATAAGAAAACATATCAATAGAAGATGCTGATTTATGTCTTCAAGAAAAAGACCCTTCTGGGTAATTTTGAGTTGGGTCTTTGAGAATGAGTATTAGTTCAAGTAGTGAAGATGAGAATAAAGGAAAAAATAATATGAGAAAGGGCAGGGGTAAAACCTTTTACAACCACTTCATGAAATAGGGCTATGCTCTGTGTGATAGAAAGTTAGGGTGTGGTGCACAGTCAACTAGAGACAAGTGTAGGGCAGGGAAAGATAACCAAACTGCTGACTGTTATGGGAATATGACCTATTACTTTCTGTTTTCACATGATCAGACTGCATTCCAACAAGTTTAGCACTTTAATACCTTCAATATTCCTGAGAGAATTTAAAAATATCTAAGAATTAGTCCATTTAAAAATTTTTTTCCTTTCTAGTTTTTTGGGGGGTTGAGGAGTTGACATACCCAACTGTCCTAAGGGCTTATTCCTAGTTCTGTACTCAGGGATCACTCTTGGTGGCTGGAGAGACCATATGCATCAAACCCAGGTCAGTCATGTGTAAGGCAAACTCCCTAATCGCTGAACTATTCCTTATTATATACATTATATGTATATAATGAAATACTGCTCAGCAATAAAAAAGATAAAATCATGTAATTCACTACTACATGAAGGGAACTAGAGGTATTGTACCGAGTGATATTAGTCAGAAGGCAAGGAAAAAATACAGAATTATATCTCTCATATGTGAAATACAAGGAAATACCATGAGGGAATAATAAACGGCCGGCAGCAGCAAATTCTAAGAGTCAAGCTACAGAAGTGAGCTTAATACATTGGTAAGGTGGAGAGAAGGGAAGGAGGGACCTTGGTGGAAAAACACTGATACTCTGGAGGAGACATGGAATTGAAACTATATTCCCAAAACTTTAACACTATGGTAAATGACCATGCCTAAATAAAAACTGAATACAACAAAAGCAATGATAAAGCATCTAGTCTTTGTTACTCGGCAGCCAAATGTGTGGAAGGTCAGCAACTAAGTGCGTGGCCCCTTGCAAGACTACAACCAAGTGTGTATAACCACTACAAACTCTAATAAAGGATTTATTTTTATGAAAGTTAATCATACTAGGGGGTATAACAGGATCCATCAACATTCAGCCTAATACATTGTCATAAGTGTTGGATTAATTTTTGTACAAACACCACAATGGACACACAGATAAAATTTTATTGAAAAGTGGACCAAGGGGCTGGAGCGATAGCACAGCGGGTAGGTGTTTGCCTTGCACGCGGCCGACCCGGGTTCGAATCCCAGCATCCCATATGGTCCCCTGAGCACCACCAGGGGTGATTCCTGAGTGCATGAGCCAGGAGTGACCACTGTGCATCGCCGGGTGTGACCCAAAAAGCAAAAAAAAAAGTGGACCAAATTATTTCTTAGACTGTCTTTGCAGATACTTCAGAAAATTTATTTGCCTTGTTGTTTTTGTTTATAGCATCCACATACATACTTGAAATATCAGAAAAAAGTCAAGTATAGTTCTACATCTTATAAAATATTACTAATTTCTTTCTTTTCATAGACTGTTCATAATTAGTTCATGGTTAGTTGAGAACTGGGAATTGGTGATTATAAAGCAATGAGTCTAATCCATTTCATAATCAAGGAAATTTTTTTTTAATTTTGAGTCACACCTGGCAATGCGCAAGGGTTACTCCTGACTCTGTACTCAGGAATTCCTGGTGATGCTCAGGGGACCATATGGGATGCTCAGCATTCCTGGTGATGCTCAGGGGACCATATGGGATGCTGGGAATTGAACCTGGGTCGGCCACGTGCAAGGCAAAACGCCCTACCCTCTCTGCTATCATTCAGCCCTAAATTCATTTTTTGTATTCCACTTGATTGAAAATGGGAAATTATATTAATAAACATTAAAATATTTTTCTAAGATCAATAAGGGAAGCAAAAGGGCTTTCGGCAGAGATTCTGGTTAATTAAAGCCTGATTATCCTTGAGTTCCTGGTGAGTCATCAGTATAAATATTTTTCTTTCTAAAGTGTTATTTAAAATGGGGTCTGGAGTAGCACAGAGTCTTGAACTTGAGATAAGTTGATGTGGATTTCAGAGCTAGCTCTGCCTCTCTTTGTAACCCTCAGCAGGTTTTACCCTTTTCTGTTTAGTCTCTCTGGGCCTCTGATTCCTTATCTGTAAAATGCCTGGGTTAGAAAAGACTATTCCTAAGAGTTGTGCAGCTTTAAAACTCTAAGATTCTCTTCTCTATGTAGAATAGGAATGTTTGTAGTAAATAAAAGAGTCCTAATGAAAACATTTTCCTGGAAAAATCTCTTCAAACTTCCAATACTGTCTACTAGGGCAGGCATAATAATAATTGCATTCATATGGGATATTTGGATAGTTAGTATATATTTTTATTAGTTCCTTGCTATTTAAATAAATGTATTGGATGTTATATTTTAAATCTTTTTTGTTCACTTCTGTATTCCCAGTATTAGTAATGGAGTCTTAGAAAGTATATGTTGAATGTATATGTGAACATTCATAAAGTCTGACAAGCAGTGTCCTGCCTTTTCTTGAGATATCAAATAGATAGTTGGGCCTAATACAGATGGAAGATACTCAATTTAGATTCATAAATATTTTATTTATGATATACTTTGCTTTTGTTGTCCATTTCTAAAGATTAAACCAAGCTATGTTCAGGGACCACACCTGGCATCGTCAATGGTGTTAATATCAGACCCGACACATACAAGGCTTGTGATGTACTATTAGACCTCATTCCCAGGACCATGAGCACTTTACTTATTCATTTTTTATTAACTCACTATAAGATATAGTTACAAAGCTTTCATGATTAAGTTTCAGTCATAAGATAATGGAACACCTATCCCTCCACCAGTGCACATTTTTCACCACCAATGTCCGTAGTATCCCTCCACTACCTCTACCCAACCCCACCCCCTGCCACTATGGCAGACCATTTCCCCCTTGCTCTCTCTCACTTTTAGGCATTATGGTTTGCATTACAGATACTGAGAGGCCATCATGTTTCGACCATGAACACTTTAAATGGGATATCTTCATCCATTTTTCCTTTACCGGTTCAAAAAGTCCCTAGAGATTTACCGACAGGATCTTTATTTTTTTTCTTTTTGGGTCACACCTGGTGATGCACAGGGGTTACTCCTGGATCTGCACTCAGGAATCACCCCTGGCGGTGCTCAGGGGACCATACGGGATGCTGGGATTTGAACCTGGGTCGGCCGCGTGCAAGGCAAACACCCTACCCGCTGTGCTATCGCTCCAGCCCCAGGATCTTCTTTCTTTAAAGATGAACAAAGTTATCAAAGATATCGATTGTACTCAATGACCCAGTTGGTGAATGGTCACAGGAAAGGCAAGGATGATTTAATTTATTGTAACAAAGTTAGTGGATTAAATACATTTATTGTGTCAAACACCCTATTCATTATCAAACAAACCCTCAACAAACTCAACACAACTATATCTATAAAGTAAATGATTTTGCTGAGTGATGTCAGTTTTGTTTTTAGTTTCTTTGCCTTCACTGAGTCACCTCAGTTATCATTGAAGGCAGAGCCTGTCCAGAATACTCTGAAGCAACATGATGAGTAGGAGGAAACGAAGGTTTTCTTCACAGGCTTTGCCCATATGCTGCCCCATTGTCAAGCCTGTTTTATTGCTGAGTAACTTTGGTGGGTTGGGTTAAAAATGCAATGAAAGAAATCTTTTGAGAGCTGTCATCTGCCTAAAGTTTCAGCTTCCTGTTATCTTGTAAGGCTCTGGAGACAGATGCTCAAAAGTGACCCACTTTCTACTGACATTTACACAATGAGATTGCCCATACCTCATACCTCATACCTCATACCTCCCTTGTTGGGACTGCTAACCACAATAATCTGCAGTCTTGGGGCAAAAATTCTTGAGACTTTTCCAAAACCCATAATAATTTTTAATCTAAATATAACATTTATCTGTTACATTAACTCTATCCTATTCATAAAGTATAGATGAGAATGATGGTGTCAGATGTCTTAGATAAAATTTTATGGTTTTATAATCAAATCATAAAAGTTTAGTTTTATTTTTATTGAATTGTCATATACCAAATACTTACTATCACTTATCAGCACCAAGACTTTTGCTAGGTTTTATGAGGTAACATGTGAATGACTAAGACATAAGTTTCCTCTAAATTACATTATATCATAAAGTATTGGTACCATTGAGTGGGAACAAAAGTTCTTACCATTAACTAAGAAAGCGTATCACTTATCAAATACTTTCTATGTACCACAGACTGAACTAAGAATTTTACATGGATTATATTAGACTTAAGAAGTTATAAATGCTAGTGTCTTCATTTTATCAATTAAAAACTGAAGCACAGAAAAGTTAAAAAACATACAAGGACACACAGCAAGAAAGACACAAACTAGAAGTAAAAACCAACCATCCTGAGTCCAGTCCTAAGAATTATACATTTTGCCCAAGTGAGTAATGAAGTATCTTTTCCATAATAAACATTCAAGCTCAAGTTAGGAGCACAGAAGAGGGGTTCAGAAACACTTTATAAAGAAGTCTATTCTTCAGGATCTTGAAGAATGAGTGGTATTTTGTTGGCTAGTGAAAAGCAAATATTTATCTAGGGATTGAAAGTTATCTGATCAAAGATAGGGTAGAATAAATCACCTTGTCATATTTGGGAAATGATAAATTCTGTTGAGTGTGTTGTTTGTTTGAAGCAAAGCACCAAGGGAGAGGTAGTAGGGCTTGCATTGTTTGGGTAGGGGCATGGGGAAAGTCACACCCAGCAATGCTCAGAAGTTACTCCTGGCTCTGCATTCAGGAAGCACTGCCCTTTAGCACTGGAATTCAAGCTCAGGACCCAAATCGCATACAATGTTTTGATCTTGAAGACTAAGACAGATGATAATCAGTCAGTTGGATGTTCCTTTTTATGACAAGGCATGTCTATTTATGTTAAATGACAACACAATATGTCATATTTTATCATAAAAATTGCATAAATATATATAAATAAAATATACTAGAACGGTTCTGACCACCCAACCCACTGAGCTAACACAAATATTCCTCTTGCCACATGGTAACACTAGTTATAGTGTAATAAAAATATTTTCTGCAGAACACACTATAGTAAGGAAAGGAATCCTTTTATTTCAATAAGTGCAAGATGTTAAAGTACAGGAATAAATGTGAACTAACAGAAGGCAGTCACTGGAGTTTCATGTATGTTCTTAATGTCAAGAGAAACAAAAGGCAAAAACAAATACGTGAGTTTGTGTCTGACAGAAAGAAAGAATGGGACCAAACTCCCTGAATAACTCTAACTTCTTATAGTTTGAAATGGTTTAAAATAAATACAATAAAATAAAATACAATACAATAAAATTAAATTTTATATTTGACTTATATTGCACATACATTTGGGGTCTTATTTACAAAACTTGAATGATGTGGATCTTCTCACTGGGAATTTAACTTAGTCTTGTTTAGCTTATATCAGGTATCTAATAAAAATCAAAACAAGATATTTCTGTAAAGATACTTTGATGGTTGTAAAGGCAATTTTACCCAATATAGAATAAATTTTGCTTACCAAACCTGGTCATTTGCCAGTGCTCCCTACTCAAAAATGACAGTTTCTCATTAAAGAGTTAACTTTGATATCCTACACCAATTCATCATTAATGCTCTATGATTTTATCTTCTAAATATTTATCAGTACTATTTATTTCCATTCCCAGTAAATACCCCATCTTAGCCAAAAACCACGTTTATCTCTCATATGTCCAATTTGATTGCCCTTACTCACTCTATCAAATGTAACCCTTAATGTCGTCTCATAGAATTTTTTTAAAAAACCCTGTAAAATGGCAATTTAAAAGGATGAAACTTCATATTTCTTACCATCTGATTTTCACAGTATGAATTACCTTTCTAGAAGGCAAATATGGGTGTCTTGTACATGTCCCTGTTTAGCCTTCCATGGTTTTCCCATTGCTCATGAAGTAAAAATTCAGCTTCTAAGCATGGTCTACAATGCCACTTGATCGATACCTTCTTCTCCTGCTTTGTATCTCCTATCCCTTTTAGTTCATTCTTTGCTTGACACTGCATTTCTTCTAGTGCCTCAACCTCTCCATATTTTCCCTTTTCACTGAAAGGGGGTAATGTTCTATGCAAGCTGTTTTGTAATCTAGAAAATTCTTTTAAACCACTTTTTGCTATACAACTTTATCCTTCAGATCTTTAGAGCTTTATTAATCTTTATTAATCACTTTATTAATCTTATCACGTTTTCTTTTCTGCACTGCACTGTTTTGTCTGGATGACACATCTCTCTATATGATTATTTCATTTGTCTGCCTGTGCTATTAGGATCTTACATTTCAGGAGGATGTTGAGTGTTTCTGCTATCACTTACCTTTGAATCTACAGTCCAATATCATACACCGAGCAGGTAATCAATATGGTCTTGAGAAAGTAAATACTATGAAATGGCAGAGTGAAGTGACTGGCTTCAGGGAAACCATGGTGGAAACAGAACATTCCTGAAAAAAAAAAAAGATGAGACCCTGATACTTAGGGCATTTGTTCAGGCATTACCTTGACTAATTATTAGAACCTTTCATCTTTTTATTTCAAATATTTTATAAACAAGATAATTAGATATATCAAACATCCAAGGTCACATAATAGTAGATCTAAGATGCTTATCCAAGTTCTCTGACTCCAAATCAGGTATTCTATTAAAAAGAATTTCAGATAAGAAGAGGAAACAGAGAGATATAGTAGCTATAACACCTTCAGGAGTTTTGCTCACTACATAAATAATAAAGTAGGTTATAACTAAGACGAGAGGAAATGTTGGAAACTTCATTCAGCTGGAGGTACTTGTCCATCTAATTCTAACTCTGTATTCTTGGCACATGGGAATTTGGATCCAGTGGTGGAATTTGGCCTATCCTTTTTTTTTTTTTTTTTATGGGCGGCAGGGGGACTCTCCAAAGAGCTCAGAATATGTGGTGCTAGGGACTGGATTGAGAGTTCATGTACTGAGTCACCTAGCTACCTTATTTTTAAAGTTTGCTTTTGAGCCAAATCTAGCAGTGCTCAGAGTTTATTCCTGGTTCTGTGCTCAGGGATCACTCTTGATGCTCAGGGGACCATATGCATTGTCTGGGGTTAAACTGGGATTGGCTCATGCATGCCACCGCATTAATCTTTGTACTATTTTACCCTGTATTAAAAGCGAGATTCAAACCTGGACTTTTAAATGAAATTATTCTGATTTTAATATACTAGGAAGACAAAATACAAGTTGGAGGAATTCAGGATGTTGATATCAATTTGAAAATCATTGTCGAGATTAAAAAAAGGATAGCAGAAAAGTTGCACTAATATGCCTATGCTTGAATTTTGCATGGAAAATAATTCCGTAAGTCCTATGTAAATATTCTCAGCAATAGTTATCCAGCTGAACCCATAAAACATTGCTGATTCCATAAAACTGAGAAGTTAGTATTAGTTAATCTATAACAGGATCTTTTAGTCTAAGGTCACTATGTTCTCTTAAATAAAAGAAACAAGGTTAAATATCTTTATTCCATGATCCTTAAGGAAGGCAAAAGGGCATGGAACTTGAATAATCATACGTAATATGTGTAGGTTATTGACCTGGTTATTTCCCTTCCAAAGAAAATAGCATCTAAATATAAATTGATGATTATCTACAAGTTTATTCAAATGCCCATTAGAACATTACAGTCACTTTCAAATGCAATGAAAATGAAAAGAAAATGGTCATCTTTACCTCATTTAGAATTTCTTCCCTTAGCATGTTTTAAGGACAAAATAGATACTGCAAACTACTGTTCTAAAAGAGAAACTAATCAATTAAATAAGTATATGGTTTTTTTCTCTGAAACTATCTAGTACATAGCACTGTAGCACTGTAGTCCCATTGTTCATCGATTTACTTGAGCGGGCACCAGTCACATCTCCATTGTGAGACTTGTTACTGTTTTTGGCATATCGAATACACCACAGGTAGCTTGCCAGGCTCTGCTGTGTGGGCGCAAGACTCTCAATAGCTTGCCAGGCTCTCTGAGAGGGATGGAGGAATCGAACCTGGGTTGGCTGCATGCAAGGCAAACGCCTTACCAGCTGTGCTATTGCTATATAGAAGAGTGCAACATTTTAAAATTTTATCTATCCTAACTGAATACAAGCAATGTACATGCCTCAGAAATGAAGAACTGCTTTTCCTATGGTGTTTATTGACTTCTGTTAATCAACAGCTGAACCCAGTTATCAAGGCTTTTCTGAAAGTTGTTTCATGGAGCATACCTCTGATTTGAGGCACTGAGTTTCTTTTTCTTATCTATAAGTTTTAAAAGGCTATATAAGCCAGGTATAAAATGCAATAACAACCTTTACTTTGTCTTGGATCAAGAGAACAGCAGAAATTTAATTGGTAACCTAGACAACTTGCAAATACATATAGCTAGATTCACTGACTCTAAACTAAGCTAAATTCTGGAGCAAATAACTAAGTTTTAGCATAATAGCAATAATTCCCCCCCACCTTTCTTATATCACCGTGTATTGAAGATTGGTGGGGTGGAAGGACTGAAGGATTCAGCATGGAGAAATAACAAACACTTGGCCGTAGATAACAACATTCAAATTACTAGTGGGGGTAGGGAGTAGTACGGTGGATCGAATGAAAAGGTGGACTAGACAGTGACATAGGCACAGTGGTGAAGGGTTTTGGTCATTTTTGTGCAATGGTGAGGCAGCAATGCAGTGACTTTGAACCATGTCATTAACACTGTTGTGAGCATATTACCTAAATTATAATTTTAAAGGGCTTTTGTAGGAAAATGTTAATAAATATAACTACCATGTTTGAATAAGAAAAATGAATCCTGCACCACTTAGTGAGAGACTCTAGATTTTTCTTATCATATGGTTTCACTATCTTCTTAGTCCATTATTTGGCAAACTTTTTCTAAGAGGACCATCAAGTAAGTATACATACCTTGTGAGCCATGTGGTTTCTGTCACAACTGTTCAACTTTGCCTTAGTAACACAAAATATCAACAATATGTGACTGAACTGATATGGCAACATTTTAATATAACTTTATTGACAAAACTGGTAGTGACCTATAGTTTGCTGAGCTGTATTCTTAGACCTTGCCCCTCTTCACATTCAGTTAATGACTAGAGAAAGAGCAAGTACCATGGGAAAGGTGCATGCAAAATTAATACCTAACCCCAAAGAATTGTCTGAGGATCTATTTTAAAATACTTGTAAAGTTCTGGTAAAAGATAAGTATATATAAGTTCCTCAAATAACTATCTTGCTTTATTAAAATACAGGAATTAAGTGCCTTTGGTATTTACCAACATAAATCACCATACTTAATTTAGGGATATCATAAAGATATTTTAAAAATATAAAGTTTAAGTATTCAGTGACAGTAAGGAAGTCATTGAAAATTATTGGAAAATGTACACATAAATATTGTGTCCAAAAATTTGCTTATAACTTTGAAACACAATTTTCAATATTATGAAAAAAATGGATGTTGAAGTCTCAGATTCATTTATACCTTATTTCTCAGGTATTTTTATCATGTGAAGAGAACTGTTTTTTTCATAATCAACATGCCTGTAAAATTATCTGTATAGAGAGCTATATAACTATTGCTTTGATTATTATTGGCTTAATCTGAAATAAGATTTCCTAGGAAAATTTCCTCTTTTTGCCTAGGAATAATGAATGCATACAGAAATTTATAGCCAATTTTATAGATTCTATTTTATGGCCAGTTTATAGTTAAATTTAATAAAATATTGGGAGGCTGTCCCGTGGTAAAATACTGACTAATTGTTTTTTGACATTTGGACTCTGAGAAAAATATGCACAACAGTGGAGCCATGAAGTAAGTGTGAACTAGGCATTCATTTTTATATCCCTTAAAACAAACAAAAGCCCTGCTTCCCAGCTTACTCTCTTCTAGTTGGTACAAACCTGCTCGACTTGTTGGTTAGTATGCATCTGTGTTGAAATAACTGACCACGGCGGCTTCTTTCTGTACATAAATCCCTGGTTTTATCTTCTGCTGCAGACATCCATTCTGATATTAAAATAAAATATACCTAGACTGAATTAAATGGAAAGTCTAAAAATCAGCAGGTCACTCTGATATTTAACATTAATAGTCATTTGTTCACTCACTTATTTCAGAAATATTTATGAGTACCTGTTAGGTACTACACTGGGCCTAGAGTAAGTGACGTGGCCTGTGAGAGTCACCCTGAAATAAATGTTGACACCTTGACATCATAATTTTTATGGAGGTATATCCAGAACTGGAGCCATAGCATAACAGGTAGGGCATTTGCCTTGCATGCGGAAGACCTGGGTTCAATTCCTCCATTCCTCTTGGAGAGCCCTGCAAGCTACCTCAATTATCCCACCCGCGGGGCAGAGCCTGACAAGCTACCTGTGGCGTATTCGATATGCCAAAAACTGTAACAACAAGTCTCACAATGGAAACGTTACTGGTGCCCGCTAACAAATCAAAGAACAAGGGGTCGACAGTGCAGTGCTACAGTGCTACATAGGAAGGAAAGGATCTCAAACTATCTATGGAGGTCAGGGGGCAGAAAACTTTTCAAAGAAAGATTATTCGAGTTGGGAGTTTAAAGTGGGAAAACTATGTCTCCGGTAGACAAACCATAAAATATTGAAAGCATTTGATTGCAGAACCCGGTGCATATTTGATGAATATTTTCTATTAGATGGATGAATGGATGAGAGAATATGCAGAAACTTTGGGGGAAGTTTACGATTATCCTTCTAATAGAAGTGAACCAGTTTTTCCTTCCTCACCTATCTCCAGTATGGCTTGAAGCTTGTTTGCAGTGTAACTCAAACTCTATAAAGAAAACAGTCCAGCTTTTCTCATTATACTAAGTTAAACAGAGACACAAACTTTAACGCTTTAATAACCAAACTTAAAATGTACCTGTCAAGATGGCAGGCTGAGGTTGGGGGTAAGAGAGGGAACTCAGGAACACTAGTGGAGGGAAGTTGACACTGGTGGCGGGGATCAGTGTTAGAAAACTGTATGTCACAAAACCAACTATGAATAACTTTGTAACTCCAGTGCTTTAATAAAATAAAATTTGAAAAAATTTAAAAAATAATTGTCTTAACAATGAGGGATTTTTATCCTAATGCATGGACAGTGCAAGCAAATGGTATACTATCACCCCACATCCAGTATAAATTCAGTGCTGAACTGTGTGCTGAGGAGAGAGGCCTAAGAGTGTCTCTAATATGTGGGTCACCAATAAGTAACCTGACTGGAGAATTAAGATTTTTATCAAGAAATAAATGAGGACAAAGACAGCAGATACTAAATTGAATGATTTGAACTCAAAGTTATGCCATAATTTGAGTTGTTAATGCAACAGAAGTTTAAAGTTTTTGTCACTCACGAATAATTTTCTAAAGTAGTTTCTGGGAAAGCGTTTCTTTTTGTGACTTGAGAGGGTTTGCATGTGGCTAACATAAATAATTTCCTCTTTTATTATAATGACATAAACTATTGATGACTTGCCATTGCCATTGCAAGACAGTCACTTTCTGTACATTTTCCCCTTAGCCCCCTTATCTCTTTCATGCTCATATTTTAATTTAAACTATAAGATGAATGAAATTATGAAATCTCAGCATTAGGAGACAGATTCAAATAAATTTGGTAAGATGCAGCACAACAATAAGAAGACATAGGTTTGGCTGGAGAGTTAGTATAGGAATTGAGGTGCTTGCCTTGCATTTACCTGAGGCCAGCTTGGTCCCTGGCAATGCAGGGACCCCAAACATTGCTAAGTTCACCTCTCTGAGATTGATCCTCTGGGTCCTGATCACTACTGGGGTGAAACTAGTACTATCCTCAGGCCCTAGTACTGAACTGTTAGGTTAGAGTGGCCAAGAATTACAAGGTATGGCCCCAGGGTATCCTGAGTACTTCTTGGGAAAGAAAGAAAAGGAAGGAAGGGAGACATGGAGGGAGAACGGGAGGGAGACAGCGAGGGAAAAAGAAAGAAAGAGAGGAAGAGAGGGAAGGAAGGAAGGAAGGAAGGAAGGAAGGAAGGAAGGAAGGAAGGAAGGAAGGAAGGAAGGAAGGAAGGAAGGAAGGAAGGAAGGAAGGAAGGAAGGAAGGAAGGAAGGAAGGAAGGAGGGAGGGAGGGAGAAAGGGAGGGAGGGAGAAAGGGAAAGAGGGAGAAAGGGAAAGAGGGGGAGAGAGAAAGAAAGAAAGAGAAAGAAAAAAGAAAGAGATAGGGAAAGAAGGAAAGAAAGAAAGAAAGAAAGAAAGAAAGAAAGAAAGAAAGAAAGAAAGAAAGAAAGAAAGAAAGAAAGAAAGAAAGAAAGAAAGAAAGAACGACGGAAGGAAGGAGGAAGGAAAGAAAAGAAAGAAAGAAAGAAAGAAAGAAAGAAAGAAAGAAAGAAAGAAAGAAAGAAAGAAAGAAAGAAAGAAAGAAAGAAAGAAAGAAAGAAAGAAAGAAAGAAAGAAAGAAAGAGAGGGAAAGAAAGAGATAGAGAAAGAGAGAGAGAAAAAAGAAAAAGAGAAAGAAAGAAAGAAAGAAAGAAAAAAGAAAGAAAGAAAGAAAGAGAAAGAGAGAGAAAGAGAAAGAGAGAAAAAGAAAGAAAGAAAGAAAGAAAGAAAGAAAGAGATAGAGAAAGAAAGAGAGAAAGAAAGAAAGAGAGAGAGAAAGAAAGAGATAGAGAAAGAAAGAAAGAAAGAAAGAGATAGAGAAAGAGAGAAAGAAAGAAAGAAAGAAATAGAATGAAAGAAAGAAAATGAAAGAGAGAAAGAAAGAAAGAAAGAGAGAGAATGAGAGAAAGAGAGAAAGAAAGAGAGAGAGAATGAGAGAAAGAAAGAAAAAGAGCGAGAAAGAAAGAGAAAGAAAGAGAGAGAAAGAAAGAAAGAAAGAAAGAAAGAAAGAAAGAAAGAAAGAAAGAAAGAAAGAAAGAAAGAAAGAAAGAAAGAAAGAAAGAAAGAAAGAAAGAAAGAAAGAAAGAAAGAAAGAAAGAAAGAAAGAAAGAAAGAAAGAAAGAAAGAAAGAAAGAAGAAAGGTAAAGTTCAGGAAGCTCT